>NW_022589709.1:14676133-15343844 GCF_004348235.1 Phoca vitulina
CCCCCACCACTCCAGCAACCCTCAGTTTGTTTCCTGAGATTAAGAATTCCTCATATCAGTGAGGTCATATAATACGTGTCTTTCTCTGATTGACTTATTTCGCTCAGCATAACACCCTCCAGTTCTATCCATGTCGTTGCAAATGGCAAGATCTCATTCCTTTTGATGGCTGCATAATATTCCATTGTATATATATACCACATCTTCTTTATCCATTCATCTGTCGATGGACATCTTGGCTCTTTCCACAGTTTGGCTATTGTGGACACTGCTGCTATAAACATTGGGGTGCACGTATATAGCATTTTTTGCCAAGTACGATTCTAAGTGCTTTTGATATATTAAACTAATTTAATCCTTACAACAACCCAATCCTATGGTTATCTCCATGTAACACATGAAATCTCATATTCTGAGAAGTAGCATTCAGTCCCCCATTTTATAGATAAAGAAACTGTAGCTCAGGAGGAAGTGACTTGGCTAAGCCCCTCCAGACGGCTGGTGGAAGCCAGGAGTCCCACCAACTCTGACCGGCTCTAAATGCAGATATGTGTTCCCCCACCCCGTGGGTGCATTATAAGCAGGGGGGTGAGAGGGTCTGGGACTAAAGACTGAGTATTGAATCCTGTCCTGACTTTTTCAGGAGCACCCTCCACTCCCCACTACCTATTCCCCTATTCCTTCTGCCCTCACCTTGTGCGACTATTCCGCCATCCCTGGGTCTTCCTAACCTTCCAGAACAACCACTCTGTGCATTGGTCCACATCGTATAGCCTGCACTGGAGCTAAGTCAGGGTTCCTATCTCCCCCCACCACCACCAAGAAAGAAGCTGCCCGAAGGAGATTAGTGGTGTAAGATACTGTCTTTGCCCTCAAGGAGCTTCATTCTGATGACAATAATATTAACAACAAATCTTTAGAGCTCCAACTATGTGCCAGACACTTTAGCAGCTTGGTTTTATTTAGGCCTTATAGCACCACAAGGAAGTCAGCATTATTCCTGGACTCTGTACAGATAAGGAAACTGAAGAACAGAGGACATAAAGAAATGTCCAATGTCTCACGTCTTGGAAGTGGCCAAGTCAGCATTTGAACCCCAATGGTTTGACTCAGCGCCTGCCCACTTAATCACCAGGCTAGACTGTATCTGAGCATCGACTTATACCCAGTTGCAGATTGTGTTACACTGTGGGGGTTCAGAAGAGGAAAGGGCATCTCTGTCTGAGGGTGGGGCTGAAGAATCAAGGAGGAGGCCTGAAAGAAGTAGCATTTGAGGCTGATTAAAGAGCAAAAGCTGGGCCTGTGCAGGAATGTAGGTTAGTAAAACTCTAGGCAGAAGGAATAGTATAAGCAACGTCTTTGAGGTAGACGGCAAGAAAGGAGAAGGAATAAAAACGACAGTGATGTTTTGCACTTTTGTGACTTGGACGAAATCAGTAGAAATTCATCATTAGAAATGTGAAGGAACAGAATGGAGGCAGAGACCAGAGTCAGGTGTCCATATTCAGAAAGGTGGGGGGGGCGCAGTCCTGAAAGGTAGTAGAAAGGAAGGATGAGGAAAGGACAAAGTAAGTGGGGACCAAGACAGTCTCCTCTCACCCTCACCCTGTCTTCCCAGAAGTGCCCAGGGATCACTTCAGCCCACAGCTGCTCCCCCCCTTCCCCCCTCCCAGTGCACTTGCTGTTTGTCCTACATGATTTAGCAATTGATTGCCTTGAATTGCTCTATAATCACTCCCTGTAAACATGCTCTGGCTCTTCAGTAAGAGTACACTTTCCTCAAAGACTGAAACCTTTCTTTCTGCCCTTCTGAGCTTCTCCAATGAGTCCAACACCAGTCTGGGCACCTGATTGGGCACTTCGTGGCTTGAATTAACATTTCACTGAGATGCACCAGGACTTGGGATTCCCTAATTGGGATTAATGTAGCAAAGAAGCCTGGGCACAACGTTGAGGCTCCCCTCAGCATATCCACAGGATCTGAACCATCAAAGACAGTGGTTTCATGCAAAAACATGGAGCATTGGAGGTAAATTCATAACAGCTTAGAGTTGATAGAAAAGGTATGCTGAGTGAAATAGAACTGAAGGCCAGTCCTGGCTTACCCTTTACAAGCTGTGTGGTTGAAGCAAATTGTTTGACCCCCCTCTGTATGTCCATTTCTTCATCTATGAAATAACAGCAATCATGATATCAACTCATTGGGTTCTCATGGGGATTGGATGAGATCACGTGAATGCAAGTATTTATAAACTGTAAAGCAATGCATAAATGGTGGGTATTAATAGGTAGAGGATGATAATGATCACAGGTGTAGGATTTGCTTTTGATGGTGGTGGTGATGATGCTGGTGGCGGTGATGGTGGTGTTGGTGGTAGCAACAATGATGGTGATAGCTGATGGTGGATAGTGTTATTAGTGGTGGTGATGATTATAATAGAGATAATGTTGGTGATGGCAGAGATACCGGTGACAGTGAGAATAGTGGTATTAAAGTAGCAGTGGTGGTGCTGGTAGGTCATGGTGTTGCTGGAGCATGATAATGTTAGCGGTAATTGTGATGATTATAGTAGGGATAACAGTGGTGGGGTGGTGGTGGTAGTGATGGGGGCACGATGGTGGTGGTATGATGAGAGGTGGTATTAGTAATGGCGGTGATAATAGTGGAGTTGTGTTGGCAATAATGGCAATAAAACAGCAAAAATAGTCGTGTTAGCGGTAGTATTGGTGGTGGGATGGTGGTGGTAGTAATGGTGGGAGTGGCACTGGTGGATCTGAGGCTATCCTTTGCTTTGTTCAATCTATCTTCTTTAACTAGTCTACACAGAAGGATTTCTAACCCTGAGCATTTGCGTTCCCCCAGATACATTGTCAACAGTAGGAAAGAATAAGACACATCAGTTCATGCCTCTAGATTTATCCATGGTTGGCACTTTCAGAATCGTTTTCATACAGTCTGCCTTCATGACACTTACATTCTCAGGACAAAGCATAGTGCCGTGCCTGCTACGTAGCCAGTCTTCAATAAATATTTGTGGAATGAAAAAGTAAACTTGCAGGAAAACATAGGCTATACTCTTGGATGAACTCATCAGATTTAAATGTCCCGCTTCCAAAGGTACGCAGGGTGGTCAGGCGGCTCCCTATTCCATCAGAATGCACCTGCACCCACACCATGACCAGCGTGGGAAGCACAGCCACCCTTCTATTCTGACAGCCGGGGAAGACTTCCTGGGAACCCCCTGGATGTCACCCTGGCCTGACCACATTCTGCCCTGATTCTGCGCTGACTGAGCACAAGGAAGAGTGGAGAAAATGGCATCTCCCACCAGCTTCTTCTGGAGGGTTCATGCCTCTCTCTTCAGCACCATTTCTGGTGCATCAGGAATAAGAGGCATGTCCTACCCCTGGAGACATTCTTCTTGGCAACAAGTACCTCCCCCTGAGCCCGGGAGGGATTAGAGAAGTGGTTTCAAATCCAGTGCCTCCACAGCCCACCTTCTACCCTGGACATGTTAGAGGTGCCTGTAGGGCCTCTCCATTCATTGTAAAAAAGGAATAATCTCATGTCAGAATTGTGGCATTTAAGTATGTGGTGTATAGTAAGGGCTCAATAAATGGTAGTAATTCTTAATATCAGTAGCTTGTATTATTTCTATCATTAGTGGAGAGAGTAACATAAGAAGTAGTGAATGATGATAGACCAGAGACTGCATATCTCTCTTTAATGGAACACATTAAAGAAAGATGGCTTGGATGCATCTTGAATACCCTGGTCTTGGAACTCTAAGCCCATGGGGTCCCCTGAATAGATCACACATTGTTGAGCAGCGGGATGGGGATGACCCGTAAGCAATTGCATTCAGGTGCTGTTGTGTTGAATAAGGAGTAAGAGTTGGAGACCAAAGAGTCTTAGATTTAAATCTCAGACTTGCTTCTCATTGGCTGTGTGACCCCAGGTAAGTTACTAGGTGAACCTTGGTTTCTTTGTGTGTCCGGTGAGGTTAATAATCCTGATGACATCTGTTCCTTAGGAAGAATATGGAAAATAAAGTGTAAATGGAGCGAGGGTGGGAATTTGTTTTCCAGGCAGCTCAAGACCAGAGGTAATGGAAAGACCAAAGTCCTTTTGGGATTAGAACTGCCTACAGCCTTTTTCTGTCTCTGGAGTTGTTTTATTATTTCTCCAAACCCTGGAACAAAGTCAAGGAGGGGAGGAAGGAAGGGAGGAAGAGGGGTCATAAGAGTGTGGAAGAAACTGTAAACATGTAGAGTGAGAGTAGCAGGCCACCTGCATATAGCGAGTAGTCGATAGAGGATTCACTGTGTTGTCCTTTTTATTCTCATGATTGTTCTTGCTGTCAAAACGTGTGAAAAAGAATCCAGGTAGAAAGGAGAACTGAAGCAAAGACACAGGGTGAGTGAGAACATGGAAGGATGGAGAGATCCTAGGCTAAATTTGGTCAAGGTGACAAAACGCCATGTGCAGCGTGCAAAGGATGGAAACTGAGACAGGCTGCTCCCTCGCCGTCCCCCTACAACTTCTAATACCACCCAGTGACTCTGTGTCAGACGGGAAGAGTTCTTTAATGATTTTTTTTTTTTTTTTTGACAGAGAGAGAGAGTGGGGGTGGGAAAGACAGAGGGAGAGAGAGAATCTCAAGCAGACTCCTCGCTGAGCACGGAGCCTGACGTGGGGCTCGATCTCATAACCCTGAGATCATGACCTGAGCCAAAACCAAGAGTCAGATGCCCAGCCAAACTGAGCCAACCATGCACCCCAAATAGGAAGAGCTCTTTAAAGGATGTTTAGTGTGTGTGCATTTGTGCAGAGAGAGAAGTTGTGCTACTGTGTATAGAATACCAGACACCATGCTGGGCACATCCCCCAAATCATCTTTTAATTGTCACACAATCTTATGAGGTAGCTGCTGATATCATATGTATTTTAGAGGTGATGAAACGGAAGCCCAGAGGGGAGATGTGACTTAACCAAAGTCACCTCGCTGCTAAGTGTAGGGACAATATTGAACCCAGACCTGTGTGTCCCTTAGTTTCTGTAGCACCGTCCCTCAGAGACTCTACACCTACTACCTGGTATTATTAGCTCCATTTGACATTTGGGGAAGTTGAGGCTCACAAAAGCTGCTTCCCACAGTTGCCCAGCCAACTTGAAGCAACGCAGGACCAGTCCCAGTTGTCCCGATTGCCAGGCCCACGATCTCACCCTGGTGGCTCACATATCATTGGAACTGATAACACAAGAATCTCCCATTCCTTCTCCTTCCCTTCCTGCCTTTCTTGGCCTTCTTCCAGAACTGTGGAGGAAGAATAAACCAACTCAAGAGGCAGGGGAAGGTTGTCGGAAGTTCAATCCCCAAACCAATTTGGTCTTTACATGACTTCCATGTGAGTTTCCTGGGAGACAGACCCTCTCCCCCCACTCCCACCTTGCCCTAATATGTCAGTGGGCAACAGCCAGACCGAAAGACTGGCATATCAATCCAGACCCCACTTAATTCAGAGGTGTTCCATGTAACGGTGAGATGCACAGACTTAGAAGCCAGGCCACGCTGGTCTGGAGTGTGGCTCTGCCTTTCTTGACGTTTGTGAGCTTGGGTAAGTCACCTACTGTCTCTGAGCCTCAGGACCTTCATCTCTCTCCTAAGGTCTCCTCTCTTCTGTGAGGATGAATTAGAAAAGTGTGTCTAAAATACCCACTCCACAGTAGGACCTCATTTGAGGGTTAACAAGGGTTTCAGTTGTTAGGGTTTGACCCAGTGAGTCTCAGGCTATATAACCTTGATGAACGTAAGCTCCTCTGCAACCACATCCTAGTCCCTAGCACAAGTATGACAATGCCTGGCATGTGCTCTCACTGCTTGTCCATTACCCGTGGCAGATGCTGATCACCCATAGTAGTACTTTGTCCTTCAGCTTACAATGTAACCTCAGCATCCTTCTTAACTCCAGGGAGCCACTACCAATTGATTGCAGTTGGCGTGGGAGACAGATGAAATTTATTTGCATCCCCATTCTGATGAAGGTCATATTTGCTTCTCCTCTCTACAGCCCAGGCTGTCTGGCTCCAGTCTGTTTTTGTGACTGTGTGTGTGTGTGTGTGTTTAAAGTGCTCTTCCAGGCTGAAAGACCATTCCAGTCATTTGTTGTTGGTTTATTTGTAAGTATCTCTGTGCTTTGAGAATTCTGTTGCCATGTCATGCCTGTTGGCTTGAGATCTGCAAGGAAGATCAGCTCATATCTGGGAGGGGGGTGGGTGGGAAACAAGTTAGAACTCAGGAAAGCAATCTCCATGCACAGAACTCACCATCAGCTGCCTTCAGGAGTGACGCAAGAGATGGTGACTGACTATGAATCTGAAGTCTCAGAAGTTTTAACAAGCCATTGGATGATGACTGTGGTCTCAGGAAAGTAGGCCAAGAATAGAACATTTATTCATTAGAGTAATACTAGCTTTTGGAACAAATAGACCCCAATATTTGAATGGATAACCACACAGCATTTTACTTAACGTACATGTAACCATTCCACTTGGGTGTTCCTGAGGGGCAAGGAACGCTCTTCTGTGTGGTCACGCAGGGACCCAGCCTCCTTCCGTCTCGTCACTCCACCGATCCTCGGGCCTCCTTTACCTCTAGGTGAAGGGGTACAGACAGCACACCACTTCTTCACCCCTGTGACCTGGCAGTGACAGCCATCACTATGCTCAGATCTCGCTGGGGAGAGCTCACTGCATTACCCCACCCAGCTGGAAGGGTGGGGCAGGGGGTGCAGAAAATGCCATCTCTGGCCGGCCCAGCGACAACGCCACACCCTTGGGGAAGCACAAGACGGAAGTAGTATAAAGGCCGAAGCCAGGCCTGCCCCAGACAAAGCGGGCCGCACGTCAGCGGGGCGGGTCCTGCCTGGGGAAGGAGTCTGAGTCCAGTGCTGTTTGGTCATCTTGGGCGTGGAGGAGGACAGCTCGAGAGCCAGAGGTCAGTAGCAGGGTTGACACTGAGCCCATCCAGGGAAGGCCCGGCCCCTTGATTGTGGTGTCAGCCGTCTCCGTCCCGGGGGGAGGATGCAGCAGCCAGAGCCTGAGGCGTCCAGGGGTCCGGCAGCATCCTGGGCCCTTCTAGGTCCCCCGGGACACATTAACACAAGGTGCCTTCGGGGAAAGGCAGTGCTGCTCGTGACCCCTTGAGCAGCCCTTGTTTTTCACAGTGGCTCCATTTCTCAGTGTGGTTTATATTTCACAGCGGCTCCATTTCTCAATGTGGTTTATATTTTGGTCTCATGATCTGGGTTAATGAGAGTGTTCTCCTGACGGATGGGTCCCTTCTGGGTGTGCCAGCAAAATCAGGTTTCCGCACCTCCGAGGCTAGGGGCCAGAGGCTGGGGAAGGTGCCAAGGTAAATGCCACCTTGTAAGGTCTCTGGGAAGCAGGCAGCAGCCTCCCCTGAGCATCGCTCCTGCCTCATCACAAGGCTTCTCTGGCTGGCCCCCGAGCATGTGGGAGCCCTGTTTGCAGCCCTGTAGGTATGGGTCCTGTCTCCAGCTGTGTGTGAGACATTCCAGCAGCTTCTCCCTAATCTGTGGAAGGGAGGAAGCAGGAAGGAGAGGAGGTGAGAAAAAACAATCCTGTGCTCAGTCTTGCCTCCAAAGCATACCTTGTGAGCCTCGTCTGTACCAGATTTGGAACAAAGGAATCCTGGCGCTTTGATTATCGCGTCTGCAGCAGTTGGTGAAATGAGTCTGACACTCACCAGTGCCTTAGTAGGAATTATAATTACATCGGAAGACCCGAGGCAACCAAGTAAACTGATTAGCGGCTCGCTCCGAGTTGATAGATTTTTTTTTTTTTCCCCCACTCTGGGTCATAAATAGGGCCATGGGAGATGACAGCTCACTGGGTGGGAGCAGTCTGAGATGGGGCTGTGTACAACCAGGAGGCCAAACCGAGTGGTGCCGGCAGGTTTCCTGGAGAGACGGACTTCCACGTGCCCACCTGCTCCTGCACAGGATGGCTCTGCTCCCTCAGGCCCGGGGCTGGTTCTGACGGTGGACAGGGCTCACTTAGGCTGCAGCGGGTGTCCTCAGAGCAGCCTGAGGGTGATCAGACTGTTGGGTAATGCTCTGGGAAGCCCTCCCCCAGGAAAGCTGCAGCTTCTGCCAGGCATAATTATTGCATGGATAATTACACGATTCAGAGCCTGCTGGAGAATCCTGGGCTGGTGCCAGAGTGGAGAGGCAGGGTTCCGGGACTGCGGCCGGTTGCTGCTTCTCAGGGCAGAGACTCAAAGAAAGAGGGTAACCGTTCAGCTTCCTAAGAATCCTACCTGGCAAGGGCCAGGATTTGGCAAATGTAAAGCCAAGAGAGGTAGGAAGCTGATGAGTTCCCTCTGCTCACCCTCTTCGAGGCATGGGTCTCCAGGGTTCTAACCTAAGCCCCCTTGTGCACTCCCTCTGGGCCTTACCTCCCTGGGAGAGCCCATCCCCTCCCACTAGCACCTGCATGCTGATGATGCCAAGCTCCCCAGCACCGACGTTGCCCTCTGAGCTTCAGCTGTGCATCCTCAAATGCATGCTGGGCATCTTCTTCAGATGTCGCTCATCACACCCCAACCTAAGCTCCGCTCCTTTTACCCCCATCTGCCCCTCAGCCAGCATTCTCCTTTTGGCCAGCAATACCTCATCCTCCCAGATTAGACGCCCCAGGTAGAAACACGAATCCTAACCTTCTTCTCCTCCACCATCCTCATGCCCTGTGAGGCCATGTAATGTCAATTCATTCTGCCTCTCCTCCCCACCCCTCTTGCATGGCCCAAGGCCAGGCTCCAGGGTCATCTCCAGCTTTCTTGTAAGGGCCTCCTCACTGGCCTCCCTACCTCCACCCTCACCCCCTTGACACCATCCTCCCACTACCTCCAGGTCCATCTCTTTTAGTGTCAATCTGGTTGCACCTTCCCACACTTGGTGCCCTTCAGTGGTTTCCCATCACCCTCAGCACCAACATGCCCCTTCAGGCTCCACTCAATCTGGTCGTGCTCCCACACTGCATCGCTTGCCATTCTCATGACAGCCGACCCTACTGGATGTCGCTGTGCACTTCTGGGTCCTCAGACATGGCTTCGTCACGCCTAAAAGTGCAAGTGTGGAACGAGGGAGTGTAAGGGTGAATGTTCCAGGCTCTGGAGCCAGCCTCTCTGCATCTGAATCACACATCACCTGCTAACTGTGTCACTTTGGACAAATGACTCGACCCCTCTTCTTTCTTTACATTTATAACATAGCAGCGGTAGTAATAGTAGAACCTACCCCATGAGGTTGGTGGGAGGATTCAGTTAAAATAATTCATGTAAAGCACTCAGAACATAATTAGTGCACAGTAGCTGTTTTATCAAATGTTTGCTTCATGTCCTGAGGTGGATACTCACAAAATGTCAAATCCAGAAACAAACAAACAAAAAAAAGGATTCCAAGTAGTTCACATCTTCATTGTGCAGAGAAAGAAACTGAGTTTCTGAGAAGGGGAAAGCCTTGACCCCAGTCACCCTCGGAGCCTGACCCCCAAACCCCAGCCCGGAGCTCTCTGTTCTGCCCCGCTGCCCCCCTAGTGTGGAACCAGACAACTCCCCCCAGACGGTCATGTTCTCTGAGTTGTGAGGCCTCTCCAGATGTGAGAGGGAGACAAGTCAGTTGAAGGAGGGGAGGAAAAATGTGCAACTTGGTTTTACTCAAAGTTTTGTAAATAAGGAAACATTGGATGGCAGGTGCAGTTAGGGGTGCGCTCCCATCCAGGGCCTGGGGAACTCTGTCTAGGACATTACAGTCTCAATGAGGCCCTGGGCTCAGTCCAAGGTGCCCCATTTCCTGGGTCCCATTATTTGCCCAGGATCGGTGGGAAGAGCCCATGCCTGGAGAGGCAAGCCTGGGCTTGGGAAGCAGCTAAGGGGAGCAGGTCCCTGTCTCGGGGCAGGTCTCTGTCTTTGGTGTCTGAGGAGCCTGTCCCAGAGGGGCTGGGCCTGGACTCTGCCAAGTGCTTGGATCCTAACCCGGACTGTAGCACATACCAGTTGGGTGACCTCAGACACGTGATTTAACCTCCCTGAGCCTCAGTTTGTTCTTCTATAAAATGGGAGATCATAATAACACTTGCTTCATAGGGTTTTGTGGGAATAAAGGACATCATCGGTGTAAAAGCCCCTAGGTCATGCCTGACCCTTAGCAAAGGCTGCACACACATCTAACAGTGGCAATAATCAAGCCGGCCAGTGTCTGTAGGGCTCCCGTCCCTGCACACGGTCAGTGCAAATTTCCTCCCTGGAATGCACAGGAAGGAAGACCTCTGTGAAGACCCTACATAGATCTTTGCTGATTGGCAGTTTTTCCTCGAGTTAATTAGGAAGCCTTGACCTCTCCTGCCTCGTGGGTCTCTGACTCAGACCGCAGTATTGCAAAGACAGCAGAACGTGGTGACAGGCCAGCCCCTTTCTCAGACAACTGAGGAGAGGCAGGTGGGGGTGTTCTGAGAGCTTCTCCTGGGGGGAGAGGGGGAGGAGCCATCTGACATCCCAGGGGCGCCCTGGTTGAAGGGAGTAATTCAAGTAACGGTGTCCCTGCTGCGCCCCTCAGCAAGGGGCACGGGTGTTCGTTCAGGGCGTGCCGGCTGTGCCTCCTACCCCCTGCCCCGTGCCCAGGAATCTCATCTCTGAACAGGGCTGTGCGTCAGAGTCGCCAGGGAAACGGGGCTGCTGAGAAAGCCAGAGCCAGCCAGGCTGCTCTCCTGGGGTGACACGCACTCCGTGCTATTCGGGCTCACAACCACCCCGGCACCTCCCCGGTGCGGGGCCCTGGCTCCGCCCTGCTGAGTCTCACGTTCCGGGCTCCCTCTCTATGCCCAGGATCCATAGACGCTTTCACCCGTGCCTCCTCCACCTTCCAGTTTTGTGAACTTGCCATGTGCGGGTCACCTTCCCGGGGACCTAGTTTCCTCCTTTGTAAAGATCAGTTTATATGTTGTGACTCTGAAGTGAGAACCAAGTCTGCAGAGCTTACAAAGGTGCCTGGCGAGTCGTACACACTCAGAATCATCCACCTTAGCCTGGTAGCCCATTTCTGCACATGAAGAGATGGAGGTCTGTGAACTCAAGGGACATGCTTGGGGCGACTCAAACCCAGGCCTGTGAAGTTCCAAATCCCGGGTTTTTCTGCTCTTTCCGGGCTGTGTTGGAGCTGTCATTGGACAGGTTCATTCTCTAGGACATCAGATATGTACGGCACCAGATGATGCCTCTTTTTAATTGGAGATCTGTCCTTCTGGGCCTTGAAGATTTGCTGGAACTGGAGAGTCTCCGGTGGAACCCAGGTTGTGACATCCAGGGAGAGGGACACTGAGGCATTGTCAGCCCAGGGTTTGGGACATCTCTACCCAGCCTTGCCCCTTCATCTGACTAGCCACTTTCTGTCCTCTGGGACGTGGCACAGGCCTCACACCCCCTAGAAAGCCATCCCTTGTGTCTCCTCCATCCCAAGACTGGCTTAGGTGAGCCTTCTCTCTGCTGCAGGACTCTGCTGCTCATAGGAGCCCAGCACGGAGCTCCAGGCCAAGAAGTTTAAGGTCAGAGAGCAAGTCTACTGTTTACAAGGCCTGACATATGGAGGAGTTAAATAAAGCTATATAGTCACTTACTTATTTGCCAGGATTCTGCCTCATTCCAAAAAAAAAAGACTGGAGACACCTGAATGAATGAATGTTTGCAGAGCTGAATTAGACCGAGGCAGGGTGCTGACCCAGGCGAAACTATGTGGGCATGGCATCAGGAAGACCAGGGCGAGAATTCTGACCCTGACCCTGTAGCTTCTATAGAACTTCAGAGAAGTCCTTTTATCTCCTACAGCCTAAGTTAGCTCATTCATTAAAGGGGGCCCTGAATGTTGTAAGGATCCAGTATGAGGCCATGTGCTGAGGTCAGCAGCTCAAAGCTGTGGCAGAACCAAGCAGAGGAGTTTGACATTGGCCTTTTAAAATATTCATGAAGGATTGGAAGACTGTGTGGCAGGTGGTCACTGATTATTTTGCAAAGGTACAAACTTCCATGGTGCTCTTTAGAGGCCTGGAGGTGTGTGTATGTTGGGGGGGGCGGTCTGTGAGCTGGAAGTTTGCCCATGCACACACCCACCCCCAGCACACACATCTCCAAACAGCTGCATTTTCCTCTATCCGTCCTTGGGCCCTCGGTAAGAGCAAAAGGACTTAAAAAACAAAACACCTTTGCTTTGAGAGTCATGATGTAATCTAATGTTACATAGCATTTATTTGGGGTCGGAGTTCATTTCAATAGTTTCAAAAACAATATCGTCCTGTATTTATAGAAACACAGAAGTTCTAAAGGGGTCTTCTCCTTTTCAGCAAAGGTCTCCTTTATTGCATGCAGTGTTATCTGTGAGCTGGAGGGTTTGGGAAGGCCCCGGAGCTTTCCTTGGAGTGTCAAGGATTGACTTCAGTAGGAACTGGGCATGATTTCTGCGCCGGAGCCTGCCCAGGAGGAAACCTGCCTCTCAGCCTCGAGTCCCACCCAAGCTGATCTGGCTCTGCTCAGCCAGAGCCTGCCGCGGGTTCCCTGGCCCCTACATTTCCCACCACCCCCACTCTCCTTGACCCCATCAGCAAGCCCCTTTTTCAGGACTGAGCTGGCAGTGAATGGTCTCTGGGTATCTGGAGAGCCTCTCCAAAGGCCTCAGACCCTCTCAACACCATGTGGACTAGTGCAAAGAACTGCAGGCCAGACTTCATTTTGCTGTGATATTTGCCAGCAGGGAGACCTGCCTGTAGGATGGGCCACCCTGCATGGCTGCCATGAGGAGTACTTGAGAAGTGTTGTGTCTAGGGCTTGGAGCAGAGCAGCAGCTCCGGAAAACTTAGATCATCCTCCTAAGGTGTCTGGAAGGTGATTGGAAGCAAACGTCACAGGCAAGTCCCGGACTTATTTGGAACGGTGAGGGCTTTGCGGGATGTCAGAGTGAAGAGGGCCCATTCCCTCCCACTGCACACTCTCTGCTTTAGGCAGGACCCATTCTGGGACCTCAAGATGTCATAGGATCACTGACACCCAGTCAGAGAAATCCAAGGGTCCAGAAAGTCTTTAGGCCATTTTTCATTTGGGAAGGAGGAGACTTCTTTCAGGGATTTGTGTTGAGCCTGTCTCTAAATGCAAGTGGGAATGTCATTCCAGATTGGGTCATGCTCTGAATTTGAGATTGGAGCCCAGTGGGCTCCATTCAACTATTCAACAGAGCTGACAGTCTTATTAAATAGGAGATGGTCATTAGCCTCAACGATGGGCTTGTGAACCCTTTGTGGGATGAAGGGTGAGTGGGCATTCCATCTATGTTAGCCAAGACCTTTTCAGTGTTAAATAACAGAAAGCCAACTCTTTTTTTTTTTTATGTTCAGTTAGCCAACATATAGTACATCATTAGTTTTTGATGTCATGTTCAATGATTCCTTAGTTGCAACCAAGAGCCCTTAGTTCTCCTTATTTAAGGAGAAAAGAGGATTTATTGGTTCATGTAATAGGTAGGCCAGGATAGGGTTAACTTGAGTCACAGCTGCATCCGGGTGCTCAAAGAAAAGGTCAATAAGAATCTGTTGATTTCCATTTCTCCCAGGTCTGTTCTCCTCTTGTTTGGCTTTGTTCTTAGGAGAGCTCTAAGCTTGGGGTGCCAAGAGTAGCAACGGAAGCCCCAGGTTTATACCCTGTCTGGTCAGTAACTTCAATGGGAAAGGCTTCTCTTCAGGGTCCCAGGAAAAGTCCCAGGGCTGGCTCTCATTGGCCTCAATCAGCCATGTGCTGTACTCTGACTGGCCAGCCTCTGGGGCAATTCTGCCTCAGCAACCAAATGCACTGTGTTTGGAAGACACTGGGAAAACCAAGGAGCTCTTCCTAGAAGGGGAATGGCTGCTGGGCCAGCAGAAACAACACCCTCCCCTCTATCATTCTTGCTTACGTTTTTGGGCACCTGCTTTGTGTTAGGTGCTGTGCTTGCTGTTGAGGACGCCTCTTCTTATGGACCTCTAAGATGGATTCTATTACCAATATTCCCATTAGTAGAGGAACTGAGTTGCCCAGAGTCAGAGCTTATAAATGGCAGAGTTGGGATTTGATCCCACATTAAACAGTCTGACTTCAGAGTGTAGACTCTTAGTCATATACTCTTCCCCGAAACGTGCCTCATGACCTCACCCTTCTGTGCCTTTGTTCTTGTTGGTCTGTAGACTTTAGGCTCCCTTCTTTCCACTCCTTGCTCACTTGCCAAACTTGTCCTTGAATGCTGTCTCGTCTGAACAGTTTCTTCCAGGATTAATGATGGGAGAGGCCCTTTTCTGCACCACCATGAGCACAGAATTCTGCGGGGGTGTTCATTTCTCCTAGATGGCCAGCCGCTGGAGGGCAGAGACCGGATCTCTGATCTATCACTGCAGCACCTCACGCAGCACCGGGCACATAGCAGGTGCTCATTGCTCATCAAATGTGTGATTGTTCAGGTGGCAACACAAATACAGTCAAAGCACAGCAGCTTGCTGGGACTTCAGGATGGGACTAGCATGCTGGTGATGACCTCATAGCTATTGAGTATCATGTTCATGGTAGCCAGTGTGCTGGGTACTGTATCAGGGGCTTTGCAAACCGCTCCTTTTAATCTTCCCAGTGATGCTGTTACTCTTGTCATCTTGTAGATGAGGAAGCTTGAACTCAAGGAGGTGAGATGATTTGCCCAAAGGTTAGCATTTCATGTAGCTGGGTTTCAAGGACAAGGATGGGGCTGCTTGACTCGCTCACACCCTCTGCCTCACATACCCAGGTTGCTGCCCACAAGACTGGCCCCGTGGCTGAACAGTTTGTGGCTTTCCAGGATCTGTTGAACATTTTTTCTATGTTTGGAGAATTCCCAACATTAGGAATTCCCCCTGCCTAAGGAGGGAGCTCACACTCAGACTTCCCACCATCTAGGACTAAGATAGCACACCGAGCCAGGTGAGGCTGTATTTGGAAGGGGTCTACCTGAGGAAGTGGATCAAGCATGGAATCCGTTTTTGGTGAAGGTGGTAGCAGAAGCAAACAGCTCTCTGGAGGTCATGGTGGGGAAGTTCTGGGGCCTCCTTTTGCCGTGTTTGTGGTGCCTGTGTTGAGCAGTGGGGTCTTTTCTGGAGAGGTCTCCATGATAGAGTTTCAGTCTTGCTCCAGGTAGGGTGGCCTCCAAACCTAGCATCTTGACCCTCTTGGAAATTCTCTGAATTACTAAATATCTTTTAAGAAATTCCTTCTCTGGATAAACCAAATGGAAGGGATACCATAGTTTGCAACCAAGAGCCCTGACTGATAGACCCATCCTCATACAATGGAATGTGTGGGTTCTAGGCATGGTCCTGTGGGAAGGCAGCATGAGTTCTGGACTGTCCATAGAACAGGTGAGGACGTGGCAGCAAACAGACCTGTAGGAATTAGAGAGGGGAATTGTTATACCAGTGGGTCTTTGGAAACCTTTGCCTTCTAAGAACATCAGCACTTTCAAACTTTTGCACACACAGATCACCTGGGGATGTTGTTAACATGCAAATTCTGGGCTGGGACCTGGGATCCTACATGTCCAGCACTCCCCCCTCCCATGTTTTGCTGATGCTGGTAGTCTGAGGACCACCAGTGAGGTAGTGAGGTGCCTATGGCCCTTAGGCCTCAGGCAAAACATTGCATGTCACATAAATGCTTCATGAAATAATGAGCTCAAATCCTTCCCTGGCAAGTCTACTACTGACAATTATTCCAGTCTTTGGTAATATCAGTCCTAAGGTACTTGGAGCTTCCAATCTCATAATTAGCATGCTTTGTTATGTCACTCCTGCTCCTAATGAGGACATTTCAGTAATTTGCTTTGTTGAATAAACAGGATTGGTTCCTTTGCCCCACAGGGCAGTATGATAAGAGTGTGGTGTGCTATTTTTACCTCTAACTCAGCCCAGAGAGTGCCAACAGTGTGTAAGGCACTGCAGGAGCCCCAATCCCCCACCCGTGAGAGCAGGCCCGGGAAACAGCAGCTTGGCCTCACAAACCTTCACTGAAATCTTCACCATTTATGAACATCTAAGTCCTGGCCCTATCTCTTTTCAAACTAAACCCATACTATTTTCCATTGTTACCTGGCCCTAGGCCACTTTTAATTCCCTAAAGAGGACTTCCCGCTCCCTCTGCCAAGCCTTTCTGTAGGCAGTTCCCAAGCCCGGAATACCCTCATCACTACCAACCTTATCCCTCTGACCAACTCCTCCATGATCTTCAAAACCCAGTTCCTGAATCACCTCCTCCAGGAAGCCTTCCAAGACCCTTCTTTTTTTTAGTCCTTAGACTGACCTAAATCCTGGAGATCAGTACTTCATTTTAAGTCTTTTTTGGTTTGCAGACTGCAGCAAACTCAGACCACAGACGGGCCTGCAAGAACTGTTGTGTTCTTTATTGTTCAGGAACCAAAGTTAATTTCAACTTCAAGCTCCCATTCTGCCAAGTGAAAGAAACAAAATCTTAGTCAACTCAGGTTTCCCACCCTCTTGTCTGGAGTTGCATTTCCATGTCTGGCAGCCCTCAGGCAAGGGTGCCAAAGGAAGGAGCAGAGTTGAGGGCATTTTGTCCTCTGTCTTTTGTCTGTGTTGGCATCTACCCAGATGTCCTTGACCCATCTTGCCTCAGATCACAGGTCAATGCTGATCCCTGGGGTATTCTCCTCATCTGAGCTTCAAGGCCTCTGGAGTCCAGGTCATTCCTCCCTTTTCCCCTCCGCCTCGGGCACAAGGAGATATTGGGCTTTGTGGAATGAGGTCTTCTGACACCACCTCAGACCCATTGGCCCTGGACAGCCTGTAAAATCGTCTTGGTGCCTGGATCATGGGCTACGAAGCTGCAAGGCTACCCTCTGCTCTCAGACCCACCCCTCTGGCTATGTAGGGAGTTTCTGCGTCCCCCTGCCCATGGGACTTGGCTGGAGGGCAGGGTGACAGCCCACTTTCTGATAACCACCAATAAATACCTCAACTTCATTCCCTTTTGATTCTCCTCCTCCTCACCCCCGTCCAGGCACATTCTATGTACAGGGCAGGGGAAGGAGAGGTAAGGCACAGGTCTCTCTGGCCAAGCATGTAGCCTTCCACATCTGTTATTTGTGTATGAGTCCTTCAGAGCTCTGGGCTTTTGGAATTCAGAGAGCCCAAGAAATCAAAAAGCTTTCCTCTCATGTCTCTATGTCCTTGCCTACAGTTGTCCAAGTCTGTGTAGAGACTCAAAAGTCAAGCAGTGCCTTCTCTGGTCTCTGCTTTCCACCTCGTGGAACCCTGCCTGTACTCCAAATTGGGGAGGGGTCTCTGGGCATTGAGAATACCAAGAAAGGGGAACACACGGATCAGAGAGCTCAGAGAGGGCAAGGAGGCACCTCCCTCATCCCTACATTTCAAAACCAGGTGTAGTGTAGTGAGGGTTCATGGGAGCCAACATTTATGGGGCATTTCTAGTGAGCATGGCCCTGCTTGCCTCATGCTATCTCCCAATCCTATGCGCCAAGAACTGTTTTTATCCCGACTCCTCACCTAAGGAAGCTAACTCACGCAGACAGGGTTGGCTAGCTTGCCTGAAGCCACGCCGCCAGAGTCCACAGCCTGGCTGGTGGTCGAAGCCTCGGGAGCCTTACCCATTGGGCTCAACTGCCTCATCTGCCCAGTACGTGGCACAGTGCCTGGGACATGGTAGGGCCCAGCATGTGGAACTCTGCTCCATGACTTCCTAGCTATGTGGCATCCGATCAGTGGCTCGCCACCCCTAGGCCTCGCTTTGGTATTCTTTATAAGGTGGGTAACAGGCTCTTTAGCCGAGGGCCACTGTGCTCATAAGTGACTCAGACTAAAGTTTGACCAAAAGAGCTCAGACTTTGAATCCTAAGACTCGTGCGCACAAAGTTTAAATTTCATCTCTTAGATCGCAACCCTGGGGACGACCTATCCCCTCTCCAAAGGCCAGTCTCCTGATCTCCAAACTGGGCACAACCAACATCTCTGATAAATAGTAAATAAATGTTCATTGCGGCAGGGAGGGGGGAGGAGGGTGATGGGCTTGACTGGGTGGGCTGTGGGGCCAGGCCTTCAAACGTGTTCCCGGGGAGTTATTTAGCCATGGGTTTGGTGTGGCCCCAGAAGGCGCCCAGCCCCAGCCTCCCGGCAGTCTCTGCCCCGGGCAAGCTCCAGGCAAGTCCTGCTCGGCTGAGGCCCAGGAGGCGTGAGCCTGCGAGGTGATGCACGGGCCCTCTCGGGGGTCAGGCCAGGACAGCCGCCCGCCTCCCAGCCCAGGACATTGCCTATGAGCAGGAGCCTCTTCCTGTGTGCAGCGGCCTATGCTGCCTGCCTCGGTTTCCCGGAGAGAGTCTGACGAATGTGTTTCCTGCACAACAGTAGCTGCTCATTTCTTTGTTCTCAAAGTTTCCATTTCTCATTAGCTGCTAAATCGTCCCTATGGCAGCAGACCCTGTTGTGGCTCTTTGTCTGTGTTGGCATCTACCCAGATGTCCTTGACCCATCTTGCCTCAGATCACAGGTCAATGCTGATCCCTGGGGTATTCTCCTCATCTGAGCTTCAGGGCCTCTAGAGTCAAGGTCATTCCTCCCTTTTCCCCTCCCCCTCGGGCACAAGGAGATATTGGGGCCTCGGGGGCTGCAGGGCCTGCGGTCCCAGGGCCGTCCCAGCAACCTGGAGGGGGACCACGAGCAGTGCTGCCTGCCAGGCTCTGTCCCCCAGGGTGTAGATTAGGTCAGCTCCTGTCTCTGGAGACTTTAGGAGGGGTTTCCGTGTCCTCCACTCCCCAGCTTTGACCTCCGGCCTTGCAGCTCAGTGTCCATGGGTGAAAGGAAGAGGAGGGAAGACACGAGCTTTCTTTAACATCATTACTCTGAGCTAGAGGCCACAAAGAAAGGCCAGCAGCTTTTGTGGGATAGAAAAAGCCAGAAGACAGGTGTCTTAGTCTGTTCTGGCTGCTGTAACAAAATGTTATAGGCTGGGTGGCGTATAAACAATATTCATTCCCCACAGTTCTGGAAGCTGGGAAGTCTAAGATCAAAAGATGGAAGGGACTGTTTTCAGAGGCTCCCTCCTATTTAGTCCCAAACTCTCTGAAACTCTGGAACCCCTCCCCACCCCTGTTGTTCTACTCTGTGAAGGACCACCCTCTAACAACCTGCAGGAAGGTCAGAAATGTCAGGCTGCCGGCCCCCACCCCTCGCTTCTCACACTTGTAGAGGCCTTTCCCTAAATAACCACTTGTCTGCTATGTGTATTCAGGGAGTGGAAATTAATATCATTGTAAATCTAACTGAAACATAATTAAATCTACTTTTGAATAAAAAAAAAATCTCATCGTTCATCTCTAGACCAAATAAATAAAGCTTCAGGTCTCTGCGATCTGGAGCATCACCTGACCTGTGCTCTGCCTCTCTTTGCCCGAACATCAAAGGGGAAAGAATCGTCGGAGGAGTCGCCTCCTCTGGTCTCACCAGGGCAGAGATGAAGCTCGAACTTGTCACCTGTGAAATGGCATTAATAACACCGACCTGAGTTGGGTGTGCCAGGGATTAGAAATGATGCCGGCTGAGGGCCCAGATGAGACTCTTTCAGAATATAAGGTCCCTAACGGGAAGATTTTGTTTGCTCTCTGCAGCATCCCAGTACCTCACACATGGTGCTTAATAAAAAAAAAACCATCCAACTCTGAAATCCAGAGAGTGGCTGTGGCTTGCCCAGGCTCCCACAGAAAATCAGAGCAGAGTCTAGATTCAAACTGAGGACTCGTACTCCTGACCTGAGAGCTCCTTCCACTGGCCCAGGGCACAGGTAGTTTGCTGTCTCATTCCACCAGTTACTACTGTTTGTCCTTGGGCCCTGCCTTACTTTCCCTGGACCTCAGTTTTCCCATCAGCAGAATGGGTGTCTTATTAGAGAAAGGACCAGACCTCCACTTTAGGAAACAGGCAGAGTCCTCTCCCACTTTCCCCCAAGAGCTGCCCATTTTCTGTCCAGACTGTGGCCAGAACTGTTTGTCTACCATCATCAATAGGACCTTCTCCTCCTCTGACTCTTTTTTCCTCACTTCACCCTCCCCAAGGATGAAATAATGGCAGGCAAACCTCTCCCTGCTGCTAGCCCAGTCCCAACTCTCAAGCTAGAGGGAGGGGAGCGGAGGGGTGGGACCAGAGTGTCCCCTCCCCCTGCACACACACCTGCTGAGAATTTAGGGAAAGGGGAGCTGCCCTGAGCTGGCTCTCTGTGATTTAATGCTCCCTCCCTCACTCACCTGCAGTGCACTGGAGTTAAAAATGACCTTGGCAAACAGCCTTATGTATTATCTGTCTAGTGCAGAGAACAGAGTCAAAGAAAACCCACTCAGAAGCTCGGAAAGCTGCTGGGGGAGGAGGGGGGAAGACAGAGGGGAGTGTGGGCAAGGAGGGAGGAAGGATAGTAGGAAATGTCTCCGGGGCCTTAGGCAAGATGGAGAGGAGAGAGTCAAACCTGTGAAGCTCTGCTCTGGAAAAATCATTGCTGAGGAGAGAACGGGGCTTCTCGAAAGGGGAGCCACCAACCCTCCCTGGGGACCCACCCTCACAGCCATTCTTTGGCATAGGCCATCTCACTTTGGGTTGGCGGCTCAGAGAGGTAGCAGCTCTGATCTAAACATAGCTTCCAGAAGCTTCTCTCTTCCTGACAAGGCAGGAAGGTGCTGAGTGATGAAAGTAGCCGGGTGTTGGGATCCTCAGGCCTGGTTTCTACCATCTGGATTCTGCTGTGTGACCCTGGACTGGTCACTTTACCAGTCTGAGCACGTGTTGCTTTAACTGTAACCGAGGAAAATAACACCCAACTCAGAGTATTGATGAGTGGAACCATGTGAGATAACGGTGAAGAACATGGACTTGGGAGTCAGGTGGCCCAAATTCTGTGATTCTCGGCAAGTGATGTCACCCCTCTGTGCCTCAGTTTCTCCAACTGTCACATGGGCATGGGCAAGTGTCTGCTTTCCCCCCTTTCCCCTCACACAAACCCTTGTGCTGAATAGGCTCTGTTTCTGCCTCCTATTCCCTGTAGGCTAGGGAGGCCAATCTGGGGGGACCCTATCTGTGAGGCCCCTGCCTCTGGCTTCTGGTGCTTCTAAATGGAGACACCAGCAGGAACCTGAGAGCAGAAGAAGAATGACATCAAGATATCTACTCACAGGCTCCTTCCCATAGGGTCGTAGTGGGCTGCCTAGGCTCTCAAGAAGGGGCCACGTCTCCCCAGGCAGCCCTGTCCCCGGTGCTCATGGCTACCCTCCACTCTTTAGATTGGGGTGTTAAAGGCTCCCACTGTTCCTAGCCCAGGGTACTGCAGTCTCCATGTGCTCTCCCACACCCTGGCTATAGCACTGTAGCTAGTCCCTTTGTGATACTGTCTTCAAGTTACCCAGTTTGAGTGGGCTAAAGTGTCCTGCTGAGACCCTGAAGCAGCTGTCCCCGTGGCCACAGACTTGGCACTATTTCTTTTCAGGCGTTTAAAGCAAGAATAATTAACACATGCTGAGTTTAGCTCTATGCTAAGCCTTACAAATGAAATCTCACATAACTCCTCAACTAGCACCGGGAGGAAGATACTGTGATTCTTCCCATTTTGCATTCGAGGAAGTTGGGGCTCTGGGAATTGCTCTCAGCCAGGACTAAGTCTAGAGCCCTTAAGGACTATCATGCATCCCCTCCCTCTCTGGTATGGGCAGAGAAGCCTCAGAGTGCATGTGGCTCAAACTTCCAAGGCATGTTCTCAAGTAGACATGGGGTCCCTATACCAAGTCTGAGGAACATGCCAGGCTGGAATCTAGGCTAATCGTTAAGCAGGGCTGATTTGATCAGCCCCACATGGCCTGACAAGGCAGACACACAATAGAGGGTAAATATTCTATTTGCTATTATTACAAAAACCCTTTACAGTAGTAGTTTTCGGGGATGGGAAGTCCCCTGAGGCCAGCCCTGCCTCGTAGCCTGGCAGCTCCTATTCTCAACACCCTAGCAGGTGGCCGTGGCTTTGAATTTCACGGGGTGAGGGCTCCCCCTTTCACTCTCACCTCCTTTCCTCCCTATCCCCAGCCTGCCTCCAGGCCCTCTGTCCTCTCCTGCTCCTCTCCTCCCCTGCATGGAGCCTAGGGACATGGGAGGAAACATGCATCCCTCTGGGCTGTAAAATCTAATTAGAGACAGGGCTTCACTCAGAGCAAAAGACTCAGGCCTGGAGTGGATTTAATGCTGGAGTTTCAGACCCCATTGCCACTGGGTGTGAGGGGAGTTGGGGGGAATGCTATTTTAGGAGAGATGGCTCTGGGCACTTCTCATATCCCATGACATACATAGTTGTGTCCTCTAGTCCTCATTCCAGAAGCCTGCTTCACATCAAGCCATGTCATTGGCACAAGAGATGCGTAAATGACACCCAGGTCCTGCCCTCAAAAGCTCTCAGTCCACAGGGACGATCTTGAAGCAAATGACCACAGTGTGCTCAGTGCTCCACGCTCCAGCTGAGGAGAATTATCCTTCCTAGGAGCCCTTCACCGGATTTTCCTCTAAGGCAAAGACCTGGCCGTGTCCCCCCCACACATCCATTCATTTGACCGATACTATTCAGTGACTCCGTTTCTGACCATGCCTCTTCACTGGTTTCTCTTCCTGCTACCTACTCAACGGTGGCTGGCCCCAGGGCTCTGGGCTGGCTTCCTGTCCCCCACTTTGTGCTTTCATGCATTCTCCTAGCCTTAAACATCATCATATACAGTTCGCAGGTCCTGTGGTCATGACCTACAAAATGCATCCTGACTCTTCCACTTCTCATCTTGTCCACCGCCCCCTAGTCCAAGCCAATCTCACCTCTAGCCTGGACTATTGCAGTAGTTTCCAGGCTGGTCTCCTTGCTACCAAACTTGCTTCTTACAAATCACCATCAGTTCACATGTCAGACTATCACTCCCAGGCATAAACCTTCCAGCGGTTTCGTTTGGCCCCTGGAGTAGAATGCATACTCCTGACTATAGCCCTCAAGACAGCCACTGGCCTGGCCCTGTGACCTCCCTGAACTCATCTCCCACCCTCTCTGTGGCTTCCTTGTGCTTTTGCAAACAGGCTCAGTCCTGCCTTTGACCGCCAGGCCTTCCCATGCTGGCAGCTCCTTCTTAGCATTCAGGTCTCGGGAAAAATGCCCCCCTCCTCCTGTTTTTGACCACTGTCGCTGAAGTAGCCCCTGCTCCCATGGGTGCCTCATGTCATTTCCACTTTATTTTCCCAGGAGACTTATCCCAACCTAAATGTATCTTGTGAATTTGTTTGCTTGTTTGTCTAGTGTCTTTTCACCCCCGCTGGACTCCAGACCGGGTCTGGATCAGCCTGTTCACTGGTGTCTCTGCCACATCTGGAATAGGATCTGGCCCAGCAGAGGTGCTAAGCTCTTTATCTTTAAGGGAGCAAATGCCAAGCACGTAGCTCCAAGTTGAAGTGTCTCTTCTAAACCCAGCTCTCTCTGCTCTTGGGGCGAATATCTTGCATGTGAAGAACTCAGGGTGAATAAAAATGTATCCTCCCCAGTGACTTTGTGCTCAAGCTGAAGTAAGAAGAGATTTGATTTGTAAAATAATAGTAATAATAAGGGAATCGTCCCTCAAGCTGTAGGCTGGCCTCGGTGGCTCCACCAGCTTGCTGTGTGGATCTGACCTGCTCACTTTTTTTTTCTTTTAATTTTATTTATTCATTTGACAGAGAAAGACAGTGAGAGAGGGAACACAAGCAGGGGGAGTGGGAGAGGGAGAAGCAGGCTTCCCGCCAAGCAGGGAGCCCGATGCGGGGCTCGATTCCAGGACCCTGGGATCATGACCTGAGCCGAAGGCAGACGCTTAACGGACTGAGCCACCCAGGCGCCCCCTCACTTTTGCTCTCAGAGCCCGAGTTCTACCTGTGTCAAACGAGGCTCCAATACACACTACTTCGCTTCTAGATCCCAGGGAAATCTCTCCTCACGACACACCAGGAAAACTCAAATGGGAGACAACCAAGATTTCCAGGCATGGAAATCAGCCCAAGAGCTTTCTTGGGGCATGGCTCCCACAGCCTACCCCGTGCAGAGAGACCAGCTGCACTTGGTCGATGGAGTACCTGTCCCGGAGGCAACCCTCACTCCCCCCTGCAAAAGTCTCAAAAGGTATTTTGAGACCTAGTGAGGAGGCTGCTGGAGCCCAGAGAGACTCACAGCCCTGAGTTTGGCAAATAGAAAATGAATCCACATTCCTCACACAGCATCCCCATAGTGAGCTCTTATTCCTACATCCATTGTCAGGTACTGTGGCTCCGATCACGGATCCCGGAGACTATAACTTACCCACAATTATGCCGGCTACCATGTGCTTCTCAGATAGCAGGTGGGAAATGCACAGTGCCCAGGTGGTGAAGACTTGCCCTTCCCTTAGCACACCATAGACTGGAGGTTGACGAATTCGAGCAGTCCCCTCCTCAGTAGTAAGATAGTGATGGTGACCCACCCCTAGCAGGGCCCTGAGACAACTGATAAATCAGAAACACCGATGAGTTCCCTTACTGCCGGGTCTGCCCAAAGGGTTGCATGATGGCAGCTCTTTCTTCAGAGGACCCATCTTCAGCTGCAGAAGATGAGACCCCAGAAAGGCCATAGCTAAATGGGCAAATGGCTAAAGTGTGTAGTGAGTGGCATAAGGACCCCAAGCATTTCTCACTGGGGCTGCACCAAAAGGTGTACAGAAGCTGGAAGATCTGATGCTGCTCACTGTGCCATTCTAGGCTGTGTCATCTCTGCCTCAGTGGTCCCATCTACAGAATGGGGGCGTAGGGCTAGATAATCTCATAGCATGTGTAGGCAAACAACTTCTCCTTTCTGAATTCATTTCTCCAACTATGGAAGTGTGGGCTTGGAGAGCAATAAAAACAAAATACACTGTGTACACTGCACTTTGCTGAAAACAGAATATTCCGGTACCTAAGAAGTACCAATCCTCCTTTCACTCCCTTTCCCATCTACCTTTTTTTTTTTTTTTTTTTACCATTTTTACCATTTTGGTAAATTTTACCAATATTTACCACTAATGGATATATCCCTAAGCAATACATGTTTAAATATTGCATTTAATTTGAAATTCAAATAAATGGAATCCCACTATAAAAATAATGATCCTGATCATCCTGTCTGTGTGACTTGAGACAAGTCCCTTCCCCTCTCTGGGCCTTGTTTTCCCCGTCTATAAGATGGGCTGAAGGTGGGGGATGAGAAAAGGATGACCTTTGAGGCCCCTTCCTACTGCTGCATCTGTTTCTACACTGTAAGTGACCTAATATTCCACACAGTCCCATGGGCTCTCTGTCCAAGTGCCGGGCCTGAGGCCTCCCTCTTGGACAGGTCAGTTCTTTCCCTGACCTTCTTGAGTCTGCTACATTGTCCCTCAAGTCCCCCAATGTGAGGCTTCTGTCTGAACTGAGAACAAGCTTTTAGCCAACCCCTGATGGCAAGTGGGACCAGCTCCATGAATCTCACTGGGAGGCATTCACCTTTCTCGGTTGAGTGAATGATGCTCTTAGCCGTGCCCCAGAAACCAGGGCTGGAAGAGTCAATACTCGTCACTGGCAAGCTCCCTCTCTGAAACCTCACCCTCCAGCACCCCCAGGTGACTGAGTACTTTGCAGTCCTTCTTCTCAGCAGTGGCAGAACCACCACGCAGAGCCCCCGCCAATGCCACTTTCTGACCCAGTCCGGATGGTCCAAACCATAATAAGCAGCAGTGTTGGAAAGAGGGAAGAGGTTTGCAGTCAGACAGCTTGAGCCCCGGCTCTGCCACTTGCGGGTTGTGCAGCCTGGGCAAGTGCCTTCCCCTCTCTGAGGGTCCACTTTATGCATCTTCAACAATGAGATTGTAATACCTACTGCACAGTTCTGAGGAGGTGCAGATAACAGATTGAATCAGACAGTGATTGCCTGGCATGCTGTAGCAGCTCAGGACCAGCTGGTTCCCTTCCAGTTCTCCCATCCCAGTGATAGCTATAAAGTAAGATGGGAAAAAGATGCTCCACTCTCAGTTCCTCTTCTAAAGCTTCTAATCCGCATACAGATTTATAGCACCTGGGCTTCTAGCCATACACCCACAAGTCAAACTGAACAATGCTAGTCAGAGTTGTTTGGACATAGCACACTGAACTGAGGACCTTAACTGAGTTAAGTTACAATGTGGACCCGCCAACATTTACCGAGTACCTACTAGGTGGCAGACTCCATGATGGCCCCTGGAGAGAGAAAGATGAATAAGAAAGTATAGCATCCCAATCAAAAGCTTGGTTTGGCTGAGTCATAAACTTCCTGTGTGGCACGGGACAAGGTCATTACTTAAACTCTCTAGACCTCAGCTTCTAAGTCTAAATGTCTCATAGATATGGACTTAGCAGAGGGCCTGGTTCGTAGTAACTGTCAAAACCCAGAAAGTGTCAAGACCCAGTCTTGCATGGAAAAGAAAATAAGACGCACATGCCTATATACACAGGAAGATGCTTCCTGGGTAAAAGAAAGGAGACACAGGCAGTCCTTATTTTTCTAAGGAAAATTGGTGCTAGTGAAATAACATTTAAAGAGAACCTCCTCAAAAAAACAAATATTCATTGTAAATACTGAGGGGGGGGAAGTTTGAATGGGATCATACCTTGAAAAACAAATTGAAAGCATGAAAGCACTTCTTTTTTTATCTTCTCTTAACAAAATGTAGGTTCTAATGTCAAATGAGCTGATTTTTAAATTAAAAATAAGAATTATCAAGTGTTGATTAGGGTTTTGAGGGGGGAGGGGGTGAAATTTTTTAGACAGAGGTCTATCCTAGTGCAAAGTAACTTTCTTCATTTTGTGTTTGACTTTCACAGCACGATTATACAGAGTGTCATTCTGAGCAAATATTTCAGAGGTTTATCAGTTTTCCCAAGGGCATCTTCTAGTCATGAGATGATAAAATTATTCTCTTTTGAGACACCTGGCATCTTTGTCGATTTTCTCTTCCTCAATTCTTAACTAGTTTAACTCTGCCAATTCTTCATTGTAGTTTAAATGTCAGCGGAGCTGTTTTCCAACAGCCCTTTTGCTAACTTCATGAAATCCTGATCTGTTTCAAGATTTGCACTTTTTCTTTTCATCAATTTCCTTTGAATTTCCGTTGCATCTTCAAACATTTACAACAACCAACAAAGCTTAGGTGAGATGAGTAAGGTCAGAAAATAGTGTTACTTGAGTATAAACTATTTAAGTGGCCGGCTCATTAGTAAATATTTTAGTGTTAGGAAAACTTACTTCTCTACCAAACCTTGTAACTGTACAGACTTGAATAATGACTTAACTGCAAAATTCAGAGTAACTGATAAGAACTTCTAAAGGAATTCAGAATAGCGAGCTTACTAGGTTGATTCTTTTTAAGTATGTATCCCAGATTTTTTTTTATGATTTTATTTGTTTATTTATTTGACACAGAGAGAGACAGAACAGGAACACAAGCAGAGGGAGAGGGAGAAGCAGGCTTCCCGCTGAGCAGGGAGCCTAATGTGGGGCTCGATCCCAGGACCCTGGAATCATGACCTGAGCTGAAGGCAGACACTTAACCGACTGAGCCACCCAGGCACCCCTGTATCCTAGATATTTTAACATGCACACTTAACAAAGTCTAAATCTCATTGATATCTTTAGCTTTCTTCTGAATAATGATAGCTTGACAGTATTTGGACTCTGATTACCTCCTGCCCAACTTAAATGCCCTGGTTCATTATTTTAGTTCTATCATGCTATTTTTAATCCATTTATATTTAATATACCAACTGATACAGTTGGGCTTAATTCTACCATTTTGCTATGTTTTTTATTTGTCATTTCTTTTCCTTATTTTTTCTTCGCTGTCTTTTTTGGAAATTAAACAAATATTTCTATTATTCTATGTTTTTCTTGTATTGGCTTTTGGCTTCACATTTTGGAATTACTTTTCAGTGGTGACCCTACAAGTTTCAATATACATCTTTAGCCTGTATAAGGCTTAGCCATCCTAGTTTACTTTTAAGTTTGGACTTATACTCATTCCTAAACAACACAAGAACTTTACAACAGGTGAGCTCCGTTGCTCCCTTTTTGCTTTTTGTGCTATTGTAGTTAAACATTTGACATCTAAATATGTTTTAAATCCCTCAAGATATTATTAATATTGTCATTTTAAATAGGCAAAATTCTTGCATAGTTACACACATATTTCCTTTGTAGTGTTCCCTAGTCTTCTTACAGTTTTGTGTTTCTGGCTGAAATAATTTTTACTTCAGTCTAAAGAACTTCCTTTGGTATATCTTCTTGTGCTGGTCTGATGGCTTTAAGTTTTTGCTGATTTTTAGTTTCCGTTTGTCTGAAAATGTCTTTATTTTGTTTCATTTTCTAAAGGATTTTCTTGCTGTGTATATAAGAGTGACAGTTTTTTTTTATTTCAGCATTTTAAAGACATTTTCTAGAGTTCATTTGTTTTTGTTGAAAAGTCAGGTAACAGACTTATTAACGTTTCTTTGAAGATAATTTGTTCCTTTTTTTCTCTGTGACTGCTCTTGAGAAATTTTCTTTGTCTTTAGTTTTCAACAGTTTGTAAAGTGTGTAGGTGTGATTTTCTTTGTGTTTATTCTTTTTGGGGTTTTGCTGGGTTTCTTGAATTGCTGAATTGGTGCCTTTTCTCGGTTTTGAAACTCTTGATTATTATCTTTCCAAATACTGCTTCTGCCCAATTTCTCCCCTTACCTTTGGGGCTCCGATTATATGTATGTTAGACCTTTTACAATGACCTACATTATACATATATTCTGTTGTTTTTTTGACGTTACTTTCTTTTTTCTCTGATTTTAGTTTAATTTTTATCTATTGTTCTGTCTTTAAATTACTGATCTTATAGGCTGTTATGTCTTTCCTGCTGTTAAACCCATCTAGTAAGTTTGTACTTTTTTATTCATTCCAAGTAACTGTTGATAGTAGACTTTGGAAGGCTACATATTTTCATCCATTTTGTCCATCATTTCCTCTTTTTTTTTTTTTTTAACAAAGTAATCATAGTTAATATCCTTGGCTCATGACCACAATATCTGGATCTTCTGTGGATTATTTTTGTGTTTGCTTCCTTTTTTTCTCTCACTATCAGCCATTTCACAGTCCTCATAAATTTGACTGTATGCTGAACATTGTGTAGTAAAGAACTACAGAAGCTCCAGCAGATATATTCTACCAGAGAGATTCCCCTTCTCCTGAACTGGGTGACAGGATGAAAGGCTGATTATCTCAGTCCAGTCAGCAACTGAGGTGTGTCATGGATGGGTTGCAATTTATAACACACTGAATCCATCACATCTGGCTTGTCCCTGTTCCTTGAGTGTGGCCTTCCAAGGCTATTGAATGAGAGCCCAGATGGTCTCTCTCTCTTCATCCCTCAAAAGGGCAAAAACAGTTAGGTATTTATGTTGGGCTCTCTCCCCCTAGGGGAACTCTGTCTCCTAAATATCATGAGATTATGAGATTTTACTCCAGTCTTCCATCTCAGCTTCCATGCTACCTGTGCTCCTTTAGCACTCGGCAGTGTCCAACGGGGGAAAACTGTCCTTCTATTTCTGGATCCTCTAGTGTTCAATCCATCATACCAGTTTGAACAACTGCCCAAAGCTCTGCTAGTTTCCATTTCCCTCGGTAGACTACCTCTTCTTAGGCCAAGGCCAGCCTCAACCCATGTCCAGAATCACAAACATCCCCAGGGAAGAAAGCTGTCAGCACTCATCAGTTTACCTAGGAAGCGCTGTTGTCTTTCTGCAATTTTGGTCCATTTAATCTTCATTTCCATACTCTTTGATATGTTCAAAATTTTTGTTTTTGCAGCTTCCTTTTTGTGGGGGGGGGATAGTTGTTGCACTGGGAAAGCTGCTTGCCATGATCTACTTCATCTTACCTGAAAATAGTACTTTATCTTGTTATTTTTATGTGAACAAATTAAACACTATTAATTTATACAGTAATTTTAGTTTAGATTTACCGTCATATTAATCATGTATTTGCTTAGTATTCTTTTGTGAATCTGAGACCTGTCTGGGTTAATTTTCCTTCTGACTAAGCTATATCTTTTAGAATTTCCTTTGGTAAGGATCTGTTGGTGATAAACTCTATTTTTGTCCAAAAATGTCTTTAGTTTGCTGTAATTCTTGAAATATAATTTCTCTTGGGTATACATTTGCAAGTGGTCAATTACTTTCTCTTGACACACTGAAAATATCATTCCACTATATACTGGCTTCCATTGTTATTGTTGAGAAGACAGCTGTTACCCTAATTGCTGTTTATTTGTAGGTGATCTAACTTTTCTCTTTGACTGCTTTTAATATTTCTCTGTCACCAATTGTGATGTAACCTACACCTTCTAGAATTTTGCTGTATACTATCTGAATGATCATAAGCAGTGGCCCTGAGTTAGGTCTTCTCACTCTATCCTCCATGTCTTTTAATCATATTTCATTTTCCCATTTTTGTCTTTCTAGCCTGCATTCTAGAAAATTTTTATTTATTTTTATCTGTTTACTAATTCTGTCTTCAATTATGTATGCTTTGTCATTTAACCTATCCATATCCATTCATTGAGACTTTTAAAATTGTTAAATAATGTATTTTTCAATTCTATATGTTCTATATGATTCTTTTTCAAATCTGGTAAGACATTTTTATAGTATCTTGTTACTTGCTCATATTTTCACACCTCTGTTTCTTTAAACATATAAACATTGTCATCTTACATTCTGTGTCTAATAGAAATTCTGATACCTGAAGATTTGCAGATCTGATTTTGCTATCTATTATTCCTGCTGGCTCTCTTTCATAGAGCCTTGTTTCCATGTATGTTTTGTAATTTTTGAGGGTGCATGTTCCTTGGAACTTTATCTTTGAGAATTATTTGAGGACTGTGTTAAATTTTCACTTCTCCAGAAAAGGCTGTGTGCTTCTTCCAGTCACCTGGGAAAACTACTAATCCATGACCATTTTAAATAAAATTTTCTACTTGAGTTTTTCAGACCATAAACCCAAGTGAGGGCTAGCATATGGTTACAAATTTTCAGGAAAATGAGTCCCATTCCTTCCCCCACCTAACTCCAACATCAAAGTCAGGATCGGCAGATTTTGTGTGTTAATTCATTTCTCATTCCCATTATATCAAAGGTTTAGCCCTTTGAGGTTCAAGTTTTATGTGGACCCCACCAGTTTACCTCCTGATTTCTAAGCAGGGTTGCAGTTATCCTCCAGAGTTGGGAGTGGTCTATGAGTGCATAACTCTCTTACAGCTCTTTATTTAAATGTAGTAAACCTGCTTTCAGAGTCACTGATTTCCAAGTTGCTCCAGGCTAAATCATCCTGTCCCTCTCTAGATAGGAGAATCCTGATGCTGGGACCTCTAGCATAGAGACAGGCTGGAGAAGCTGGGCAGTGCACTAGGGAACCCATGATGACTATGAAGGATGGGGTCCCTGTTTGGCTTCTGTACACCCCAAGGTAAGCCCCTCTGTCACCACTCCAAGTCTGACACAGACAGTTGCCTTGTCATCAGAAGCTGTATTCGCTGTAATGGAAACAAATCTCACCTGGGCTAAAAAAGTATATGCCTTATATAAGCCTCGGTCAATCTAGACTTTCATCTACAGTTTCAAATATGGAATTCCTGGGTTCTTCTTAAAATTTATTTATGTATTTATTTACTTGATATGTAACTGACATACAGCATTATGTTGATTTTGGGTGTACAGTCTAATGATTTGACATGTATATACACTGCAGATGATCAACACAGTAAGTCTAGTCACCATCCATCTCCATAAAAAGTTATAAAAAAATTGTTTTTCTTGTGATGAGAACTTTGAGGATCCACTCACTCTCAGCAAGTCTCAAATATGCACTACATTACCACTGACTATAGTCACCACGCTGCACAACTCATCCCCATGACCTATTCATTTCACAACTGGAAGCCTGTACCTCCTGACCCCTTTCCACCATTTTATCCACCCCCCATACACCCGCCTTCCTGGCAACCACCACTCTTCTCTGAGTCCATAAGTTTATTTGTTCATTTGCTTAATTTCTTAGATTCTGCATAGAAGTGAGATTATATGGCATTATTTGTCTTTCTCTGACTTATTTCACTTAGCATAACACCCTCAACATGGATGTCCCTGGATTCTAAATTATTAAAAGAAAAAAATTTTTAGCACCAACCTTAGACCATGATAATATTCTTGGCAAAGGATTTAAGGAACTGACATTCATGCAACTAATTGATAAAATCAATTATCTGTCCCTTAACCATGTTGACAGTACAAATAAGGGAACCTGAGATAATGATGGTTGGTCTACAGCTGCTGAAATCACTGAGCACTGGACTGAACTCTAGCATTTCTGAAAGTGTGTTCCTGGAAGCATTAGACCACATGGAGGGCCTCTGTGTTTAAATAAGCTTAAGAAATGTTATGTACTTGAAACTTCTCTTGGAGAGTCACCACATGCATTAGAACATTAAAGGTTCTGAGAAGTCTTATACTTGAAAAGCCTGTTTGATTCGATGTTTTCATCATATTTGAAAATATTTGACCACAAAAATATAAGGCACTTGGATAATTCATTTTTTGGATAGAATTCACTTCTGACAATTTTTATTTATATTCCATCAATGAACAGTGAAAAGTTGGTTATAGAGATATAAATAACATTTATTCAACAATACTTGTTAAATGCCCACCATGCCTACAACTATGAGTATACCTCAGTGAAGAAAACAGATGTGGTTTCTATTTTGTGGAGTTTATAAGAGTATTAAACTGTCATGGGAAGCGTTAAGAAAGAAATATCAAGGGTTAGAACCCAGTTCCTTAAGTTATTGGACCATAACCATGGAATAGGCCCATGATCTGGGCACTTGGCTGGGCAGTTGGTTATTGTGTCTAGACTAGAAGCTCCAGAACTTACTGACATAATTGTACCACTCACGAGAACCATAAGAAAGACTAAGCACAAACACACTTGGTTCTGGAACAGAAGAAAGCATTTATCTAGGAAAGGAAGTTCAGGGGAGACAAGTAAGCAAACTAGGTGGCTTTTAAGGCTTACGGAATCACCAGTGGATCTGAGGAGTCTTCCTGAAATAAGCCAATGTCTAATTCATAGTTCAAGTCAAGTAAATGTTAGCTGGAATGATGACGATGGTGATGGTGGTGATGATGATGGTGTTGGTGATGATGATGATGATGGCAGTGATGGTTGGAGGTGACGGTGATGGTGATGGTGGTGATGACAATGACAGTAACAGTGATGGTGGTGATGGTGATGACAGTGATGATGGTGATGATAGTAGTAGTCATCTTCAACTCTGTCCTATCACTTAATACTATGTTCAGTTGGTCACTAAAAACTGAACTGTGAGTCTACTTCTTAAATAACTCTTAAATACATCTTCTCATATCTCTCTGAAATTCCATTACCTCCGAATAAGCCTTGGTCCTTTCTCACCAGCCCCCTTATCTCGTTTTCCTGACTCTAACTTCCAGTTTTGCAATCCATGCCCCACACTGCACCAATGTAATCATCCTGAAGCTTAAGTCTGACTGACAACCAGTTGCCAGGCCTCCAAGGCCTGCTGTGAAGCTGCCTGGGTGGTGTAGCTGGGATTCCAGCCTCTCCAGTGTCCCTTCTCAGCCTTATCTCTTCACTGCTCACATGTATCCCCTGCTCAGCTCCACTCAACCCACTGTACCCCAGGCACACCATGCACATTGACAGCATGCCTTTCTCATCCTCCTCCCCTTACTTGTCTTTTCTACTTCTTGTCTTTTAGCAAAACAGATACTCATCCTTCAGGGTCCAGCTCAGCAGTCAGAGCTGGGGCTTTGACTGATCTCCATCCTGGAATGGACTACTATGTGATTTTGCCTAGCCTCCTGCCTGCTTTCTGCATTTATCTGTATGACCTTCACTAGAGACATGTTGTTATGCATGTGTGTAGGTGGTTGTGTTTGGGGCTTCATGGTGAAGTCAGGAATGGGCTGGAGGGGGAACCAGTCCTCCACTCCATAGATCAAGGATGTTGATCCAAGCTTTAGGACATTATTAAAATTAGAACCATTTGTCACAGGAGGTCTCACTGCAGCATCAGACCCTGGGAGGGATCAGGGCACATCTCTTGGCCTCTGAAAGGAATTAATCCATTCATTCACACGTTGATTCCACAAATATTTATTGAGTCTGCTGTGTCCCAGGCACCATGCTGAGGACTAGGGATATAGAGGTGAGCAAAAAAGAGCAGAACCAAATGTTTATTTTCATGGGATTTATGATCTGTTGCTCTACTAATTGGGGTAGAGGTGGACAACAATCAAGGAAACAAACCCATAAGATAATTGGGGGTGATGATAAGGGCCACAAAGGAAATAAACAGGGGTCATGAGAGGGGTAATACAGATGGAGTGGAGAGCTGTTTTAAATGTGGAAATCCTAGAGAACTCCCTGGAGAGGTGGCACTTGTGCTCAGGTGTCAGTAACAGGAAGGGGCCAGATATGTAAACATCTGGGGGAAGAAGGAAGGCCCCTCGGGACAGGCAGAGAGAAGAGAAGGAGGGAAGCCATGCTTGGACCACAGTTAATGAGGGGGAGGGGAGTTGAAGAAGCAGGTAAGAGGTGAGCAATGGCCAGGCCATGCAGGGCCTTGTGGACCATGCTAAGGAGGTGGGGTTTTATTCTAAGTGCAACGGGAGGCCTCTAGCAGGTTTCAAGCAGGAATGACCAGCTCCCATTAATGCTTTTCAGAGCTTAGGTGTGGGGAAGGAATTGGCAGAGGGAATAGCGTGGACCAGCGGCAGTCAGGAGCTGTCCAGGCCAGGGCTGGTGCTGGTGAGGAGCCCGGGCCAGCACCTCCTTCCCTTCCCTGGAAACCCTGGCGGCCCTGGAGGCTCGCAGTGAATGACATCATCCTCAGCTCTGGGCTGCTGGATATGCAGGGAACTCCTCCCAAGGGTGTGCTGAGGCTACACACCAGCACCGAGCTGTCAGCCGAGTGCCTGAGGGAGAGAGGAAGAAACGACCTCAAGGAACACCTCCTGTGGCCCAGGCATAGGATAGAACACCATAGGCACTTTCTGGATAACACTCACAACAGCCCCGTGAGGAACACTTCTGCTTTGCAACGAATCCTAAAATCTTGAACAGGGAAGGATGCCTGGAAATCATGTGATCGCTCTCCTGTCTCAGAACTTGTGTGCATCTCTGGTTCTCATTAGTTATTAACCATATCCTGAAATAAAACTCTTGCTACATTCTAATCATTTTACAGATATTCTTATAACCACTTCATGAGGTAAGAACTATCATTATCCCCATTTAACAAGTGAGGAAAACTGAGACCCAGAGAGGCTAACTTGTCCAAGGTAGCACTGAGCCAGGCTTTAAACCCAGGCAGTCTGCCCCAGAATCTGCATTCTTTTTAACCCTATGTGATGCCACCTCCCCCTCTGTTGTCCATGAGTTAGAACAATAGAAAGATGGGATGCCTGGGTGGCTCAGTCAGTTAAGCGGCTGCCTTCGGCCCAGGTCATGATCCCAGGGTCCTGGGATCGAGTCTCACATCAGGTTCCTTGCTCAGCAGGGAGCCTGCTTCTCTCTCTCTCTCTCCCTCTGCTTGTGCTCTCTTTGTCAAATAAATAAAATCTTTAAAAAAAAAAAAAAGAACAATAGAAAGATCTTCCCCTACCACCCCCTGCCCCCAGCAGGCTAACGCATGTCTTATACATACAATAGCGTTGCAGAGTTGTTTGGTGGCACAGTTCCCATCTTGGGGTCTGTGAGGGTAAGGACACCTCATAGCACGGCTGGCCCGTCTGGAAGGGGAGGTTGTTCATTCCCAGTTACTATTCCTTATAAGTAAGGGGAGGGCCTCGGACAAAAAGCCTGGAGTGAGAAGGTACATCTAAGATGTGTGTCTGGTTTAACCTTCTGTCTCCAGGCTTCCCACAGTACCTAGAACGGAGGAAGTGCTCAGTAACACTTGACAAGTGAGTGGATGGATAGATGAACGGTTGAACACAGGCTTACCCTTCCCATGAGGAAGTCTGGGAGGACATTTTTACAGCGGACTCAGCACGTGGTACAACTCAGGTGGGCAACATCTGGTTCTTGCCTTCACGTTCCAAGGTTTATATGTCGAATGACATATGTCGAATGTTTGCAAGGGCACGTCCTATCTCTAGGGAGCAGCTGCTCCTCGGCTCCAGCTAATCATTCAAGCCTGTGGGAATGCGGCCCAGTGTGGCCAGGTCTTCATGAGAATCAGATTTTTTCATGAGAACCTGAATATACAGATGTCATACACAGTTAACTGATTTTTAAAAGGCTGCATCCCAAAGAAAATACAGCTAAGGGCTAGCTAGACCAAGCCCAAGCCCATAGGCCACTGGTTTGAGGCCCCCAGTCTAGAATCAGTAGGAGGTGGGCCAGAGTGGACTCTGGCTGGTGATCACTAAGAATGGTGAGAAGGTCCCGGGAGCCTCCAAGAGGAAGTTGCATTCTGCGTGCTGGCTCAGCCAGATTCAAGGTATGATCGGTGTTTATTTTCCGGTTGTCATCCCAGGATTTTAGTTTCATCTTGTCTAATGTTGTAGCCAAGCTTGGCCATTCTGCAGTGGAATCACAGGATGGATCTTGTATACAAAACTGGGCCAAAGTGAGATAAGGGGCCAGCAGGATGGCAGAAGATGGCTGGATGAGAGCATGAATCTCAACAAGCTGCATCGTCTTAGAGACCAAGTTCAGGGCTGACAGCCCAGCTACCCTTTCCCAGATGGAGATTCACCATTTATGGCCAAACTCAAAGATGTGACTTTAATTTTCCTAATCAAGAGAGAAAATTTCTTGCAGGCATTCTTCCCAGTTGGAAGACTCTTTTCATGTTCCATTCAATCCCTTCAGCTGCAGCCAGATCTTCCTGCCACTCTGTCTCTTTCCTGTATTTTTCTCTTCTCTTTCTTCTCCCCCACCCCTTCCTCCGCACCACCCAGAGCCCGTGTGGGGAAGGGGGCGGGGGGCAGCGTGCTCATCCTGGCTGCATTTGGGGTGGACTTTTAATCCAGGCATGTTGCTGACACCCAGCACTGAGCATTTGCAGGTATTTAATTAAACCAGGGATTCCCAGGGGATTTGAGAAGCCGGCTGGCGGGCAATGGGCTCTATCTCCACATCTTATTTTGACAAGCGCTGTAATTATCCCTCGTTGCTGGCAGGCGGAGGCAGAATCACTTTCCTTCCCAGCCCCATCTTCTTAGAACAAGAGTACTCAGACTGCTCCATTGCTCCACCAATAAACAACCTGCATGCCTAGGTTCACCAATTAGGCCAAGACTGAGCTCAGCCATGATTCAGGTTAATGCAGACATGCCACTCAGCCTAATCATCAGCAGCAGCGGGCTGACTTCAGAGCACCTGCTTCATGCACTAGGGAAGCTGCTCCCAACAAAGGCCTTTTAGGGCGAAAGAATTGAGGTGGGAACCATACCCTCCATACCCTACAGAGCTTACCCCTCCAGGAGCCAACATGTATGGAGCACCTGCTATGTACCGGTCTGGTGTTTAATTTAACTTTCTCAATAATCCTGCCAGATCAGCATTATCATCCCATATTATAGGTAGGGAAACTGAGGCTCTGAGAGGAAACGTCACACAGTCAGCTGTGGCGGTCTCAGGACTCTAACCAAAGGCAAGCTGACCCCACAGCTTCTGCTCTTTCTACTTTATGGCATTGTGTCCCAGGGATGCCACACCCCACCCCCAGGCTCTGCTCCACATGATTATTGGGTAGCTGCTGGAAAGTTCTGGCCAAGTCAGGAGCAAATGCTTCCTCCTGAGACATGCTGCCCAGTGGTTCTGTAGTGAGGTTGAACTCCTCTGTGAAACAGGGACTCAGAGTTCTCATGAAATGAACTTGGGTGGCATCTTTGAAAGTCTTAGGAAAATTGAGACCTTAGGAATTGTAAAGAATCGAGTTACTGAGACTGTGCCATAGTACAGGGGGGACCAAGGAGACAAGGCAGGGGAAGGCAGTTGCTGAGGAAAGGCTAATGGGATAGAAACACTAACCAAGCTCAGCCTGGCTTCCAGGTACCCTGTGACCAGGCAAGGCTGGGCCAGTGTAGACCAGCCTGCTAGGAACTTCTGACCCATTCCAGCAATGGTCATAGCAACAACTTGACTGTTACTGAGCACAAAATACATACTATTTTGTCCTCAATAGCGTTATGTACATGAAACACATCAGTACACTTAATTTGCAAGGCACTAAGAAGCAAATGCTCTTATCCTCATTCAATGGATGAACAAAATGAGGTTCATCAAGCCACTCCCCTCAGGTCAACAGCAAATGATGGGTGAAGCTCAGATAGGCCTGACAGTTTGTCTAAACCACCGTGTCATAAAACCTTCTCCCATATGGGTTATATTCCAGGGGACCCCAAACTCCAGAGCTTTTCTTGGAGGAGCTGCAAGGAATGGTTTGGGAGGTGATTGTGGGAAGGAAGGCCTCTGAGCCGCCGATCTTGGGAGATACTTGGAGTCTCACACTGTGTGCCGTCCAGCCCCTGGCTTCACTGCTGGCTGGCCCCACCAGCTAGAGCTCCTTCACGTGCTGTCTACACTTCCCTTACTCTCGCTGGGCAGGGACCTGCTTCCCCCAGATTGAGCTTTCTCCCCAGGCAAAGATGGGAGGAGGGGGCTGGTGTCAGCAGGGAAGAGGGACAGAGGGTGGGAGGGGAGACACGAGGTGTGTGGCAGATGGGCCCGGAAGCGGGCTGGAGCCAGCTGCCTGGCTCTGGCAGTCTGGAACATCTTTTCTGATTGTCTCCACTCAGCCCCATCTGCGGAAGACTCGTTTTATGAGAGAGGCCCTGGGCATTTGTTCCAGGATCTGAGCTATGATTAGCAAAGGCACTTGGGGGACCCCACTCCTCAATGCAACAGAATGCTTCTAGATCCTCGTCTTGCTCCAGCTGCCATATAGGGGAATTCTTGCTGATCTGCTGCCTGGATTCCAATTGCTGAGGTCATCATGCCTCAGGAGTTGGATGGACCTGGGTTTATAACCCAGAGTTTCTATATACTAGCTATGTGACCTTGAACAGGTCCCTCTACCTCCCTTGAGAGGCAGTGGAGTATAGAGGTTAAGTGCCTAGACTCCAGAGCCAAGGCTGCCAAAGCTCCAGTCCCAGCCCCCGTGTGCAATCCCCTTGCTAGCTGTGTGACCTTGGCCAAGTGACACAGCACCCCTGGTGCTATTTTACAGCCTGTCTCTTGAGCTGTAAAATAGGATTCCATAGGTATCCACCTTGTGGGGTTGTCAAAAAGATAAAGCAAACTCATGCATTGAAAGGACTTGGCATACTTTAAGTGCTGTAAGTTATTAGCCACTATTAGGGCATGGCGAATATTTTCTGGAATGAATTGGATAAACTTCAGTCAACAGTTTTCTCTCCCGAAGATATGTCCATCGTGAAGGCATCTCAAAGAGGTGGGACCTGGAGGGGTGGCAACAGGCAGGTGGTTCTGGGGCCTCATGCCTTCTTTCCCTTACCTTCTCCTCTCCTGCCTCCCTCTGGCATTCTTCATGCAGCTCATTCTAGAAGCACTTACTGAGCTCCCTATTGTGTGCCCAACTTTGTGCTTGAGGTTAGACACTCAGCAGTGAACAATATGAGCCCTGTCCTCTTGGGGACAAACAATTACAGGGTTGAGAAATAGTGCCGGTGGGGATCAGGGAAGGCTTCTTTGTGAATGTAGTATCTGAGCTATATGACCATTAGATGGAAGAGACTTTTCAGGCAGAGGGAGCCGCTTATGCAAAGGCCCTGAGGTGGGAACAGGTTTGAGGAACAAGAGGGAGGCCAGAGTAGCTGGACTGGAGTGAGGGAGAAAAATGGACAGCAATAAAGTTGAAGAATAGCCAGGGATCACAGCATAGAGGGCTCTGCAGTCACAGTGAGAAATTTGGGTTTCGTCTAAATTTTCTAGCATAAAGTTGTATGGAGGTTAGGTGAAAGGAGACAGGTAAAGTATTTGGAACAGCATCTAGCATGTTGGTGCCTTAAATGATTGCTAGCCTTTATTATGGCCACTCTTCATCTTCCCACACTCAGGACTGAGGCCGTCGCTAGTCTACTAGCACATTATAGACATTCTGGCTTAGGAAAGAGAACTGTACTTTAAGTTACACAGGCTTGGGCAACAAGTCTCATTTCTGTTCCTCCCTGGCTGTGTGCCTTAGTCAAGCCCTGTTTCTTCCCTGAGCTTTTATAAAATGACTGCATCACATCGCTTGCCCAGGTGGCTGTGACCGTGAACTTGAAAGTAAAGAACTAAGGTCAAAGATGTTCATTATTTAAACTGCTCTTGCCATCTAAATGAGAAGGTTCAAGCTGGCTGGGGCCTCAGGGAAAAATCCCTTCCCACTGCATCACTGGACACCGAGCTCACTGGTAGAAAAAGGTCAGAGCGAGGTGGGAGTGGATAGAGTGACTCCATTCAAGGTCTCAGGAGGTCTCTCAGTGTGACCCCGGCTGTGCTGTCATGGAAGCTGTCAATCCAGCAGCTTGTGCAGCCCTTGGGACCAACTGGGAATGACCCTGGGTGCTGCCATCCAGCCCACCTGTGCATTTTTCCAAAAGAGGCAGCCTAGTGCTGATTCAGAGAAACCCTAATGATCCCCAAGTCTATTATTATGTTTTAATGAGCTGGAAAAGCACAAACAGAAATCCTTAAGGGTATCGGCCGTGACACACAAACCTAGTAAAATAAAACAAAGTGCTTGTAAATCCAACCCATAAATTGCAGATCAACATATGGGGCTGTATCTTGTTAGCCCCTAATAAGCTGTGTGGCCTTAAACAAGTCTCATCTCCTCCCAGGGCCTCAGTTTCTCCATCTGTAAAATATAGATCCTTGTAAAATACAAGAATGAAAAAAGACAATGATGCCTATGTCTTCTTCCACCCCAGTCAGGCTTTGATTCTGAATATTTCCTAGTGCAAGTCTACCCTGGGCTATCCAGTATCCTTATTTGGCACCGTCTGATCTGCTCTTGAGAATTCTCTTCTCAATCCCAGTTTAAATATCACTCCTCAAGGCAGCATCCACCATCACTCTAGACAGAATTAATTCCTCTCTAACCACATAAACTCCTTTTACAGATTTGATAGAGGTAAAGATAAATGAATTATTTTCAAAATTCTACTTCTGTAGTCTCAGAGCATTGTTTATATCATTCTTGGTTAAGCTATCATAATAAACCCACAGTTATTTGCATATATGTCAAATTATCTACAAAGCAGTGACACATATTATTTATTTTTGGCCTCCTCCCCAGTACTTAGCTTAGGAACTGTTTGCCAACATGTCACAGTTCCTCAAACTTCATAACTTCACATCTTTTCTGTCTCCTGCTTGGGATGGCCCTACCCTCTCCTTGGCCTATAGGCAGACTCCTATTCATCCTTCAAAGTCCAACCCCAAAATCCCCTCCTCTGTTAAACTCTGTCTTCTCCCCAGCTAGGTCTTACTTTGGGGTCTTTCCTACCCATCTCCCTTCTACTGTCCTGGAAATCGTGTGCTGCCAAAACCCGCTTACTGTCAGTCCTCCCCTCTAGGCTGGGGATCCTCAAAGAAGGGCCCTTGGGCATCTTACCTCTGCATCCCCAGTGTTCTTGGCCAGGATCCATGAGGGCTTTGGTGCAAGTTAGGGAAACTGAACTCAATTACCTGACAATGGTAAGGCTATTAAACAGATGTGTCAAGGGTCTGAATAAAGCCACTTCAGCTTGGACAGAGGCCCACAACAGGGCAAGACCTCACAGTTTTAGACATCTCAACCAGAGATAGCATCTTGATTGCCATTCCAGCCCCTCTGACCATCTTTCTCACACCCCCAGTTCCCTCCTGCTTTATCCCTCATCCTCATCCATATGAATAAGGCCAATGGTATCTGCCAAGGGACATTCAGCTACTTTGTCACTGTTCTGTTTCTTAAGTTGGGGGTATGGCTAGTTCACAGATGATGTTCAGTGGTATGCTTTGCAACATAGACATATATGACATATGTTCATTCTGTGTAAATCAACTGCTTTGCAAGAAAAAAATTTATGAGACAAAATGCCAGTGGTCAGTGTAAAACAGGTTCCAGAAGTTCCCTTAAAGGCTTTCTGTGGAGCCAAGAGAAGCCAAGTTTTCAGGGTAGTAAGCTCTCGGGGGGCAGGCCGAGCTCATTAAGCCAACCATCACCCACACTCTAGCACCCCCTCTCAACCTCCAGGCCTGCTGCAGAAAGCATTGTAAGAGAATTCTCTGTTCTCCTCTCAATGACTTGACCCAGCGAGCTGTACCAGCTTGACCCAGCACTCTCCCTTCTTTCCCATCCCTCTCTCTGTTTCTCCCCTGCTTCTTCCTCTCTACTGGTCTCTCCCTATTTCTATCTCTAACTATGCGGCCTTCTCATTAGGAGAGATCCCCTATGGGGGCCCAGTGGCCAGGCAAATCACCCCATACAAGACAGACATTCCTGCTCTCCAGCAGACAGGAGCCCAGCCTCCTGGCTGGAACGTGGCATCCGCAGTGGTTTGTTTCCACTTACCAAAGGGCATCTGTAATTAATGTGGGCAGTGATTAAGGAGCTGGAGATGTGTTTATGCTCCTCTCGGACTGCGATGAAACACCCATAACATTTAATGTGGTGCATTGACATTTAAATGTCAATTAAAAAGTCCCTGTTCTGCTTGGCTGGCCCCTAGATCCTCAGATGAACGTTGCCCTCCCGCCTGCACCACCAACCCCACTGGGGGCCATTGGCATGCAGATGACATGGCAGCCACAGTGACCGTGACAATAGGGGTGGGCAGACACTGAATGGGCTGAGATGGCTGTGAGAGCATTGCAGGCATGGAGGACCTCTTAAAAAGAAGCAGGGAGAGGGGGTGGGGCCAGGCCAGGAACAGGGCCGTTCAGAAGGTGGATTGGAGCAGGTGTATGAAGGGGACTCATGGGAGGCAAGATCAGAGGCAGTGTTTGCCTTCTTCAGCTCTTGTCCCTGTTGCTTCAGGGAATTGCCTAAAGCTCACCTGTGCATTTATCCCTTAAGTGCAAAGTCTCTTCCTCTGGGACTGATCACCCTTTACTAGACTGGGAGCTTCTTGAGGCAGACACCCATGTCTGATTCATCTCCCACCACCCATTATGTTTGGTGCACACGGTGGGTACACTAGAATGGTCTATTCAATTCAATGCGGTACTTATTTATTGAGTTCCCACTGGGTGGGAGGCCTTACCCTACAAACCAAGGCTACAAAATGATTAGGACTCAGACCCAGCCCCAAGGAGTGTATTACGTTCTCAAAGACCAATAGAAAAGGCAAATGCTAAGCTAGGTGGATGCAAAGAGGACAGGAAGCTGGCCCAGGAAGGATGACAGGAGGAGCCTCCTGGGAAACCTCAAATAAAGCTGAGACCCTAAGAACAAACATGCATTTGCAAGGCCAATCAGAGTCAGAGGGAATTCTAGGCAGAGGGCCCAACACTAATGTGGAGGTAGGGGTGAGCCTAGGAATACTTAGTGACGAGGGATAAATGAGTGGTCAGTGACATGGATGTAACAGCTTCATTCTGAAATCTGTGCCCAGGGACCATGTGACTCTTGGGGTTCTGCCACCAGCACATGGGCCCTGTGAGAGCAGGGACCTCACCTATCTATTCACTTCTGTATTCCCAGTGGTGGGAAAAATGCTTGATGCGCAGCAGACACATGATAAACATCTGGTGGATGTCTTCTCTGGCCTCCCTCCCCTTGTCCAGTTCCAAAGTCCAGTGGGTCCCTGCAAGTGCATTTATTTTGCAAGAACTCTTTTCAGAGCCTGGCATCCTATGGGTACCCCCATTCCCTCATCCCTTGCATGCCGTCTCTCAGCCCCTGAGCTCCTGGGTCTGAGAACAGCATGCTCCATTTTCTCAAGAGTCCTTTCAACAAGGAGCAAATTTGCATTTAAACTTTCCTGGAATTGTAGTACAGAGAAATATGTCTTCCTGAGCCCAGGGCTCTAAGCTGTAGGTAGAGAATGAAACACAGCAAATGGGACGCCTGCCCAGAATGAGGTTCAGTCCCTGGAATAACACATGGGACCTGGTCTAGACCTGTGGCTCCCTGCAGTCCCTGGCCCCAAGGCAGTGTCCATCATCTCCTCCGCTCTGGAAGAGGAGCCCAGGGCCTGAGCCACCACATTTTTTTAGACTGTTGGTTTGGTTTCCAGAGGCATTTCTCACCCACTCCACCCCTCCACATCCAGATCTAGTTTCCTCATAATCTGCCCTTACAGTCTTGGGCAGTGCTGGAGACTTGCTAGGAGAGCCTAAAAAATCCAGAGCTTCCCTATCTTCCATCCACCAATCTGTCATTTATTCATCCCTATTCTTGGTCAGAAGCCTCCCCTGGAGCACAAGTGACTATCTTGCCTGTTGAGTTAGCAGGGGCTTCTGCTCTCCACCTTGGCTGGGGCACAGTTTACACTGCCCAGCCATGCAGGCACAGCGGGGGAAGAAATGAGTCTAGTGAGTGTTCTGACGGCAGATCAATCAGTTGCTCAGTTTATTGGTATTACATCCCAGTGGCAGCTATTGACGGAACTGCATGGAGTGGTACTCGGAGCCTGCTGGACTCAGGCTCATGGTCCTGTATTCAATCTGTACAACCCTGACATCACCTGCCCCTGGACTGAGCTTCTTCTGCTGTTCTTTCCCAAACTACTCACACTCTGGCCCAAGATTTCTAAGGCAGGGGGATCTGCACTAAATATTTGGCATAAGTGATATGTACAATTAAAGTCTTCCTCAGTCTCCTTCTTTCCTATACCTTACCTGCAGAGGAATGCAAAGGCACATGCACACAGTTTAGAAGTGGAGGTTTTAGGATTTGGAACATATTCAGGAAAGTTCCCATCTCAATATATCCCCGCCTCCAAACACTGTTCTTATACACACACACACACACACACACACAAACGCACATATGAATGCACGCATGCACGCACAATTCCCAGCTGCCCTGCATCCTCCTTCCTCCATTGCCATGTCACAGCACACTGTGAACACACCAAGGAGTAGATGCACAAGAAAGGTCTGCAGAATCTTCAATAGCAGTCATTACTACACTGAGGAGCCCACACCCCAAGGGTCCACAAATGGTTATCACAAATACAGAAAAAAACCATTGGCCTTTTATTGATAATTTTGTATTTTATCACTTTTAATTGCTATAGTCATGCATGTTTGATAAGGTACATCTTATAATAACACAGTTGCCAAAGCTAATAATATATTAAAAACTATACTAATGTTCTGGAGGTGTTCAAAAATTGTAGCTTCATACTTTTCTTATTATCTGATTATCTCACCCCTGCTCAGATATCCTTAAATGTCCCCAAGGGTCCTGGAGGGTAAATGGAGAACAACATTTAATTGAACAGCATCTTTCCTGTCTTTTCATTTGGTCTCCTTTGGTAGAGAAGTGCTGTAATGTGGTGCTGACCATGGTGCTGAATCAGCACTGCCTACAGGGTGAATGGCCTGAGGCACGGATAAAAATGCAGATTTCTGGATTCTCCTACCCTCCCAGGCCTGCTGAACAACACTCTCTTCAGAGATACAGACTGTAAGTCTGTATTTTTAAAAGCACTTCCCATAGTTGCTTAGCCTGGCATGGGCACCCCTGGGCTAGGACATGGTGTTGCTCTTCACCACGGGATGCAACGGACTCTTGTCCACCCTCACCCGGAAGCCTGCATGTGGTGTCATTATTTTTTATCTTTACCAGACCTTTTTCCTGTTTGCACTTTTTCAGCACAGACCATTTTTATGGATGATGCCTCATCCCTTTGCAAAATCTATCAGTTTTCATTCATTCATTCAATAAATGTTTTTGTGGGTCACACTTATTATCATTTTATCTTCATTTGGCAGATACAGAAACTGAGGCTGAGAGAGATTTGTTTCTGACTGACTTAGCTTTTAAGAAATGACTCAGAAACATAAGCTCAGTTACCTGGCGCCAAATTCTGTGTCCTTTTAGCTTTACTTCAGGACATTTTAATGAAATGGCCACCAGACAAGAGCTCCATGTGTAGAGTGTATTGTGCCCTTTGGCCCTTCTTCCTTTCCCCTTCTTATCCCCCACCCCCAGGTGTAGGCTGCAGAGAAAATTAACATTCAGGGCACGTTCTGCTCCCTCCTGATTCCCATGGAAAGAACACAGCCTCTGCCTGCCAATTAGTGACGTTCAGATCTTTATTAAAGATGGGGACAGCACGTTCCAGTTATGCAAACGCCCTCGTCTGGGAGCAGCCACAGAGTGGCACGCCAACCCCCCTGCTCCCCACAGAGCCACCAAGGAGGTGACTTGGCACCCTCAGTGCTGTTTTAATCAATGGTTGAATCAATAACTATTTATTAAACCTTCTCTGAGGTGCTGCAGGAAGCATAGGGACACACACCACTCTGCCTACAAGAACCTGGAGCCCAGTGGAGAGTATGGCTGGGGGGGGTGGGGGATAACTTACAAAGGCCTTTTGCTGTTTTTGAAACACAGTTTCCATTTATTACCCCCTCCAAAAAAAATAGGTAAGGAAAAGAATTGACATTTGATAAGTCTTGTCTGCCAGCACTATTAGGCACTTTACATACATTATCTCATTGAATCCATTAATTTTATATGGAGAGCAATATGCTATTTGTTTCAATGCATGTGTTTTAAGTAGGGAAAATTAAGATTGTAATCCTGGCCCTGCCACTTTCTCCTTGTGACTTCAAATTCTTCATCAGCAAAATGGGAGGAAATAATATCTATCTTCTAGGGTCATTGGGAGGAGTAATTAGATAAGGTATTTAAATTCAAGGGCCTCATCTCCACATGAACAGTAAAGTGTTAAGATGCCTAATATGTAAGGGGCGCCTGGGTGGCTCAGTCGTTAAGCGTCTGCCTTCGGCTCAGGTCATGATCCCAGGGTCCTGGGATCGAGTCCCGCATCAGGCTCCCTGCTCAGCGGGAAGCCTGCCTCTTCCTCTCCTCCTGCTTGTGTTCCCTCTCTCGCTGTCTCCCTCTCTGTCAAATAAATAAATAAAATCTTTAAAAAAAAAAAATGCCTAATATGTAAGAAGATGACAAAAGTGAGACAAGTGCAGGACATATATTAGCAATAATATCTGTATAAGGATGGATTCTAAAAGAGGACAATTGTGGGAGGAGAATCATCTTCTAATTCTGAGCTATCTGTGCTAGTATGTATTCTCATTTAAGCTTTTAAAGGAAAGGGGAAAGATTGCATTAAACTGAGCCTCTGAGAGATTCAGTGACTGGCCCACAGTCATACAATGACTGGAGGGACCAAGATAGGGCTTGGAACGGTCTGTTTGCAATACCCACGCTCTCCCCCTACACCATGCTGCCTCACTTGGGAAACAGATCTGCAGTGGTTCAGAGACCTCATAGTCTACATTGGTACATGGACCAGTGTTAATTTCTCTCTTGGAGACTGGACCAGTGGAGAAGGCTTGGATCAAAGCAAAAAAATAAGGCAGAGGAGGGGGAGGATGGAGGTTAAATGGGTCCCTGATTGTCAGAGGCAATGCTGTTAAGAGTGGAACACCATGAAATTAATGACCCACCCAAAGCACCTGGGAAATAGAACTGGTTATTAAAATGCAAAATCATAAACCAGGAGAAGGAGGAAAACAAGCACAAAGAATCAGGAAGAAGGAAGCTCTGGCGTGGAGTATGGAGAAAAGAAAGTCTGTGGCAAGCCACTGGATATTCAGAAGAATAATCTGATTCTGGAGGGCAGGGGTTTGTAGCTTGGGCAGTGGGAATAATTGTTACCTAGAAGAGCTGGAAACAGAAATGCAGATGATGTTGTTGCAGATGATGGAATCCAGGCCAGTGCCTGGGGTACAGGGACAAGCACTCAGGTGAGAGGCACTGGTTTTCAACAGAGGGATTTTACCCCAGAGAATGTTTGAGAATATCTGGAAGCATGTTTGATTGTCACAACTGTGGTGGGGCGGGGGGGGGGGGCGCTATAGATATCTAGAGAGTAGAGACCAAGTGTGCTGCTAAACACCCTACAGTGCAACAGGACAGCCTTCTACCACAAAGAATTATCCAGACTGGGTGGCTCAGTCAGTTAAGCGTCTGCCTTTCGCTCAGGTCATGATCCCAGGGTCCTGGGATCGAGCCCCATGTTGGGCTCCCTGCTCAGCAGGAAGCCTGCTTCTCCCTCTGCCTCTGCCCCTCCCCCTGCTTGTTCTCTCTCTCTCTCTCTCTCTCTCTCTCTCTCTCTCGCTGACAAATAAATAAATAAATAAAATCTTAAAAAAAAATAATTATCCTGTTCCAAAATGCCCAAAGTGGAGAAACCATGGTCTAAGGGATGAGTAAGAAGTAGGATAGAGGAGATGAGGGTGTTAGAGTCCAGACCAAACATCAGATGGGAAGTCAGGAGGAAAAAAGTTCAGACTAGAGATTGCGTTGTTAAGAGGACACAAGGAGGTTAAGTGATCAGTCAGATTAGATCATACAGGAGGTCAGGCAAGAAGGCAGAAGGTGTAAAGGAATTTCCAAGCTCAGACAGAAGGTCAGGCTTTAATCGTCAAAGAAGCAAAGATCAAAAGGCAACAAGGAAGGGCAGTTGAAGCCAGAGCCAGGAAGAAGGGCTATCGGTAAGGAGTCATCTTAGTCCACGTTTGGATGGGAAGTGAGCATGGGGGCTGTGGGTCAAGGCCATTGCATTCTGGACAAAAGTCTGAATAAAGCCAAGAGTGCTTTCCTGCCAGGAGCCACCAACGGACGATGGGATCTAAAATTCCATCCTGGACCCTAAAAGTCCAGGGCAGGCTGCTGGTTAGAGGTGACCTGCAGTGGCTGAGAGCAGGGTAGAGGGGAGGAGGAGGCCACCAGTACCAGAGGGAGAGCTCTTGAGGAGACCAAAATGCTGACCAAGAATTTGCAAGCAAGAGAATGCAAACCATCCAGAAAAACTGACGGTGGAGGCAGCTGCTCACGCCACACCTCGTGTTCTGGCCACAGGAACACTCCTTACTGCAGGTGGAGTCTCACCGAAGAGCTGCCCTGGGTGGGGAGGGTGAGGTTTGCAGCCAGGGTCAAGGCAGCCCTGGTGTGCAGAGCATGGGCTATGACATCAGACCCAGGTAGGTCCAAATCCCTGCTCTGCCACCTTCTGCATGTGTAGCCTCTGGTGGGTCACTGCCCCTCTCTGAACCTAGCTCCTTCCTCTATAAAATAGAAGCAGTAAAGGAGATTGCCATTGTGGATTACCTGAACTGTAGACTTTGTGGCTCTTATTATTGGAACACAATTCCGTCACTGGTGTCTCTGAACACTTTGGTGCGTATCTGTTGCAGAGAATCGTTCATTCACTCAACAAACATTTCCCAGCAGTCGGTCTGTCCCAAACACGTGCTGAATGCTGAAATTACTGGAGGAACAGAGATTGATTTCTGGTCTATGTTTACGACACTCCTGAGGTTTGAAAGGGATCTTAAAGTTCATAAATGCCCTCCTTAGGCTTGAGTGCCCTCTACAACATCCCCAGTAAGTGGCCTTAGCTCACACACTTCTAGTGGTGCCCGGCTCACCACTGCCACAGGCACGTGACTCCTTTCACAGAGCACCGCAGCTAGAGCACACATACGTATGTTGAGCTAAAGTCCTTCCCCGTCCTGGCTCTTCCCCTGAAACTGCCCAGACTTGTTTATTTCCTCTCCCATATTGCGCCCCACTTGGAAATCTCAGTGGCTAATGCATTCAGCCTCCCTCTCTAGATCAGGATGGTTTTTAGCCTCTGTGCACTATTGAGTCGCCCTCCCCAGAATGGGCTCCAGTGTATCCCTTCCCTCTCAAGGTGGAAGGCAGCCAATTGCTGCAACCCTGTGCCTCCCCCCCTCCACCAACAGTCATGGCCTCTCTGGGGCCTGGGGTGACCTCAGAAACATAGAGATAGAGCTCTTTCAAGGTAACCTGGAACATTCCCAAAATTGGAGAACAAATCGACTCCTCTGGCTCTCTCTATGAAGCCCATTGTGACCCAGTTGACTGAGCTCCCCGAAATCTGCCCCTGATGCACAGCAGGAGAGGGACGTTCTCTGACTAGGTCTTCTAACCATGAACTCTTCTTGACACTCTTGGCAGACATTCTGTGCCCTCCCCGACCTCGCCCTGGGAAGCTTCAAGCCCTTGGTTAGCTTTGTGAGGCTTATTATTTTAATCAAGACAGGGAAGCCGTCCTCAGTGAACTTAGACTCCAGAGGAGTAATTAAGATTCAGTGAAAGAATGGGAATTAACATGGAGAGAGGCTTAGAATGAGCTGCCGTCACAGAAAGAGTAAAACGTCAGACGTTTGCTATCTAACCACTGGAGCTATTCTCTCCAGAGAAAACTGTCACGGACAGGGACAGAGAAGAATCGAGGGTCCCCTACTTTCTGCAGCATTTTCTTATTTCTGCTTTATGGTCCACAGGGGGTGTGGGATCCAACTGACCCAGTGTGGATTTCAGCTCTTCCAGTAACTGGCTGAGTAATACCAGAAAATTGACCTCATCTCTCTGAGCCTCTTTCTATACAATTAAGAAAAAATATATTCCCTTAGAAGATCATTGGGAAAATTCAAGGATGTATATTCCTTACACACAGGCTTGGCATATATACCTAAGGAATGGTAGCTGCTAGAATCTTCCTCTTATCATTATTTTCATGATAATAATGTTAATTATGACTGGCATTCAAGACCATGAACAGAAAGAATGAGAATCTCATCTCCTTTTCTTTCTATGCTTTTCCCCCTTCCTCAGGAAGTTCATCCTTCCTCATCTCCATTCATTCTCTCTCTCTCTCTCTCTTTCTCTCTCTCTCCCCTTTTCAATGCCCCGATAGGTTCCTGAGAGGGCTGGAAACTGGGATTGTAAACTGCCAGATCTCATGCCTTGCTCTCATTCCTCTCTCCAAAATCTTATCAAATATTAAAAGCTGTGAAATAGGAGGCAGGTTTTTAATCATTTTAATCACAGCATTTTTCAGCCTGCTCAAAAGGGCTCGAAGGAATCGATTCAGAAGTGGTAATTATCCTTGCAGCCCTGTGCCCGGCTCCAGGTCAGCACTGGAGCGCCAGTGACAGATGGCAGGCACTGGGGAGGGCTCCTCCCAGGTGGGGGCACTGAACAGGAGATGCCTCATGGGAGGAAGTAAAGTTAAGTCATCCCAGGTTAGGCATCAGGTTTTAAAAGGCACACCAAAATCAATTGAAAATCAGCTTACTTTTATTACATTCTCTTTAAGTGCCAGATGCTTTTAGCCTCATTTATCCCCCATAGCAAGTCATGGAGGTATTTACCAGTATCCCAATTGGTAAGTGAGGAAGAGGAGGCTACAAAATGGAAAGTAGTGTCCTGAGGCCCATCAGAAAGTGTCACGGCCACATCATCGGTCCAGCTCTGAAGCCTGCACTGTGTCCTCTGTGCCCTCATCACCCCTATGTTCAGGGGACTGCTGCAAAGATGTTGGAGGGGTCACTACCCTCGATGCCCTGCCTCCCTTTAGCAGCCTGCACTGTCTCTCTGGTCTGCTCGCCTCCCTCTCCTCCCGCGCATGGTTATTTTCTGGGGTCTGGCTGACTCTTGCCCTCCTCTGGCTACTGGGATTAATCCTGCATTTCAGATCCCCCAGTGAACCACTAACACTTTCCAACAGTCTGTGCATCCCATCCCAGCTGTTGTTCCCTTCACCAGTCTCATTCCTGGACAGTCACACCCCACACCCATTCACCTCCATGCTGCATACTCCAACAAGACTTAGCTCCACGCGCCCCCCCCCCCTCCGTTCTCAGCTACCTTCCTGCCTTTGCACATGCTTTCCCCATGCCTGGAACAGCTCGCTCCGTCTCACCTTCCAGGTCTCAGCTGAAACACCAGTTCTTCCTGGAATGATTGTTGACTCCTAATTACGTGTTTTCCCCCTAATTGATACTGCCATGGCTTTCCTCCTGTTACAGCAGCCAGCCCTTTGTTGGGATGGCCTGTTTGCCTGGTTGGGATTCCTCTGGCTGGCCAGCCTGAAAGGGGACAGAAGGCACGTCTGCCTGATTCACCACTGTAGTGCAGGGCCAAGCATGGTGCCCAGTGCAGAGCAGGTGCTCAGTAGACATTAGCTGAGTAAGTTATGGAAATAATGAGACTGGGCTTAAAAGTGGGATTTCTGGAGGTTTAAGGAATCAGGAAGAGTCTGTAGCTCTGGGCCAGATGAGGCATGCAAGTGATCAGAGTTGGCCATTTGCATACAAAATCCAGAGGAATATTCTTCAATATCACAAGAAAATATGTATTCCATCATTTTCCTTGAAAAATGCATCCCGCTTGATCTATCTTTCATTTCCCCACGTTTAATGGAGATGTGAATACAGAGAACTATGTCTCTACTATAAGACAAATAGCACCCCACGCACAGTAATAAATGACGACCAAAGCAGTCTACTTGTCGGAAAGATGAAAGGAGTGTGTGTGTGGGGGGTGCTGTGGTGAGCGGAGGCGCACAGGTCCTGTCTAAAGGGAGAGCTGCTTCTCCCCCCGAGTCTGCCGTCGCCCAGAGGAATATGGCCAGATCTTCTGACTTTTCAAAAGAAGCTAGGCATAAACCGCCTGTATGCTATCCCAGTTTTTAAGAGTTGCCTCAATTACACACACACACACATATGCACAAACCAAAACAACATAAACAAGCCAAATAAAACATCTGCTGAGAGGTTTTGGTTCTTAGATTGCAACTCCTGCATACGTTTTCCTGCTGAGTAGAGCAAAGCTCCATGCAGACGGACTCAAGCAGGACCCCAACACCCAAATCCAGTCAATGCCCAGGGTCTTGTGCACCAAAATACCCCCTTCTTCCATTCACGGTGCTTTCTTGAAGCTTCAGCAAACGCCAACACGAAAGGCAAAATATTTATAACCCGAACAAGCAGTGCTTAAAAGATCAAGGCATATGAGGAGCTCTGAAATCACTCACTTGCTTCCTCTCTGCTGTAGGATCAAATGCTTCCGGTTTCAATGATTAATCGCCTCTCCGTTTGCACCACAAGTTGTACAATGTTATTGACTGGAACAGAAGTATTCATTTCGAGGCTTTGCTTCTGGAACAGATGCGAGTCCTGGGGAGGGGTTGATGATTGCTTGGGGCATGTGTGTGCCACCTCGCAATTTGTGGTGACCGATTCGCCACCTGAGGCTAAGTGAGCCTACCCCACGCCCCCATTTACCGATGGGCTCAGGGTAGCTCAAGTAACTATCCAACAACAGTCATTACCAGGACAATGAATGGCTACTATCTGTGGACTGCTTACTCTATTCCAGTATTGTGCCAAGCACATCACACCTCCTATCTTATTTAAGCTTCATAACACCTCGCAATATATGTGGGGAGGGGGAGTGCAAGGAGCCTTGGCAGCAGCATGACCGTTTTACACACAAAATAAATGAGGCAGAGAGAGGTTAAGCCCAAGGTCATACAAGTAATAAGCAGTAGAACAGAGGCTAGAGCAGCGACCGGGCTCCTGCCTCACTCGGCTCAGGCATCCTTCTCTTCGGGCAACACCAACCACGTAGTCTCTTCCCAGCTGGCTGGGAAGGAACAGTGTTTTGCAGAAACTCTAGTTATCCAGTGCTTCCGTGGGTGGTCTAGGGTGCTGCTGGCACTTTTGTTATGCCCCTAATGTGTCACCTGTGCTTGCGGTTGAGGAGGAAGATGCGGTGGAGGACGGAGGAGATTTACTCCAGCAGCTCTTGCATTTCAGAGGAACATGCCTAGAGCTTGCTTTCTGTGGGTGCTCCAGCGCAGTGCCTCTCAAACTCCAATCCGTGGAGCTATTCTCCAGGTCTGTGAATTCTCGAGGGTAACTTTTTTTTTAATTTAATTTGCATTTAAATAAGAATATTTAAACATCACTTTAATATTCTAGATCATCTGTCATAACCTTCTTGTAACAGTCTGTGCCTGGAGTCCACATACTATAGCCCGTGGACCAAACCAACGCCCAACTTGATTTTGTAGGCCCTATGAGCTAAGGCTGATTTTTGCAGTTTTAAATCTTTGGGGAGAAAATCAAAAGAAGAAGATTTCGTGACACTTGAAAGTTGTATGAAATTCCAGCTTCAATGTCTGTAAGCAAAATTTTATTGAGACACAGCCACACTCATTGGCTTACGTGTGATCTGTGGCTGCTTTTGCAATAAGACAGCAGAGCTGAGTAGTTGCAAGAGGGACCATACAGCCCACGAAGCAGAGAATACTGACGCTTTGGCCCTTGACAGAGAAAGTTCACCAACCCTTCATCTATGCCGTGTGATTTTACAATCCATATTTGCATTTGCTTCCAGCTGAGTTGGGTACCCGGTTTATTTGGGGGTTATGTTTGTTTTTATTTTTATTGTCATGAAAGAATAAAAAAAAGGGAAGAGAGAAGGATTTAGGTACCTAAAGTGCCTGCCTGTGAACAATAACAATTTCCTAGCAGTTCCAGGAGGGAGAAGTTCTGAGGCCTGAGCCATCATGGCATAAGGGAAGACAGGCAGGCTGAAGTATATCAACTCCACACCATAGTCACACTGCAAGCCTCAATTCACTTTCAGCCGAACCACCTCACATTAAACTAATGTTGTTAATTTGAAGTTTATTGGTTTTGCAGTCTTATTTGTGTTTAATTTGGAAATTTGTTTCTGTTTTACAGCTCAATAAGAACCATAAGCATAAGGATTTTATATCTAGCTTTATGTGTGTCTATATTAAGTAACATTATGATAAAAATAATTGAAGTCAACAGATTGAAATTTTTCCCCTTTAATAGGGTGTATGTTATTCAAGTTTAAGCAGGAAAAAAATGGATGCAAGAAATACCAATTGCACTGTATCTTTAAATCAGTGTAATCTGTTCTATATAGCCACCTGCCACCTTGCTAAAAGATTCTATCTTAGTTATTTTGGGAGGTCCTCACCTCAGTCTGAGGGTAGAGAGGATTGTCAAATAAGAACCCTAAGCTTAAGTTGGAACCAGGTTCTCATTTTAGGGTGGTGACTAAATATTTTGAATACTGGTCCTGTGGCTGCGCTGTATTTGTGTGTGCTGATCCCCACTGTCCATCCCTTAGGCTCTGCTGCTCAGACTGGCTTAAAGTTGCCCCCCACTTAGTCCTTTACACCCACCTTCTTCCTTTACACCCACTTCCCCTTCATCCTCTCTCCTTTTGGACAAAGAGAGCACAGTTTTTCTCAGGATGCCTTTAGAAACATAATTGACTTTCCTTTGTGGGGTTGGACAATGAAGTGGGAGAGAACAGCTAACAGCAACTGGTCTTTCTTCTCAATAATTCACTTTAGTACAACTGTTATATAGAAAACATCTTTTTTCTTTTGCTGAAAAGTTTCACCCAGGCACTGAAAATTAGAGAGTGAATGGGGCTCTTTTATTCACCTTCTGAGTTCCCCTGTGTATCAGTCAGCTATCGCTGCATAACAGATCATTCCAAATGTTACACCTGAAAACAATAAAAATCATTTATATTCTCACAAGTCTGCAATTTGGGCAGGACTTGGTAGGGATGGTTTGTCTCTGTTCCATGTAGAACCAGCTAGGGTAGTTCAAGTGGGGTCTGGAGGATCCATTTCAAGCTGGCTCACGCACGTGGCTGGCAAACTGGTGCTGGCTGTCTATTGACAGGTCCTGGCAGGGAGCTTTGTAAGCTTCCCCAGAGCCTTCTTGTTTGGGTCTCGGAGGAGATGGTTGGCTTCAGGGCAGCCAGGCTGCTTCAAGAACAGTCTAAAGGCTTCAAGAGCAAGCATCCCAGCAACAAAGGTAGAAGCTGTATTGCCTATGACAGTCCAGCCTCAGAAGTCACCTGGAGTCATCTTGCCACAGCCCGCCACCATCCTACATCATGTAGTAGCTGCTTGGGCAAGCGACTTCAACTCTCCAAGCTTCTGTCTCCTCTACTAAAGTGAGGACACATAGTATGACTTCAGGGGGATGCTGTGATCATTAAACAAAATCATATATAAAAAGTTAGCCTGGTACCTGGCACATAGAACATGCCTCACAACCATTAGCTCCGTTCTCTCTTCCCCAACTTCATCTCAGTCAACCTGGACAGACTCAAATGGCATTATTCTTACCTACCACCTTGGAAGCATTTGCCCTCAGAAAATTGTGTGTGTTTTATTCAGTAAATTTACAGGTTACATATAGATTGTTATTTAAACACTGCAGGGTGATTGGCCTTTTGAAAGTAGACTTGTTTTCAAAGCTGCTGGCTGTGGGAAGGAGCCAACACTGGTCTATGAGTGGGGGAAATCTGGACCTCCCTCTGGTGGGGCTGATTAAAGTGGAAGGGCCACCATATGTCTTTCCCAGAAGGGTGACTGACTCCCCACTTTGGTCCCATTTCCCCTGAGATTTTCCTGAAAGCCCTTCCGGCTAGCCCAGTTGGGAGTGTTAGCACATCAGATCCCATGCTTTGGTGAAAAATGTAAACACAGACCTGATTTTTCATTTTAAATGAAGCCAAGCATATTGCTCCCAGCAGATGCCGAGTGACTCAATCTGTCCTCGCGGTTTTGAAGGGAACTGAAGAACAACATGGTAAAATAAAGCAAACAGCACATTTATTGGTTGATAAAATGCTGTTTTAGTCTACCCTGGCATTATATGGTGATTGCTATGCAGGGAACATCTGTTATTAAATCCAGACTTCTGTTGCCTGGATACACTGAGTCAAAAGCTGGAGCCTATGAGAAATCCATTTATGTGTCTGTTGCATGTGAATGTCAGAGCTCATATGATGCCTTTGTCTTCATTCTAACTGAATCTTTTCATAGAGAATGTCTTGCTTGTTAATTACGCTCTGGGCCAATACTGTTTTCATTTGATTTAAAAGGGTTAAAGAAACAAAGAAACAGTGTTTTCTCAGGTGCTCTGAGTAATTTTGTTGATCAATTTTGGGGGACAGCATGGTGTATTTGGTAGGACTTTTTTAAGAGTTCATATCAAATGACCCAATAATTTAAATTCTAGAGATCTATCCCAAGGACATCAGAGGTGAGCAAATGTATTTGAGACCAAGGGTGTCTAATGCAGTGTACTTATAACAGCAGAAAAGAGCTGGAAGTCATCTAAACACACATAAATCAAGAGCTTCATTTATATTGGCTGCAAATTCCATATTATTCTACATCACAACTTAGTTAGCACACTCTCAATAAACTTTAAATTGTTTACAATTTTATGCTATCCTTAAAAACGTTTCAGTGAACCAGTTTTTACAGGTTTGACTACCTCTTTGGGATAGATTGCTACATGTGGAATTGTTAGGATAAAGTGTATATTGTATTATTTATTCACTCAGTCAGCAAATGTGTCTTGAGGGCCCACTATGTGCTAGGCAGGCACTGCTCCACACAATGGGACCCAATGGTGACTCCACCTTCATGGAGCCAAAAGAGAGAGAAGGGAGGAAAGAAAACTAGAGGAATCTTGCAGACAACAGTGCATACTGAGCGGGTGGGGCTGAGAATGGTGGAAAGTGAGGCAGGGGTCTCTGAGTGCCACAGGTCAGAGGACATTGAAAGAATCACCCCAGAGCTAGCCCTGGTTACCTTGGACATGTGGTTCCAGGAAAAGTGGTGTATTTACTCATTTGCCAAATGTTTGCCGAATGCCTGCTGTATGTCAGGCTATGTTCTAGGCAGTGAGGGTCCAGCAATGCACATAACCAATAAGGTATCTTAAAACCAAAGAAGATGGACAATAAACAAAAAAATAAATTTCAAAAAGTGATCAGTGCCATGGAAGAAAGAAAGGGGATTGAGGAGGGAAGAGGTCTGCTTGGAGAGACTGGTCAAGGAGAATCTCTCTGAGGAGAGGATGTTTGAGCTGAAATATGAATATTGAGAAAGGGATAGTTGTGAGTACCCTGGGAGAATTGGACCAGTGACAGCAAAGCCCTGAGGTGGGAACAAACGTGTTATGTTTGAGGAACAGAGAGACAGCCATGACTGGAGCCTAGGGAGCTAATTTGAAAATGGCTGCCATCAGCGTGTCAGTCAGCAATTGTCACTATCATGCTGTGTAACGAACCACCCCAAAACTCAAGAGCATACAACAACTAGCTGGGATTATGAATCCCTCTAAACTCTATTCTCTTTCCAACCATATTCACTACTTCCCTGTGTACAAGCTCTCTGCTCTGAAAGCTACAGCAGCCTCAGAATGTGTTGAGTATTTAAGAACTTACCTTACATCTAGATGTAGCAACCCTCAAATTCTATTGAGCATAAGAAATACATACTAAGCTGGTTAAGTATATAACATCCTAGGCCTCATCCCTGTGCCTGGGGAAGGCCCCCAGAATCTGCATTTAAAAATATCACTCCCAAGTAATTTTGATGAAGGTTGTCCATGAACCACACTTGGAGAATCAATGGTGGAAAATTCACCAAAGACAGCCACAGACACACCAGAAAAATAGTCCTGCCTGTTTACCTTCAGGGTGAAGCAGAAGCTGGTCCTGACTCCCTTGGTTGCCAATGTCGCAAAGCACACCTGGGCATTTTTAGCATGCACTTTTCTTCACTGTGATGCCATGTGGCTGGCCCAGCCAAGGGAAGCCATGAGTTAATGGCATCTCCTGGCTATAGAACACCTCCCCTAGGACTCTGCTCCCCATTGAGCTCTGCTGGATCCTCTCGCATTTCAAAGAGAAATCAGAGGTTCTTCAAACAGCCGGGAGAGGTTTCCTGGGATTCTAAGGCTCCTCATCCTCTGCTTAGAGCCGGATTTGGCTCCTAGCTTGGAGGCAGGAAGACCTGCTGGCTAGGACTTAGAGTGGCTCACAAGGAATCAAAGCAAGCGTTCTCCGCCTTTCTGTGACAGCCCTGCATGCATCTCCTCTGATCCCCAGCTGAGTGGGGGAAAGCGTTCTGAAAGCTCATGACTGGCTCACATACTTTGCCCTGAACCAGCTCTCAAATACCCTGGAATGAACAGTCCTAATCGGGAAAGAAAAAAAAAAAAGAAAATAGCGAGTTTCTTGCAAGTTCACAGATATGCTTGGTGCTTTCTGTCAGGCCAGGGTTTAGCCTTCTCTGCTCTAAATTTGGTTTTCTGAGCCTTTAAGGAGAGTGGGCCGTTGGTCCCCTGGCCATTAACTGCTTGGGTGTGCTAGCCTCCTCCAGACCCCTCCACGGCCACACGCTGGGCCTTGCCCGTGTCAAAATGACCAGACTGCTCTCAGGGCTCAGTACCTTCTTAGAAACACAGAAAGTTATTTCTTTAGTTTATGCTAACAGAAATACCACCTCTAGAAAGATGGGGTGGTAATAGCTAGTATTGAGCACTTCCTGTGTGTACTTTGCATGTATTAGCCAACCCAGTCCTTGGAATAACCCCATGAGACAAGTACTATTATCACTGTCATTTCCAGATAAAACAGTGAAGCTTCTGAGAAGTCCCTAATGCAAGGTCACACAGAGTGGAGGTGCAGATCCAAATGTTTTGACCCTAGGACCAGAATCCCAGCCTCCTCACCATCTGCCACTTCACGTCACATTGAGCAGATCGTGCTCACATGGCCACGTTTAGGTTGGATGTTGTGTAGACAACCCTGGGCATATCCAGGGCATGGATACTCAGAACCACATCACATAAGGAATAGTGGCAGGACTTGGGGATGTTTTAGCATGAAGACAAGGTAGTCTCATGGCAGGGTTGAACAGGAATAAAGAGGTAGAAGACAAGAAAACTCACTTCCAATGCCAGAAGAGGCAAAAGGATTAAATGGCCCTGTTTGAGCCCAAGAGTTGTAAGGTCCAATGATGTAAAGTAATGGTAGCAAATTAGGGAAAGCTTTCAAGTACTCAGAAGTATCCAAAGAAGGGTTGGGCTGCCTTGGGAAGTAGGAAACGCCCTCTCGTGGGAGGCATACAAGCAGACACTTGGCAACATCTCATTGGGCATGGTATAAAGGGGTCTCTAGTGTCAGATACAGGTGACCCAAATAGTATTTGAGGCACTTGTGATTCTAAGTATATGTGTTTCTACTGTGATTCATTGGCGCCCCATGTCAAATAGCACTTGATGTTGTCATTCAAATGCCCAGCACAGACACCTTCTTAATAAGCCGAAAGGTAGGTATTATCACTCCCAGATGATGTCTTGTTGGCCTAGGATGCAAATTCTGTGCGATCGCTTCCCACCCAATCCCCATCAGGTGATCTGCCATGAATCACAGGTTATTGGAACTAGATGGGCCTACGGAGCTAAATGATACAGATGAAGGAATTGAGGCCTAAAGATGGGGACGAGCTTGTCCCAGGTCACAGAGCTGGCAAGTGGCCGAATCAGGCTAGACTCAGGGCTCTCAGCTCCTGAGTTCATTGCCAGTTCACCTCCCACACCCCGTGGCCTCATGGCATGCCATAGCATGAAGGATACTTCGCAGTCTCCTCAAGCAGCGGGGGCAAATAGGATTCGCTTCCTGTGCCAGCTTTTAATTAATCCGTCATGGTTTCCTGAAGAGCTCTTTCAAAAAGAATCTGGGGCCACATCTGGGTTCAGTGGAAATGAGATCTGTAAATCATTTTTGATGGCTGCCTTGGGCACAGGTGGAGAAGCGACAACCTGCACACCAAGGATTTGGCATCCTTGAGCTAGTCCATCTCATTGACTTTCTGGATGTGCAAACTGAGCTCTCTGGAAGTGATATGAATTTTGCAGAAGAGATTATGAGGTGAGATAAGGCCTTAGCCACCTCATTTGTGAAAATGGTTCAAGGATCTTTGTGGGATGATTAAACCTACCTATGGAATGAAAAAGATGCACAGTAGGCTTGAGCCCCAACAATAGAGAGCAGATGACAGGTGATATGTAGGTGGTTTGGATGAACAATTTCTAGTTCATCTTTCTTTACTCAGGTGCTTTGCCCTGGGTGGCAGGTGGCTATAACCCTTACTCGTTGGGTGGTCATAAGCTGGTACTTCTCTGAGATCTTTTTGCTGGTTGGTAAAATGAGGGCTAAGCCCTTCCTCACAAGGTTGCCATGAGAAATTGAGAAAATGAAAGTAAAGTAATCAGCACAATGTAACGCTTAGCACTTGCTCAATAAATGGTACCAAGTATTAGCAGTATAATATTGCGTTTACTTCCTTCTCTCTGTGTTAGAATCTCTCTGTGTTGTTAAAGGGTTCACAACAATGGCCACCCAGAAACAGATTGCCAGGGGATATGGGTCACCAACCCAGGCTGTTGGTCTGGGACAGATTTTTGGAGTCTCTTGTTCCCAAAGAGATTCCAGGACCAGCTTTCCAGTTGAGGGAACAGGGGAGAGCCAGGGTGGGGGAAAGGGAGGCCAGAAAAGCTCTTACCTCCATAACACCTTCACCTTCCAGTTCTCCTTTCGGGACTCTCAAAGTCTACACCATGGTCCTAACTGTTGGGAAAGCGCTAGAGACAATGAATGTGAAGTTTGCCAAGGACTCGGTGTTGAAGGATTGCACATTTCCTTGGATTGCAGGGGAGCAGTCTGCCTCCCAAGCCTGCTGTTCCCAAATCTATCAAAGTGCAAGCCATTTTTTAAAGACCATTAAGTGAACAGGATCAAATGTACTTGAAAACAGAGCAAGCAGCCAGTCAGATCATAAGTCTCATAGCCCCTGAGAAGTTGTCTACATGATAGAAATGAAAGTTCTCAGATTCTGTGGGTTTTAGCTCTGCCAATGAGGAAGGGAAAATAAGGAAGCTACTGAGTGTCAGTACTCAGTACCTAGTGCTACTGCGTGTCAGATGGCTTACATATTCCATCTACTCCCCACAACAGGAACACTTATAATACTTCCATTGAACAGTAATAATTAGTAGGGAAAGGGCTGAAACTTACAATAGCCATAGCTAGCAGGTACTTTGTATGCACGTGGTGACCACAAACTGCAGTCGTCAAATTCAGGACAAAGAGAAATGTCAATTTGTTTTCCTATCCCTGAATTTCATGCCCATCTGGAGCCCCAGCCCTTTGGGTAGGAGGACCTTAATCCCTGTCCTTTCAATCCCCTCCCACCTTCCTTCCCGGCCACTGCATCCAAGCATGGGGCAGGAGCAGGAACGGTGAGTGGAGGCTAGGACACCCAGCTCTCTCTGTTATCCTACCTCAGTGAACGCAGACACCTCCTCATCCTCATGGGGTTCTGGGCAGTCCCCACTGCCTCCTCTCTGTCCCACCCAAGACCTCAGCAGGGCGCCCCTCTCCCTGGGTCACCTCCAGGTGGCACTGAGGAGCTGCCTGTGGTTCTGGGCCAGGCCAGGGCATGGCCACACTGGGAGGCTGCCTCAGCCCATCTTCCTGGGCATCCCTGCTGTCCTCGAGCCATGCTGGACAGAGAAAGCCCAGGGCCCAGCCTGGTTTCCAGTTGTGTCCTCATCTACAAACTGACTTAGGGATTCACTTTATTGTCCACCCTTCTCAGCCACCGACTACCAGCATCTTAGTGCCCTTCTTCCTTCCCCTCCTTGCCCTGACTTAGAGACGCTTTATCTAGCCTGAGGGCAGAATAGCCTGCCTCTTCCTCTGCTCTTAGAAATCTATTGTTTGGGGCACAGAATGATCCTGAGGGCTTAGGCTCTTGAGTCTCAATAAACTGAAAATCTTTTCTCAGCTTTCCCGTTGCATCCCCCCCCACCCCTGAGGCAGTGAATGCTGCTGAGCAAATGGGCAAAGTGTAGCAAGAAAACCCCAAAATATTATCTTGCAGTATTCATGAGCTCCAATCCTCCAGTAGCTCTGGGAGGTAAAAAATAATTGGCCTGATTTAACATTGTGGATGTGGATGCTCAGAATGGACAGATGCCTTGCCTGAGGTCATGCCGGGTTAAGGGTTAAGTGGTGACACTGGGATGGGGCTGGACGCCCCATCTGTCTGACCCCACTACCTGAAGATGGAATATGGATTTTGCCAACTCAATTGATGAGTAGAGGCTGGCTGGAGGAATTGTTTTGAGAATTCTGAGGCTGCATCTAAACTTGGTGAGTAAGAAGATGCTGAGACCTATTAGTAACGTCTGCCATGGGCACTGGACTGGGCAGCAGCTGCCCCTGGGTCCCCGGTGCCATGCCATGCTCCTAAAACTCTGTGCTTCTTAGAAATTCCATGCTCATCTGTTGGTTAAATAAATTAATGAATGCATGGACTACTTCATTAATGCCAGGTTTAGAGAAGGGGTTTGAGGTAGAAAGTGAAAGAGGCTGCTCCTGGCCCATTCACAGGAGTCTTCAGAGACCAGGCTGGGTGGCTAGAGATAAGGACGCCAGTGGAGATTGGGACCTGAACTTAGAAAAGCTTGGAATGCCAAACTCAGAAGCCTGTGAGTCGTGAAAGGTTTGGGCCCAGGGGGGTAATGTAAGAAAAGCTACATTTAACAGCAGGATCTGGCAGCAAGGAGTTGAGGGGCCTGAGGGCACCGCTGGGAGAGCTTTTTAGTCAATGTGAGGTATGGGGGAGGTGCCCAGCCCATGTGAGGTGTGGGGGAGGTGCCAGCCCATGGGAGAGGAAGGTCACGGTGACAAGGACAAGAAGATGTGGAGGGACAGCTCATAGGACTCTGCGGTTGGCAGAGGGCTCTTTTCCCTAGTGACTCACAGGCTCCTTCCTTCTAGCTGAAGTTCAGTTTTATTTTCAGCTCCAATCAGTGGTAATAGAGAAATCCAAGTGCTTTCTTTCCCTTGTTCCACATTCCCCTCTGCAGTGTCCCGGAGTCAAACATTCCCCCCATTCTCCCAAAGACAAGGAACCGACAGCTTGGAGCAGAGAGGGCCTGTGGCGTCGTGACCATCATCACGATGGCCCCCTCTTATGAGTGCTGTCAGAGTCCAGCAGTGGTAACCCTTCACAGGCTTTATTCCCTTTAAGGCCCAACAGCCCTAGGAGGTAGGAACTACTAGTATCTGTAGTTTACAAGTGAGAAAACTGAAATTCAGAAAGGCACAGGTACTTGCCTAAAGTTATACAGCTAATAAGTGGTAAATCCAGAAACAAAAGTCATTTTTAAAAAATAAAATCTAGGGACACCTGGGTGGCTCAGTCGGTTAAGCATCTGCCTTCGGCAGGTCATGATCCCAGGGTCCTGCGATGGAGTCCTGCATCGGAGTCTCTGCTTAGCAGGGAGCCTGCTTCTCCCTCTGCCCCTCCCCCTGCTTGTTCTCTCTCTCTCTCTCTCTGTCAAATAAATAAATAAAATCTTTTCAAAAATCTAAAAAATAAATAAATGAATTCTAAATTCAAAGCTTGCTGTCTTAACTATATGCATCTGGCCTAATTAAACGATAAAATTTCACTAGTGGAAGTGAATTTAGAGGATTTCTAATTCAACAGCTCCCTCACTTTCCAGAGGGGAAATCTGAGGCCAAGAAGGGACATATTTTGTCCAAGGTCACCTGTGACTTGCAGGATGAGCTGGGACTTGAACCAGTAGAAGAAAGCATGAATCCACAGAACTTGCTGTGTATTGCTTGTTGACCTCGTCTTGCACAGTCCACCATCTTAGCCCCCGTTGGGTGACATCCTGACACCTAGCTTCTCAACAAGGCCATAACAAGGACTACATCTCCCCAGCCGTTCAGCACTGTGACTCCCCACCCCCTCACTCAGAGGTGTTCAGCTGCACCCGCAAGTCTCCCAGACACATGGGTTCTGCCCGTTACCAGGCTCACAGTACCTGTGAGCATATCAGCCCTACCTCTCAGCCCCGCGGCAGAGATGGCTCGGTTATTACTAGAGCAATCAGTGCTCCCAGTGGCATCTAGAACTTGGCAGATAATGGCATAGCGAATGGAGAAAATTAGAGCTGAATGCATTCATGGTGAAAATTCCTCCCAGGTTAGATGGGGCTTTTGTCTGAGTGGCCATGACAGATATTCACGTGGAACCTATTTGCAGGGCCACCTTCACACCTCTCTGGAGCAGGGCAGTCTCCCACTCTGGTCAGAGAGCTCTCCATCCCTAGAGCCTGGCCCTCCTGAGCCCTGCCTGGGAGGAGCTGGTGTGTCTGCGTGTCTCCTGCAGCATCTCACAAGTACACAGCCTTGACCCTGCAGTTAGGGAGGCTGGAGGATATAGTGGTTGACTGCACAGCGTTCGATGTCAAATGAATATGCTTTCAAGTTCCAACCTTCCTCCTCATGCTGGGCAAGCTGGCCAATGTCCCTGAGTCTCAGTGCCCTCATCTGTAAAATGGGAATCATTAATACATACGACATGGGGGGGCCATATGAGTGAAATGTGATCAGGTGTCAAGGTGTTTGAATCAGTCGCTGGTATATAGTAGATGTTCAATAAACAATGGCAACAACAACAATAACAACAATAACAACAATAACAATAATAATAAGGTTTACTTCTGTGTAACCTTCACAGTACCTTGCATTTATTAGGTGCTGTAATAAGATGTTGTGGTTAAGATGTGATGATGATAAGGCTGATGATGATAATGGTGGGGAGGAAGAGAATAGGTGAGAATTTAAAAGCCCTAAAGGACCTTAGAAATCACAGGGCAGTGGTTTGTCACAATAGAAATTGAATAAACTTTGGAGCCAGACAGTTAAGACAGTTGTGCTTAAATTTATTATCAGTCTGTGTGACCAGGGGAGGTTACTTCATCTTTTCTAGTCTGGGCCTCTGTCCCTCGTTTTCTACAAGACTGGTGGCAGGAGTAAATGAAGCCATGCTCATAAAGTGCTTAGCACAGCTTCTGGCCTAGCACACATTCCATTTATAGCAGGTATTGCTGTTCTTCATGCCAGTACATTTCTGGTCTCCCCACCCGCGGATCAGCACTCCCCTTGAGAGCAGGGTTGTATGCTGCTTTGTATGTGTGCCTTGAGGGACAGACGAGCTACCGGTTTGTCATTACAGGTGGAGGTCAATGCTCTGAAGAAAGCCAACCAGTTGCATGATACAGAATAATGTGGGGTGGGTGAGGGATATTACTTTCCTATTGCTGCTGTAACAAATTATCACCAACTTAATAGCTAAAACAACACAAATTTTTTATTTTACAGTTCTGGAGGTCAGAAATCAGAAATGAGTTCTAAGGGGCTAAAATCAAGGGGTTGCAGGGCTGTGTTCCTTGTGGAGGCTCCAGGGGGAGAACGTGTCTCCTTCCCTTTTCCAGCTTCTGGATGCCACTTGCATCCCTTGTCTTGTGGCTCCTTCCTCCATCGTCAAGCTCTGCTTCTGTCTTCACAGCACCTTCCTCTGCCTCTCATCCACCAGCCTCCGATAAGGACCCTTACGGTTACAGTGAGCCCACCTGGATAATTCCAGATAATCCCTCCATCTCAGAAATCCTTGATTTAATTACACTTGCAAAGTTCCTTCTACCGTGTGAGGTAACATATTCAGTTTCCAGTGGTTAGGACATGGGCCTCATTACATTAGGGGGCCATTGTTCCACCTAACAGAGGCTTTCTACTTTAGATAGGTCCTGTGCTTGCCATCACTAGGCTCAGTGCTTGGTACAGCAGAGGCCATGAATGAATGAATGAACGAATGAACAAATGAATGAATGAATGACAGAGAAAGACAGAGGGAAAGCGACAAGGCTAAGCTGGCCTAAAGAGTCCAGACTAGAAGTGGGCTCCCATGGGTCCCCTGAGAACCTGTTGCTTTGTTATCAAGGTGCCCTCAAGCATCAAAGGTCAAACCTGCTGCAAAGTTAAACCTTTCAGACTCATTGTGCCCTAGAGCTGAAAGTCAAGGAGGGACCTCCGAAACCAACCATGTACTGAGCCCCCATGCAGGATGCTTTATCTAATCCACAGTCCTCTGTGGCAACAGCCACTGTTGTCTCCATTTCTCAGAGAAGGGCTAAGGCACAGAGAGGTGCGGTCACTCACCCAAGGCCACACAGCTAGAGAAGGGCAGACACTTGACACCAGCTGCCTGACTGCAGAGCCAGCACGCTTATTTCTATCGCACACATTTAGTAAATCCACTCCTGGGGCTGCCCAGCTTTATCCTCAAGGGAACTTCCTATTTCCCTGCTGGATTGTATGTATGATTTTGCAGTCGTGCAAGATTTTAAAAAGCATGCATCAGCTTCTGGCTGTGCTTGTCACTCATTCATGCCTGTGGGCATGCCCTGTCATTATTTAACAAGGTGGAGTCAGGGGAAAGGCAGGACCAAGGGAATGCTCCCACCCTCCTCCCCAAATCTCCAGCTCCCTGGATTGCAGCTGCTCTGCGCAGCTCCCCTGGGGAAGGAAGTACCAGATACTGCCAAGGAAGCCTGGTAGCTTTGCAGAGCAGACCATTCCCTGGTCGCATATCTGTTGCTTCCCATGACTCAGTCTGACTGCAAATGGCCACAGGTTGAGGGCCAAGTTCAGCCCAAGGGGAGAAAGAGTGTATTGTGCAGAGGCTTGGGAGTTAGAAAGACCAAGGTCCTTCGTGTTCCTCTGCTTCTTGCTGATGGCCTAGGGCATGGCACTTCTCCTCTGACCCTCAGTTGCCTCATCTGATAAAATGGGTATAATAGTGTTGTTTACCTCTTCAATAAAATGAGGTAATACTTTCATATTAGCATTCACACAATTCTTAACACCTAGAAGGTACCGATAAGTGTTATTTGTTATTACCTAATTTAAGCAGGTACTCAGAGTCTAGAATTAATTAATTCACCCATTAATTGAGCACCTACTCTGTGCCAGGCACTGTTTGGTACTAGGAACACAGCAGGGAATCAAACAGCATCCCTGTTCTCATGGAGCTTACATACTAGTGCAGCGGGGACACCCAGTACAGAAATAAATGTATAAGTTCAGAGATATAAAATGCTCTGAAAGAAAATTAAGCAGGGTAAGGGGTGGAGAGTGCATGGCAGGCTGGGGGTGTGTTTATTTTTGACTGGGTGTCCAGGGACGTCTTCTCAGAGGAGGTGATGTGGGAGCACAGACCTGAATGAAAGGGGTATGGGAAGGTGCTTGATGACTGTACCTAAATTATTCTTTTTTTGTGAGCTGATTCTGGCCTAGGAGCCCACTGGCCTTCAGGATCTGAAATCTGGCTGGAGCAGCAGACTTTGTAATCAGACGATTGAAGTTCCGATCTCAGCTCTGCCACTCTTGAGATTCATGGCTCAGAGTGGGTGGCTTCACGTCTCTGAGGGTCCCTTTCCTGCTCTGCAACATGGGGATGGGGACGGCCCGGAACTGCCAGGAAGGGCATGGGGATTAGAAGAGAAAACATACGTCAAGTGTGAGCAGAGGCCCTGGCATCGAGCGCACACCGTGTAATTGGGAAGTGCTGATATTCATATTATTGGATTGCATTTAGCAACTCAGAGCAAGTAGGGATGACCTTGAATGTGAAGAGAAGGTAGCTGGAAACTTACACTTCCCTGACCTAGCGGGGGGAGCCTAGGGAGCTGTCATCCCAGAGCACCCTGATAACTGGTTTTGGTCAACATCACTCCCAGCCAGGGCATCAACAGTGATAATCGCCAGACACAGGTCCTCACAGGGAAAGCCTGGGGACCAGAGAGTCACATCCTGCTGACTGAAGCCGAGAGCTAGGAGGCAGACAAAGCAAGTGTGGGTAAGCAAGTCTGGAGTCAGAAATGAGCTCCCCCAGGGAGAGGATGGCTAGCTGTCACGAAGCCATTTCTATCCCGTTTGGAGGAGCTTGGAAGTCAGGCTCTGGTTTATGGTTTGGTGATGGTCAGTGTTGGTGGGAGGCCCTGGCTTCCAGGTTGACGGCCGCGTTCCAGACTCACACTGAACTGCCTGACCCTCCCCCACCAGCTATCACCACCCCAGCTGGGAGGCATTTCCTCTTCTGTTGACTATTCTTGAAACTGTCTCTCTTTTAAATGATTGGGTCCCGTGCCAGACTGTATGGGTCAGAACAGTGCCAATGCTGTAACAGACAGCCCCAGAGTTTCAGCGGCTGAACATGACAACAGGTGGCTTCTCCCCAAAACATCTTCCTCTTTCCAAATACTAAGCACGTTCTATTCAACTAGCATCACCACATAATATCACGTTGATTTACTTATCTGCCCTCCTCCCCGCTCCCCCCACCCCACCACCACATGTAGATTGAAAGTGCCTGGAGATCAGAGACTCTTAATCACTTTGGACACAGTGGTAGGCACGGGGAGGAATCAGACAAATATGCAGGAATGTATACACATTTGTAGAGCTGGAATCTACCACGGGCATATAGTAGCCTTTAGAAGAGAGTGTGTGCACTAGGAAAGTGTGAGCAAGGCGCCTGGTCCACAGAGGCAGGGGCGGAGGAGGGGACCCCTGAGAGCAGAAAAAATAGTCCTGAATTCATCCTGCTGGTACCTACCAACCTCCTGTGTCTCAGAGACCCCACACGTCCCAGCATGAAGCAGAAGCCCTCACAGGGATGCACCTCACCAACTCCCAGCAGTGTTTACCGGAAAGAACCCGCCATGAGCTTCCTGCATCTCCAGCACCTAATGGAGTTATCATGAAGAGGGAGCATTTTTAATTTACTCTGGAGGGGTGTGTGGAGGCCTGGTTACACCGCCTTCCATCTCAGTGACAACAAACTCATTCTTCACTATAATTAAAATGTCACTTTGATAAATAATTCCATCAGCCCCCTTCCACCTATGAATAGCTTCCTGCTATAATTGTTCACATTCTGCTGAATTAGAAGTATGCAAGGGAGAATTTAAGAGGTATTTAGGCAACAAAGATAAATTGGGTGCGTTTTCCACCCTCCCACAATCCCTCATTAAGCAAGACATCATCCCCGGCTGGGGTCCCTCTTCCCGGTGCTCTCAGCCACTGTCTCCCAGAGCAGAGGGAGGTGGGAGGTGGGGGGGACAGTTGCTGCCTCAGTATGGGCCTCAGAGAGGGCTGGATTTTAGAATGTGTGTTAGGGGACTTCCCTTCCCAGCCATTACTGCCGAAAGGGGAGAGGAGGCTGGAGATTGTAACAAGAACATCGACTCTAGTTTCGGAAGGGCTCTCAGCTAGGAAATGCCAATTAGCCTTTCCGGACCTCTGTTGTATAACACAATACAAGATTACCCATAAGGGATTGAGTCAGGATATCATTCATGCTCAAGGAGGAGCCACCTGACATCGTTTGAGGGACTTCTCATTTTATAGATGAAGGACCCAAGTCTCCGAAAAGGTGACTTCCCCTACATGACACCTAGAGATGGGCAGGGCCAGGGTCTTTAAATATTCAACGAGACCTGACGTGGTATGATGCATGCAGTAAGAGGCTCATAAATATTCCTGTCTTTCCTTATTTTTGTTGGTACCTCTTCCTTCCTATAAATGGCATCCACTGGGATTACGTAGGGGGCATAGACCCAGCCACAGGGTGCGGAACACCTTGGGAAGTGTCCTGGATCATCCCTTGCCTTGGGTAGAAAGAGACGGCATTTGGCTCTTCCCTCTCCGGGAAAGCAGTATGGCTATGCGGTTAAGAGCATAGCCCTCTGCCGTCAGAACACCGGGGTTCAAAGACACCCTCTCCCACCATGGGGCTGGGCATGTTACAGACCCTGTTTGATTAGTTTCCTTACCTACAAATTGAAAATAACAGTAGTCCTCTTGAAGAGTTATGAGACACAGCTCCTGGCACGGTGTCCACGTGTGGTACATGTTAGCCGTTGTTCCCATTGGGTTTCTCATGAACCCTGTAGCAGGTACCACTTGGCCATATGGTTTCTAGCACTCTGTGCACAGCTAGAAGGGAGGGAACATCAGGTCAATCCAACTGAGTCACCCCTTCTTCAGACAGGCTGCCCAGGCCACCTCCTTCGCAGCACATGTAAGGGTCCACTTCAAGGCCACCAGAATCCTGCCAAACAAAATCCCAGTCCCCAAGCCTGGCTCCTTCCCAGAGTCCTGAGGGACAGGTGTTCATCGGTTATAGTGGGGCTTAGCTGGGGCTAGGGATTGGAGGGGTGAGAAGTGGAGGTGGGGGTAAGGATGGAGTGCAGGATGGGTGTAGACAACTCAGTTGCATGTCTTTTCTGAAGTAGAGCCCACCGGGGCGGCCTCTGGTTCGGGAGCCATGTCTGAGACGGCCACATCCAGTTTCATGTATAGGGGAATCTGTGAACATAACTCACATGCCAGTGTGACCAGCCAGAGAAGCAGAGAACCCTGCATGCTGCGCACACTCCCCAGGCTTCCCCCGAGCCATTTCAGAAGACCCGCTCTCCCCCCAGGAAAGGCTCTGGGATCTCCTGAGCAAGGGGGCACTGATTTGCACTGAGCCCTTTGCCTAGAAGTGCTCCGATAGAGAGGCCCAAGATGACAGGAAGAAGGAGCTCCCGTACCTCTCCCCTGCAGGCATCTCAGGGCTGATCCCCTGCCCACCGCCGGGACTAACTCTCCAGGGTGGAGTCCGACGGCCAGAGTGCTCAGGCTTTAGGACGTGGAAGGAGGGGGAGAGGAGAAAGAACTAGCACCTATTGAACACCTGTGTTAGCGCATTCACTCTTCAAAAGAACTCTGCAAGGTAAGTATTTTTAGCCCATTTTACAGAAGGGGAGGTGGAGGCTTGGATCCCGAGGACCTTTTGCCAAGGTCACACTGTTAGCAAGTGGCTGGACTTGAGGCCAGGGCTGTGACTCCACAGAGCCCGGCTCTTCACCATCTACCAGTCATCCCTTTACATGGTGCAAGTTTGCATCATGGGTCTGGATGATGCGGCTGACATGCCGTCCCCCCTCCTAGCCTTAAGGAAGGCATGTGTATGGGGAAGTGTGCTGGGGGGTTGGCGAGTGTCAGGGTGGTGGGCCTCATCCAAGCTCATTCCAAACCTGCCTGGACAGCAAGGCTGCCAGTGGTACAAATACCAAACTACCTGAGGAAGCCTTTCCAACTTTAAGATGCAGGGACCCAAAAAGTTGTTTCTGAAACCACAAGGTTTTGAGAACCTGGCTCTGAAGGCAGAGAAAGGAAGCAGCATGCGAAGGGCTGGTTTATTCTCGTATACTCAAGAAAGAGCCAGTCATCCAAATAACTCGTTCTGGAAGATTAGACTCTCCCAGCCCCCAGCCCTATACAAGCAGGCTAATATGTCCGTTTGTAAATCAGCACACGTCCTTGCAAACACACTGTCTGGTGCCACGCCGGCCCGTGCGCCCGAGGTGCAGGCCACGAGGCCCCGGCTGCCGTGTGGAATCCTTAGACCAAGAGCAAAGGGGGAAAGCCCTGTCTTACAGACCCATGGCAGACTGTGGTATCACCTAAGAGACTCCCATGTTCTGGAGGTCTGCCTGCAGGACGGGATGCCCGAACCCAGACTCCAGCTTGAGCCACAATCGAGGAGAAAGGAAATGGCATCGCAGAGAAAACGCCATCTAAAGCAGCATGGAGCGGTGGGCGGGGGGGGGGGGGGGGGGGAGCACTGGACTGGGAGCCAGGTTGCCAGCATTACCAGTCCCTGGCTAGTGACCGCCAGCAGGTGCCTTCCTTCCCCTGGGCCTCAGCCGTCTGCAGCCACATGCCACTGGCCAACCGTCTCGAAGCTCTCACCCTGCCCGCACGCCCCTCCAGTGTGGGGCCTGCTGAGTCAGCGGGATGCCGGCGGGCCGGAGCTGGAGCTGTGATCCAAGCCAAACGTATGCGGGAAACGTACCGAAGGAGGGTGCCCCGAAGGTCCCCCGCCAATGGAACTGGAAGCAGATGTCGACCCGAGCTTCTGGGAAGTAGGCCGGCCAAGCAAAGGAGAGGAGGTGGTGTTAACCAACACTAAGTGAGCACTTGCTCTATACCAAGTAGTGCTCAGCATTGAGTGTGTAGTCACTCTTCTGCCACACAATCAGGCTGTAGGTGAATTTTACAGAGAAACTGAGGCACAGAGCATTTAAGAGGAGCTCATGCAGGAGTTGCTGAAGGGAGAAGCTAGGGTTTGGACCCAGCTGACCTGGCTCCAGCATCTGGGCTCCTGACTCGTCACTGCGGATTTTCTTGCCTCTGTTGGGATGGGTCCAGAGCCATCACTGGGAACACGCATTTGGCCCCCAGAGCATCCAAGTGGTGGGTGGCTGGCTCAGTCCAGTTCAAAGGACAGGAGCAAGACAGTCACTTGCAGCTGTGACAGTCCTATGACTCAAATCAAGGCAGAAGTGACAAATGAGGGGGGCCTCTCATCCTTTCCTCCTGGTGAGGGAAGAGCCATCAGGCTCCTTGCAGGGTTGAGTCAGCCATCTCAAAAACCGTCTAATTGAAGCCTCTTCACTGAGCCACACTTCCCATCATGCAGAGGAGCTGCCCCACGTCCCTCCATCATCTTGGTTGGCGAAGAGGCGCCTCCCCCGTTACCCTGCTTCCCACACCGCACCCCGCCCCACCACCTCCTGCTGGAATGGACAATCATGGATTTCAGAAATGAGATAAATGTGGAAGATGAATGTATTCATGAGCCCATAAAGGGGTCATGAATCACTGGCCCCAATTACTGCCTTCAGTCCTGACAGGATGAATTCCCTCAAGCAGATTCTCCTTGTCAGACAGACACGGGAGGCTGTGCCACTACGAATCTTGGGCCACAGATAACATCATTATTCCACACCAGGCTGGCTTCAGTCTCCCAAGCCGCCTCCACTTAATTTGTGGCTCACTTCCGATGCTGCAGAGAAATAAAAGTAAAATTATATATGTGTGTGTGGGGTGTGTGTGTGTGTGTGTGTGTGTGTGTGTATAATATGTGAAAGAAAAGAGAGGAAGACAAAATAGGGAAGCTTTCATGCCAAATGGAAAGGAGACAAGATAAATGTTCTGAATCTGATTTCAAAAACTGTTTGAAAACCCTGTCCGGAATTGTCAGAAACAGCCCTGGCGTCCACAGGAAATGTGTCATTGCCAAAGCTTGTGCCGCTGAACTCTGCGGCCCCCATCCTGCCTCCCGGTGACTTGTTTAGAACTACTTCAAATCAGAACAAATCACAGCCAACTTCACTCTCTCTCCAGCCCCTCAATCACTCGTAATCAGACCGTGTATTTTAGCAACAAAATCTTCCCTGGCTGAGCAGCTCATTCATCTGCCTTCTGCAAGCTCGACACCCTTTGAATGGGAGATGAGGGAGAGCCACCTGCTTCTCTGGCAGCCAGAGAAGCTGGGAGGAGGGAGGAATTGCCAGTCCTCCCCCTGCCTGCTAGATGGCCAGAGGGAGCCCAGACCCACAGGAACCTGCAGGCAACCAAGCAGAGGGGGTGCTGAAGTGGGGGGGTCATCCGACGCCACATTTGGTGAACACCTGCTCTACGTCAGACACCAAGCATGGTCTGTGGGTTCAAACTTTGTCACTGCTGTTTTCTGACCATGTGACCCCAGACACGTTACCTAGGCTTGTGAGTATAGAAACAAACCCACAGAATCAAAGAATAGAAGAAGCAGAGAATCAGGACTCGGGTAGACCTGGTTTGGTTTCTCATTCCAGCTCTTGGGAAGCAAGTCACTTCTCTGAGCCCTATTTTCCTAATCTGTAAAATGGGGGCAATAATGTCTCCTTGGCCTCTCTCGCAGGGTTTTGTGAGGATCAAAGGAGCAAGAGAGAGGAACACACTTGAAGTCTTACAACCGAATGGCAGAGGCGTTATTTAAATATTAGGAACCTTTTGCAAACACCCATACCCTCAGATCCTGTGAGCTCGTCTGACTAAACCCGCACACACTCAGAGCTGGGGCAGGGCCTGTTGCCAGGGACACCCACAGTTGAGAAGGGGGCGGCTTGGGAGGTTGCAGAAGAGGAGATCTCTGTCTTGCACAGATAGGGAAGGCCTGGGAGGTGCCCACGGGGGCCCTTTCACACTTCCGAAGGGCCATCCCCAGGAAGAGGGGGCTGTCCTGCCCTTCATGGGCCCAGTGGACAGAAGTCAACAGAGGCCGTGCAGGGGAGGGGCCTTCCTGCCATTGCAGATGCTGAAACTGAAACCAGCTATGGAGAGTGCAAACAAGTCCTGAAGCACATCTGATGGGCCCCCTCCAGGACCCCTACCTGCGTGTGTGCTGAGTGGAGGAGGGCAGTGGGAAGGAAGATGAGACAGAGATCAGAAGGCTGATCTTAAGGTCCCTGACCATAAGTAAGGCTGTTTCTAGATCCTATACTATAGGCCGACGCAGACCCACAAGGCTGCCTTAGGGTCAAGGCCCCCTGACATTCTCTTAGACAGAACCACAGGCTTGAGAAGCACTAGAGCACGGGCCAGACAAAAGGGACTCCCTCCTCCTTCCTCTAACAAATGTTACCTCTAAAAATTTGTCATCAGTTTGTCAGTGAAGGTGGAAAAAGCAATTAAAATGAGCTAATACAGTTCCAGGCATACAATAAATGCCCAGTAAATGCTACTGTTATGGTTACACTGGGGGGGGAGAGGTTGTGGCACAACACGGTGCGTTCATCTTTGACCTGTGACGTCTCACCGGGACACCGCTCAGCAGGCCGCTTCCAACCCCCTGGAATCTCATGCACTGTAATGTAATGGTACCATCTGCTTTGTTTTCTGACTTCTTAAATGAGACCAGGGCAGCTAATGTCTTCCCACTGCCCAAACTCTTCAGAGTTATAGGCCCTTTATCTCATGTAATGAGTCTCCCATCAGTGGAAGCAATCAAGTAGAGCCTTTCTGGTTATAGGTGGAGGAAGAGGCAGTTGTCAAGGGGAACTCAGAGGTGCCCTTTCACACCAAGATTCCATGATGCTCAGGACTGCGGGGTGGACAGGGGCATGTGATGGGTCTGCGAGCGGGGAGCCAGAAGTCAGAACACTGTGAATGGGGAAAGGAGAAGAAACCGGAGAACCCAGGAAGGCAAGCAGATGATTTTAACCTAAATATCTCCTCCTTCTTTTCCTCCTTTTCTGTAGCACTGACCTGAGTTATTTGAATGAGGACAGACAGGAAGCCTAATCAAACAGTACTTATTGAATGGAAATAGAACAGCACTTCCCTGCTTTTCAAACCATTCACCCTCTTTCCACCACCTACACCCTTCAGGAGAAGACTAGAGCTCTTTAACTTAGTACTCAGGATCTTCATCAATCCTGAGCTAACATTTACTGAGAGTGTAGACAGACACTAGTACAGGCACCGGCTCATTTAATCCTTTTAAAAACAACCCTGTGGGGTGGGCTCCCCTATTGTCACCACTTCAGATAAAGGAACTGAAGCCCAGAGAGGTCAATTAACTTGTTCAGGGTCACACGGCTGGTTAGCGATGGAGCTGGGACTTGATCTCGGGGTAACTAGTCCTTGCACTGCTGTTCTTAACCCACACTTTAATCAACCTGGCCTTGGCCTGCCTCTCTAGCCTCACCTTAACTTGCTCACCACCTGGAACTCCTGGCCAAGGCCACAGGAAATGACCTGCATTTCCCTGAGCATATCATGCTGTATTTTGCACTTTCCCTCTCCCAAATCCCTTTTTTCCCACCCGAATCCTACTTGTTCTGTAAGATCCAACTTAAGGTTCCCCTACTCTTAGGGGCCATGTTTGAGCTCTGTGCACCCATGCTCATCCCCCACCCTGATCAGCACCTCAGACCCCTCTTCTCACACTGCACTGCAACTGAGGACATCCTTGTCATCTTCTCCTGGAACATGGCTCCTTCTTTGCTGTCTCCCAAGGGTCTAGCTTGAGGCCTTGCTTTCAGTAGGCATGTACTATTTGCAGGGGCAGGACAGCAAACAGTTAGAGCTTAAGCTCTAGAAACAAAAGGGTCTAATTAAAATTTCCATTCTGCCATTTATTAGCGGTGTGACCCTGGGCAAGGCAGCCAAGTGTTTGGCCTCTGTTTCCTCCATAAACCTGATTTAATAGTAAATAGGATACACCTTCAATGTCCTTGTGCTGATTCATTGAGGCAGCTCATATAAATTGATTAGCACAGTGCCTGGCATACACTGAGCAGATGGCCAATCAATGTCTGGAAACACCGCACCTCAGAACTGGGCTGGGATCAGGCAGACTTAATCTTGAATCCCAGCTCCATCACTTACCACCTTTGTGACCTTGGACAAGTCACCCACTTTGAGTCTGTTTCCCCATCTAGAAGGTAGGCTTACTGTTAGGGTTCAACTCAGAAGGCCGTTGTGAGAATTTATGCTTAACATGGTACCTAGCACACAATGAGCACTCAGTCAGTATTCCCTACCATTATTTAAGTGCGTGTTTATTGAATTTGGCCTGCCATGAGCTTGGCAATGGGTGCACACTTCTACACGCATTGACATGAAACTTCACAAGGGAGGCTGACCTGGGCCAACCCAGAGTGAGACTGTGGGGTCAGACTCCCAGCTACAGGTGTTGGAAGGAAAGAGGGCTCTATGAGGCTGGAGGGAGGGCACAGAGCTGCCTGGACAAGAAGGGGCCTCTGTCCACTGGGACGTTTGGTTTTACATATCTGCCTTTCCCAAGAGGTGATCCCAGGTCACCTGTGGCATTTCTGGGAGGAGGTGTGGGCAAGGGAAAGAGTACAGACTGGGGACATAAGCTCAGGCTCTGCCATGGACCCTCTGTGTGGCCTTGGCAGGTTGTATGCCTCAGTCTTTAAAACAGGATTGTAGGGGCGCTTGGGTGACTCAGTCAGTTAAGCATCTGACTCTTGATTTCAGCTCAGGTCATGATCTCCGGGTTGTGAGATCGAGCCCCACGTTGGGCTCGGCACTCAGCTGGGAGTCTGCTTGAGATTCTCTCCGTCTCCCTCTGCCCCACCCCTTCTCTCTTAATAAATTAATTAAATAAATCTTTAAAAAAAAAACAGGATTATAAATGCAATACCAGTGCCATAGGTCACTGCAAAGAGTGCGCCTGCCCTTGCCAGGTTCGAGACACCCTGTAGGTATTCGATAAGTGTCTGTTCCTATCCCCTCTCTCCAGAGAAGTACCATTCCAGTTCATATACTAGGGCCATGGGCTGGGCTGCAGCGCCTTTTAAATATACCAGCTCCAGGTTTGGAGCTAATGGGGCACGTAGTGAGGACAGCTGGGAGTCACAGCGTTGTGGCTTACGGCTTCATGAAAATAACATTTGGAAGTGATTATGGGAGCAATGGATCAGAACCATAGTGAGGTGCCAGCCATCCCCGGAGACAGAAGAGGAAACGGAGGCAGAGGGGGAGCCTTGCCTGGAGCTGGATTAGAACACCCCATGAAACTTCAGGCTGGCCTCCCCCTTGCCCTCAAGCTTCACGCCTCCTCTTAGGATGAGGCAGTATGTCTCTTTAGGGCTTCTCTGGGTTCTGACTCCCTTTAGGACACGAGTTGTTTTACGAAGTCACGTGAGATGAAAGAAGGACATGGAACGAAATCCGGGGGCAGGGAAGGGCGGAAAGAACAGGGGCGTTAGCAGCGGAGAAGGCGGGAAGAAAAGCTTTGTGCTCATTCCACCTTAACGATCCCAGCAGACACCTGCTCTCTGTTCCCAGCCCTGGGCTGGGTGCTGGGGACCTGAACGGACCACACCTGGCTCCTGGGCTCAGGCGTGGAGAAGGCGTTGGAACGTGGGCTTCGAGCTGTAGAGGCGGCATCCCGGCGCAGAAGGGATCTCAGTGCAGCTTTCGGACCCGGGGCTGCGGGGTGGGGGAGGGAGACATCCTTGAAGAGGTGGAGCCTGACTGGCGTCCAACCTGGGCCTTGACCCTGGCAAAGAGCAGTGAAAAAGGCAGAAGGGAGCAGAGGCTGCCACGGACACTGAGATGGTTGGCACTTAGGGGAGGCAGGCAGCCACCTCTGTGTGGGCCTGGGAGCCCAGGTGCCTCACGCTGCACCACACACAAAACTTTCTACGGGGCCTTTTATCCCCAGAACTCTGACAGTTTAAGATCAGATCCCGCATAAGCCCTGGGTAGCCTGTGCATTTAAGGCCAGCCCATCGACAAATGCTTAGCACGGGGCCCCCTGCCCTGGCACTGGTCCAGGCCCCAGGGGGCCTCCCCCCTCTCCACCTCGGCCACAGGGGCTCTCAGACTAGACACGGCTGCATTCAAACCCCACAGCTGGGCCTTGGTGCTCAGGGAGATCCCGGCTGTTTGGGAGGACGAGAGGGGCTCCCGGCTCCCGGCTCACTTCCTGGCTGACACAGAGGCTGGGGAGTGGCAGGTGAAAAAACCCTCAGCGTTGGAGGGAAATTTGGAGGCTGAGCATCCACCCTCTGCCACGTGGGCCGTGAGGCCTGGGGTGGGTGACTGAACATTCCCAAAGAGCTGCGGCAGTGACCTTGGTCCCGCTGGGGGCTCCTTCGTTCAGTGGTGGGCACAAGTAAGGGCTCTCACTGGAGGCCTGACAACCCAGGGCTGTGGTTTCCAGGAGCCCCGGACAGTGTCAGCCCTCCAGGATCAGAACAGTGGCCATTCTCGTTCTGCTTCTCAGTGCCAGCCACTGCAGCTGGCTCGAGCCCTATCGTCCCATGTAAGCCGCCCACAGCACAGGGTCTTAATATTTACACTGACCTGATAAGCAGACCGGACTCAATGAGGAGGACTTTCCCAAGGGCATGTGGCTACGTGCCAGTTCGGGGCTGCAAACCCCAAGCTTCCTGATTCCAAAGCATGTCGTCTCAGAGTTCTACACCCCTACGCACCCGGTCGCACAGCTCGGGAGCTCTCTCTCCTCCCCTGCCCCCAGAGTGAGCCACTCAGGATGGCATCTCCGCAAGAGATATCTCAGATATCCCCAATATGGTTAGCTCCTTTCAGGGCAGGGGTGAGACCCCCACCACAGCTGGGGTACCCAGCAGGGCAGAGGGCTGAGAGAGTGGAGTTCTGCCTGCCCCCGACCTGTGCCAGGACATCTTTTGAGTGGATAATGTGTGGATGAGGCCCCTTGATAAGGACCAAATCCCCTCTCGTTGCTTGGCAACCCAGCTTACAAGTCATAGCAGGGAAGTAATTTACAGGAATTCGAAGTGTCGCTGGAGGTTCTGCTGAGCCGAATTGGTGCAGAGGAACCGCAATGATCCAGATCACACCTTTGGTGGGAAGGAGGGGCGAAAGGGAAAGCTCCCCCTTTCCTTACCCCACAGTTGAAGGCCTTGAACTCAGGTTCATGAATCATTTTCCATTCACTTATTTACTGATTCGACAGTGAGCCCCTACCATGTGGCAGGCCCTGTGCTGGGAGCCAGGCACACAATGTCAGACGAGACAGATGCCATCTCTAGATGCACAGAACTCACAGAGACAGACAAGGTTATGGAGGGTCACAACACACGTGACAGGACAGGAGATGCACGGGGCTCTGGGTGGGAGCCCCAGGGAGGGCAAGGGGTACAAATATGGGCATGTGAGGGCAGCGCTCATGGGGGTGACCAGTTAGCCAGAGGAGGACACAGGGTGTCCCAGCGGGGGGGCCAGCATGAGCGAGGGCAGGGGGTGAGAGGCCTGGCACACTCGAGAATCCATGTGGTTGGAAAGGTCTCCTGCTGGGACTGCAAAATTAGTGGAGCCCAGGCCAGGCAGAGCCTTGAGTGCCAAGCAAAAGCATCTGGACTTTAGGATAACAACCCACGGGTATTGTTGCTGGGGGGACAGGGCATAAAATTTATCTTTCAGGAAAGCCACTCACTCCAGCTCTACTTTTACTCTTGGAGGGTAGACTGGGGGAGAAATAAGAGGTGGGAGGGAAGAGACTGGGGGTGGGGAAGCCAATTGGGAAATTGCTAAAGAAAACTGCTAACCGCAAGAGTTGGTGAGTCCTAAACTAGGGAGGAGAGAAAGGGACAAATTCAAGAGATGATAGGAAGTAAAATCAGCCCAGGTGACTAATCTGTGTTGGGAATGATGGACCTTGAAGGTGTCTGACTTGACCAACAGGTGGCACCACTTACTAGAGTGGGGAGGGTAGGATGAAGGGCAGGTCTGATTTTAGGGAACTTCCCTCAGGTCCTATCCATCAGGATTCTTTTGGTTGCCAGTGACAGAAAGTCAACCGGAATGAGATTGGGGAACATACTGAGTTATGACATTTAGGAAAGATGGGGTGGGGTGCCTTAGTAGCCCTGTCTCATGCCAAAACCCATGGGCAGCAGTTTATGTTGGACACAGTGCAATGGAGGGGATCTGGAGCAGCGGAAGAAAGAAACAGCAGATACCACACTGAGCTGAGCAGGATATTTAGGATCCTTGGCCCAGAGACCATCTTGACCTTCATGGCGGCTCATGTCACACTGTAGGGAGAGACGTCAAAGGGGAGTTGGAAATGGCAAGGCTTTGTGCAAATGTGGGCTGTGTTGTACCCAAGAAGGCTGAGGGTTGAGGAGCCAGGATGAAGAAGGGGAAGCCACAGAAAAGTAAGTTGTCAGCTCATTCCAGTGCTTCATGGAAGTTGGAGACCCTCCAGTAGGAGCTAACTGTGGGAGCCTTTCACTCAGGGCGGCTCAGGCTTATCCCAGATCTGCCCTTCCCTGACTTCATCTCTCATCCAGCTGGAACGACTGAGAACTGCCACCAAGACAGATTCAGCCCCCCAGGAGAGGACCGGCTAATGCATGCATCAGAATATATCACAGTGTAGGAAGGGCTCTGCAAACAGCTTGTTGGCAGAAAAACAAAGGGCCATTTGCATTGGCTGCCACAGTGCCTCTTTCCCGAGCAGATCCCATCGTGTGAGCCACTGAGTCTCCCTGTCTCCCTCCTGGGGTGCAGTATGGCGCAGCGGTTAGAGACCTGGGTTTGATTCTCGGCTCTGTGTCCGTGGGCAGCGTGGAGTGAGCTCGCCTCTCCGAGCCTCGGGTCTGCCGTTGTAGAATGAGGCGAACTACCTCGGCAGTGGGAGCTCACAGGTCTTTCCAGATGCTCTGCCTTGCCCTCTGTATCAGCTGCCTGTCTTCTCTTCTTGGTCTTATCTCCACGCATCCTAGCCCCTGTGTCCTCATGATTCCAGCAGGTCCTCGAGCCCTTCTTGCCCTACTCTTCCTCGCGATCCTGAAGCCTCTGTTCCTGTTTCTTTATTTTCTTGTTATTTCCCAGTGACAATTTCTGTGGCAGATAGGAGGAGAATCAGATAGACCCAGCCCATCTTTAATTTTTTACTGTGGCAAAATATGCATAACCTAAAATTGACTATTTTGAAGTGTAAAAGTCAGTGGCATGAATGTTCATGATGTTGTGCCACCGTCACTACCGTCTAGTTCCCAGACTGTGTCATCACCCCAAATGGAAACCCTGGACCCATTAAGCAGCCCCTCCCCCAGACCCTGGCAACCACAGTCTGCTTTCTGTCTTCACTGATTTGCCTGCTTAGGATATTTCACATTAGTGGAATAATACAATATGTGGCCTTTCGTGTCTGACTTCTTTCACTTGGTGTCACGTTTTCAGGAGTCATCCACGGTATACGTTCATCAGTGCCTCATTCCTTCTTATGGCTGAGCAATATCCCATTGTATGGATAGACCACATTTCATTCATTCGTACATTCTTCAATTAATAGACATTTGGGATTTTTCCACTTTTTGGCTGTTGTGAATAGTGCTACTATGAACATCCGTGTTCAAGTTTTGGTTTGAACACCTGTTGCCAACTCTTTTGAGTATATACCTGCGAGTGGACTTGCTGGGTCCTAGTCCTGTGTTTAATTGACTGAGGAACTGCCAAGCCGCTTTCCACAGTAGCTGCACCATTTTGCATTCCCACCAGCAATGTACAAGGGCTCTAAAACTCTACATCCTTGCCAACACTTGCTATTCTCCTTTGTAAAAACTTATGGTCACCCTAATGTGTGTGCAGCCCACCTTTTTTTTTTTTTTTTAAACCTCAACAGGCAGCAATCTCTCCATAGCCTATGAAATGCTGATAGTGTTTGCTGGCCAATCAGTTTGCTGGGGAATGGGGGGAGGGGGGCAGGGAGGAGCCCGGAGTCCCCTGGCCTGAACTTGGCCATCTCAGACTTTTTTCTTTCTTCTGGGGCTGTGGGTTTGGCAGTTTGGGGAGCTGGGCATGGCAGGTCATGTGACGTGTCTAGTACACATGCACGACCTCCATGAGTCCTCATAACAACCCTTATTCAAGTTAATAACTATTGCTTCGCCAGCCGGTGTCAGTGGGCCACTTCATGACCATAATTCCAGGGTCCCTGGCTTGTACTCCCACTTGTTCTTTGCAGAACCTCAGCCACAAACGTGGCATCAGCTGTTTTTCTCCTGCTGCTCTAGTTCCTCTCCCCTGAAGAACTGCTTCATCCGAGAAACTGCTCCCTCCCACCAGGCTATGCCCTTGGCTGGGGCCAGATGCCACCATGTGACCCACTCCCTGCCCAGCTGCTCCTGTGGGCTCCGTCCCCCCGCGGTGTGCTCTCTCGAAGGAAATGCCTCGGGTGTCCCGGCTGAGGCCCGTGGAGGGACCACGCCTGACTCACCAGTGTGCCCGGACATGGTCAATTCCCAGTTTAGGTTCTCAACAGGGCGTCCCCCTCTAGTTCTCCCTTGGGTCCTGAGAGACTAAGGGTGTGGCTCTGGAGTTGATCCAAACCGGTGCTTTGGATCCACTTACCAGCCACAGTCACTTTCGGCTCCCGTTTTTAGCCTCTGTGCCTCCATTTTCTCATGGATGGAACAGTGGTAACAATTCCTAACTCATAGAGCAGAGGTGAGGAATAAATGAGTTAATCCTTGTAAAAAAGCTTCGAAAAGTGCCTGACCCACAGTAAGTGCTCAGTTAATCGAAACATCATTATCTAATATAAACAATCATTAATTGAGGGATGAATATATACCAAACCCAGGGCTAGAGCCTGCCCCTATTTTTGCAATGACCGTAAGACCCTGCTTAGCGGACAAGGTCATGAGGCACCCAGCAGTGAGGGACGGAGCCTGGAGGAGGACTCCGGATCTGTCTTGACTGTGAAGTCCATGCTCATTCCACTCATGGCCAAAAAAATGCAGTGTCTTCTTACCTCTGGCCGAGCCCCACCTCCTGAGTGCTCTGTTTCAAGGAGGGTCTTTGTGTTTGCCTGAGGATGAACGGCCCAGGACACGCCGGGGTCATAGAAGGATTGTAGGGAGATAAGGTGAAGTTTGTAGCTGAATGAAGACAGAGATCTCTAATGCAGAGTCTGGGTAATTTCCAGCCATATCCTATTCAAAGTGAATTCTTTTCCTCACTCCCCACAAAACTTTCACTAAAATCTACATGATTTGCCAGTGCTTTTAGAATTGCATTTATGTGTGAGGGGTATGTTTCCACTGGCTGCTATAACAAATAACTGCAAACTAAGTGGGCTAAAACAACAGAAATGAATTCTCTCACCATTTGGGCGGTCAGAAATCTGAAATCAGTATCCCTGGACTGAAATCAAGATGTTGTCATGGCCCCATGCCCTCCAAAGACTGTAGGGGAGATCTGTTCCTTGCCTGTCCCAGCTTCTGGTGGCTGCCAATGTTCCTTGGCTTGTGGCCACATCCCTCCAACGTGTGCCTCCTCAGCCGCCTCGCCTCCTCCTCTGCTGAATGTGTCGAGCCTCTCTCTGCCTTCCTCCTGTAAGGACACCTGGGATTTCACTTAGGGCCACCTGGATAATCCTGGGTGTGGTGTCCCATCTCAATATCTTGACTTCGTCTCATCCGCAAAGGCATTGCCATATCAGGGAACATTCACAGGTTCCAGGGATTAGGATGGGTAGACATCTTGGGGACCGTTATTCAGCCTACCAAAGGGAGGGTGGCATGAAGGAGTATGGCCTCAAGGCAGGTGTGGCTGAAAGCCAGGCCGTCCAAAGTGGCTTTGCTTCACACTTAGGTCATACACCGGATCACACTACCTCTAGCAAAATGGCAGCTCGAGGGCCAGAACTGGGTCTCCAGGTTCAGCGCTCTCCCCGCTACAATACAACACACCGCTCCCATCTGTCCTTCCACTGAGTCTTCCATGGGAAGGGCCCCTGATTTAGGGCCCGTCTGGGTCACCTGGATACTATCTGGAAGGTTTTCACCTGAAGGCCAGCGCTAGGGCCAGTAGAGTGGGGACAGGGAAAGAGTGGGCACCAAACCTTGACAGAGTTCAGTTTGACACACACACCCCATATCCTGCCCCCTTGCCCAGCCTCCCACAGCAGTCACCCAGGCCCCGGGCTCTCCTGGGAATGAGGACAGCAGGAACCTCATTCCAGATAAGACCCCCTTTCATCCGTGTTGATAAGCAAACCCGAGAGAAGAACAAAGTATGGTAAAGGGGAAGGTGCATGTGTCCAGTTGCACTTGAGACAGAAAATTGTTGGATTACACCTTACAGTCACGTGAGGATCATTGCTGAAATTAGATGACATCAGTTGTGCGACCTCTGCTTCTCCAAGCCTCAGTTTACTCACCCATAAAAAGGGGACAACTGTGTCTACCTGATTGACTCCTAATGAAGATGAAATTGGTGCAAAGGTGAAATTAGTTAGGCGACCACACTTTGTTCAGGGAAATGACAATCACAGGGCCATATGGCTCCTTCTACACCCTGCAAAGTCCTCTTTGCTGGAGGAAAAGGTTAGAAGCCAGGATTAAGGTCCCCGTTGGAAGCATGATCCTGGGTGGAGGCAGGGAGTCAGGGCTGTGTCTACCTGAGTTCTGTGCTTTCACCACTAGCGTGTCTCCCCCTCCCGCAGGGAGAGGTCTGCTTCCTCCCAGTGTGGCAGCAGAAGAATAGGGCCTCGCTGTGCTCCCCACGGGGTCCTGCTCTGGGCAGGAGAAGCCGATCACCGCGGTGCATGTTGTTCACTGCGTCTCCTGCAGAACCATATACCGCGAAGACCAGAAAAGAGAAAGCTGTTTTCCCCATGGCGACTTCTTATCACACAGGAACGAGAGAGCTCTTCCTTTCTTCCTTCCAGTCACATGGGAGAGTCAACAGAGAGCAATGACAGCCACCAGGCTGGGTTTTTTTTTCCTGATTGTAATTAGAATAATCACATCCATTTATCGAGCTGTCTGTGTGAGGCACCGTGCTAAGCACTTCACTGCATGGGTTACCGCATGCCGTCTCTCCAAAGGGCTTAGGAAGCAGAAGTTATTATTTTACAGATGAGGAAACTGATGCATAAAGAGGTTAAATTTGAATCCTTTGTCAGCCTAACGCTGCCATCTAAGCTCTTAGCCCTTTCATTGAAGCTTTTGATTACCTATTTTTTGTGCATTTCACAAGGTTTTGGGGGATGGGTATAGACATAAAAGTGAACAAAATTTTTTTTAAATGCTAGTTTGTTCATTTATGTGAGTGAGGAAAATATGACAAATGGGCAAATGCAAATAGGAAAAATAAAAGGAAGCCTGGCATAAAGTTTGAATGGAAGATGCATGAACTTTTTCTGGAGTGGCTCCTGACTTGGCCACTTGGCTGTAAGCTCCCTTGCTGCCCCTGCAGAGAAGGAAACAAGATCTACTATGCACATGTCCACAGCAGTGGTTCTCAACATATGGTCCCCCGGCATATGCCTCAGCGTCATCTGAGAACTTGTGAGATGCACAGATTCTTATGGCCCAGCCCAGAATCTGGGGATGAGGTCCAGCCATCTGGGTTTGAACACACTCTCCAGGTGATGGCGATACACATTCCAGTCTGGGAACCACTTACCTTAGAATGAGAACACACTAGTTCCTGACCTATAGGTCTAGGAGAGATTTCTCTCACACCCTTTGTGATGCAGTGAGCCATTATTTTAACCAAATCCTTACTGTAAACATCATCATGAGCCTGGAAGGACTGGTTCCTTAGGTTTCCCCACAGCATAGATCCATGGAGACTTTTTTTAAAGATTTTACTTATTTATTTGTCAGAGAGAGAGAGCGTGCATGCACAAGCATGGAGAACAAAGGCAGAGGGAGAAGCAGACTCCCCGCTGAGCAGGGAGCTCCATGTGGGGCTCCATCCCAGGACCCTGGGGTCATGACCTGAGCCGAAGGCAGATGCTTAACCACCTGAGCCACCCAGGCATCCCAGACCCGTGGAGCCTTATGAAGGCACAGTTCAATGAAAACAGCTCCAGAGGGCCCAAGCAATATCTCTAGACACAGTATGATGGCCTGCTTCATACTTCTGCCCAGTTCTGAGACTGAGCAGCCTGGCAAGCATCCTTGCTTAGCTGGTAGACGAGCCAGGACTCTGGAGCCAGGCTGACCCGGATTTGAATCCTGGCTACGGCTTTCATTAACTGAGTGACCTTGGCCAGATTCCTGAATTCCCTCCGTATGCTTCAGTTTCTTCATGTGTAAAGTGCAAATATTCTACCTATTCTATAGAACTGTTCTAAAAATTCAGTGGGCCAATGGGCAATGTGTTTAGTATGGCCACTAATATACTTAATAAATGGCCCAATGATACTAAACTGATGGAGTGTATTTCTTACAGGTGGTCATGCAAGCCACCAGCCTACATCCATGTCTCTTGCCCTGGAGGACTATCCTTAGAGATGTGCACTTCAAACTTTGGGAGCTCTTAGTATAAGCGGGGTTCTTTCACATAGTCCTCTCCTTTCATCTTTTCAACAGCTTTGCACTCTAGTTATTACTGCCCGTTTTCTGCACCAGGAAACTGAGGTCCCCCCAAATAAGCTGACTTTCCTGAAGTCATACAGGTAAGGAGTGCCATAGATAGGATTTGATTCCAGGTCTCTGGCTCAACAGTTCAACTCAGATTCATCAGTTCTTCCTTGAGGATGTCTGACGTGCTCTCTCAGGCTCCCTAGATTCTGGGAGAGAGGGCTCTCAGCCCCGCTCAGGGTGGGGAAGGGAGGCAGCCTTTAGCATCCCAGCAGGGCTGGGCATCTGAGCTCATCTGGTTTGAAACCCCTGATTTCCAGTTGTGAAAGTCCAGTGCCAAGAGGGGCTTCGCTTGCCTGGGGTCCCCAGTGAGAACTCAGCAGGGCCAGGTCTCCAGCCATCCACCTCTGGTGCTCAGTTCTCTGCCCCATACCCCACGGCATCTCTGAAAGGTGACGTTAACGCCCGTGAAAACCGTGGCACAGCAGAGTGTAGCAAGAATCTGAGGGCAGACGGTGAGGGCCAGTTGCTCAGAGCAAGAAAAGTTCAGAAGATGTGGAACCATCCACATAGCCCTTGTGGGGAAGTGTCATACAAACCCATTCAGGGCCAAGGCCACAGAGACAGGTGTCTGTCCAGCTTCCCTTCTCTCCTAGAGTCCACAGGCACAGCTGCCTTCCGGGAAGCCAGCACACCCCCCTCCAAAGCCCCCCCTGCTCCCCCCCTCAGTGTAACCCCTTCCTGATCTAATGGCTCCCACAGGAAAGGCAGCGACTTTGGAGTCAGTCTGGGGCTCCCAGTCATTGTATTGGTCAAAGCAAGGCACACGGCCAAGCCCAAAGTCAGTGGGGCTGGAAAAGGGAGGGAGGGAGTGAAGCATTATAAACGATGCAATCTGCCACATCTACCTTGCAGGGTGGTTGAGAGGGAGGGTTTGCTCCTTCACTTATCCCACGTGTATTTAGCGAACACTTGTCTGGCCCCCACTGGGTGCTGATACGCCGCAGCGAACAAAAGAGACACAAACCCTCGTGGAGCTTACGTTCTACCGAATAAACCCCGATTTATCCACAGATAGTGACTGGGTGCTCACCCTGTGCCAAGTCTGGACAGATGTTGGAGACAAAGGTGTCCACGCAGAATTCCTGTCCTCAGTGAACTCATGGTCCCTGGGGGAACTGGACATACAGACACCCAGTTACCACTCAGATGGGGCAGGAGGCAAAAAGCAGGCATGAGCTCCAGAGAACACCTGGCCCAAAAGGACACTCCAGTTCTGAGCCCCGGCCCCCCCCCCCCCCCCAACCCTGGCCTTTGCCAGATCTCCTTCCCAGCTGTGGGCCTGGCTTGCAAGCGCCCGGGGCCAGCCAGCTTCCCAGAATGCTGGCAACTCACCGCCAGCCCCTGCTGGGCCCAACGCAGAGGAATTAAGTGCAATTAGCGAACTAAGCCATCATGAGAAAGAAGCACTTGCTCTCCCCTTCCGAGACTAATGGGGGTGACCAGAGAGGAGGGTGCAGATCCCACAGCTGAATCCCACGTCCCGGGAACCTCAGGAACAGTGTGGACCCATGACAGCCAACAGGCCTTCTGCCTGCAGGGCTAAAAAGGCACTGCTTCCCTGGGGTGAACTGGAGGTCAGGGATCAGACAGGCCTCCCCAGAGATTGTTCCCATTTTCCCGAGTCTAAGGGGATGGAGTAAATTGGTTTAATGGAGTGCAGTCTCGTTGTCATGATGGCAGGAAGAGAGCAGACTGATGGCCCTGCCCCAGACTAACGAGGTTAGGTTTGGCTTTTAGCGAATGTGGCCAGCATTATTCAGGGAACTCAGTTTGACCCATGGTGTACCCTCTTTCAGATAATGGCTTTGTTCCCTGCCCTGCTCTCTTTGGGCAGGCTAGAAACCTGCGGCTGACTCCCCTTCTAGCCCAAAGGGCCAGTCAGTCTGTGGGCTCTGCTGTCCCTCCCCTGTCTTTCTGCCTCTCCCTGGATTGTTGCAATAGCCCCTCCAGGTCCTGAGCTGAGTTCTGGTCCCATCCACTCTTCACAGAGCAGATTTTTCTAGAATTCATGGGTGATCAGGACTCTCCCCTGCTAAAGACCTCCAGCCCAGAGCTGTGTCCATCTCTCACACTGAAGTGACTATAGCGTCTGATCCCTTTGTCCTCAACGCACCTGTCTCCACCACGAAAACACCTGCCTTTGCCCTAAAATTCCAGCTTCAATCTCCCCTCTTCTGCTGAGCCTTCTTTGTCTCTTTTTCTAACCTGCCCTTCCACCAAATTAGTGTTGATCACTTTAAAATTTTAATACCAGAAATCCACCTTATTCCTGTTCAGGTACTAATGGATAGCTGTGCTTTAAACATAAGAAGAGTAAGATTTTTCCCACACACACTCCCATCCCCTGCAAGAACCAATTTTCACCCCTGTGAAGATGCTCTTATCCCCACTGAGGTGCATGTTGCACCCTAAAACCCTCCTATAACACATTTCTGTAATCAGTCCCATCAGGTTTTAGGGAAGAAAAACAACTCAGCAGGACAGAAAGAGTTTTTGCATGGCGACGCCTCTTACGAGAAGCCTCCCATCCTCCTTGAGCCAGAGCTGAGCTTTTTAACATTGCTGCATATGCTGTTTTCCTGTACATTTATACCACCATCTTTACATAGGGGTCTCCCTCATGGGTTTACAAATTCCCTGAGGCCCGGGCCTGTGTCTCTGCTGGATACTCCCCCTCTCAGTGCCTGGGGCATAGTAGGAGCCTCACAGATGGTGAAAGCCAGGCAGAATATGAAGGGTTTGCCCCAGCCTGGGGCCCGAGGTGATGTACAGCGGTGGGAGGTCACCCTCGCTGGTACAGCGCACTCAGACTTCATCAGCTCTCGGTCAGGAGCGCCAAACAATTTCATTAAGGTGGTGGTTCCTTAGCAGAGCACACAAGCACCGACTGACAAGCCCGTAATAACATTTTAATGGCCTGAGTTCAATTCCCAATAAATTACTTAAGTTTCTGCAATAATAGAGCTGGCATTTTCATTAATACTCCTGATTAATTGTCTGTCCTAGGGAAGAAAAAAAAAAAAACCATCGCCATCACAATCATGATCTTGCTAGTTCCTTGTAGAGAGAATCCCAGTAGTGTGGGCTTTGCCATCAGATTAAAGTTGGTGAAGGGCAAAAAAGAGTTCTCTGTCACCTGGCACCCTCCCTAGCCATGACAGCTGCTACTTGAATCCAGGTCTCAGCACGTGCTGCTGGGGCCTTGAGCTACTTAAACTGCCCAGTTTCTTTACCTGTACTTATATGGTTGCTGTGCGGATTAACTGAATTGGTGCAGGTTAAGTCCTGAGCACAGTGTCTCGCACATAGTAAGCGCTCAATAAATCGTGCCTATGATTTATTTAATTTTGGTGGTGGTTCTACTGTCTCTCCTCCAGAAAGCTCAGGGAGCTGCATCACCTCGGAAGAGGCGGAACTGGGATGTCTGGGAGCGGGTTACTTTGACAGAGTGGCAGCCTTTGAAGGAATAGAATTTCAGCCTTTGGAGTAGTAGAAATCTGTACATTTGGATTCACTTCCTGGCTTCACCAATGGCTGACTGTGGGACCCAAACAAGTCCCTTTTCCCACAAAGCCTCCCCAGAAAGTGAGGATGATTTTTTGGGTTTCATAGGGTAGTTTCCACACATGTGGCAGTATCTCATGCTTGTAACTGTTCTTCTGTTTATTTATTCAATCAACAACTTTTATTAAGCACCTGTTCTGGGCCAGGCACTGAGCTAGGCATGGGATTCAGCAGAAACGGCCTGGTCCCTGTGGAGCTTTACATCATAGTTGTGTTTTTTTTTTTTTAAGATTTTATTTATTTATTTGAGAGAGAGAATGAGAGATAGCACGAGAGGGAAGAGGGTCAGAGGGAGAAGCAGACCCCCCACTGAGCAGGGAGCCCGATGCGGAACTCGATCCCGGGACTCTAGGATCATGACCTAAGCCAAAGGCAGTCGCTTAACCAACTGAGCCACCCAGGCGCCCTACATCAAGTTGTTAAGAAGGACAATGACCAAGTTGACAGATCAATGTATAATAGAACATCATGGAGAGAAAACACAGCAGGGTGGGGAGGCAGGGTTGAGCTACTTTCTAGAATGGCTGTTTGAATGGCGTCTCCTGGGCAGAAGGGACGCCTGAAAGATTTGAATGAAGTGAGAGACCAGGTCATGTGGCCATCTGAGGGAAGAGTTCTAGGGGAGGGAACAGCAAGGACAAACCTGGAGGATGCTTCCACTGCTGACTTTCTTTCTTTCTTTCGTTTTTCTTTTCTTTTCTTTTCTTTTCTTTTCTTTTCTTTTTTTCTTTCTTTCTTTCTTTCTTTCTTTCTTTCTTTCTTTCTTTCTTTCTTTCTTTCTTTCTTTCTTTCCTATTATTTTTGGTAATTTCAAATCATTTCCTGCACAGAACCAGTGGGGTCGGGGGGGAGGAACTTGCAAGATCCAGGTACCCAGATAGGGCTGGGTAAGGGGACGGGGGACACTGTTTTCATGTCTCTGCCTCCGCTGTGAAAGCCAGTGCTCCCTCTGGCCCTGAGCTTCCCTTTTTGGTGAAAGAAGTGGGGTTTGGTGCGCCCTCTTGGGCATCATTCTCCTCGGACAATTAATCTGGCATTCATTAGTCTCTGCATCTCCCATGCTCCCCCAGAGCCACCCTGACCTTCATCTAGCTCTTCAAAGCAATATGCTCTTTCTTGCCTCTGGACCTTAGTCCAGGCTCTTCCATCTGCCTGGAACACCACCTCCCTATACCTATCTTCACTTGGCTAACTCATACTTATATGTCATTGCTTAGATGGGGTGTCTCCTGGAATCCAGTCTTCCTGGGACATCCCCAGGCTGGGCAGGGTCCTTCTGCCCTACCTTCACCCTTTGATTGTCCCCACTACCCTGCGATCACATGGATTATAACTGTGGTTCCCTGTTTGTCACCTCCACTAAGAGCATGCTCTTTTTCAGCATCTCAGGAACCCAGGATCTGGTACGTAGTGAGTGGAAAATAAATATTTGCCCTGAGCTGGAGATCCTTATCTCAAGATAGGAACACAGGGTCCCTGCCCTGAAGATCCTAGTTCTGGATGGGAAGACAAGAGGAAGTTATATGATAATGTGCCTTCTCTATAAAGAGTGGATAGGAGGAGAAAGGCATCCAGGCCAGAGGATACAGCAGGAGCTAAGGACAGGGGACCAGAAAGCACAAGACCTGTTTGAGGCCAGCAGGTTAGGATGAGTGGAAAACTTGACCGAGGTCAGATTTTGACCCCTGCAGGCCTACATACCATGATCCTCTGGCTCCCATATATCCCAGTCATGCTATGTGCTTGGGTTGAGACCTTGACCTCCAGAATCTGGGTTATCATAAGCCGGACTTGCAAGTTAGAATCGGCCCAAGAGGGTCCAGGCTACTGTCAGTCAGGCTGTCTTCTTCCATGCCCTTCAGAAGAAAGCATTTACTTGACTTTTTCCAAAGCTGGTTCTGCTTATGACCAATTCCATAAAAGGTCTCCTACAAAGGGAGCTCAGGATCCTAAAGCCACATCTGCTCTTGGAGAGTCCCATTGCTCATTAGCTTAGCAAAGGCTCTGAAATGTCCTGCAGGAAAGACTGGGTTAACTTTAGTCGCCCTGTTCCCTAAACTCAATTGAATAAGCAGTCTTTTTTATGGCCCACCAAAGGTTCTGCAGACAAACTCCAGGAAATGCAGATCGAACCCATTCTCTGTGCAAGGAATAACAGAGAAAGTTAAAGCGATTACACTTACTGCGCAGTTATTTTTCCTTCGAGGTGGAGGAGAGAGTAAATACGATGAAGGCGAGAATTACAACCGGAGATGTAGAGCAGTTGTCTTACAGGGAATGTTCTGTTTGCCCAGGGAGAGGGTTTTCAGAATAGAAAGCACCAATTCTTCCCCTAAACATCCCTGAGGAGAAAGGAAAGAGAAAGTGAAAGGAGCCCTCCGACCGACCACTAGAGATGGGAACATTTCTGTTGGTTTCATTTACATAAGTGTCCTTGGCAATTTGTCCCAATTTGTCTCATTACAAATGATGTAAACATCCGGCGCAATCACAGACAGAATGGGACAGTTTAAATGCTGCCTGATTAAAAACCCCGGCTTGGCTGCAATGACTTACATGTGTGCTAACAGTTTCCCTACAAGGACCTTGGTTGCGAAGTTCTAGAACCTTCAGGTTCAGGTTCCCAGGCCTAGGTAGTGTCCCCTGTGGCTGCAACTCTCCACACAGAGCCTAGTAAAAATACACAATCTTCTCTATATTTTTATGCCAAAAAAGGAAGGAAGGAAGAAGAGAGAGAGGGAGGAAGAAAAAGAAAAAGAAAGAAAACTGACATTTTCTCCTTTGCCATCTCATTGGTGCTGAGGGCAGTGTAACTGAGGGGGTGGAGAACTGAAATTCAATTCCTAGTCTTCCGTTTATGTGTGTGACCTCAGACCAGTCACATCATATGACTAAGCCTCAGTTTCCTCGGCTGCCAAATGGGGATGACGATGTGACATCTGGCCTGCCTCACACTATTGTTGAGACATCACCTAACCAGAAACTTCATAAGGACAGAGACCCTGTCTTGTCCATCCCTGTATCCTTAGAACCTGAACAGTGCCTGGCGCATACTAGGTGCTCAATAAACAATTATTAAAGGGATGGATGGATGATTGAATGAAGAGTGAGTGGCTCTAATCTATAAAGATAGCATCTAATCTGTAAAGCACTATACCAATCGAGAGGGAGACCCCTTAATAGCTTGACTTGCCCCTCATCCTTCGGAACACAGCTGTGATGCTCCCTCCTCCTCAAATCCTTCCCCAGTGCCTCAGGCAGAGGTGGAACAGTCGGGCAGGTGTCTGACTGACTCAAGTTCATAGCCTGGCTTATGACTTTGGGCAAGTGGTTGAACTCTCAGAGCCTCAGTTTACTCATCTGTAACCCTGGGGAAAGGGAGCCCTGCCTCTCGCAGGCCATTTGTTGAGGTATAAGGGGCCGATGGCCCCAAAGGCTTGCTGGGAGCCTATGAGCAGGAGGCACATCAGGAGGCCTGTTGGATCGGAGTTTCTGGCAGGCCCTAAGAAGCTCACCGTCAGACCCGGGCTATAGTTGAATTGGCCAAAGCGATTCCTACGTCTGAAGCTGGACTGAAGGTTCTGGCAGGGTCCTGCAGCTCCAAGTGCAGAAACACAAGGTGCATGTCCTGCTTCAGCCCCAAACACCAGGGGCAATTGAAAACAAGTGAGAGAAGACAGGATCCAAACACAGGCTTTCTGGCTCTTGCTGTTCTTGTCCCTTAATTAGTTGCTGTGTGATCTTAAAAAACCTCTTGCGGGGCACCAGGATGGCTCAGTCCATTAAGTGTCTGCCTTCAACTCAGGTCATGATCCCAGGGTCCTGGAATCGAGCCCCATGTCGGTCTCTCTGCTCAGCAGGGAGTCTGCTTCTCCCTCTCCCTCTGCCTTCCACTCTGCCTACTTGTGCTCTCTCACTCTCTCTGTCAAATAACTAAATAAAAATCTTAAAAACAAACAAAAAAAAAAACTTCTTGCCCTCTTTGTGCCTTTACCCAACAATCTGAAAGGGGAACGTTGGTTCATAGTGCTAGGGAAAATTAGAGGATTCTGCGAGTTCCTGGTACTGTGAATACCGGATTCTGTCCACCTTTCAGCTAGGAATCTTCAGACCAACCCCGTGCCAGCATCCCCCAGTCACAGAGCTCCGACTCTTAGACAGGGTGAAAGGTCTGAAGAAGGAATTAGAGGAAGAGATGCAACAGAGCCAGAACCCCCTCAGCAGATGGCAGGAGGAGGGGCAAGTCACCCGAGGTTCTGGCCCAGAGTCATCACTTGCTAATCTCAAGAGTATCATGAACTACAAACCTCTGAGTCTGTTTACTCATCTCGAAAACGGAAATAAACCCACATACCATGCAGTGTGTTGGAGAAACTAACATAGGGTCTGGTTCATAGCACATGCTCAAAGAATGTCAGTTCCATGTTCTTTCCCCATGGAGAACTTTGAGTAGACATTGGGGTGTCTTCCTAACACCCATCCCACCCTTTCCTTATCCTGTGGGAGCTGAGATGGTATCATCCCACCTCCAGCTCTGGGAGTGGTTTCTGATGGGTGTGCACCCAGCAATTTGATCCCATTGGTTCCCTTGGCCTTGATCATTGGTCCAGAGAAGATAAAAGACCTAAGTTGGTTCAATAAGATTTAAGCTCAGAAATCTAGTCTGTTGATTAGAAAGAGAAACTTTCTCTGGAAGGAGTTTTGGGCAAAAATGAGGACTGGGGCTGCTACAGCCATTTTACTACCATGAAGGAACTCTCCATGAGAACAAAACTAACTTGAATATGGAGAAGACACCACAGAAAATGATGCTGAGTCCTGATCAAACTGTACCTGAAATCTACATTTGCACATCTTAGATCCATGAGCTAGTGAATTCCCTCCATTATTTAAACCAGATAAAGTGAAATTTTTGGAGAAATAAAATAAAAAGCATCTTAACTAATAAAAAAATTTAAAAACCCTTTAGGTATTCAACACGCCTGAACCTACCCCCAAGTCTACTGGGAGCTTGTCACAATTTTCATAAACCAATTTAGATATGCAAATTCACTTGCATTAATTGGCTTTCCAGGGACTGGTTTCTGCTCTCTCTTAAGTCGTTTAAAACTCAGAGCAGGGGGCACCTGGGTGGCTTAGTCATTAAGCGTCTGCCTTCGGCTAAGGGTCCTGGGATTGAGCCCCGCATCGGGCTCCCTGCTCAGCAGGAAGCCTGCTTCTCCCCTGCTTGTGTTCCCTCTCTAGCTATTTCTCTATCTGTCAAATAAATAAATAAAATCTTAAAAAAAAAAAAAACCTCAGAGCAGCACAGGGACCTCATGGACCCAGGAATCCTCTTGACCAACAGCCTGGACCCTCTCCTTCCTGTAACCTTACGCTTCCTCCCTTCACTGAGGGAATCTGCTCTAGGACAGAGGTGTCCATCTCCTGGTCACACTGGAAACCAGTGGCAGAGAAGCTGGGAAAAAGAAAGATAGGGCCAGAGAAAGAACACCAACTCCAGTGTCAGGGAGACTCAGAATCCGAGCCCTATTTCTTCCAAGCTTCCAAAGTCACATCACCTCTCTTGAGCCTCGGTTTTCCCATCTGCCAAAGGGGGATAATACTCACCCTGCTGGGCTGTTGTGATAATTTCAAGACATCACGTGTAAAAATGCCTGGCTGAGAGCCTGGGGAGTAGTAGGCATTGGATAAATCGTAACTGTTGTTTAGATTTTTGTTATCATTATGGTTGCCCTGCCTGTTTTCCTGGGCCAGTGCAGATCTAAATTTAGAGGGACTCCAAGATTTCTCAGTGGAGCAGAAGCTAGGTGATAAGAGAGAGCTTTATCACTCGTCACCACGGAGCATCACTGAGGGAGGTCGGTGGAGGGCGGTCAGCCGCACCCCTCGGCACCCAAGTCAGTGACACATCCGCTCCGGGTCTTTCTCAAGGTCAGCGGGCCCCATCTTTTTATCAGTTTTTATTTTTTATTTTTTATTTTTTAAAGATTTATTTATTTATTTTTGACAGAGAGAGAGACAGCGACAGAGGGAACACAAGCAGGGGGAGTGGGAGAGGGGGAAGCAGGCTTCCCGCTGAGCAGGGAGCCCGATGTGGGGCTCGATCCCAGGACCCTGGGACCATGACCTGAGCCGAAGGCAGACGCTTAACGACTGAGCCACCCAGGCGCCCCTTTTTATCAGTTTTTAGAGCTATCAATGTACAGAGCACCAGGTCCAGAAATGATGAGAGAAGAGAGATGAAATCTGAGTAAGACAAAACTCCCTGTCCTCAAGCTGCTCCGAAACCAGTATAGACAGCTTCAGAGTCTTACTGTCCTGAGTTCAATCCTGGTTCCCTTGCTAAGCAGCTGTGTGACTTGAACCAAGTTACTGAACCTCTCTGAGCTTTGGTTTCCTTGCTAATGCATCTGTCCCAGTTTGTTGGAACATAAGAAAAAGTAGAGGATACAGTTGCTTGCACAGTCCCTACTGCAAAGGAAGTCCTCCATCAAGACTCTTTTTGTGTTGGATTGAATAGTGTTCCCCCAAAATTCATGTCCACCCAGACACTGGAAATGTGACTTTATTTGGAAATAGGGTCTTTGCAGATTAATTAGTCAAGGACCTCAAGATGAGATCATCCTGGATTTAGGGGTGGATCCTAAATTCAATGGCTGGTGTCCTTCTAAGAAGAAGAGGGGCCACCCGGAGACACAGAGAAGACAGCAATGTGAACACAGAGCAGAGGTGGGGTTCTGCAGCCGCAGGCCAACAAAAGTCGGGGACCCCAGAAACTAGAAGAGGTAAGAAGGATGCTTCCCCACATCCTTGGTGGGAGTATGAATCTGCTAACATCTTGATTTCAGACGTGTAAGCCTCCAGAACGGGGACAGAATCCATTTCTGTTGTTTTAGACAGCCCCAGTTTGTGGTGCTTTATTACAGCCCCCCTAAGAAAGGAGACCACCCTCCCTCCCCCGCCTCTCTCCCCTTAACCAAAGTAGAAGTGCAAACCACTTCATTAAGTAACAGGTAAGGAAGTGTGGGATGCAAGGGCCAGTAAGGATGGGCAGGAGGGGTGGAACTCTGGAAATGGGGGTGATCCCAGCACCCTCTGACAGTGGCCTGCAGACTAACAGGATGAGTGGAACTCTGGAAATGGGGGTGATCCCAGCACCCTCTGACAGTGGCCTACAGACTAACAGGATGGGTGGCCCACACAAGTGCAAAAGGAGGGCTCCTGCTGGGGGCTCTGAGCCCCCAGCCCCCACAGAGCCGTTCTTAGCAGGAGCTCAGCACCCGCATGCCCCAGGGCTGTGGCCAGGCTCAGCCTTCACTCTACATCCCAGACTCCCCCAAGCTCTGTCCTCCTGCCTCCAGTAGTGTGGTGTTTGGGAGAAAGGGGCCCTGCCTAATGCACTGACCTGAGCAATCAGCCCCTGGGCATGAGGATCCCGGGCTGCTTTAACTGGGGCAAACTCAGTCCTCAACTGTTGAATGATGGATTCAACCAAATTAATGAAATAGGTCATAGCAATACTGGTGTATATATTTGAACATCTACTTTGCTGTTCTTTCATGCATTCCAAATCCATTTGTTGAGCATCTACCATGTGCCAACCACTGTTCTAGGTACTGGGAACTAGCTGTGGTGACCCTGACTGAGAAGATTCCTGATCAGGTGGCACTTAGAGTCAGGTGGGGGTGGGGAGATAGGAAATGAATGAACAAAGAATAACCAAATGAGTAACAAAGCGATAACCATGCACTGATTGGGCTAAACTCAGGGAGGGGTGCCTACAAACAACAGGGAGCTTCATTTTCTCCAAACTTCATCTTCAACCCTCCAGTCTCTCCTCTCCATCCCTCTCCATTTTACGGCATCTCTAAGCTGTTCTCCCAGCTTTGCAGTCACTTCCACTCTCATCTCAGTAACAATATCCAGTTTCAAGTGTGGAAAAAGTCTTGTCCAATCAGGACTTCCTATGCCATTTACCACTTCTATGCCCCAGTGCTCAGACCTAGAAGGGAGCTTCCACACTACTTCCCACCACTTCCTAGCCTTCCTGCTTCCGGCCCAGGGCAGTGAGAGGCTTGAGAGACAAAGTTCTCTGGTCTTGGCTGGAGCTGTTGGTGACTTTCTCTGAGCCAAAATGAACTGTCTGTGATGTTCCATGACATGGCACGCTGCCAGCATTGGGCTCCTTGCATGGAGGGCTCTTTCCCAGTCTTTTGTAGATAGATGCGCTCCTGGGCCCCCTTGGCCCCTGCTTGGGTCCTCTCACCCAGCAGCAGCTCGCTTGGCAAGGAGGGGAAGTATCTCACACAAACGCCTCCAGCCCACTTACCTTCCTCAGAGTCCCCCTGGCCACAGGAAACTCCTCCCCTTCCTTCCCAGATGGCAGGAGTATAATGTGCCCAGCCGGCCTCTCTCTTTACTCAGCCACCTTAGGCTGTTTTGGCATGTCCCCCACCTCCTGAATTTTCCAAGGGGGTTCAGCCTCCAGTCTCTATGTTCACAGACTCCCCCAAGCCCCAGGGACACAGGAAGCGCTCTCAAGGGCTCTGTCATCTCGCTTCAGGCCTGTGTCTGTTGCTCAGGGCCCCTGGTTGTGGCATGAGCCACCAGCCTCCCCTTCACATGGACACTCGCATCTCTGGGAGGGGCTCCCCTGGCTCCCCACTACTGAGCTGTGACCCGGCGGAACACCCCTGCATGGAGGGGAAGGAGAAAATCCAAGTGCTCTCTATTTCTACGAATGTCCTTCCATCCCCTTGGGAATGTCTAGCCTTTGCTTGGATACCTGGCCGGGGCGTGGTCACAAAACCCCTCCCACTTTCAGCAAGTCTTAACATGCATCCAACAACTCTGTCTGTTCTGTTTATGTATACAGAGCAGCTTCCCAGCCATTGCCCCAGATTTTAAGCTTTAGCCAGAATTCTGGGCTGCAGGATGTCTCCTTCTGCCTTCTCTTCCAATGACTTCTGGAGTGCAAAGCATTCCTTTGAAAGGCAATAAAACACCTACCATGCTGGAGCGCAAGTGGCAGGGGAATTGGGCCGCGCTGCTAGGAGGCAGCATGGAGCCCTGGAGCCTGGGCTGGGCTTCCAGCATCGCAGACCACGCAGACCTGGGAGAGTGGGGGCAGAGTCCCCACGTGAGAACAGCCTCGCCCGAGGGAACAAAACAGAAGATGCCCAAAGTGTAGTGAGTGGTGGGGTGAGTGGCATGGGATAATTAAAGTCAGAGAGGATGCTGGCCTGGTCCTGCAGCTTCTTGCACTGCATGGTAAGGAGTTTGGAAGTCTCTGGAACGTTTGAAGCCAAGGAGGGATATGGCCACTTGTAGCCGTTGTGGAGAATGGCCTGTATCCGTGCCAGGCGCTATGTTCAGCATGTTCAGCTCTTTACTTCCTTCAATCCTTAGAATAATCTAAATGTCCTCTAGGTCTGAGCTCCTATATTTAGGAGACAGGGAAACTAGGGCTCGGGAAGGCTGTCCCAGGCTCCCCAGGGGTAGATGCTGAATGTCATGCCCAGGACTTGGAGACTCCTGGCACTTAGCTCTTCTGAGCAGAGCATGCTGACTTTCCAACAGGGGCGTGGAGGGGACCCTGCTCTCATACCACCCTGAGCAGGTGTCACTGCTCCAGCCTATAAGCCTGGAAACCAGCCGAGGAGGCCTGGGAGCTGCTGGGAGGGAGGCCCTGAAGCAGCTGCTATAAGCTCAGAAGCTCCATGTCCAGCTAACCGTGCTGGGTCGGGGCTGGGCCCCTCACACAGGGATGGGCAGGCGTGCAGAGGGGCTGTTTCTGCCTCTGCGGCCCCGAGGAAAGCTCCCCTGCGCTTCCCTGCCCTGATGTTGCCCACACAGGAGTCAGAAGCTGGACTTACCAGGGCTGCAGCCTGGCACACAAGTTGCATGTAGTGACATTGTTACGGAACCTGGACTGGATTGCCCAACGGAAGAACCAAGCGGCACCCGGAGATCTTGGAGGATGGGAGGTTTATTTAACGCCGGCGGGCTCAAAGGAGAGTGGTCTCCAAAGGTCTGATGCCCGAGCACGAACATAGGGGCCAATTTATACACTTCTACTTCCGCATACTTGGCACTTTTGGCACATGCGCAAAGCAGGGCAGGGAGAGGAAACCGGAAGAGCCCCGGAGCAAGGACTGGGACTCCCTCGCTGGCTCGGTCGGCCATCTTAGGACACAGACCCACACTAGCTTAGGGTGAGAATGTTCCAGATCGCCACCCCCTATGCCCAAGAAGTTGGCTACTGCTTCGCATAACGCCAAGCTGTGCTGGCGAGGGACTAAGGTCACTGCAAGTCCCAGAGAGACGACAGAGCTCCAGGTCCTCCTGCCATTGCCCAGGAGCCTGGCTAACACCATGGACCCACGTACCCAAGCACTGGGGCAGCTCATGGGCCTCAGGCATCCATCCACTGAAGCCTACAGCACTTTGGTTTGACTTGCAGACAGCACTCAGCAAGTCTGTTTTGAATTAGCCTGTGGTGTTTAGCTCCCCCTGGGTGACACACAGAAAAGCTGAGGCTTGCCAGAGCCAAGGGGGAAACTCCCTGCCTGCCGCCTGCCCTCGCAGTCCCACCAAGCACAGAGGCCCAGGCTGGGGAATTGCTCGTGCTTTGAGGGATGGGGCCGGAGAGGAGAGGGACTTGACTCCAGAGCCCAGGGGCCTGAGGAGAAGTCTCAGCACTGTGGGAATGTCAGGAGGCCTCTCTCTCCAGGAAATATAAGAGCTTTTCATTAAAAAGTCTTCCCCCCAGATGCCATGCCTGCTCTAATCTCACAGGTGTGGAAGATTCTGGCCTGGCCCACCCTTCCTTCCTCACCTCCCTTGCAGAGAAGCACGTGAGAATTTCTTGCCTTCAGGATCACCCCCCACACAGAGATGGCATTAGGAAATGAACATGCTGCCAAGAGGGTCTCTGTGGTGGCATTTGGCTCACATGGGGGGGGGGAAGTATTGGGCCCGGTGACTTCCCAGGCAGCCTGTTAGTCACACCCCATGGCCGGCCACCCCCCTCACCCTCCTCCCAAACATACACGCTGCCTCTTTCATCCCTGAGAGGTCAGACAAACCATCCCCGAGGGCTGCTGTGAGCCTGACTCACCTTATACAATCCATGGTTTTTCATCCTCATAACAGCACCTCTACATAATATCCCCATTTGTACAAGTGGGGAAACTGAGGCTCAGAAAGGGCAAGATTCTCAAAACTGCATAAGAATAGGTATTAGAGCTAGAATTTCAACTGCAGTCCTTCTGACTCCAGAGGTTTGGGGTTTTTTTCTCCCTGACCAAAATGCTCCCTGTAAGACCCTATGAGGAAACTGCTAGGAATACTGTTTGGGGGGCCGGCAGGGGAGATCAATAAAATGTGTAGTAAAGAAGGAGGCACTTATTTCTTCATAAGTGTCATAAAAAGCAACATGGGGTATCTGAGATCTGAAGCTATGATTTAATGCTCCCATTGCAGGCCTGGTTGTCCCACCAAGACGCCCATCATTACATGAATATTTATACACACACACTGCTGCAGTGCATGCATTTCTGGGAATGGAATCTCTCTTCCAGGGGAACTCAAGGTTAATTTGCAGGATTTACATTTGGTGTTTCTGAGCAGTGTGGGTTTGGCCCCCAACCCCCATCAGGGGTCTCTGGCCATGCACGGAGGGTGGGACAGAAAATCTGCCCTTGGCCTCCTCCCCTCCTTCCAGACCCACAGTCTGGCACTGGGGGCAGCTCTGGATTGGAGCCCACCCAGTGCTTCTGACAGGCTCCCCCTCAGTCCCAGCCCCACCGAGCACTTCCATCCATCATGCCACGGGCCCACTCCAGAATGCAAAATCATTTAATCCCTCCTTCCCTCCCCTCCCACCTCTGGCATCTATGGATTTGCTGTTCAGAAAACATCTGTTCCCTCCTTCACCCCTGACATACGCATCGATCTCATGCTAGCCCGACTGCTCAGATTCACTGCCTGGGAAGCAGACACTCGCTCCTGACCCCCGCACAGGTCTGGGGGCTCGGAGCTGACAGGGTACAGGCAGGCCAGGGGAGTCTGACAAGGGGAGTCACAGGGTGAGGAGGAGCCCTTGTCCATGCAGGGACCTCCCGGCTGAGATCCTAGGTCAGGACCAGAAGGAAAGAGGTAGATCAGATGGGTAACTGAGAAACTCTTGGCAGGCTAAGGAGCTACTCTCTGGGAACATGCCTTACCTATTCTTAGAAGAGGCCTGGACAGCCACGCACCCCGTCCCCACCCCGCCCCCAGTTCAGTCAGACCCATCTCCCTGCAGGGGGAGTGAGGAAGGGTCTCAGGCAGCCAAGGGGAGGCCCTGCAGCTGCAAAGCCATCATAGTCCAGAGGTGGTCATCGAGATCCCTTGGTCCCACTGCACTCTCCCTCCATCACTCCAGCAGTCCTGGTCTCCTTGTCATTGCCCAGTTATGTCCCCCTCCTTGGGGCCTTGGCAGGGCCTCCCCCTGCAGGACTGCACGAGCACTCAGGGCTGCCACCTCCATCCCACCATCCCCACGCCCCACCACATCCCCGGCACGGCCACACTTAGTAGGGACACCAAAACACACCCAAACCTACTGGTGGAATGCATTAAACCTGAGCCTGAGAAAGGAAAGCCACACAGCTTCTGTTTCCTCTTCTGTGTACACGAACAACCTGTGAGATAAAGGCTGAGACGCTACCTCCTGTCCGTAGCTCACGGACAGGTGGTCTCCTCTGTGAAATGGGCATCATGATTCCTCCCTCCCCCAGCAGCCGTGAGGATGAAGGCAAAGACTGTCTGGGAGAGCATGAGCACCGTGCCTGGCACACAGTAGGAGCTCAGGAGACACTGAGTGTGTTGCTGCCACCTGCAGGCGGGCCCCGGGTCCCAGGAATGGGCTTCAGGAATCAAGGCAAGTCTGAGCCTTGGTGATTAGTCTCTGCCATTCTCCATATCAAAGGCTTTTCAAAAGCAGCTGGAGACCCAAAGAGGAACTTTCCCAGATGGAATTTTTAAAAAAAACAACAACACAGAATTATCTCCCTGCACAAAAGATCTGTCTTCCCTACCGAGCCGCCGGTCCCTAAACTGCTGATTTACTTATTTTTCCTAATTCCTCAGGAGCAGAAGAAAAGGCTCTTACCCCTGGGGGCCAGTGAGGGCACAGACCTGGGGGGTATCCCAGTTCCACCACTGACCAGCCAGGGACCAGGTTGGAGCCCCAGTCCCGACCAGGGAAAGGGCAGCATCTCACACAGCTCCGTGATGGCAGCAGTTGTGGTGGCAGCGAGGGCCATCAGGCCACACCCGTGACCTCGAATGTCAGGGGTGTGCCTCCCCTTCACAGCCCGCCCTCAGCGTCCAGGACAGCCAGGCAGTTAGCACACTCAGCTCTGGGCCCTCCCCTGCAGCAGAGGCCCTGCATCCCTTTTCTTCTGTCCTTCTGCCCATTTCCCAGCCCTGGCTCATCTGGACAGATAAGCATCTGAATTATCTCAGTAAGATAAGCACCTGAATCAAGGCTTAAAGTAGTGAGGGAAAGAAGATACCCCAGGGTGACAGTGCAGGGAAGAGACTCAGAAAACACTAGAAAAACCCTGAAATCAAGCCCTGTCCAACGAAAGCCACCTGGATTGCTGAATCATTAATTCTTCTATAATTATGATTCTTTCCTCCAATCCTGTATCTCTTTCCGACAAAGGAGGCCCCTTCTGGGCTTCAACCCACCCCTTGAAACTTCCTTGCAAGGCTTTGAAGAATGCTTTGAAGAGAATCTACCCATCTCTGTGCACGTGGCCTCCCCTGGTACAGGCTGCCAAGAGCTCTGCCTCCCCCACCCCCACCCCCAGGCATCCCTGAGGTGGGCAGAGGCAGGGAGGTCAGGAGACAGAACATCGCTCTTCTGCTTGACCTTGGGCCATAGGCTGTCTGGGCTCAGCTTGCACATCCTTATCACCAGGGATGTGGGCAATGAGTAAATGAAAAAAAGTGGCCAGTACAAACAAGTGTCATTTCTCTGGAAATGTGAAATGATTTCTGAAATGTGATAACCCAAAGATGGACCAGCCTCCAGGTTTGCCTCTTCTCCAGGCCATTCTCTGCTCAGTGTGGGGGGTGGAGGGGGCAGGAGACAAATTCATCTGATACAGAGGAAGAGCCCTGACTTTGAGTCAATTGTCCAGGCTTGGAATCCCAGGTCTGCACTTACCAGCTGTGTAACCTCAGGCAGACAACCTGGTCTCTCTAAACTTCAGTTTCCGCATCTAAAATGTCTATAAATGGGAACAGAGCTACGGCGAGGATTCCGTGGGACAACTGGGAAAAAGCACCCAGCACCCAGCTAGTACACAGTAGGCCCTCCTCAGTATTCCCTGGCATGGGCTGGGAGGTAGGGAGCTTGAGCCCAGGCTGAACCTGGAAGAGGCCATCCCTCTACCATGGGAAAGGGTTGTGAATCCCCACGTCTAAAGGAAGCCATCCTCCTTGTGGGCTCAGAAAAAACATATCCACCACCTCTCAAGGGGAGGTCACTGGATGGGGATCAGGTCACTGGCCTCCCCTGGGCAGATTTCTGAGGGTTTCTGACTCCTGCAAGAGCAGAGCAGAGGAAACCAGAAGCTTGGAGCAGTGTGGGGCTCCACCTGGTGTCCAAAGTGGGCAATACAAGGCCAAGCGGTATGAGGAGCCAGGCACAATTTAGGGGAGGACGGTACCCTGGGAGCAAAGCCCAGAATGCACATCTTACTGAATATATAGACAACAAACTAGATAAAAAACCAAGTAGGGCAGCTCATGATAAGAGTAGGATAAAAATAGAATAAGGAAGAAACTGAGATTTCAACCAGGTGGTCGGGTACCACCCGAGGGAAGCTGAGGCCCGCTGTGCAGATCTCTGAGAGGAAAGCTTTTCAGACAGAAGGGACAGCCAGTGCAAGGCCAGGAGTGTGCCAGGGTCAGAGGAGAACCAAGGGAAGGCAGAGCAACGCGGCCCGGGAGGTGACAAGTGGACAAAACTCTATCAGCTGCAGGGTCTTGGTAAGGGCTGTGGCTTTTACTCGGCATGAGAAAGAGAGCCGGTGGAAGGTTTGGATTACAAAACAGACAAGATCTGACTGCGTATTAACAGAGTCCCTCTGGCTGCCATGCCCAACGGTGGGGTCCCAGGCAGAAGCGGGACACTGGGTCCAGCAGGAAGGTAGCAGTGAAGGTGGGGAGAGGGCTCAGACTCCAGGCACATTTTGAATCCAGAGCCAACCGGGCTTGCTGACAGACCACATGTGGGGGTGAGACAAAGAGAGAAGTCCAAGATGACCACGGGGGTTTTGGGCTGAGCAAAGGGCAGGGTGGGGTCAACAGGAACCTAGGTGGGGAACGTGGTGAGGAGCGCATTGGGAGGAAATGTCAGGAGCTCAGGTTTGGAGATGGTGAGCGTGGGGTTCCTAGTAGACATCCCAGCGGAGAGGTCAGGAAGCGAGGTGCTTCCCAAGCTGCAGCGAGTCAGGTGTCCTGGAGAGTTTGTTAGCCAGATGCCGGACATCGCCCTGGTGCTTCTGCACCCGAGGTGCTGATTCGCTAGGTCTGAGCGGGGGCCCAAGATACTGCGTTTCTAACAAGTTCCCCAGTGGTGCCTCTGCTGCCAGACTGTGGGCCACTCTGAGTGGCACTGAAGTAGGTGACTGCATATGGGACTCTCGTGTTCAGGAAAGAGACCTCCGCAGGACAGAGACTTTTGGAGTCTCTGGTGCATAAAACCATGAGACTGGAGGACGTCTCCAAGGGAGTGTGTGTCAAGAAGGAAGAGAAGAGGGACAAGTCTGGAGCCCTGGCTTTGCAGGGGTAAGAGACTGGCAAAGGAGGGAGGACGAGCTCTGGACACTGAGATGGAAAGACCAGTGAAACAGAGGAAAACCCGGCAGAGGTGATGCTCTGGGGGCCGAGGAAGAAGCGGCTTCGGAAAGGAGGGGTGATGGGCACTGTCTGGCTCCGCCGACTCAGGTGCATCTAGTCATATGGCCTTGTAGTTAATGGGATATATTTTGTGACTCTTTTTTTATTAAAAAATAAAAGGAGGGGCACCTAGATGGCACAGTTGGTTAAGCATCTGACTTGGTTTCTGCTCAGGCTGTGATCTCAGGATCATGTCAGGCTCTGTGCTCAGTGTGGAATCTGCTTAAAGACTCTCTCTCCCTCTCCCTCTGACCCTCCCCCCTCTAAATAAATAAATAAATCTTTAAAAAATAAATAAATGAAAGGAAATATATATGTATTATGTTATATATTACATATATCCTCTATATCATATATTATAATTATGTGTTACAACTATATAGTATAATTATATCATGTTATAATTATGTATTATATATAATCTATATTACATATTATGCATCTCATTTTATATATTTTGTATAATAAATATATTTATATTATATAATATATATTATTTAAATAATATAGACATATACTAAAAATAAATATGAATAGGTATAATTAAATATATGAACTATATGTATAAATTAAAATTAAAATATAATATACATATTTTTAAAAGGAGCTTAGTATCCCATAGCATTCCCCGACATCACCGTTGGGAATTGTGGCTTTAGGCCAGCAATCCTGAGGCACGGACCAGGCTGTAAGGAGGCCTGCATGGAGTTCCGGGTCTGTAAGGCGGTATGCAGTGTGGCCGTGGGCAAGTCACTTTGCCTCTCTGGGCTTCTTTTTCCACCATATATAAATGGGGCAGGAAGACTTACTACCTAGATGTCTCAAGAGTCCCTTTCAGCTCTCATTGAGTCTCTTTGACATACCACCGCTTTAGGGGCCTTACCGAGCCCCTGGGCAAGGTAGCCTCCCTCCCGTGTCAGCAGGGTCTTCCTAGAACCATCACAGTCTGAAATTCTCTGTGCGTTGGCTGTTTTCATCCTTGCTATGGGCTCCCCCCCACCCCACTGTCAGCCCCAGGGGGGCAAGCGCAGTTCTGGCCTTGTTCAGGGTTTTGTCTCCAGGATCTTTCTTCAATTTTGAGGGGAAATTGGGAGCTATGGAGGATTTTGAGTGGAAACCTTCCGGGCATTAATTTACAGAATGTATAAAACGGTCTGACTTAAATTTATAAAAGGGTTGCTGGGCTGCGACAATGAGAACAGACTGAGGCGGGAGAGGCCCCTGCCAGGTGGGGGCTGCAGGTGCCCGGGCCGCGGGCGGTCAGAGGGGCCGGTGGATGTGGTGAGAAGGGGCTGGTGTCTGGGTGTGTCTTTAAAAGAGAGCTGGCAGGATAGACGAGCGGACTGGATGCGGGTGTGAGAGAGACAAGTGTCAAGGAAGTCCCAGAAGTCATGTCTGAGACGCAGGGAGAAGAGTTGCCATTGAATGTCACGGGGAAGACACAGTGCGGGCAGGTTGGAGGGAAAATGTCAGGGGTCCTGTTGATTTCATTCTGAGGGCTCCGTGAAATGTGAAGTGGAAATGCGAAGAAGGCAGCTGGAAGTGGGGGTCTGGAGCTCAGGGGAGAGCCTGGTGGTGGACTCACAGGCAGTGCCCACAGCCAGCTGCCCGCTGAGCCCCCCGGGGCGGGGCGGGGAAGAGCGGAGGAGACCTGAGCCCCGAGGGCCCGCCCGGCCCCCGGGGGAGACTGCAAGGACGCGCAGGGACATGGGGGGCGGGCGCAGAGGGCAGACAGGCCAGCCGTTCCGAGGACCCAAGCTCTGACCACGAGGGGATTGCATGGAGAGGCCCGAGGATCTCTCCCGGGCCTGCTCCTTCCTGCCAGCAGCATTGGTCCTCCCCAAGGGAAGTATCAGGCTCACACAGCAAGCCAGAGTTCAAGCAGGAACAGAGGCCAGCTTTCAGGGCCATGAGGCAGGGCAGAGAGTGTGGTGGGAACCAGCATTTCCTGAGCACCTCCTGTAAACACCTCCAAATACCGAGCCCCCATCCCTACCCAGAGTATTAGCCACCCTATGAAGCAGGTCCGATAATCCTCGCTTCACAGGTGGATAAGTAGGGGCTCAGAGACCACAAAACGACCTGCCCAAGGTCATGATTCGTATGTGGCGGAGCCAGGCCTGCAAACCAGGCTGTCTGAATCTAGAATCCACTTCCTGGGATGCAGGGCGGGCGGGGTGGGGGACACACCCTGACACCCCCGGTGCCCCCAATCCATCCACCACCCACCAAAAGAATAATGGGTAAGATCCACTGAATGAAAGCATGAATGCCTTCAAAGCATTCGATAAATCAGCAACATTTTATTTTTTTAAGATTTATTTATTTGAGAGAGAGAGCACACACGAGCAGGGGGGAGGGGCAGAGGCAGAGGGAGAAGCAGGCTCCTGACTGAGCAGGGAGCCTTACGTGGGGCTCGATCTCAGGACCCCGGGATCATGACCTGAGCCGAAGGCAGACTTAAGCCACCCAGGTGCCCCAATCAGCAACATTTTAAAATTAACATTATTTTTGTAGGGCGCCTGGTGGCTCAGCCGTTAAGCATCTGCCTTTAAAAAAAAATTAACATTATTTTTATGACAACAGCATCTACCTATATTAGAATAAAGATATATACACGTATCCCAGGCATATTCTGCATATGTGTGCTTGGTGGGAATATGGATTCGTCTGTCCTTTCCAGCTACTCCCCAGCACCCTCAGAGCCCTACCAGCCAGGAACCACTGGCCCAGTACTCCCTCTCCTACCCCTATTCTCCTCTTCTCAGACCCTAAATATCTGGCAAGGGTTCTCATTGGGAAGTTCCCACCCCCACCTCTCTGGCCTGGATTCTTACAAGAGACTCCTCACTGGTCTGCCCACTTCTGCCCTTGCCCCCTACTCTTGTAGTCCATTTTTCAGCCGGTAGACAAAGGGATAGTCTACAAAATGTCAGACCATACCTCTTCTGTGCTCAGGACCCCTCCAATGCTTTCCATCTCACCCAGAGTAAAGGCCAAAGGCCCTACAAGATCTAACTACCCCCTTCCCCACCCACCTCAGCTCCTCTATCCCCTCCCTCTGCCCCTCCACTTCCTCTGTTCCAGCCATGCCAGCCTCCTTGCTGTTCCATAAACATGGCACCCACATTCCTGTCTCAGGACCTTTGCTCATGCTGTACCCTCTGCCTGGAGCACTCTTCCCCCAGACACCACAAGTTTCAATCTCTCACCTTCTTCTCTTCAAATGTCCCTTTAGGGAGACCTTCACTGATGCCCTATTTCAGATCACAACACCCCGCTCCCCTGCCCTGCTTTCGTATTTCTCCCTGACATTTTCACTCTTTATCATACTATATACTGTACTTGATGCATATTGATTTTCTATCTCCCTTAACCCCTACTTAAATGTAAGCTCTATGGGAGCAGCTTGATGGTCTATTTTGTTCACTGCTGATTCCCCACCCCTAGAATGGTGGTGATCCAGAAAACGCATTCAGTACATATTTGCTGAATAAATGAATGGCGAATAAAGTGGTGCAGGGACTCCAGGAGAGAGATTTGTCTGTCCTCCACCTCCTCCGCTCAGCTGAAAGCAGGAAGTGAGAGGTGTCCAAAGGATGAAGGAAAATGGCCCCCCGGGCTTGGAGGAAGTACTCAGAGATCTCTGAGACGTAGATGGCAGGCCGGAGTTGAGATGGCTGCAGGAGGACCCAGACGTTGCCAGATGTGTGGGTTGCATATTTCCCAGGACAGCACCACATGCTACCTTCGCACTTGCCCCAGGAGCCTCGTTCACGGCTGCCTGCCCAGCAGCCATCTGCTAGGGGGTGTTCGGGACAGAAATTGCATTTGCTCCACGGCTCTGAGCTCTAACCTGCGCCAGGCCCGCGCCGGCGCGCTCCTCCTGCACCGTGCTCGTGGGCGCCTGTTGGCCGCCCCTCCATGGTTCCCAGAGGGCACAGCGGGCCCGGAAGGATGAAGTGCCCTGCTAAGGTCGCACATCCAGCGCCTGAGACCGGAGTGCAGACACAACCCTCAGTCTGAGGCCTTGGCAGCTGTGAAGGGACATGATCTCCCCACTCTGAGGGGCAGTTTCTGAAAATGAACGTGGTAATTGCGGTATGCAGACGGTGGGTGTGTCACTTAAAGGCCACGGTGAGGCTGCCTCGGCCCCTGCAGTAGACCTTCCTCCTCTTCTCCTCCTCACCCCTACCCCAGGCCACCTGAAGCCTCTTCCTTTGCATCCTGGTTCCGGCGCCCAGAGCACTGTGGGTAGCTCCCGGGGGCGGCCAGGTGCATCTAAAGCAGTCTCTCCCTTCAGCTCCTGACAGGTCCTGGGGCCGCCCTCCACACAACGAGGACAGGGCAGCGGGAGCAGCGGCCCCAGAGGAAGCCTCAGGAGGACCCTCTCCCCGCGGTCTGGAGCTTCCCGTCCCTGCGCTGGGAGGCGACATCCGCCAATTCCAGCTGTGCCCAGCAGAGGGCAGCAGCCGCGCGGCGAAGGCCCGGAGCCGGCCGCGGAGAGGAGAGCGGCGCCGGCGGCTCCCCATTTCCGGTGCTTTCCTCCACAGGAGGAGGAGAGACATAAATTGGAGGGCACGCAGGGCTTCTCTGGGCTCAAACACCCTGCTTCACCTGGGGCAGCCTACCTTTTATTTCTTCACGAAGTGCCACGTGAGATGCCGTTTGGCCAAATCCTCTCTAGCTGCTACTATAGCTACGGCTACTGATTCATAATAAACCGAAAGCCCTCTAGTTAAATTATCCTAGAGCTTTCCTTTCAGACTGACAGTTCGGTTTGTAGTTCAACACGAAAGTATCCCTTACAAAACACCTATCTGTTGGACATTTCACAACAACAAACACACCTCCCGCGGTCGGGGTTGAAGGCTGGGGCGCTGGGAGCCGGCCTCCTGGGCTTGAACCCTGCCTCCACCACCAACTGTGTGGCCTTGGCAAAGGACTTCACCTCCCTGAACCCCCTTCCCTACTCCGTAAAATGGAAATAGTAATGGAGCCAAACGCATAGGGTTGTGTGTTGTGAGGAGTGGCGGGGGTAACACAGGTGGACGCATGGTGATTGCAGTGCTAACCTCCCTCACATGTCCCTTGGTCTGCTGTCACCTGTGGAACCTTCCTCTCCTCCCCTCCCCCCCCAAGACTTTCTAGTGTAAGCGTCATGCAGGTTCCACGTGGTGTACACCTGTTCACAGGTCAGATTCCCCTCTCTCTACTTCAAGGATTCAGCTGGATGGGGTTCATCTGTGTGTGACCAAATGCCAAAATAACATTATGTTAGACCATGAAGAGGTTTGTTTCTCTCACACATAAAAGAAGGCAAGAGGGGCACCTGGGTGGCTCAGTCGGTTAAGCATCTGCCTTCAGCTCAGGTCATGTCCCCAGGGTCCTGGGATCGAGCCCCACATCAGGCTCTCTGCTCAGTGGGAAGTCTGCTTCTCCCGCTCCCTCTGCTGTTGCCCCTGCTTGTGCTGTATCTCTCTCTCTCTCTCTCTCAAATAAATAAATAAAATCTAAAAAAAAAAAAGAAAGGCAAGAGATGGTCGGTATGGGACTGGTATGGCAGCTTCAAAGAATCATGAGGAACTCAGGGTCCTTCTGTCTACCTGTTCTGCCAATATCAGTCCATGGCTGCTACTTCATGGTCCAAGATAGCTGCTGGAGCACCTGCCATTAGTTCCACAGATGGTGGCGGCCTGGTCTAAGATGGTGGCAGTGAATTCCATAGAGATTTGGAGAGTAAAATCAATAAGACTCGGCGATAGATTCACTGTGGAAATGAGGACCAGGGAGGTTCAAAGGGTGACTCCTGAGTGACTGATGTGAGACCAGATGGATATTGTTTCCATCTCCTGAGACAAAGACAGTGATCCAGTGGCCAGGAAGTGGTTGGCTCTAAAGAGTCACAATGTGCATTAGCACATCAAGACTGTGAGGAAGCATGCAGGGCAGAAACCTGTCTAACCCAACCTGGTGCTAGAAAGACATTAGCAGGCTGTGGAAAAATCAGTTAAATCTAGGTGAACTTGAGCCCAGAACTGTCATCTTGAATTTCAGGTAAACATTCGCCTTACTGTTTAGGCTGTGTGCCCCTGGACGGTGGTGCTCCCAAACTTCAGGTTGGTGTTCAAAGTTGGGTTAAAATTAATCTTGTGAAGGGAAAAATTGACAGTGGAAGTGTTTGGTACCTCAGGCTTTTGACAATAAAGGAGTGTCCGTTACTCCACATACATACCAGGGATATAAACTCAATCAGAAATGGAGCATAACCTGAGGGGATAAACCGTGTTTACTAAAATTTCCTCACGTGTGCTAGTCATGTTTGTATATATTTGGGGAGAAGACTTGGTGTTTAGAACTCTCAGCCCTATCTTTCCACTACCTGAGACTCCAACATACCTCACGGTCTGGACAACTATAGAGCTTGGGAATATCCTACAAGAAAAACACAGTAGTAAAAGGTGCTTTGGTATGGGAGGAACAGAATGGACTCTCTGCTTCCTTTGGACACACAGAAAACAGGCAGGGGGAGTGTCATCTTTAAAGGAGAATCCAAACTCCACCCCGGAGGAGCAGATCCCTTTTGGCTTGCAGTTGTGCAGAGGATAAATCATTCGGGGAACCACAAAGCCCCTGATTGTGAAATAAAAAGAATATATCTTGGCCCTACTGTTCCTTTCCCCAAAGAAAAGATACATGCAGAGGCGGTCCTCACCTCTCGGCCCAGAAAGCAAATCCCTTATTGCCTCCAAAAGTGAATTCATGCTCATCACAGCCTCCCCGTCATCCTGGATTGCTGGGAAGGGCCTCTTTCCAGACCCCACCTCTGCGTGGTCACGTTTCTCTCTAGCTGTTGACTTGGTCAAGGTCAAGACATCAAGAGAAGAGTGCGGGTTCCCCTGATGGCTCTGCCCTGCCGGGGAGGCCTTTTCAGAACCAGCTCGCCTTTGTGCAAGGGGCTGCAGGGACCCAGTCCTGCAGGCCCTGCTGGTCCCAAGGGAAGGTATCTGTCATCCCCGTCTGTGTTCTCTCTTGCAGGTAAGTCAGGCTCGAGCGGCCGGGAGGGCGGTGTGATGACACACTTGGCAGTTTGGGAGCAAAGCCGCCGCAGTAAGACATAATGGATTCACTGCATCTCAATTCTCAGCTGGGGGAGCCTTCAGTGTGCAGACTTCTCCAGTCCCGAAGGAGACTTCTCTGGGTCTGGAAAAGAGGATGTCAAACCTTGGGGTCCCACTGAGGGCCCTTAGCCTTGATTGCTTAGCCTTGACTGGGGGCGACAGAGGTGACGGTGACTTTCAGGTACCGTCAGGCCAGGATCTGGCCCCACAGTCTGTGCATGTGGCTTGCACTGGGCTGCCTGCTCCAAGGGGGGCATCTCCCCGTGATCTATGACATCGGCTCTGAAGAGCTTCTTCTGGCAGCTTCGAATGGCTGAGACCTCCTGGCCTGGGATGGAGTGGTGCAGGGAGCTGTCTGGGATCTCGTCAGTCCCACCTGGGTGCTCCAAAAGACCCTCATCCTTGGTGGCACACAGCCTCAGCCATTTCCCAACTCATGGCATCCCACCAGATATGTCACCCACCCTGACTCTGTGTCTCTTCCTATCACTGTCTCTCACCATCACCTCCCATCAAGGTCTGGCCAGTGGGAAAGAGTTTTATATTCTAATTACCGCGTGTGTGAGGGGGTTGGATTGTGATGACTCTGTAGGGCCAGGTTTCTGAAGCGACATTTGATTTCTGGCACCGAAACGTCAAACACTCCTGGGGCACTGGCAAGGGCCACCCGGGGAAGTGTGTGCCTGTGTGTGTGGCCCCGGGATCTGGCAGTTACCCCTCCTCCTGACCCTGTTTACCTTCTCTGTGGTTCCAGGACTCAGGACCCTATTGTGGCCAGGGTCATCTGGACAGGAACTTCTCTTGCCTGGAAGGGCGTTCGGGACAGTTTCTCCCAAGTGCTATGCAAATCAATTTTCTCGGGGATGTTAAGGGAATAGGACATGGCAGGGATATGCAAATTACTGTTCCCAGGATGCTTTAGGAATGGGTGCTCAAGGGCTTGCGGATGATCTCTCCTGGGGTGCTTTGGGGTGGCTGCTCCTGGACTCTGGATCCACGGGAATATGGGAGGAGGGGATAGATAAATGCCTTAACACCCCCAGCTTTAAGAAAGTGAGTCTGGGGCAGGAAATGCAGGGTTTGGCACCAGGCTGCCCTCTCTGATAAGTGAAATGTCCCTGAGACCAGGGACAGCCAAAGGTCTCTCCCCAGGGGACAACTCCCGCCCATGCCCTCTCATCCCAGACCCTGGGTCCTCCTGTCTGCTGGGGGGTGGGGAGGGAGTCCTGCCCCGCCCCCCGGGCCCCAGCCTGGTCTTGGGCCCCCAAAGCAATATCATTTTCTTGGGGATATTTCAGCTTTCCAATTGGCTTTGTTTTCCCAAAATCAAATTGATAAAATGTTGTTGCCCATAAACCATCTCATTCTCCCCAGGACAGACTCTTTCTGGCATAAATGAGGCCTTTAGAAAAAGGGCTCAGAAGCCCGGGATCCTGCAGGGAGGGAGGGCCGGGGTAACTGTGTGCCCAGCATCTCCTCTCAGGGGCTGACAGCACGGGGGTCTCTTAGGGCTCATACCTTTTCTAGTCTGACACCCACAGAAGCCCTGGGTGCATAAGGATAGTTCATCTTTAAACGCTTTAAAGGTCTCTTTTAAAATAACTGTAAGGGGATCTGTTGGTGTGGTGATTGTTGAGACTAAGATGAAAAGCTCTTACCAGAAGCAGAGGGGACGTAAGCACAGCAAGAGGCAGAGAGAGGGCCTCCAAAGTGTCACCTCTTTCAGGACCCAGCCCCCACCCATGCACAGACCCTCCCCCACCAGCCGCTTCCACCACCCGCCCCCTCGCTCCAACCTGCCTGAACCTCTCCTGTCTGTGAAGTGGGGATGAATGATTATCATTCCTCATATCAAGCAAGGGTGCCCATATACAAGGTGACTCACAGGTCCTCAGAGCATGCCACTGAGTCACACAGCCCCCAGTGCCCCAGATGTCTCCACCCTCCCCTGTGCCTGAAGACTCCCTCCTCCAGACTGTCCTCCCTCTAGCAGGGTCTTCACCCCATCTTCCCTGTAGACTGCAAATACCCCATGAGAAGGGTAAGGCACAAGACTCTCATTTTAGCAGCCAGCATTTATGCACAGAGCACTGCCTCCCTGCCATGGCCTGGGGGGTGTCTTCAGTTCCTCTCCTGCCCCCGGGGACTGGTCAGGAGGCAGCAGATCTACGGGGCAGCCCTAGCGGATGCCGTCACCGCCCCTCATGGCCTTCTAGACCAAAGAAGAGAAAGGACATCAAGAGCCCAGGAGCTGCCCTCAAAAACCGTGGGGTACCTAGAAGACAGAGGGAGCCCGCATATATTGAGCACCGACTATGTGCACACAGTGCTAGGAGCTCAACACTCCTATCCAGTGTCATAGAACTCCAAAGCCTGTGGAAGCAGATGGAATGCTCCCTCCCTCTACGTGCCCTTCTCCCAGTGTGCACTGTCTTTAGAGGGTCCTCCTCACTCACTGAATAAACATGGGGGCAGCAGGATGCCACCATCAGCCTCCAATCCTGCTTTCCACATATTGCCATCGAAGTGAAGCCTCCGGGCGGCCCCACAGCCAGGTGTAAAGGTTGGATGAGGGGGAATTCCAAGGGAATTCACTTCAAGCCCGTCCCTTTTTGTTCTTGGACTTGTGGACCTGGGTCTGCATCAATCCCAGCCGGGCAGGGCCAAGGGCTGCAAGCAGGTCTGAACAAAGGGGGTTCTAGTGCACTGATTAAAATCAGTATCCCATGTAATGCAACGTCACTTGCTCATTCCCCTTAAACTTTAAACCCACCCCCTTCTTGCAGTTGAGATTTTTATCCCCACTTACACTGGAGAAAACGGAGGCTCTGAGAGACCAAGGACCGACCCAGGATCCACCAGTTAAGAAGTGAATGATCCAGGTGTGGTGGGCTGAATAATGGCCCCCAGAATGAAAGCTGTGAATTTTCCCTGATAAGACAAAAGGGACTTTGCTGATGTAATTAAGTTCAGGATCTTGAGATGGGGAGAGAGTATTGGGTTATCCGAATGGGACCAGTGTGATCACAAGTGTCCTTGTAAGAGGGGGCAGAAGGAGGCTAGACACAGAGAGAAGGAGATGTGACCCCGGGAGCAGAGGTTGGCATGGTGCTGGAACAGGGTCCCAGCCAAGGAAGCTGGCAGCTGGAAGCTAGAAAAGGCAAGGAAGCTGGTTCTCCCCCAGGCCTCCAGGGAGCCAGGACTTTGGCCTAGGAAAGCTGATTTCAGATTTCTGTATTCAAGAACTGCAAGAGAATAATTTGTGTTTTTTTAAGCCATCAAGTTTGTAGTCATTTGTTACAGCGGCCATAGGAAATTAAAATCCCAAATCTTCGGACTTAGGCATTTCTCACTGCTCTGCCACATGGTGGATCCTGCCGGCTCTGCTACTGACAGGGGGGTGATCTGGTCTGATACTTCCACTCCTCTAGACTCCGAGACTCCTGAAGTCTGGACCATGGCATGTCATCACTATATCCCCAGGGCCTGATGTGTAACAGGTGACCAGGAAGCGGGACTCGCCTTCCGCCTCATTAAGAACAACACACACTATTCATGATGACTGTGAGTTTTCCCTTAGATCCCATCCTCTCTAGGACAAGGGCCCTGCCTATCTAATGTCTCCAGTGTGTGGCTTGTGTGGCTTGTGCGGCTTCTTCACCTCCCACCCCAGAGGAGGAAAAGGTGGTCAGGTAGGAGTCAGAGGAATTGCAGTCAGATTTTGGGCTCAGATCCCAGCCAGCTAGGAGGCTGTGGGCCAGGCCTTCAGCCACCTGCACCTTATGCTTTCATCTGTAATGGGACATTAGCAGCCCCTCCCAGAGTTGTTCTGGGGATAAAGCGAGGTGATACATGCAAGTGAGTTATGCATGCTCAGGCTACATTACTCACCAGCCCTCACTGGATAGGTTGCTGAACTTCTCTGAGCATTAGGCTCCTCATCAGCGCTAACCTCTGCCTGGCAGGGCTACCTGAGAGCAGGGCTGTTGCCTCTCTGTCCTCCTGGACAAGTCTGGGTGCAGGGGCAGGTAAAAAGTCTTGAGAAAAGGAAGGTGAGGCCAGATTATGAAGGACCTTGAATGGCACATTTCTCCCATTGTTTCTGCAAGCATTTACCACACACCGACCCAGTGCCAGGATCTGATTTAATGGTGTCCACACAGGACAAGGTCCCTGCCATCATGGCCGTTCAGACAAGTGTGGGCAGTGTCAGCCATCGAGCCACAGTAGACTTCTGAGCAGAGATTGAATGTGTTGACATCTGTGAGCATCAGTCTGACTTTTCTAGGTGAGCACAGCAGAGCAGACAGCCCAGAGGCACAGTCGAGACAATTGGGTCAGTTCAGGGAGGAAGGGGGAAGGGGCTGAGCTGAGTGACAGGAGGAGCGTGAGTGCCTGCCTGTCACCCCAGACTGTGTGCTGATTTGTGTCCATGAACCCAGCACCCTGGCAGCTCCCAGAGTAGATGCCCAGGGGGAAAATGATGAATGTCCCAACAACATTTGGTCACAAGAGAGGTAGGGAAGAATTCGAGATGATGGAAAGTGGAAGGGCCTTCAAAGACTTGGGTCCCTCAGTGGGGGCGCCCGTAGAAGCCTGGGTCCAGCTGACTGAGGCCTCCGTCACAGCCCTGGTCAGGTCACCAGCAGTTCAACCAAAGCCTCTGCTGCAGTGAGTGTGCTGAAACAGGACCCCAGAGCTGAGGCAGGGCACCCCTCAGGCCTCAGGAGAGTTCCCAAGCCCTGAGCAGCTTGGCCCGGAAGACTTAAATACTTGTATGAGAAAGGCAGGAAGGGTGGAAATTCATGAGCAAAGTATACAACCTGACATGTTTGAAAAAGAAGAACAGAACAAATCTAAAGTAAGTAGATAAGAGGAACTAATAAAGGTAACAGCAGAAATTAATTTTTGTAAATAATAAACTTTTTTATAAAGATTTATCAAGAAAAATAAGATATAAATAAATACTAAGAAGGAAAAAGGAAATATTATCTGCAGATGTTGAAGACCTTCAAAGATTTAAGAGGATATTCTGAACAACCTTCTTGCAATAAATTAGAAAACACATAGGAAATATAACATTTTTTTATAAAAATGAAGACTTACCAAAACTGACTCAAGAAGAAATTGAAACCTTATAAAAATTGAAAACTGATAGAAATTTTCTCAACAAAAACCTCAGTCCAGACACTTTATCAGTAGATTTTAATGAATATTCAAGGAAAAACTTCAGAAGGAACACTCCCCAATTCATTATGAAACTAACATAACCCTGACAGCATATCCTGGCAAAGAGAGGAAAATTAAAAGCTAATATCGCTTACGTAAATATACATAATTTTTTTGAAATCCTCAACAAAATATTAGTAAACAGAATCCAGCAACATAAAAAAGTCAAGTCTCAGGAATGCAGGGTTGGTTTAACATTAGAAAGTCACTTCAAGATATTTACATTAACAAATTAAAGGACAAAAATTATATTTCCATCCACAGATGAAGTGAAAGCATTTGATAAAATGTGCCACCCATCTAGGATATTTTTAAACATAGCAAAGCAGGAATAGAAAGGAATTCCTTAGCCTGATAAAAGATATCTACAAAAAACCTACAGCAAACATCACACTTAGGGAAGAATTATTGAAAGTATTCCATAGGAACATTGACATCACTTCCTTTAAACATAGTTTTGGAAATCCTAGCTAGCACAGGAAGGCAAAAGAAAGAAAGAAAATGTGTTGGAATTAGAAAAGAAAAAACTTGGTTATGGATGTTATGTTTGCCTAAATTCAAATAATCTGATATGTTATTAGAATTCCAACAAAAATCAATGAAAAAACAAACACCAGAAGCAAAAAGGTAGAAAATGGAATTTTTAATAGGCCACTTAAAATAATATTAAACATACAAAATATGTAGGATTAATCTCACAAAAGTTGTGCAAGACATTTGTGGAGGAATTACTAAAACTTGAGTAAAGGCATGAAATAAGACTTACATAGATGGAGAGAATATGCCAGGATCCTGGATTGGAAAACCCAGCATGGTAAAGATGTCAATTCATCCCAAAGTGAACTATGAAATTTGATTCATTTCTGATCAAATTCCAAAATTTGGGAAACTTTAAAAGCTAGTCCCAAAATGTTTATAGAAATACAGATGATCAAGAATGACAATGATACTTTCGAAGAAGAGGAACGAGATGGGAGGACTGATTCAACCCACCGGTAAGACTTAGGGTAAAGCCGGAGCAGTTAGGATGGTGCCGTTGTGCGCAAGTAAACAAATAGACTGATGGAGAGCTCAGAAGACTCGCCCAGGGGGAGATACTTGTATGTGGCCGAGATGGCATGCAGAGCAGGGGACAGGGTAATGGACTTAAATAACTGTGCTGGGACTATTGGTAATTTGATGGAAAACAATGAAATTGAACTCCTCCTTCCTACCCTACATAAAAATCAATTCCAGGTGGATTAAATACCTAAATGTGAAAAGAAAAATGATAACACTTTCAAAAGGCAATATAGGAAAATACATTTATGGCCTCAGATTAGGAAAGAATTTCTTCATTGAGATACAAAAAAAAAAAAAAAAAACGTAAATCATAAAGGAAAAGATGAATAAATAGACCACATTAAAATTAAAAGCCCTGTCCAAGACTTTCAAGAGGGTAAAAGTATAAGCCATGGTGAGGAAGAAGGTATTTCCTGCACATATTATCGACAGGAGACTAGTATCCTGTAAACATGGCCTATGAACTAAGTTGAAAGACAAACACCCCAACATAAAAATGGACAAAAGCTATAAAAAGGAATGTCACAGAAGAAAAAGTATTTAAAGGCCCACAATTTATGCAAAGTTGCTAACTCTCGTTAGTAGTCAGGACAATGCAGATTAAAACACAGTGAGATACAATATCACAACCACTAGATTGACAAGAATTAAGAAATGTAATAAAGAATTGGTGAGAATACGGAGCCACAGGAACGCTTAGATATTACTGTTGGGAAAGTAAATTAGTACATCCACTCTGTAAGATAATTTGGCAGTAAAACGACTGGAAAAGTTGAGCATTACCCCAAATGACCCAACAATGCCACAATGAAGTATTCACTCTAGAGAAACTCTTGAGCAAGTTCCTCGAGAGACATGTGATAGTACATGTTACAGCGTCATTTACAACACCAAAAACTGGATGCCATTTATGTGTTCCTCAGTAGTTGAGTGGATACATTCGTTTTATGCAAAATACAAATACAAATACACATAGGGACGAGATTTATTATCAAGTGGTATTTTCGATTTCCCCTCCTGTTAAGTATATTTGGCTTTGCCTGCTATGAAAGCCTCTTCTCATCCAGGGCTGCCATTGTCTGTGGCTTAGTTTGTGCACCAAACAAAAGGTCTTGAGAGGGTGAGTGGGAGCTGAAATCCAGCCTTGCTCTGCTCCCTAAGCCATGCGCCCTGGTGCAGGCTATGTCTCTCAGAGAAAGGGGAAACCTTTTACTTCGCCCAGTAATGCCATCTGTTCCCCAAACCAGGTGCTTGCAAGTCTGGCTCTGCCCAGTGGAAGGCATTTTTTTTAAATTATCCACCCAGAGGGAGCATCATTTTCTAATTTACACAAAGGTACTTTTTAGGTTTGTAGGAGCCCTGCCCTGTTCTCCACCCAATGCCTCCATTCCAGTAGAATCCTGTCCTAAGGAGGCAGGTACCCAGGCTTGTTTAATGCAACCAGGGAAATGGGGAGAGAGGCGGGAGGAAGCTGAAGCAATCCCTTATCCTGCCTTTGTCATGAAGAATCCGGGGAAGGAAAGAATACTGAAAAGGAAAGAATACTGAAAAGAAGCCATAGAGGCACAATTGATTGTAATAAGAGGAGCTAGAGGTGAGTAAGGGAAAGAGCCAGAAGAGTCGCAGAGGATTCATGCCCTGGAGAGCTTTCTGTGCTTTACAGAGTGAGAGTCCTAAGCAGTTGGGAGAAGGAAGAAAATCAAAGAGGAGAGAGAAGGGAATGTTAAGAAGCATGGCTAAGGGTTATAAATTGGATATCATTTAATGTAAAGATTCAAATCTATTTTTTAAAGAACAGATATATGGCGGAATAGTTGAAACACAAGAAACTGTATATGTTTAAAGAATAAAGTGTTATTTGTTTTGATATATGGCTACACTTATGAAACCACCACAATCAAAATATGAATACAGCTATATCATGCCCAAGAGCTTCCTTTTTGTGCCCCTTTTTGTCCCCTTCTTCCATCATGCCCATCCTGCCGTCCCCCACCTCAAGGCAAACACGGATCCACTTCCTGTCACTATAGAGTAGTTTGCATTTCTTAGAGTTATGTATAAATGGAATCGTACAGTATGTATTCTTCCTTAACTGGCTTCTTTCACCCAGCATGATTATTCTGAGATTCATTCATATTGCTGTGTATATGTGTTCCTTCATTCCTTTTCATTGCTAGGTAGAATCATAGTATTCCATTGTGTGGATATGCCACAGTTTGTCTGTCTGTTCATCTATGGATGGACATTTGGGTTGTTTCCAATTTAGGGTTATTACAAATGAAGCTACAGTGATATTCACATACGAATCTTTATATGGACATGTGCTTTCATTTTTCTTGGTAAATACCTAGGAGTGGAATTATTGATCATATGATAGGTGAATGGGTAACTTCTTAAGAAATTGCCAGCTTAGGACTTTCCAAAGTGGTTGTACCATTTTCCATTCTATCATCATTCTATTAGCAAATTGGATTTCATTAAAATTTATAACTTCTGCTCTAAGAGACATTGTTAAGAAAAGGAAAAAGCAAGCCACAGGGTGAGAGAAAATATTTGCAAAGCATATAACTGATAAAGAATGTAGATCTGAAATTGCAAAGAGAATAACAACTATTTTCCCCTAAGGTATGAATTACCATTACAAGGAGTACATTTTAAAAGGGAGCTTGGGAACCCAAGGGCATCTCCAGTCAGTGGAATTTTAGATCCAGAAGCCAGGAGAAAGGGTGATGGGACTTGATCTCTGGTAATATATCTGGAGGGCAGAGGGCGTGGGCTCTTCTTGGCTCTTGGGGGGACAGCTGGAGAAAGGTGGGTCTCAGGCAAAACCACTCTGGATGCCAGGGCATGAACTTTCTAACAGTCAGGACCTCCAGAGATAAGGTAAGTCACCTTGATAGGCAGTAAGTGCCCCTCAGTGGAGGATGCAAATCAAAGCCAAGTTTGGATTGGACCCAGGGAGGGGCAGAGAGTTCTAGAACTTTCTAAATGTGTCCCTCTGGCTTTTTCCTTCTCCAATGACACAAAGGCTTGGGCCCAGGTAAGAAGTCCACAGCATGAATATCTAATGCTTAGCTCTGACCCCGGGCCAATCCTGTCTCCCCATGGGATACTCCATTCTGTCCGCACCTCGTCCGTCTCCTTAACAAATGCCATCCATTCGATGTTTCAGCAGTCTTGGAACCCTCACCATCTATAATCTTCTCTCCCTCCCACTGATTTTTTTCTTATGTGTCTCTTTCCTGGACATTACTTATCCTTAACTTTTAAATATCTGCTTCTGTAAAAAAAAAAAAAAAAAAAAAAAAAGAAAGAAAGAATGAAACAACAACAACAAAAACAAAAACAAATGAATGCCTGGGATAGATTTATAAAGAATGTTCCTGGAGAGGCGGGTGGATTAATTATTCAGCATCCTTTCCCTTTGTAACTATTTATTGTCTTATATGCATTTATATGCTACCTATCACTGCAGATCTCGCTCATGCTGGAGACATAATTTCCAGGGACTGACTACTTGTCTAAGATGCATAGATAGTATTGCAGTACTATTTTATTTCTGACTGGAACAGCACGTGCCATTATTGGGTAATTGTGTTCATGTTTTTAAATGTGAAAAATAATCAAATATAACTTGAAAGAGATTGTACAGTAATTCAAGGGGATATTAAACCACCAGGAAGTTAGTCGGCAAATAAATAGGCGTTTGTGGCTGTCTGGGTGAACGATGGGGGAACTGCCTGGCTGTGGGGGAGGAAGAGAGAGCGTGGGAGACAAAGAGCAGGATCCAGCTGCCTTACCTACTGCCAGGTAGGTGTGGGGGGTGGGAAGGGAGCCGGAGGTGGGGGGCCACGAAGAGAAGGCCGGAAGTTACTGGGTCTCCTCTGAGGGAGCCAGATACCGAGAAAAGAGGGCATGGCCCTCCTAGGATAAGAAGCAAAGGGCTGGATTGTAGAAGGCTTCGGGTTTTTACCTGTGTTTGTCTGAGTGACATTAGATGTCAGACTCTCAAGGGGACCTGGTGGGGCAGGGGGGACTACCATTTGTTTATATACCTACAACATGCCAGGCACATGCTGGGGCCTTTATGCATCATCTCTTTTTTTTATTATTAAACCATCCCTGTGGAAAGTGGTTCACTGCTCTCCCATTTTACAGATGGGGAAGCTGGAGGTCAGGGTGATTAACAAAGCACAAAGACCAAGTGCCTTTCCTGACACCACAGTGCATTTCCCCCTCCCCACTCCATAAAAAAACCTGAAACACTAAGGCACAGTGCCTGCCTTCCAGAAGCTTACAGCCATTAATGTTTGTTCTGGACGTTAACATGCCCAGATTTTCGTTCTTTCATTACTCCCATGCTTGTTTTGGGGTGACAGGAAACACACCAGGCCGGGGTGAAGGGGTGAGGGTGTGCAGCGCCCCGTTCCCTCAGGCAGGGGGAAGAGAGGGGAGGGAGACTGCTGGGTGTCAGGGGCTGTGGTCCCAGGCAGGCGGGACCAGGAGACAGACAGAAGAACTGGCGGAGGAGGAAAGATGACCTAGCTCTGGAGCGCTTTTTTTTTCAGTACTGGCCAAGGGGAATGGCATCTGGCAGAGTTTTCTGGACCCAGAATTCTGCATCTTGTGTGCCCATGGGGAGTGGGAGGAGGGTTGTTGCTGCCCAGATGCGATCAGCTTGATGACCTTGGCAGAGAGCAGGAAGCGGTGTCAGGCATGCTTCTCCTCCCTGGCCTCCTCTTCCTCACTCTGCCTCGTGGTCATAAAATATGAATCTGTGAGACCACCTTTAGGGTGGAGACGGGGTTTTGTGCCCTAACTTGTGGGGCCCTCTCTGCCCAATCCAGACTCATGCTACAGATGCACACGAAAATCTCTAATTTGGTGCCAAGTCCCAGAAACCAGCTCCTTTTTATCTCGGGCCAAAGGGAGGGCCTCTCAGAGGCATGCTGACAGGGGTGACAATTGGGCCTGGGGGTGGGGTAGGACCTGGGCCTGGTGTGCTCAGGGGCCCCCAGCAGCATGCTCCCCTCTCTCCACCCCCACTTGCTCTCACTCTCGCTCTCTCTCATCTCTGCTTCCTGCCCTTTTGTGGCAAAGCCTTGGCTTCCCAGAGAGTGACCTGATAGCCTTCTGTCAGCTCCCACATTCCCTGAAGAAGACTGGCAGGTCCTGCCCATCAAGCAGCTAGAGGCCCGCGGGAGCCAGCTCATATTGTAGGAGTATTGCCATTTTCACTAAATACATTTGAACTGGGGGAGAACATTTCCCAGGAAAGAGAGTGTTGGTCTGAGCAGCCCCCATGTGGTCCCTCCCCCAGTAACCCATCTTCCAGAGTCACAGGGTCCTTATTGCTTTCCTGCATCCTCTGCATATCATTTTGCCAATCGCCAGAGTTCCCCTTCTCTGGGCTTGAGCTCTGTCCCACCCGCCCCCCAACACCCCCCAACCCCCCAACCGCCCGCCACAAGGCAGCCTTGGTCCCTGCAGCCACTGGGAACTGCCTTTCTCTATGCTTTTCAGCCACAAAGTATTTATGCCATTAGCCTGTTTTTTCCCATTTGTCAGATGCTGCCAAGTGCCCATCAGGGCCAGACTCCGTTCCTCAGTGCTGTGGGGATGCCCCAAAAGCTAAATCGCCACTGAAAGCTTGAATGAACTCACATTCAAGTCATGTCCACAAATAGGTAATAAATTCATAAAATTGTGTATACTTCTCTAGTCACAATAAAATCGTGCTGTCCTTGGATGCTGAGTACCATTTAAAAAGAGGGAGGATTGGCTGAATCTGGGTAATTACCAAAGGAAATTCATATATATGATTATTTACTCATGAATATTAATGCATTTAATGAGAGTAAAACATATTTAAAACAAAGTGTTCATTCTAGCTACAATTGAATTTGCTCATTACTCTTTCCTGTGTGGATATTATCCATGATTTACCTGTATATCAAGCATCTGGATACAGCTCAAGTCTACCTGTGGCTAAATTAGGTTAGACATTTGTTGGTGAAAATTACAATGTTAACTCACTTCCAGAGTATTCTTGGTGCCGGCGGTTTCACATTTAGGTACATGACTTGCATTAACATTATCTGGTTAATGGTACAAACAAATTTTTTATGGATTTTTGGAATATAGTAAAATGATATTAACACTATCTGGTTCTGAACTCTAGTTATAATGTGTATTATAAAACCATTTTGGATGCTAATCTGAAATTTGGATCAATTCAAAAATGAGCTAGGATCAAGTTTGCATCACTACAACTTATAAAAATAAGGATTGGTACGTTAACTGGATAAAGGTTGTAAAATAATGATTTCAGTAACTCTGGAGTTAGCACAAAAGATAACAATTGGATGTAGTCAAAATTACCCTCGAAATTCCCTAAGTCATCCTTAAAATATAATATGTGAAAATATACTAATTTAGAATACCTCCAACAAAACCTATTTTTTCCTCTAACATCAGGATAAATTTCTCTTCCCTTGGCTGTGCATTAGATGAAAAAGTTGTGCATACCTGGGGCCATGTTGTATGAAAACTCCCTGTTTGATGTGTGACTGTTAATATGCAGGTCGCACTCAGCCCAGTGCGATGCTCTCTAGGACAGACACCACTGGGGAACCAAGGCCAGGAGAGGTCACGATTCACTGCAGGGCTTTGCTTCAGATGGCAAGACTGAATTTCTTCTCCTCCTCCATTTCACTTCTCTTCCTGTGTCTCCCTCCCTCCCTCCTCCCTTCTCTCCCCCCTCCCTCAGTTTTCAAAAAGATTTTACCTCCACCTGGTTTCATTGGCATGCATCTAGCCAAAATCAGAGTCTAAAGTGACTTCACCCACATAGGCCAACCCCAAGCACTGTGCCCACCTTCACTAAGACAGGTCCTGGATGTGGGGGTGGCCATTAGGACTATAGAGAGATCTACAGAGCTGACCTCCCGGGGTCAGGACGGTCCACACTACCTTTGCCCACCCCTCCCCGCCTTGGTGTGTCAGAGTGGGAGCAAACTTGGCTTTCAGCATGGTAAGAACAGGCACATTCCATGGCTGGGATCCCGATCCTATTTCCACTCCGCTTCTGATTTGTGTTGTGCTCTGAGAATTGACGTTCTGCTTGGGGAAATTTTGTGCTCTCAACTAAGACAAAGTTTAATTACCATGTTCCTGCTGTGGGGGAAAATTCTATTCTGGAAGCTAGTCCCTCTCAGACCAATCAGTCATCCTGCTCATTGACCAATGGCTCTCAGGGCAGGAAATTAGAAAAGATCTATATTTGGGAGAAAGCTTGGGGGTGGTTGGAACAATGGCCCTGGAAAGGCTTTGGGGCCCCAAAGGGCTGGTGTGGGTGGGGGCAGGGGAGAGGGGAAGAGTGAGTGCAGAGCAGGCCTGGCACTGACCCTCTGTGCACCTGCCTCACTCTGCAAGGCACAGATCTCCAGCCTCTGGGGCCATCCAGGGGCAGGAGAGTGGGTCTGCAGGGGCCAAGGAGACTATGCAGCGGGGTTACTATCTCAAACATACTGTCTTCCTTCTCCTAGGCTGTGTAACCCGTCAGGTTCAAGCAGGACTTAGGGAGCATCCTCATAATGACAACTTCAGGATGCCTCTTTCTGTCCTCTTAAAAACCCACAAGAGGAGGGACCCATCGAGGGTGGCTCATGTGGCACATGTGTACTCGCTCACACTGTAGCCCACACACACGCTCACCCACACCCCTGTCTTCACATGACGGACACGTTCCAGGTCAAGCCCTCGGCTAGTCCACATACACAGGTACACTCACACCTGAAAAAAGCCTTGGCTGTCTCTCCCAAAGGACCCCCAAACCATATTTTTATTTTATTAGGCTCAAGTGAGAGTAGAGTTCCCAAGGACAGTGCCCCTGAGTCCTACAAAATGGAGGTGAGGGTAGAAGGTGAGAGGCCTGGATTGAAGTCCGGGCTCTGCCACCCACTCGTTAGGACCGCCCCACTCCTTGGCCAGGCCACAGTTTTCCATACGGATGGTAGGGGGTTCAAGTCGTAGATCTCTACGGGTCCCCCAGCTGTGTGGCTCCATGCCAAATGCCCTTGACCCCCCTGAGATGAGCCACTTCCCCAAGGCAGCCAGCTTGCCCCTCATGCTTCCTCAGCTCTGCAGAAGCGACCTAACCCATCACCTACGATCCTGTCCGCTGGTGGTAGAGCAGCATTCAAAACGTAGAGAGACCTCAGTGCTCATGCAAAGCAAGCACTCCAGGAGGGCATGTACATACCTGCGGACCGCTCACTGGCCATCAGATGGTGTTAGCTCCAGGCCGGGCAGCCCCTCTGGATCTCTTCTCAGTCACTGAGTCATTCAGCAGACCTTTACTACATGCCAAGTGGCGGCCAGACTCCATGCCGGATCCTAGACAGATTGAGAAGTGAATGGATACCCAGACCCTGGCCTCAAAGGGTTCATACCTCGGGAAGGAAACGGACGAGGCCCTGGATGCAGTGACCACTGGGCTAGGAGTCCTCATAGGGGGCTGTTGAAGAGGACTCTAAGAAGGCCATCGCTTTATGGAAATAACACCTGAGCTGGGCCTAAAGGAATGGCATTGCTGGCAGAGGGATCAGGACAAGCAAAAGCACGGATACACACACACACACACACACACACACACACACACACACACGGAGATATACCATGGAGGAGTCTATTGAAGCAAAAGAGTATGGGTATCATACCAGCAATCACTTTTCTTAGAAATGGCAGGAGATGCATTTTAAAAGCAGAGGGAGAGTGGCTGATCCTAGAGGACCTCCTGCAAGTATAAAGACCTTCTTTATAGGAGGAGCCAGGAAGAAGTCTGTCTTGCGTCCCACCGAAGCCAGATTCTAGCACAGTGCCCAGGCCTCGGCAGACACATGGGATGAATTTACTGAGGAAGTGAATGGAGGAAGAAACAAAGGGAGCCAAGTGACACAGTCAGATTTGCATTTGAGACAGGTCACTCTAAAGACTGCATCAGTCCCAAATTTCCAGTACAACCATGTCTTCCACAGTGGGTCTGAACACAGAACAGTTCTTAGTTTTTTCTCTGGCCTTGGGAGCCTAGAAATTTGTGCAATCCCACAGCAAACAGAGCATGAGCAACCACCTAAGCCAATGTTTCCAGAAGCACGGGGCCTATAGTGCACAGGCCCAGGAATAAGAACACTGGGGTACATGATCAGAAGGTTGTTCTTTTTCTCTCCTCTTTTCCATTCTGTATACTTCAAAGTTCTATTTCTTGTCCACATGCCCTTAACATTTCTCGAAGACAAGCCAGTCTTCCCCCTTTCACTTTTTTTTTTTTTTTTTTTTTAGTAACCAAAAGAAGGCAGGTGGGGACCCATAGAGCCTTTGGCAAGCAACACCCTCTCATAGAATTTCGTGGCATTGATTTGCTTTACTCTCTTCACGATTACAATGGCTTAATGCATAGAGCAAATGTATGTCAGGATCCCAACAAAACAGATGGACCCTCAAATAAGTATATTGCAAGGGGACTCATGACAAAGATGTGGCAGGATGTAGGGAAAACACAGTAGGGAGTGCAGGAACCTGGGATTTTATTCTGAAGGCAATATGTGTTCATTATGGAGAACCTGGAAAGCACAGAGGCCTGGCAGGAAGGCAAAGCAAGTCCGATGCCACCCAGTGAAAAGCACTGTTGACACTTGGTGGAGAATTCTCTTCTTCCTTTCTCCTTGTTTCTCTAGAGAGTGCCTTCCTGAAGGCCCACCCAGCATCCTGCAAGTCTGAAAATTTCTTGCATATTCCAGAGTGTGTGAAGGGTAGGAAAGAACTGACACACACAGCACATGGAATGTTCCACATTTTGTCTTACACCAGGCCTTGAACCAGACCATCGGCCTTTTTGTCCTGTTTTCACGTACTTCCAGAACTTTAACCCTGAGAGCCGAGCTTTTACTACTGGAATGACTTCTATTTCGTGAAGACCCTGCTGTTCATCTGCTAACAGCACCCTAGACTTTTTCCTGGCCCCTTTGGGCTTCCAAGATTAGAATGATTGTAGACCTACTATTTCTTGCCCCCTCTGGCCTATTTCTTATGGCACACTCATCCACGTAATCCTCACCTTGACTTGCTGAAATGGGAGGAGTGTGGAGAAAGGACAAAGAAATAAGTTTATCTCGATATGTCACTAGCACCAAAAGAACGTAGAATATTACAGACTTGAAGTGACACTGGATTCTAAGTTAGCTTCATGGGAAGGTGACATCCCGTTGCCTTTAGAATCCCCAAAATGTTAGTATGAATTGAGATCTATTTATAGCCTTCAAAACTTCTGACATGGTCCAAAACTGTCGGTGGTAAACCCAAGTTTCCCAAATCCAATCATGTTTCGCATTGATTTCTGCTTTGAAATTGGAAGTCATTGCCCTCAAGATATAATAAAAGCCATGCTAAAAAAAAAAAAATGGAAAAGTTTCCCCCTTAATATTTAAAGGAGAATGTTTTTTATACAAAGCACTAATTTGTCTGCTTGAAGTAAATCACAGGGCCGCGCCAGCTGGGGTTCAGAGTCTAACGTTTTTTATTTCGTTTCCGTAATGACAAGCCCTTCTCATGTCTTTGCAATTCAACATAATAATATAGTATATATAATGTAACAATATATATTGCACGCCTACCCACTTGTTCATTCCTACCACGCCAACCTAAGGGGTCCCACTAAAGTCACGCACATTTCACATTTCTTTAAGAACTGGGAGGGAGGTGGTCTGAGGCTTCGTCTCCCACCTCACCCACCCCTCCTTCCCACATATCCTCTCTCCCTGTCCAGCTCATGGGGATGCTAGTCTCAGCCTCCAGGGTTTCTGTTATGGAAGACAGTGGGCGGGGGGGGGGGGGGGGGGACACTGTCAGAGTAGCAGAACAGAAAGAGAACCTTCTGGATTCCACATCAAATGCCCCTTTCCTAGGACATATGATAGCATCTGATCACAGGTAATGTCTCATATCTGTCCTTCTGCAGTGCTCCCAGCCTCAGGGACTGGAACCCAAGGCAAAGACCTAGGGGTCACCCTTGAAAGCTCCCCTCTTGACCCACAGCCCATCATGTGACATGCTCTGTCCTTTCCACCTTCCAAGAACCAAGAACCACCATCAGCGGCCTGCCTCACCAGATTCTGGAACAGCCTCCCAGCGACCCGTGTGCATTCACTAGCCCTGTCTCCAGTCCTGTCTACACCTTCCTCCAATCCAGCTCTATCCTCTTCTAATCCTGTCTCCATTCTCCTCCAATTCTGTTCCACCTTCCTCTAATCTTGTCTACACCTTCGTCCATCCTGTCCATGCACTGCAGGCAGAGTCAACTTTCCAGAATGCAAGTCTGACCACACCATTCCTTTCCATGGACGGCCGTCACCTTCAGGATCAAGCCCTTCATGGGACTTTCAGTTTAGTGGGGGGCAAAACAAAAAACAACAATAAACAAGCATATTAAATATAATATCGAGTAGTGATGAATGCTCCGAAGAAAACAAAAGCAGTGGCCCCAGAACATGTGGGCATTGATGTTTTAGATATGGTGGTAAAAGGGGGTGGGGGAGGGGTCTTTCCAAGGAGGTGGCATTTGAGCAGAGACCTGGGTACTTAGTGGGTCCTCAGTAACACTTAGTTGGCTCACTGTCACCCTAAATGAAAGACTCTAACCCATTTTTCTAAAAATCTTTCCCTCCAGCTAATTTTGTTCCAAGTCACAATCATGAGGCTTGGGGGACATGAGTGGGAGTTTAAATTAACCCGATATGCAGCAGAGAGAAGGGCAGCCCAAAACCCCAAAAGCCTTTTCTGCAAAAGGTCCAGGGCTTGATAATAAAATGGTGCTTTCATTCTCATTAATGGGGCAATTGATTTAAGGACCAGACCCAGTGGATTATTGATCAGTGTTAATGATTAGAAAATACCAAGTTAATGAATCTAACTGCCATGAAACCCCTGTGGGACTTGGGGAAGGCCAGTTAGATACAATAACCTTGTTCCCTTCAAGTCCAGCAAACAGACTTATTTAGAGAACTCCAGATATTTCTAAGGAAACAAAGGCAAAGTAAGAGTCCTTGGGAGTTAAATAGGTTCTATTTCCACCTAAACTGCTGCCGGAGCTGAGTGATCATCCTGAGCATCTGTAACAGAGATCTGCTATGGCTGACACCCCATTCCTATCACATTTCTTAAAATAAGCTTTGCATTTTAGAATAGTTTTAGGTTTACAGAAAAATTGTGAAAACAGTATAGGAAGTTCTCATGTACCCCACACCCAGCTTCCCCATTATTAATATCTTATCTTTGCACTGTCACAATTAATGAACCAACATTGTTGCATTATTATTATTAACTAAAGTCCATTCTTAATTCAGATTTCCTTAGTTTCTACTTAGTGTCCCTTTTCTGTTTCAGGATCCCCTGCAGAATATCACATTACTTGTAGTCATCATGTCTCCTTAGGCTGTGACAGTTGCTCAGATTTTTCTTCCTGTTGATGGCCATGACAGTTTTAAGGAGTTACTGACAAAGTGTTTTGCAGAATAGTCCTCATTTGGGTTTACTCTGAAGTTTTTCGCGTGCTCAGGCTAGAGTTATGGGGTCTAGGAGGAAGACAGGGTAAAGGGCCATCCACATCACATCATGTCAAGGATACTTACAATCACATGGCTTATTACTGTGATGTTGCCCTTGATCACCTGGCTGAGGGAGTGCTTGTCTGGTTTCTCCTCTCTAAAGTTTCTCTCCCTTCTGCTTTCCACACTGTTCTCTTTGGAAGGAGATCACTAGGCACAGCCCACACTTAAAGAGCAGGGAGTTAATGCTTCACTTCCTTGAGGGTGAAGTAGCAACATAAATTATTTGGAATTCTTCTGCACAAGAGATTTGTTTATATTAGTATGGACTCGTGGATATTTATGTTTATACCTGAGCTGTAATCCAATATTATTTTACCTTTTTTTGTTGTTCAAATTTTACCACTTTTGGCCATTGGAAACTCTCTCATTGGCTCTTGTGCTTGACATATCCCCATCAATGTTGGGGGGGCGCTGTTTGTTTTCGAGCACTTCCTTACTCTCTGGCACTACAAGATGCTCTGGGCTCATTTTGTATATTTCCTGCCTTAGCCCTGGAACCAGCCATTTCTCCAAGGAACCCTGATTTTTTTTTTATATTAGTTCTCATAATGGGGTGTTGTTTTGTTTCATTTTCTTTATAAGCATAAAAGTAAGTCATGCTTATTGTGGAAAATTTAGCAACTCTGAAAAAATAGAGAAAAAGATAAGAATCCCTAATTACCCACCAGCAAAAAAAAGCCACAGCTCACATTTTGGGTATTGCCACGTGGTCTTTTTTCCAGTTGCTGACTCTTGAGAAGTCCTTTCTGTACTTTCACTCTCGATCTTATCATCAGACCAACGGTACCTGGCGGGTGGAGAACTCCCTGTCCTGCTGCTGTGACTGGAACAGATGAATCATTCTGGCCTTTCTTGTGCTGTCTGTTCACTGGGTCCCTGCCCACTCCTCCCTCTTGGGGGGGTCACAGATTCAAGAAGCCCAGAAGTCAGGGTATGTCCTCCAGCGGACTGTGAGAGTGAGAATACTTCCTACTTCTGGGACCTTGGACGTGACAGTCAACTTCACTTTTTCTCTTTTCTAAGGACTCAATGACATAATGTGTATAAAGTACTTAAAAGAGGGCTTGGCATGTAGCAGGTTTTAAACAAGTAAAAGTTTTTATTGCTATAATTACAATTATTAATAATCCAAAGAAACACACCCCCAGTGATAGAAGCACAGCTTAGGCGGGCCCCTGAGAGGGACATATCAGCACAAACTACCTCTGCACTGGGGACCTCATGAAACTGATCTGGTCCTTGTCAAGAATTGGGGCAGATCGGCTAAGGAACTGTCTCTCTGCAGGACCAGCAATGCAAAAGAGGGCCCTTGGGTCTTAACTGAAAAGAATATATATGTAGGGGCAGTACTGCACTGTTGTCAAGAACAGGGGCTCAAGACCCGGGCGGCCTTGGTGCAAAGCCTGGTTCCATCCCTTACCCGCCAGGCAACTCTCACTCAGTAAGTTATTTAACCTCATCAGGTGTAATATAAGGATAACCATACTGCTTGTCTACAAGGTTGCGAATACTCAGAATTCACAAAATTAAGAACTCAAAACAGTACAAGGACAGAGTAAATAGTCAACTCCTGTTATTTACTATGTTTATTATTTCATCATTCAGGATTCTTCAGGTTGCAAGTAACAAAAAAAAACAACCCACTATTGTTTTAAGCCAAAGGGTATTTATTGACCCTTGTAGGTGATCTGCAGAGTTTCTCAGAACTTCATTGGCTCCGATCGGGTCATGTGCCCATCTCTGAACCAATCAGTCACTGGGACTGAGGAGATCCTAGGACTGGACTGGCCACTTTGAGTCATAAGTTTCACTCCTAAAGGAAATCTCAGGGAACAGATGTGGGGAGGCCCATGGTGATATGTGCTTTTCTTTGAAACTGTCTCCTTTTCCCAGAAGATGAAGCTTAACAGGAGAAGCCTTGGAGTGGCGAAGTATTGAGCAGACAGGGCCAGTCACAGCCAGCCAGAGTCCCTGGGCAATGAGGCTCCCAAAGAAGGGAGTGGGGAGGAGGTACATCAAAGGTGGGTAAACATGAAGGTAATCTTTGGGCAAGAATCATTTCTACAACATCCTGACCCCTCCCCTAGTTTAGGAGGATCACCTAAAATGTTCCCCCCTGGGCTGGCTAGGATAAGGGAAATACCATCAAACTGAAGTCAAGAGTCTTGAGTCCAAGTCCTGGTTCTGCTATTTGGCATGGGGCAGATGGTTTGCCCTGCTCTGGACCACCACCTCCCTTGTCAGTGAGCAATGAGTTGATCGTCCTAACACCATGTCAGCCCTAGAAATCCCTGAGTCCCTGCCCGTATCAGTGATTGCTCTCTTGCATTGATTTCTCCTCCAAATAGAGAAACTGTGGGTTTGCAGGGAAGGAGCCCAGTTTTGGTATGAGCACAGAAACCAGACAAAGTTGGGGAACCATGACAGGGGAGGCGGGGAGTGCAAATATATATCAGTGACCAGTCTGCACCAGACACTGATGCTTCATCATTATCCATGGCGCCTGATGCCAGGTAGCCCAGATGAATGTGGTCACTCATTGGCATGCTGTGTGGGATGGTTCCCAGGTATTTCTTGGAAGCCCACTTGCAGTCTAGCCAGATGGACATTGTGCCATATTTGCTGCTGGGAGCTGGAGTTGGGGTTGTCAGTCTCTGGAAAATGAGCCATTAGGCTCCCTTCCCAATGGGTCCTTCTGTAAGAAACTCAGATGAAACTGTTCCAGTAGTCTTACCTCCTTGGAGAAAATCCAATTGTCTGCCCTACCTCATTGAACCTGTGAGCAATGAGACTGAGGTCTCTCCAGACCCTAACACAAATGCTGGCATACAATAGGTGATCTGTGTTTGTTGAATGAATAAATAGATGGATTTAGATAACCCGGAATACTCTTTCTAGCTCAGCATTGTAAAGCAGGAAAACATGGAGTCAATATAACCTTGGGCAAGTCACCTAATTTCTATGGATTTCTTCAGTTTTACTTCCTATAAAATACATACAATAATAATTTGCTGTCACCTCATGGGACTGTTTGATGATTAAACGAGATAATGTAGGGAGCGCCTGAGTGGCTCAGTCATTAATCATCTAACTCTTGGTTTCAGATCAGGTCATGATCTCAGGGTCATGGATCGAGCCCCACGTGGAGCCCAGCATCAGACTTCATACTCAGTGGGAAGTCTGCTTGGGATTCTCTCTCTCCCTCCCCCTCTGCCCTTCCCCCATTAACATTCTCTCTCTCTCTCTCAAATGAATAAATAAATCTTTAAATAAATAAATAAATGAGATAATGTATATAGTACTACTAACTACCCTTACTTGAATATTCCCTCTATTCCCACTGCTGTATTAGCCTTCAGATAATGCATTTAAAATGATAAACACAGTGGTACTTAACAAATATTTGTTTTCTTCCCCCAGAACTACATTACAGTTTAAATGTTGAAGTTAAAGCTAATTTGTGGAAGGGATGGATGGAAGGATGGCTTCCATCTAGTAGTGGCTTCCAACAGCAGGGGATAGAATGGGTGTGGGGGGTACCACTGGCTCAGCAGATGTTTATACCATTTTAGAATAACTACCTTAGACTTCAGAGAGTTCCTGGGTATGAAGGTTTGGCTTTAATTAAAGTCTCAGCACAGTGTTAAATGCCATTTTATTTTCGTTCATAATCAACACTAATGAGATGAGTGGATCACAAACAGCACACATTCTGAGAAAGTGAAAAACAACATCCAAGCTTGGTGGTTTCCATTTTTGCTTTTCTCCCTCCCATGCTCTGTTCAATTAAAAGTTTTGAGAAAATATTGCAACTACACTCCTTGTCTTATGGTAATGAAGCATATTAATTTGAATGTGATGAATACAATATTCCACTGACTTTTTTATTCCCTTATCTACAAAAGTTTAAAATAATGGGCCAATTAAAGCAGGAGAAAAGAATGCAGGGTTTGCCTCGGGCTCCAATTCAGCAACCAAAGAACTGAAAGAACAAAATTCTGTGAAGTGTCTGGCATAATGACCAATGTGGACCAGGGAAGCAAGTACTGTATTCAGGATCAAGAGGCCAGGTTCTAGATACTTCTCCACTGTTGTCTCAATGAATATTTGTTGGATGGATGGGTGGATGGATGAATGGATGGATGATGGATGGGTTAAAATGGATGGATGGATGGAATGGAAAGATGAAATAAGATGACAACCCAGGTCCCATTCTTTCCAAGATAGAAAAGTAAGTCTAGCCTGGAGTTGACTTAACCCTTCTAAGACCCAAAAGTCAAAGGCAAAACTTAGAGATGAAGTTCAGCTGTCTGACCTCTTTACCTTAGATGCATAAACTATAAATCATCCTGAGTTCAGGGAGGACAGCCCTTGGGACCTTAACTCTAAAGTAGAGGCCCCCACATCAGCTAACCCCAGTATGAGTTTCTGCATTGGAAGAGGGACATCCTGGAGCAGGACTATGACCTTGACATATGATCCAAGTGTCTCTATGAGGACTTCTAGAAGACATCCCCCCTCATTGTGGTGCTTCAGTCATTAAGTCCACCTTGCCACTGTCCTCTTAGGCAGTCTATAGGTATATACTCCACAATATCTGTGTACTTTGCCACCTTCTGATCAGTTCTCTCCATTGCAAGCATTTTAAAATACAACTCTCTCTCTCTCTCTCTCTCTCACACACACACACACACACACACACACACACACACACACACTTATGAGGTTATTTCTAACTTAAAACTCATTGTTCCCAGGTCAGACAAATCCTTAACATGGTCTACAAGACTCTACTTGGGCTGACCCCTGAATGCCTCCCAGTCTTATCTTTCATCACACCCCCTCCACCCATGTCCATTCCCTGGGCTCCTGCATTGGCCTTAAGTCAGTTCCCAGACACCTCTTCAGCATTTGGGCTCCCACTCACCTCAGGACCTTTGTGCATGCTTTCACTTATTCCTTAAATGCTCTTGTCCATGTTAATACCTACTCATCTTTCAGGTCTTAGCTCAAGCATCACTTCCTCAAAGAAGGTATCCCTGATGATACTCCCTACACCAATTTCAGAATGTGTTGTGTTCTGTGTTTATCTTGTCATAACTGAGTATTTTTCCCTTATAGCACTTATCACAGTTTATAATTATATGCTTATGCTATTATTTGAGTCTTATATGTCTGCCTTATTAGGTCATTAACACTGTAACCATTGATTCATTGTATCCCTAGTGTTTGACACAGTGCCTGTCTCTTAATAGATGCTCAATAAGTATTTGTTGAATGAATGAATGAATGAATGAATACATAAATGCCTAATTCAAGAGCTTTGGCTCTTTCTAGTCCACTAGCTGCTTCCGAGTTTGGGATTTCTTAATTTCTAAAGCACTTACTTGCACTAGGGCCTTATGCTAGGAACTTGAACAACTGAGATCTACCCTTGTTCTCATGTAGTCCACAGTGTGACAAGAAACAGATACATAAATACATAATGACAATACAGTGTGTCCAGTGCTATAATCCATGTTAAGTGCCAGTTTTCATGGAAGCAGGGAAGAAACGCTCCTGTTCCCCTCCCCTGGGGAGGCTTCACAAAGAGATCTTTTCTAAGCCGAGTCTTCAAGGAAAAGGTGTTGGCCAAGGCAATAAGAATGGAGGTAGAATTGGAGGTGAAATGACCAGTAGGTAGGAAGGCTCATGAGTCAGAGCCTGGCACTGGGGGAGATAAGTCCTAGGGATGACAGCACCACAGGGGGAGAGGCAGGGCTGTGGGAGGTGAGTCTGGGAGGTGAGCAGGGGCCATGGCACTGAAGACCTTCGATGATAGTCAAAGATGGCCAAGGGCACTGCATGGAGGGGACTAGCATGGAGAGACATGTGATTTGGAGAACTCTGGAAGCGCTCTGGAGAAGAGGTGCTTATACTTCAAGTGAGAGATTTTCTCCTCTGAAGAAAGGGAGACTCAGTCCCAGGGCTGTCAATCAAACTCTTTTCTAGAATCCGAACTTTCTTTCCCAAAGGGTGCTCAGTGTGGCTAACCTTGCTTATTCATTGCAGGGAGAATTAATTTCAGGGAGGGGGGGAATTAAAAGAAAATACAAGATTAAGCAGTGTAATCAGCTGCTGCAGAGAGTTGGAAATGCAATAAATAATAATAGCATTGAGAGCTGTTTTTAATAACTCACCAGTGTAATTTAGCCCCAGGTTCTTGGAGCATATGTAAAATATGTCATAATGTGTATAATGGCAAATGCCTCATTGCCAGTCTCTAAAGACAAATGTCTTCCCAGGAGGAAAGGGGGTGGGACGGGGAACGGAGGAGAAATTGGAGGACATGATTGCAAATAGGGTGTAGGAAGGCAAGCATCGTTCATTCTGACACCACTAATTTGAAATTTGTGATCCTTTGCAGATGCGATAGGTTTTAGTTGGTTTGTCTTCGAGGATGGGGCAGGTTAACAGCAATAACATGGTAAAGCAGATAGTCATAATTTGTAAGAGACTGAGTTGTTTTCATATTCTGCAGAATCACCGTTTGCATGCAGTCTGTGTTATAATTACAGATCATCCTTGTCTGTCTACTCCAGCAGGTCCCCAGGGCACTGAAGTCTTGGCAGCATTTGTTTGACTTAGTTGAGTTACTAAATATTCATGAAACCATTAAAATGTGTTATTTAAAAGTATTTGATGAAGCCTCACTTTTAGTAATTCATATGGGCTGCACCCCCTCTCCCAAAGTCCAAGTTAGTGGGATGGGGCTAGGAGTTCTCCCCTCTCGGGGAGTCAACATGGTACAATTAAAATGAGGTGGACTTTGGAGTCAGACAGACCTGAGTTCAAGTTCTAGTTCTACCACTTACTAGCTGTGACCTTTTTCAACTTATTCAAACTCTGAGTCTCCATTCCTAATCTATTAAATGAGTGATGATGATGATGACGACAGCTAATATTCATGGATCACCCACTGCATTTCCTCTGTCACAGCACCACTGTGGTGTAGGTACTGGTATGATCCCCATCTTACAGGTGAGGAGCCTGAAGCTTGGAGCAGTCGAGTAACTTTCACAAAGCACAGGGCTAGCAAATACTGTTCAGGAACCCAACATTGGGTCCCTCTGACCTCAGAGTCCATGCTATTAAGTGTGGTGTGTGATCCCTGTATACTAAGTTCTACAACTGGGGAAGATGAGACACAATATGTATAAGGTATAACTCCCGGTGCATAGTAGACACTTTGTAAATGTCTCTTGCATTGAAGAACTAGATTTCTCTTCCTTTCATGTGTCCTCTCTGGAAAAATACAACATCTGTGTCTTTGTCAAAGTTTTATTAACGTCCTTGCCATTCTAGGCCCTTGTCTGAGTCACTGAGCACCCCTCCCAGGCCTCAGGTTTTTAATCTATAAAATGGGGGTATGTGGGAGTTCTACTGAAATCTTCTTTCCAGTTCACTCCCCATATCATCAAACAAGAGTTACTGCCTTGGCCACTGTTTCCAATAGGAATGTGTCCTCCCCTCAGGTGTTGTAGGGTTGAGACGGTTGAGATGGTTTGAAACCATCCTTGTATTCATGGCCAACAGGGGTGTCCTGGGACTCAGGAAACACCACTGTCTTCATTTGACAGTTGCAAAAATGAAGACTCAACAAAGTCAAGTTATTTGAAAGTCATCCAGCCAGTGAGTGTCAGAGACATGAATAGACTCAGGTCTGCCTTCAAATCCCATGTCCTTGGCATGCTGCCTTCCTATAGTAGTAATTCTCACCATTACAACTGAGAGCTAATTAGCAATGCAAGAAATTAAAGCAAGAGATTTCCCCAAAAAACACATGATTGACAAACAAATACATGCTCTGCACTCAAAGAAAGGAGAGCAAACTGGAGGAGTGTGGGGCATCAGGCCTTCAGCTGAGCCCTGACAGGCTGGCTTTTGTTGGCAGAGAAAAGAAGAGACAGCATTCCATGTGGGGAAATACACAAGGGAATGGGCAGAGGGCAGTACAAGTCAAGTTCTGCAGGCCAGGAAGGCAATGTCGAATGCATCCTGTTTGGAACATAGCTGGTTGGAACTGGTGCCCCATCTGTGATTCTGTTTGTAAAGACAGTCCCTGGACCAGAGATTCCTTGGTGGCTGAGATAGATCTTAGTGATGGATCCCCAGTGCCTGGGGCATAGTAGACAGGAAACATGATATTGGAGGGAGGGAGAGAGGAAGGTAGGAAGGCAGGAAGGAAGAAAGCACTGAAGCTAAAGGACAGGAGTGAAGGAAGGAAAGAAGGAAGGAAACAATGTGTGTAGCGAATTGGAATTTCTGTTGAAATTCCAACAGAGCCTGGATCCATCCTGAGAAAGCAAAGGAGGTAGAAATTGAAACATGTCAGTGGATATCTAAATGCCATATCTCACTGACTTTATCTGCAAATGAATTTCCACCAACAGCAGTTAAGTTTTGCTCAAATCAATAATTTGTGCTGACAATTGACACAAACATTGGGCACTCATTAATAAATGTGCTCATTACTCTTCCCTGTTGGATAATGTGAACTCCTTGTGTTCTGGCCTATTATAAGCAAAGAGACCTACATCTCCACCTCCTCAGCCTGGGACCGTGGTAGGGGAGGGCAGAATGTAGAAGGAGCCTGCAGGCTGAAAGCTTGGGGTGGTGAGGAGAGAGGGGTCCTGAAGTTCATCCGAAAGAACATAGAATTCTTGAAGCAGAGTTCAGGATCCTCCCAAAATTGATCTCCTAAGGGAGTTTGGGATGGTTCTTCCTGAGGGTTTTCTAAAATCCAAGAGGAAAAACCAGAAAGCTTTCCTCCCATTGTCTCCCTTGCCCCCAGGCTCCATGGAGCTGGTGATGAATCAAAATCAATCAAACAAATGTGGCTTTGAGAATTGACTACTGAAGGGAGGAAGCCTGGGGTGGAGAACCAGCCCAGCTGGATTCCACAGGAAGCTGCTTGGAGCCAGACACCTCTTCCCAAAGATACACATATAAGAGGCAGGCTTCCAGGTAGATGCGTTGAGGTTTTTTACATTTCAGCATCTGCCCCATCCCCATACACCCATAAATATCCCATCAGGGGCACTAATGACCAGCAAAGAAGTAAAATCATTGTTGGGACCAAATGAGATAAAATGTGTAGAATATCTAACCCAGTGGGGACGGGGGTGGCTATTGATACCATAGTTATTCCTAGAGAGAGAAGCAAAGGGCCTGAAGGAAAGAACCAAGCAGAAACAGGAAAGTTGGAGACCAGGAACAACTCCAAACCCATCCCTAACCACCCACCACTTCTCACCAGCAGGACCTGAGCCTTCGGTAGCCAGAGAATGCCCTGAATGAAAGGATACAGAGACCTGAACTCCAGGCCTGCCTCTGCCACCAACTAACTGTGTCACCTCCTGGGAGATACTCAACCCTATCTGAGCTTCCTCTGGAAGTGGTACCAGTGAGCACCTAACTGGTTGCTGTGATAATTCAGATAAAGGAGAAACCTACGTGACAGTCCAGCACAATGCTGGACCAAGAAAATGCTAATAGCACTTATTTCCCACTCTTTGCCTCTGTTTTCTTATCTGCAAATGGAAGTAATGCTGCACCCTAACTTAAAGTTAGGGCATAATATTTTTTCAACAAATATGTGTTGAGAAACTACAATATGCAGAGTGATTGAAATGGTTAAACAGAATTTGCAAAGTAAAAATCCTAGAGGACTTTTTAGACATTGTGACCTTCCTAATGGGAAAGGATTTTCTTTTTATCTATGCACAGTGTCTAACACATGTCCAATAAATATCAGAGAAAGAAGGAGAGGGAGAAAAAGAAGGAAGGGAAGAAAGGAAGGAAGAGAGGGAGGGAGGAAGAGAGAGAGAGAAGGAGGAAGATGTCATTACTTTACTATTGTACAGTTAACATCATCATTATAAAACTAATTTAAACAAACTCAGCCAGTGTCCCCAAAAGGGCTCCAAGATAAGGGCTAGGATAAAGAACACAGAAATAATTTTCCCATTTTGACCAGTGATGGGAATAGTAATGATTTTCTCTCTGAACCATAACCATCTTGCAGTTAAATTATTTGCTTTCTGGTAGAATCAAGAGCTCAAAGATGGTGCTCTGAGGAATTCTTTCATTTCTTTCCCACTTTTAAAGAAAAAAAAACTCCAAACGCAATTATTGGCATTATTTTTATACCAACTGCAGCAGAACCTTCTGGAAGATGAGGCTCCTACCAAATTAGTTTATCCAAATGAGATTTAGACAGTACCTTACCAGGAGACCACTCAGAAACCCACATACCACCAGTAAGCCCTTCTGTGTCCAGTGAATGTGGACATAGCTTTGCACATGTGGTTTCAGTTAACTACACGAACTACTCCAATCTTGTGGGACGCTACACCACAGGACACCTCTGTTTACTTCAGGTTACAAAGCAGTGAGCAAACTGAGAGCGGCAGAAGTAGCTCACTAAAATAGAATTTTATTTTCTGACTGCTGGGGGCTGACATGCAAGTGAAATTTAAGCAGCAACAAATACTTACCTGAAACCATTTGTCTGGAAGGAAGATTTGTGGCTAGAAAACTGAAGTGCAAGCACTCAGAAATTTCCAGAGGAAGTCTGATTCCCCTACCTTAAATAGTATTCCTTCCTCTCCCCAGATTCAAACCTCCAAACTGTGGAGGTTTTACTATGACTTCTCCGTCAGACCTCACTGATATATTATCTCGTGGAGCATATGGATAATAATGATAGTGATACTAATATAGTTCTTTCTGTGCTTAATTACTAATTCATTTCAATCTTTACAACTCTCTTTAGTAGGTACTATGATTATCTCTGTTTTACAGGTGAGAAAACTTGGGCACAGAGAAGTTAAGTTACTCACCAGTAGTCACAGAGCTAAATAAGAAGCAGAGTTAAGAGTCACTGCAGGCAGTCTGGTCCTGGAGGCTATGCTCTGAACCTCTGTGTTACAGTTTCATTCACTGGGTGTCAGAGACTGTGTTAAGAGGTTATAACATTATCTCATTTCATTATTGCAATAATCCTAGGATATGGGTACCAATATTATTCCCATTTTACAGATGAGGAAACTGACTCCAGAAGTTTAAATTATTTGTCCCAGGTCACATAGCTAGTAGTTGGCAGAGCTAAAATTCAAACCCAGTGATTCTGTGAACCCATAGTTGTTTGGCAGAAACTAGGTGCCATGGGCTGAATGTCTGTGTCTCCCCAAAATTCATATGCTGATGCCCTAATTCCAAATTGGTATTTGGAGGTGGTAATTAGGTTTACATGAGGTCATGGGGATCAAGATTTCATGATGGGATTACCATCTACAACTCAGAAAGAGGGCTCTCACCAGATCGCAACCACACTAATACCCTGATCTCAGACCTCCCAGCTTCCAGAACAATAAGAAAAAAATATCTGTTGCTCAAGCCACCCAGTCTAAGGTATATCATTACAGTAGCCTGAGCTGACTAAGACACTGGGCATTTGTGAGTGTGACCATCTTGGTCTCCAAGATTCTTAAGGGACCTTGAAGTCCATGGCCAGTATTCATGTGTCAGGACGTAATGGTCTGAATTGGAATCCAGTCTTCTGTGGTGTCTGGGTCAGAACAAAAGTCAGGTATCTGGTACATGAGGTCAATTCACCACCCACCCATCCCCACCCCTCCCTCAACACCCCTGCTTTAGCCCCACCCCTGCCATCCACACCCAAAGAGAATGTCTCTGAATGATCAAACCTTTATTTCTTTATGGCAAACAGTCCAACACAGGGGGAAAATAAAGTCTGCCAGTGCTGACAAAGAACTGAAGAGGGCCACCAAAGTGAAGATTCTTGGCCAAAAAAACAGTAAATCAGGACAAATTAGTGAGAGAAGTACCCAGTTTTGTCTAGGCTCACACCTACATTGCAGACACATTCACCTTACAATCTATGTGGAAATAAGACAAAGCAATTTGTGAAATGGATTCCACAAGTCCTCCAGTTGGGGCAAAAATTTCTCATCAAGTGAAAGATGGAACTCCAATAAAAATTTAAAAGGAGGTTACACGTAGAGGGAAGAGCTATGCAGATGCCACGTGATGCTGGATGGAAATGGAATGTGAGAAAAAGGCAGGCTCTCTAATAAACAATTCATGGATCTCTCACAAATACCAAACCGCAGATACATCATTTATTAGCTGGACATGTGGGAGAGTATGGACTTTGGAGGCAGGTAGATCTGGACCTGACACTCAGACACCCACTACCTATGAGACCTGAATTTACCGCTGATCTTCTTAGAGATGAACGTGGCAATACCCCCAAAGATACGCTGTGAGAATACGGGGAGATGGCCTGTGTAAAGCACCCTACAATTGCTAAAAAATAGTAGCTCAGTCTGTCTGGTTGCCATTGAGATAAGTCATCTGAGAGGCAGATGTCCCTAAAGCTCAGGGTTTGGAGATCATCAGAAGGGGACCAGGATTTGAGGCCAGAGTTCTTGGAAGAATTTAAGTCCTTGGGGCGCCTGGGTAGCTTAGTCGGTTGAGCGTCTGACTCTTGATTTTGGCTCGGGTCTTGATCTCAGGGTCATGAGTTCGAGCCCCAGGTTGGGCTCTACACTGGGTGTGGAGCCTACTTTAAAAAAAGTAAAAAGAATGTAAATACTTACATGGTGACAGCAGGCAGAAAGTGGGAGCCACTACTCCTTCTTCTCATGTCATTCCTTTCCAGAAATTCCAGAAAGCAGCAAGGGATGAAGTCTAGCTCCTGGCACCTGACCTTGCATCTAACAGATGCTCAGTAATCCATGTCAGTGGAACTGAATTGGGAATACTGTGTGTGAGGTAAAATAGGGCAAAAGGTGAAAAATGTGGGACAGAAACCTGGCTGAGATCAGCACCATCTGCCCCGAGCTGACATCTGAAACAATGATTATGCATAAGCTTGCAAAAGGGGAGAATGCGGAGGGTAGAGAGAGGGACAGCACCAGTCTTAAAAGGCAGAAAGCTGTTGGAAAGGAAGCAAGAGAGAGGGAGTAAGAAGCAGGCAGAAACCAGGAGAAGTACAGGCTAGAGAAGTCATGAGAACAAAGTATTGACTTACCAGAAGTCTTTCTGCTCCTAATTTAGTTCCTCATGTCTGGCTATGCTAATGCCTAAAATTCCACTAAGCTCATTGGGTTAAGTATTATAATCACTAAGGCTCCAGAAGAGAGGAAACACAGAAAGTCAGGCAAACCTCTGGGAGGTGAATTTGTCAGGTTTCCTTCTGGGCAGGTGGGGTCTGGAATGGCAAAGCGGTGAAAGTGGTGTTTCCCACCCCCACGCCCCTACTCTTCCTTCCCCTGCCCATCTCCCTAGTGTAAATACTCCTACTGTGGCTGATCAAACCACCAAAGATTTAACAACTGCCTTGCTAATTCCCTAAAAATTTAACCATCAGCTTTCACAAGCTGGAATGGGCTGACTCTGGACACCACCGCCTAGGCACAAATGAGATGGAAGATTGATACATAGAACCAAGAAGGAAAGTGCGGAGCAGAGAAGACGAGAGTTTGCTAAGCCTCAGTCTGATACGTAGAATATCTTCCCCCTTCATCAAGAAGGAAAGGAAGGAGAGAGGACCATTCACATTTAGTTATTGTTGTTGAAAGTACATTATATCCGTGGGAGAACATTTCAAAAATGGGCCTCCCTCTGACCCAGGCCCTCAGGTCTCTTCTCCAGAGGCAACTAAAATTCTCAATTATCAGTGTATCCTTCTGAAACTATGTTATGTATATGCCCACAGATGGTGTATGTGTGTCCCTTTTCAAAATTAAAATGACAATATACTAAAGGGCGCCTGGGTGGCTCAGTTGGTTAAGCAACTGTCTTCGGCTCGGGTCATGATCCCAGGGTCCTGGGATCAAGCCCCATGTCAGGCTCCCTGCTCAGCGGGAAGTCTGCTTCTCCCGCTCCCTCTGCTGCTCCCCCTGCTTGTGCTCTCCTGCTCTCTCTCTGTCAAATAAATAAAATCTTTAAAAAAGTAAAATAAAATGAAATAAAATAAAATGGCAATATACTAAACAACTTACTTTTTTCCTTTAATAATATATTTTCAGTGTTCTTCCAAGAAAAGATACACGAACGTGTTATATATTTGTAATGGCTGTGTCGTATACACTATAATTTATTTAACCAATTTCCTCAGTGATAAGCATATAAGTTTTTTCTGTCTTCTGCTATTACAAATGATGTGATGAATATCCTTTAAGTGAAATTCCAGGATCAAAATGTATATACACTTTTTATTTCTGATGGGTTTTTCCCTCCTAAGTGGATTATGAATTTACATCCACACCAGGTCATGAGAGTATCTTCCCCCACACACACACACATTGTTGCCCACGTGGTGTATTCTCCGAATCTGAGGCCAGCATTTGCTAAGTACAAACTCTGCTCTCACACCTGGCATAGGCTCTCTTATTTGAGGAAGGCTTATTCCCAGAAGAGGAAACTGGGCCTTATGAAGATCAAGGAACTTTCCCAAGGGTAGGTCTCTGTGATGGAAGTCCCAGTCTTCCTTCTTCTCCATGTTGGCCGCCCTTCCCCACCAGGCTCACTGTTGACCATCTGGTGTAGGGAGAGTGTGATGCCCCCCACAGAGCCCAGAAGCTTAGGACACACCTATAACCCACACTGTTGCTTCCCCATCCTTTGCTTTCTTTCTAGGAGTTTTGCTCAATCAGTTTTGCTTTTAGTAATTTCTTCTACTGATACAAAACCTGCCCAAACACAAATATAACTGTAGACTCAGCCCAGTTTACAATTACTTTCTTGGTGATCCAGTTTCCAGAGGCAGTTTGTGATGTCAAAACAGGGACCACCTATACTCCAGACTAAGCGTGATTGGTTTTTACTGGAGAAATACAGGCAAATTGTTGTCCTTTTGAAAAATAGCCTTACCCTCTAAGCCTGTTGCAGATCGAAAGCAGTTAAGTCTTTTCCCTTATGTCTTGAAATAGTCTACGTTCACACACATTCCCTCCGAGTCCCAAAGAGGATATGCCATGAGACGCTGCCGGTTAACGTTACACTCAGGCAGCAGATGTGTAGGGGTTGGTGAAGACTTTGGGGAGATTGCCTTCATAGAAGAGGAAGTAAAAGCAAAGATTACTATGAAACCACGTAGAGATTGCCGGCTAAGAGGAGGAGAAAGGTGGAGGGAGCGGGGAGGAGTGGAAGGGAGGGAGGGAGGGAATGCGGAAGACAGACTGGTGAAAATCAACCGTGCACTTAGGAGAACGGCGGAAAGAACGGCTTGGAAGACCGGCTTTAAATGCCTGCTGGCGTCCTGCTGGATGGTGCGCTAGCATCCGGGCAGGATGTGGGGGGAGGGCGAGTCCGAGGGGCTCCAAACATTGGGAATAGTGGTGGTCCTGTGCTCCTCTCTGAAACTTTTGCACTACCTCGGGCTGATTGACTTGTCAGACGGTAAGCGAACTCTTGAGCTTCCCTGTTTTTTTAAGATTGTGTTTTTCAGCTTAGGTTGTTATGAGTTTAGAAAACGCACGCAAAGTAGCGCGGAGACCCGAGAGCTCTGCAGAGGCCCTGCTAAATCCCAGCGGTGTTGATCCCTCGCCTTCCTTAGACCGCCCCAGGGATGCGCTGTCCAAGGTGCCTGGAGAGTTGGAGAACTGGAGGGGGTTAGATCTTCCCTTCCTGCCCTGTGTGCATGTGGGTCTTGGTGGATTACTAGCTGTGTGAGACTAGCACAAAACATCACAATCCTCTCTCTAAGTGTCTGATAGCTGTGTTGTTGGTGGAAGCCGATGAATTTTAGAAGTCATTATGTTGATTAACTTTAAGAAGTAGGTGGGAAGATTATGGGTGTTAAAACTTTTGTAAAATGCTAATCACAGTGCCGGACAATTAGAAGACATTTAGAAAATGTCAGTTCCTTTCCCCAGCCCTTCACCCCCAACCCTCATAATAATCCTTACCTTAAAACCACCTTATTAGCTGTGGTTTTACCTTCCACTCCTTAGTGAGAAAGTAGCCAAAAATTTGGAGTAACCCATGCTGTTTATGACTAGAAAGTTAGTGGTTTGGTTTCCAAAGTTAAAGAGGTTCAAGAAATGAGTATTTTCTTCCTCCTTATGGAGATTTTGTCCCAAATAGGACATAGTTTGTTTATATAATTTTTATCACATAAAATTAGACTTCTGGAGAGATTCCAATTCTGATGAGCAATGCATTAAACAAAACCAGTCTCCAACAATATATATTCAATGTATATACAATGTGTATTCAATGTATATTCTTCCATAACTGGATAGTGTAGACAGAATTTCTCTTCCAAGAGGCATCACAAGCCATAACTGTACATAATAATGAAATACATTTGTAGACAGAGGACTAGCTGAAGTACTAACCAAACCTGAGATAGAATAGAGACTGAATGTGGGATGATGTGGTTGGGTGAGCTCTGGACTAGGAGTCAAGAGACCTGGTTTCTATTAACGATTGCTCTCTATTTAATCGGTCATTTTTTATTTGGATCTCAGTTTCCTTATGAGAATATTGATGATTTTCAGACTCTGCTTCATGGAATTCTGGAGTACCTGAATATTTCCTTGTTCACAGTTTCACAGTAAGGCAGACTCTGGACGCTTTGTCCCTGCTTCAACAAAACCAGGTTCCCTTTATCTGTCCTATATGCCAGGCCTGTACATGAGAGCTTGTTAAGCTTCAGCTAAAATTTAGTGAATCCATGAGTCTATGATTCCATGATTGTGTTTCCCTGAGATTTTGGAAGCTGAAGCACATTCAGAAAACTTTTATTTCTTAAAAACCACCTGAAATCTAACAATCTGGAAGAATAGTTCTTTGTGCACAAAGGAACTCTTCTAGGCCCTCAGGCCCTTATATGTGCTCCTCTCGACCCCTACACTCAGCCTGCCAGTCCGTAACAATTGAGCAAAACCCCTGGTTCTCCACTAGATCCCCAAAACATGTTTCATCCATGCTCTGAGCTTCAAAGGAGATACCCACTGACGTGACAAATTAATGTAAGAGAAAGTTCCAGAGAAACTTCCTTATAAGGCTAAAAGTGTGGTGGAAAATATTACCCTGTTCTTCCTTTCCATATCCGAACATGCTCATCTCTCTTCTCCTGCTTCAGCTTCTCAAGATTATAGCTTTTGGTTTTATTAACACAGAAGATATCAGTTACTCATCTAATGTTATAGTAATGAGGGGATTAGGGTAAAATGTAGAGAACATATGTTTAAGACCGCCTCCAGGAACCCTTGGTGAAGGAAGGGATTAACATTTATTCAGCACCTACAATGTCCCAGGCATAGTGCCAGGTGCTCCTATATACATGAGCTAATGTGAGCCTCAAAATAACACTCTAAAGAAAAAAAAATTAAATAGCACTGGAAAGTGGATATCATTGTTCCTGTTTTTAAATTTTTTAAGATTTTATTTATTTGAGAGAGAGAACACGAGGGGGGGGAGGGGGAGAGGGAGGGGGGAGAGGAAGAAGAATAGGGAAAAGCAGTCTCCCAACTGAGCAGGGAGCCCGATCCCAGGGCCCTGAGATCAGGACCTGAGCCGAAGGCAGATGCTTAACAGATTGAGTCACCCAGGGGCCCCTCATTTTTCCTTTTATATAAAGAAGAAGACAGGTTTAGAGAAACTACATAAAATTTCCAAAAACACAAGTAATAGCAGGGTAGAGGTATTTGTCTCTAAAATTGTACCCATTATCCTGTATACCAAGTGGCTCAATGAGTAAGATGGAGTCTGTGGTCTATCATCAAGTCTATACCACACAGGCTGCTATGCTAGAGCCTTTCCCATATGGTCCAAAATGCCATTTTTAATGTGTATGTGACATCTGAAATTCTGTTCACCCATTTGAGTCCCAAAAGAAGAATATCACCTCCTATTAAGTACACAAGGACCAATGTGATGCAATCATTCTAAAGAGAGCAGGAGAGCAATTCTGAAGAACCTATCAGTAGTCTTTCTTAGGTGCTTCATCTTATTCGTATTTTATTTTTCAGTTGTAATTTTAGAATGGTATCGATTTTGGGCCTAGAATCAAAAGAGCTGGGTTCTGATCTTGGATGTGTCATTTATCAGTGGCATGTCCTTGGGCAAATCCCTTTTCTTCCCGAGCTTTCACTTTCCTTATTTGTCAAAATGGGGACATGAGGATGATGGTTGTACTAATTTCCTAGGACGAGTGTAACAAATTACTTCAGATCAGATGGCTCAAAATAACAGAAATTTCTTCTTTCACAGTTCTGGAGGCTAGAAATCCAAAAGCAAGGAGTTGGCAGGACTGTGTTCCCTTTAAGTCTCTAGAGGAGAATCCCTCCTTGCCTCTTGCAGTTTCTGGTAACCCCAGGTGCTCCCAGGCTTGTGGCAGCATCACTGCAATCTGTCTCCACGTGCACATGGTATCTTCTCCCTGTGTGTCTCATCTTCACTCCGTCCTTCCCTCTTCCTACAAGACACCAGCCATGTTGTATTAGGGCCACCTTAATGACCTCATCTTAACTGCCAATCAGTCGGACTCATCACCCGTCCCTCCAAGGTGAGGATAGCAGGGGCTGCAGAGAGGAGAAGATCGGGCAGGGGCACGGGGTGGCAGACAAGTAATGTCCCCCAGAAAGTTCAGAGACCATTACCAGTGAATGCCTTGTCTCTCCCTCTCCTGCTGCTCACTGGGCCAGCCTGAGGCAGGCTCCCCCTCACCAGATGGGAGTCCTCTCTTCCCAGAGCACCACGTCCACTGGCGCTGCTAACAGCAACTCCAGAAGTAGCTCACCATCCCAGGGCCAAGCACTGACCGTGGTGGTGAGGTACGCATCAGTGTTTCTCAGAGTGGGTTCTCCTGCTGCCATGTCGTCCACCTGTCTCAACATAGGTTATAAACACTAGTTTTGCTAGCATAGACATAGCTTGTTTACAGAATCAGGAATGTCACAGGCTATGCAAATCACCACCAAAAATAATAGCAATAGTAATAACTTCACAAACTCAGGGAAACCATGAGAATCCAGGTGTGTTTATTGGGGTCTTTAGAAAGAGTCAACTTCCCATGCATTCTAAAATATGTCAAACATGTATTATTACTCCGGAGATTTTTGATGGTAAAAGATTTGAAATATGGTTCGTATGAAGCTGACTACGCACACATAGCCCACTTTAACTATTTCTTATGGAGTTAGTGCCTGTCTAGTACTTCATAGCTTAGGAACCCATTGTCCTTTGAGTGTTGCACTTGGACAGCAGAGAAATCTTGTCAGGTATGGAATCTTATATTACTATTGAACTAATTCTGTATTTTTTAAAAAACTGAAGTTCTGGGGCTTTGACTTCAAGGCCACATGGGTAGAAAGTAACAATTTCAGGACTCAATTCAAGTCTTCTGAGTCCCACTACAGAGGACTTTCTCTTGTCCAAATGCAGCAAAACTGTGCTGGAGCATTGGGAACATCACTGTTTCTACTCATCAAATGTTTGTTGTCACTCCTCTTGGTAAAGTACTCATAACGCAGTCCAGTTAGGTTGTCATGGGCTGAGTCATGGCCATCCAAAGATATCTTGTCCTAATCCCTAGAACCTATGAATGTCACCTTACAAGGAAAAAGGTTCTTTGCAGGTGTGATTAAGTTAAGGATCTTGAGATGAGATTATCCTTAATTATCCATGTGGGTTGTATATGCCATCCTAAGCCCTATATGTCATCATAAAAGAGAGTCAGGCAGAGATCAGACACAGACAAAAGAGGAGAGGGTGATGTGAAGCTGGAGCAGAGACAGGAGGGAGGGCCACAAGGCAAAGAGCGCTGGCAGCCACCAGGAGTTGGAAGAGGTAAGGAATGGATTCTCCCCAGAGCCTTTAAAAGGAGCATGGCCTTGTTGACATCTCTAGATATAGACCCAGGGTTCATACACCCTCCCACCACTGAGTAAACAGAAGAACCCAAGTAGATTACACTTCCACAGCTTTAGCCCCAAACCTCTCTCTTCTCTTTTTCTTCTTTCTACTTCCAGATTTGGTTATTTTTAATGCTTCCATAGATTTTGTTTTACTTTAAATGGTGCGCTTAAGCCTTGATTCCTTAAATATTGGCTTTGAGCAGTCTCTCCTGCCTACCTTCTCTAAAATATCCAAAGACAAGCACACTTTTACTTCCTTTACTTCTCCTGTCTTTCTCTCTAACTACCAAATCTGTTAATTACATTATCATTTTTATGTTGCCAAGGTTTAAGGTGTTCTGAGAATATACCTCTTTCAAGGTAACTGGGAGGAGTTTCCTCAGACCTCTCATCCCCCATGAGGATGACCCTGTCTCTCGCTCTGAATGGGCTCCCAGGTCTGTCTAGAACTGCCTACTTGTATGACCAACAGAAGGATAGAAATGGATTCTGCTTCAGAAGAATGCATTCTGTGTTCAGAAACCTTTCCAGTCCTTGGGATCTCACAAGGACATCCAGAGCTGCCTAGGCCTGGAAAGCCACCCCCTCATTCAGCCACAGACTGAGGACACCCACCTCCTGCACCTGACCAATAAAATGAGACTGACCCCAGGTTCCACTCTGCTACTGCCCACCTTCTCCCCCAACCACACCCTGCAGCTGAGAAAATCTCTTAAAATCCAATGCAAAGACATACTAGTTTTGCTAGCATAGACTACCTGGTAGCTTGAAGTCTGTCATAGCAAGCCTGGTCAATTTTTTTAAATGTCTTTTCCTATCCAAGATGATAGACGCTGAGAAAAAGTGAGGGCCACATCTAAATCAAAGCAACTGCATGTGGCTGGTTTGAGATTCTGTAGTGAAAGAGAAATATCAAACATGCAACTCACTTGCTTTGTAAAAACATGTTTTCCTACTTATTTGCATAATACTCACACAAGTTATACATGAATGAACTCTCATGATTTAACAATCCCTTACCATACAAATAAAGTGAAAGTGCCCATAGCTTGCCGCCACCCCAGTCCCACATTATCCCCAGGACCAAGCACTGTGGTGACACAGTGGTCAGCTTCCTGGTACCGACAGACAAGGACCACCGCCTGGTTTATAGTAAGAAAAGTGAATATAGAGTGTACTTGAGGAATAGAATGAACCTGCTTCGAGAGTCTACTCTATTTTCAACTACAGAAGAAACGGGAGAGAAAGGAGATGGGAGAACCAAGATAGGAAGGAGAGAGCGGCAGCACAGAAGTGGTCAGAAGTGGGGAGAAGAAAGGTGAAGAATCAGGAGTGAGAAAGGGCAGGGAGAGAGAGCGGCAGTAACAGGAAGGAGATTCAGCTCATTCTGAGGCAAGCTCTTGATTTCTCTGTGGTTCTCTTGGGTGTCCAGTAAGTTCCATCCTAGAATCATTTACCTTTAAGAGTCTGCTGAGCTTATTAACAGCTTACCAACGGCTCATTATGCTCCAATCTCTAGAGACCATATGCTGCAAAAGAAAGTTCCAGGAGCCCACTTGGCACCTGCGCCGTAGCCAGAACTCCGCCCCCCCCCCACCTCTGCCAACAAAGCCAGCCCCAGGGAGGAACCCAGCCTTTGTCTTCAGTGCCACAAACCTGGCTGGAAAGGACAGTCTGTCCCGTTACTTCCTCAGGCCTCGCTCTGGCTGGGCAGGCGGGGTTTTCTGAATTAAGAGTTCAATGGCACACACATCGTCATTTGTTCAGCATATTCGGCCTCGTACTCCATTGATCCCATGCCCTGGAAATAAGTAAGCATTACAGTATTGTTCCTTTATTTCCCTCGAGGCAATATTCAAAGATAAAAAAGTCAAAGCTGTCCACAGATTCCTCCTCTCTGCCTTCACCCTCCCTCTCCCATACGTGCCCCTCCACCATCTTCTCTCTCTCCAGCCCCAGGGTTCTCAACCTCTCGTGCTACTCAGGCCCTTCTACTATGATGCCCACTTGGACTGATCTTTCCTTTCCTTCTCTCCTGACTTTTAATCCATCCCCATCACAATGTACCCTTCTGCACTGACTGATCTCGAACTGCCCCTGAAAAACAGACCCCTGCTTAGGCAATTATTTTGTCCGTGAATTTGTGTGTGAAGAGCCTGAGTAAAATCTTTTTTTTTTTCCCTTCTTAAATGATGGTTCTAACATAGTATACTGGCTTTCGACCGTTATCTGCTTTCACATTTGCATATTTGAAGAACTAGAGAAAGAATAGCTGAGGTGATCTTTCCCCTCTCGAGCCATGCGGAGCTGTGCCTCCCGAGGGAATCGGCTTTAAGAGAAGGGTTGCTTCTGGCACCAAGGACAAACACTTTTTGAAAGAATGGACAAATGTTTTTATCCTGACAACAAAGAAGAGCCTTGAGGAGGGGCTGTTTGTGAAGACAGTGAGTATGTCCACCCTGTTCACCACATATTTCTCCTGCCCAGCACATTGCCCAACACATCGGAGATGCTCAAGAAGTGTTGAATGAATGAACAAATAACTAATGAATGACAAGCCCAGAGGTTTACCTTCAAAGCTTCCTCACACTTCAGAATGCATCTGTGGGACCAAGACAAAGCCTTCCAATTTCACCAGCAAAGACTCCACATCCCACACCATACACAGAGTTACTTCTCACTCCCCTCCAGTGGGCCTTTGTTTTCCCTCAAAGCCTGGCTCCTTCTCCAGACCTCTCTATTCCCTGCCTAATACACATTCTAATTATTGACAAGCTTGCTATTCCCCCTCTGGCCTGCCTGGGGGTAAACCCCTGATATTTCAGAGAATATTCCAAGAATAGAGCAAGTGCTCCTACTTGACAAATAGGTACTCAATAAAAACTGGTGAATGAGTGGCTTAATGCACAAATTAATGGCCAACCCTGCTCATAGCAAAGGAGCTGAGAGTGCATTCAAGCCCAACCCTGGACACCCTCATTGCTATTCCTTTGTTGTTGAAAGAGCCTCAGGCATCATGCAGTTGACCTGGACTCCAGCCTCAGCCCTGTCCCTCAGGTGCATCCATGTTCCTCTCTAGGTTCATCCTAGCCAACCATAAAATGAGCAGGTTGAATTAGATCAGTGGTTTCCAAATGCTGATCTGCAAAATTTCCAGAAGGAGCACCATATGGGATTTGGGGAAGGAAAAAAACATTTGTCTGCTCTCGCTCTTTAACCCAGCATCTGATTGTTCTCATCTATTTGACGTAGCCTCCGTGCAAGTTGCCTTTAATTAAAGAAGTCCTTGCCTTTATAGGAGCTTGAAAACCACTGATAACATCTAATATCCATCCAACCTTGAAGTTTTCATGATCTCACGATTCCATGATATACTTGCTTGCAAGGTGGACAGAAGGGATATGACCTTGCCAGGGCCACATTTCTCTACAGCACTATCACCGTGACAACCAACCCTCAGATAGGATGCCTTATGGGTGCACTGGCCTGAGCCATAACCCCTAGAACAGTGGAACCAGCAGCAGCCATAAAACACAGTACAAATGAGCAATATATCTGTTCCCATGGCTGTCAGAATCTAAATAAGTTGAGGGAGTGTTGCAAAAGCCAAGATGAGATCACCAAGCTTCTGGTACTGAAAAGGTATATTTCATAGAGTATTTAGCTGGGCAGGACCCTAAAGAGCATGAAAATGATCTGGTGCCTTGGAAATAACCCTGGAATTGGGAGTCAGAAGCCAGAATTTAAACCCCCCTTCTGCCATTTGTGGACTAATGACTTTGGACAAGGTACTTAACTCCCATGAGACTTAGTTTCCTCATCTGTAAAATGGGGTAATATAACCCACCTTGTAGGATATTGGGAGGATTAATTGAAATGAACTGTATGAGAGCATTTGGCTCAGTGCTAACAGTTTATAGATACAAAGGCCCAAAGGAAGGAAGTCACTTGCCCAAGGTCACACAAAAATGGCATTATCATCATGTTGCTCACAACTCAGCATTGCCATGGTCTTAGAGGATTCTGGTGCCCAGGGAGGTAGAGGGGCCCACTAAGCCTTCTACTTAAGTTCCCAGCACTTCAGGGGTGCTGCCCTGGAGGGGGCGCTGAGACACCACCCAAGAGTCTCACTCTCAGGAATTCAATATAGAAAACACATTAAGACCTGTTTACATGGAAGTGCTGTTTATAATTATTGTTCCCTATGGGATAGTCCCCTACTGCTTCCTCCAATCCTGTTTTAAACTGCTCTGCTAATAGAGCTTTCCTGGCTTCCCCGGGGAGACATTCACAGAGGCTAATAGAGACATAATTCAAAAATTGCTTGATATACATGCCCTCAATTTTCCCCAAGAACTACCTAAGATACCCAAACATGCAACGCACTCATTGGCCAGATGCAATTAAACATGCATGGTATTAAATATGCGGGCTGCTACTCGGCCAGGTCTGCATTAAGTTGCAGCAGTCTTGCACTTTATCCTCAGATTCTGCCGAGGTCAAGTGCAACAGGAAAGAAGCAAGCTGCTGGATGGGAGCCCTGGAGGACGCTTCTTACTGAGTCTGCACTCCAAGGCTTTCCAAAGCCTTTTTAGACAAGACAAGGAGGCTTTTAAAAAATCCTCCAGATCTGAAGAAGCAAAGAATCAATGCTGAGCAACTCCGGGAATAATAACCTCCATCTCTCCAATGTATGAAGAGGAGAAGGAAGGCAGAAAGAAGCTGGATGCAACGCTACAACATTGCAATAGTACATTACAGAAAGATCTGGCTCCAGATCCCAGAACAAGCGCTTACTCTCTGCGGGACCCTGGGAGAATCACATAAGCTTTCAGAGACTTAGCTTGTCCAATGGCAAACTGGGGATACTAACATCACCTCCCGGGATTTCTGGGAAGATAAAAGGAGATTAACAAACGAAAGCACTTAGCACATCTTCACATAGTAGGAATTCATTAAACTTCTTTTATATAAATTGTTTCCCTAAAATCTGAATACGGAGAGCATGGGCATGCTTATATACTTGTTAAACAAATACATGAATGTTGAGAAAATCTAAAATAATACTAAAATTAGAAGATCAAAAGAAGTAAACTAGGACTGATTAAAAAGAACTCTGACTTACCCAAAAGTAATAAACTTAATAAAACTTGGTATCTCGAGAGAAAATTAATATGAACTGAAAATAGCATAGGTTCAAGGTGACTTTAGAGATGTTTCTGAAGATGAGATCCATAATTGATTAATAAACTAAAAATATAAAGAACTGGCAAGGCTACAAATCCAATGTCCCTGTTCATCCCTCCTTTTTCCTACAGAAGGAATTGAAGCCCCAGCAAATGGAAATGCCCAGCCCCGCAAAGAACACTGAACCAGGGGGTTGAGGGCGGGTCCAGCCCTCCTACACATTGTCCCTTAAAGATAGTGCCAGACTGACACCCAGAGCTCAGTTTCCCACCCCACCCCCTCACACAGGGATGGGCACGAGGGGAAAGGACAGGAGCCACACTTGCCACTCGCCTACTAACTACACACATCTGGGTGCCCACCTAATCCTCGGGAAGACCCTAAGAAGGTAGTGTCCTTCACATACAAGACTGTGGAAGCCACCCAACAAGTGTGTGACAGGTTCAGGATTCAAGCCCCACTCCCTGGGCACAACATTCAACCATCTCTGACTTGACAGATGTAAACATCTGACCGCAGAAGGCTTGTCATCAACGTGACCTGATTGCAACTGACATGACTGAGCTTCAGTCAAACTGTAAAGGTGGAGATTTTTCAATTACGTGAAGATTTGCAAGAGCCCCCGCACTCTCCTGTCATATAATGAGAGCTGTGGTCACTACGACAGGTGCTTTCTGGGTTTGGCCTGGGAGAGGGATAGTAAACAGGCAGTGTGGGGGCCTTGGGAAGGGCAGGCAGCTGAGAGGAGGGGAAAGCGGCCGAAAGCTGGAGGCAGTTCCTCCCATGGCCTTCACCTTCACCTGTGCAGCCCTTTCCAGAAAGTGTGGTTGGAAGCTCCCCCCCTTCACTCCTGAGGAGAGCCTCAAACTCTTGGGGCAGATACAGCACAAATGAGAAGCCTGACCTGCCCCCGCTGGGGTGACAGGATTGCTCCCGGATGGAGAAAGGGTGAAGTCTCTCAGCCCAAGACCTCCATTTATCTTCAGGACAATTTTAATTGGAAACCTCGCCTCGCTGCTGCCCACTTTTTCAGAAGTAATTAGAATGCTAATCTATAAGAAAGATGTCTATTAAAAATAAATTAATAATAGATAATACATTTTGGCTTACAATTTTGAATAATATGGCCATCCTGTCTTAAAATAAAAATTCATATATTTTTAATAAGCCTGAGACATGTTTCCCAATGAACCACAGATGGTTCATTTTTATTATCCTATAAAGAGACATTATGGGTAAATGTTTTTTTAAAAATGGCAAAAGAGAACCGCAGAGCTGCCTTCTTTTGGAGATCTCCAAGTACTTCCTAAGCATCGGGCTCCCTCCTGTCATCATGGAGACCGAGACACCATGGATCCCCTGACCTTCATCCCTGATCAGACAGAAGCAGCATGGCAAAATCAAAACCAGACACAGTTCAAATTCCAACTTTGTTACTTGATGACTAATAACCAAGCCATAATGACCTAGAAAATGGGTATTTATAAAATAATCCTGACGAGGTTATTTAAGGAGTATATAAAGCAGGGCATGAAATGCATTGGACACAGCAACTCACACTGAGAGGCTCTCTTTAAACGTCCCTTCCTCTCCTCTCAACATCTAGAATCACGAGGAACATTTGAAGCTATTACACCTATGTGCCCAAGCACATAACCTGACATTGTACTTACAAAGAGAATAAATACGTTCTGTCCATTTGACAAACATTCATGAACCCTACAACAAAAAGCTGTTGAGTCTAGAGAACAAATAATTTGAACTATCCTAAGAAGGTGAGATGTGTAGAAAGCAAGGGGATGGTAACTGGCTCTTCTCCCAGCCCTGATCATCAGGTTATTGACTTAAATTCAGTGAAGGTCAATCAGTATTAACCAAAACCCATCCCTGTAACAGCCCCACTGCTGGGGCCAGGAGACAGAGGGAAGTATGACAAAGCTCCCTCCCAACCCTCCCCACTGCACAACCCAGTTCCACCAGCCACCCAATTGCCCGAGCCCTGGAAAATCTTCTTTGTCATCTCCTGATCCCTTTCGCTCATACTGCCCTCCCTTACATCAGCAGGTCTGGCGGATTCTATCTGCTGGAGAGACTGGAAATCTGCCCCTGCTCCTTCAAAGTTAACATCACCAAAAAATAATAAAATAAAATAAAATAAAATAAAATAAAATAAAATAAAATAAAATAAAATAAAAAATAAAGTTAACATCATCTCTCATCCAGTTGCAACTCTACCCTAGCAGTCTTTTGGCACCTACTAAAATCAAACCAAAACAAACAATAACAAAAACCCCTTATTGAACTATGGTAGGCATCAGAACCCAGGTAACCAATATCCAGATTTTTTAAAAAGAGGAGGAAAACCATTCCAGCATCCCAGAAGCCCTCTATTCGCTCCATTCCAGTCACTAGTCCCCCAAGATAACTGCTCTCCTGACTTGTAGTAGCACGCACGGGTGGACCTTTCTCGTATTGTTGGTTGCTGCTGTCATTAATTCATTTGCATCGCTGTGCAGCATTTCATTGTGTCAGTACGTTAACAATTTGTTGTTGATTTTAATGTTAACGGACACTCAGGTGGGTTTCCGGTTTGGGGCAATTAGAAACTTGATACCTCTGCTTCCCATTGCTTTGAAGATAAAAACCCTAAATTGACTGGTCTGACCAATTAACATCTTACCTGACACGTTGGCCATTCTGCTCCACCACTTGGCCTCCACTCTGTTGCTCAAAAGGCCAAATTCACACTCACCTCCTCATCCTGGCACCTGCAGTTTCTGCTCCCTGAAACTCTTCCCGCGATGCTTCCTCATCTTTACCCTTCAGCTCCGGTGTCTGCAGACTCTCCCTCCCTCTGACTCAAATCAGGTTCCTTCTGGCTTTGCTTCCTCACACTGCCCCCTCTTTTTTTGTCAAGGTTCTTAAGACGATTCATAATTGCATATTCATGGGTGTGATTATTTAGTTAACGCGTGGGTCCCACTGAACGGAGGACTTGCCTGACGTATTTGTGATCACATTGCTGGCACCTGGAACAGTACCTGGCACAGAACAGGAGCTCAAGCCGTATTTGTGACATGACTGAATGAACTCGCCATCCCCTCAAGGAGCCCATGGTCAAGGGGGACCGAAAGGCCTCTGTCTCTATCATGCCGTGTGGCAGATGCTACCGGGGAGAGGCGTTGCCATACAGGTGCTGTCTGGGGAAGAGAACAAAATTCCCATTTCAGAAGAAGTAGCCCTTGAGGTGACATTTTATAGAGGACTGTACAATTGCAGTAGGCACCATTCACACTGTAGTCTAAATAGCGCCCCCTGGAGGAGTGTGGTGTGATGGGATAGATTTGAGGGAAACCCAGGAAATAACCCAGCAGAGAGGGAAGGCAATCAGGTGCTATATAGAGCAGGAGCGTGTGCAGAAGCATGAAAGCGTCACTTAGGAAGTCTGGTTGGGGAAACAGCAGGTACTTCTAGAGAGTGAGTATGGGTGGGAGAGAAGCAACAGACAAACCCTGAAAGCTACGCAGGAAGCCGATCATAAAAGACCTTGAAGCCCTTATTAAAGAGCATGGCCTTTCTCCTGCAGGCAATGGGGCGCTCTTGAAGGCTTTAAAGCAAGGGACATATTCAGATGTATTTCCTTTGAACATCTTGTTTCCTTTTTCCCCAGAGCCTCTACACAAGAGGTTCCTGAAAAGCTCCCCCCATCTTCCCTTTGCACTTAGAATGTCACACACACACACACACACACACACACACACACACACACACACCTCTCTCTTCCTTCCCATCTAGTAAGTTCCCAGTCCTTCAGATTTCAGGCCTACCTTCACTCCCTCAGGGAAACCTCAGGGCACCAGAGCCCCCTGCCACTCCGTAGCACCGAATAGCTCCCCTGGGCAGCACTCCTCACAGTTACAATTTGATATGTGTGTTTGTGATTCTTAGGTTAAGTCCCTCATGCACCGAACTATAACCTCACTGGGGACAAAAACCATACCTGTCTTTGCCCACCATCGTATCACACTGCCTGTCTAAGTGCCTGGCACATACTGGATACTCCACAGTTAAGTGCTCTATGAATGACTGTTCTACAAAAGCCCTTCTGCCTGTTCGTGCAGAGAACCCACTGGTAGAGCTGAGGCAACAGGCTGGAGGCTGGAGCTTTCCAGTTGTCTTGGGGAGAGATGCTGGGTACATAGCCTTGAGACCAAGGAGTGTTCATGCCCAGTGCCCCAGCTAGGAAATCTCCAGGTAGGCATTTTGAACCCACACCTAACAGCAAAACCAAACTCTATCGACTATATTTTCTTATTTTCTCTTTTCTTGATACTCTGGCATTTGGGGCCTTGATCCCGGAGAGACCGCACCTCCCAGGGCTGGCTAATTCGTACGGATAGCAATTGACTCCCTTGCAAGTGTGCCTTTGGCACACAAACCAACCAATCCAGAGCCCACACCCAACCATCTCTTTTAGCTAACTCCCACACACCAAGTCAGTATTCCCTCTGCTCTAAACCACCGCAGGCCAGGTACCAGACAGCCGGGAACACCCCTACAGCCCAGAGGTGGCCAAGATTCTCCCAACTTTCCAGTCCCAGCATACCTATCCTGCCTCACCCATTCCTTCCCACAAAGGAAGGCTCTGGGCCATGCTCTCCCCTCATCCCTGTCTGCCTCCTGATGGACCCCGGTGCTTCCTTGTGTGGCCCTGCATGGCGTGCCATGCCTCCTGTTTCTAGGGATCCGTGGAGTATGAACTTCTTCCCTGGTGACAGTCATTTCCCCGTCTGCATTTCTTACTGTACATGATTAAAACAAATCCCAGGTCCACATTTTAACACAAAAACCCTTTAATGTATTCAGGTGTCCCAGGGTCCTAACTCCTCAAAGACGAAACTAAGTGGTGAAGGTCTTTCTAATCCTCATGGCTCCCAACGTGGTATCTCAGAAGACACTCATGAAGGTTTGCAGATAATGAACAGGAAGCTCCCTGGCACCCTCATCTCCCGAGAATCTGCTCTCGCTCCCGGAATCAGGTCCAGGCGTGGAGCTTCTCCAATGGCCTTGGGACCAACCAGTTTTACAAATTATCAACATCTCCCCATTAGCTGTTGCAATATTAAATTGTGTGACTGGAAATGAATGAATAATCCCACGGGCAAGTGAGGAGACCAAGCAGCGGGGATTTAATAACAAGTCCTGCCCTCTCTCCAAGCGGAAGGTCTTCCTAATTAAATATTAAAAATCTATCCACACAGCTACAGCAAAAAATTGCTTTTTCAGCAGCATCGCTTTGAGACACTTCCTCCAAAGACCCAAGTGCTGTGGGAATGTCCTCTAGGGGACCCAGATGAGGGAGAAAGGGAAGCCCCAGGGACAAGTACTGCTGGGTGCCAGGCACAGGTCTTTCCTACGTCTTGTCGCCTTTGGTCCTCATGAGGACCACGAGTTGTGGGTAAGATCACATCTGAGTGGCAAAGTTGGCCTTTTAATCCAGTTCAGTGTGGTTATAACCTGAGAGGCCATAACACAGCAGTTCACAGCATGGGTTTTAGTATCAAGCGGGCCTGGATTTGAGTCCTGGGTCTGTCATTTACCAACTGTGTCACCTTGGGCAGATGACCTTACCTCTCTGAGTCTCAGCTTCTTTGTCTGTAACAGGGAAGCAGCGTGGGGCTCACGGGGTTTGGGGAGGGTTCTGCGAGATCATGGACAGGAAGCTCTAGAGGCAGGCCTGGAACCTCAGAAATGCTTCTGAAATGTCAGCTGCTGTTCTGATCAAGGGAAGACCCCCCCAACATGCCCCCTGCCCCCCAGTGTTTCAACACCCCCATTCTCATTTTATTTGATTGGCCAGGACTGGCTACGTGATCACACCTAACTTCAGAGGGGCTGGAAGTACATCCACACATGTGCACGGAGGGAGGAGAACCAAAAATAGCACTAATGATCACAATATCATGTTTTGTTTGAAAAAAGTATTATTCCACGAAAACAACATTACAACAAATACAACTAAACACCCAATACACTAGACTAGACTTCCTAGGACCACAGTGAAACAGCCATGTTTTTAACCATAACATAAAAATTATCAAAACATCCATACACATAGCTTTAAACATATTTCAAGCACTAATGAACTAGAAGGTGAAAAGGAGAGTGTGCCTTCTTCCTCAGTCTCTGCCCCGCCCCCCGCCTCCCCACATAATCCTGTAGAAGTGATCACTATAGACACGGTGTTTCAGGATTTGAGATGCTGGTGGGGAGGTCTAGGAAGCCTTCACAGAGAGGCATGACTAGAAGCTATTTGGATTTCTTAAATGTGAGATTTAACTTTCAAAGACTCCTATGATCCAACTTAAGCTTTATGGTAAGGCGCTTTGAGACTCATATGATGAAAAATCCTGCTGTCTCACAGCAAGGAATTTAGAAGGGTTAAGAATTCCAAGCCAGAGCTCCAATCTGGAAAGTTCCATCAAAGGATCACTCTAGGCTTGGTGGTTGCCACCCACCACTCCTCAGATTAAAAAGCGTCAGAGTCCTGTGACCCACTAATGGATTCACAAACTAACTCAGCTAATTAATCCTCGCTCATGCATCCTCTTAAACTCTGAAAGCCTTCCAGCTGGCCACCCTGGCTAATAGAGTATTATTATGTGGGTTCTCCAGAGTTGCACCCTGCCAAGGTGAGGCTCTCCTGAGTCGCACTCAGCCAAGCAGAGACACCCATTAGGAAATTGAGTCTCATCTGTCCCCACCGAGTGAGGAGGGGACGTTATTGAATGCCTTCAACACACTAGCTACTTCCTCTGCAGTGCTTCCCTGGATCCTAACAGACTGGGAGATGGGTGCTGCTGTGCCTATTTTACCACTGAGAACACTGAGTCTTGCAGCCTGGAAGTGACTTGCTCAGGCTCACCAGCTGTTGAGCCACAGAGCTGGGATTCAAGCCCGACTGTTTTGATTGCAAAGCTCACCCTCATTCCCCTCCTGCTGATGCTCAATTTGTCTCCCTACCACCTTCCCCAACCACCCTGTATACGCTGATGCCTCCCATGAGCCGTTTCTCTCTCGTCCTGGAACCCGGCTTTGTTTTCATTCACAGCACTGCTCACCACCTCTGTTCACCGCTTTGTTCTCCACCTTTTGTTCGCTGCCTTGTCGCCAGCGCCTACAAGAGTGGCTGGCACCCAGTAGGCGTTCAGGGATTATTTGCTGAATGAGTGAACAGTGCTGTGACAAGAACACTGACCTGAGTTGAATCCTGCTCTGCCAGGAACCCAGTGTGTGACCTTGGACAAGTCCAGTTCACTCTCTGGGCCCCAGCAGCCACATCTGTGAAGTCAGAGGGCGGGATAAAAGCATCTCTTTGTAATTCGTATGCTCTGTGACTTATGCAGCCTGTCACCCAGAGCTAAGGCTGCTTTCGTGCTCAGAAAAGGGAAACAAGATTGAAAATGCTAAATGGATAGCAGAGAGCTTGAGGCAGGGGAGGGGGTGGGAAGGGAACCCTTGAAATTATTTGGTGTCTGCCCTCCAGCCACCTGAGACTAGGTTCTGCAAATTCTCAAATGCAGAAGTGCAAGAAGCTTGGATAGAAGAATTTGGTCCCTGACTTGCTGAGACAGAGCAACAACCACAAAGACACAGGACTGTGCCTGGGGGGCCCATAGGATGGTCCCTTATGCCAGAAAGCATCTATCAGTCAGATGATGAGATTTGTCTTTGCTCTTCTACTTAACCATCCTTGTGATTTCAGGGAGGTCTCATATGACCTCTTGATTCCATTTCTCCTAATACAATGGGAAAATTAATATTTTCTTTCCTCTCTGAGCCTCAGTTTTTCTCATCTGTGAAATGGGAAAAATATAACACTTCCTTCACAGGAGCTGTGTGACGTGAAAAGAGGTTTATTAGACTAGAAAGCTGAAATGCACTGAACCAGAAGCTGTATATCTACCCCATTCTTGCTACGTGTGATATTAGCCACACAGAAGCCTATATCTGAGGACACAGCCTGAATCTGTACAGAGGTCCTCTCTAATCACAGGGCATCCACTTTGCTCCATGTTGCTTGGGACCCAAAAAATGAACTTGTCATGTTTCTAGATTATCACAAAACACACAAAAGTCACTTGGAAAAACATGGTATGGGGTAGGGGAAAGGGACGGTTAAACTAGGCTCTCAGACAGAGGCATGTAATATGAATGAGTGATAATGGAGAACTGTCCCTTGGTCTCAGTTCTGGGGAGGTAACAGGGAGTAGTGGGGATTGCGGTTAACTAGCGAGCACAGGCCACGACTAAACCAAGCAGCCACTCTTCAGCTCCAGCCAACTGTTGCCATGTGATAATGTGATAATGCAGGCCAACACAGACATGAATTCCGATTTCTAAAGAGAAGCCAAAAATCCATATTTTATGTGAAATAAATGTTGTCAAAATTCACATTTAAAAGAAGTGAAACAACAACTGTACCCCTCGGGTTGCCAGACGGTGATTTCTAAACTAAACTGTCAAGTGACAGAATTAGCCACAAAATTAGCCAAATACTTCCCAGATATTCTCTTAGCTGCTTTCTCAGCACTCAGTGTATTTCCCACTGAGCCTCTTATAGTTCTGCACACTTACAGCAAACAGTGAGCACTTACTCAGCACCTACTATGTGCAAAGCCAGCGTAGACCTCATGGAAGAAGTGAGACACCAAAAATAAAAACAGAACAAAAGCAGGCGCGAGACAGAGTCTCTCCACCAGTACCCTACCTGACCCCAGTCCCGTAAATGGAATCTGCAACACGCAAAAGTAGATTCTGACACCTGCCGGGGGATGATTAGAGACAGTAAGTGGACAGAGAGAGCTTTCCCTGTGGCATCTGCGAGAGCTGTCCAGAGGAGATGGCGCTCAAGGCGTCAGGTTTAAAGGGTGGCTGAGGTTGGGATCAGCTGATGACACGCTCTGGCAGAGACCGAGGACTGCGGCTATTGCAGAAGACCCACGCTGGGGAGTCGTGGGAAACTGTGCTGGGGAATCTGGGCTTCACCCCGAGGATTCCTCAGGAGGGAACTGGCAGATGGTAATGGGGCAAAGTGGATGGAAAGGGACCCCCTTATCCTCCTGCATTCTCCAGGATGAAGAGTCTGGGCACGGGCTCTGGAGGCCCCTCCAGGTCTGACTCGTCACTTCTTGTGTTTTTATTCAGACCATGCAGAAGAGACATGCAGGACAGGGCTTCTCCTGACAGCTTCTTGCGGGCGGTCTCCTCGGGGGTGGGGGAGATGCCTTCATGGTAATGATCTGGATCCTGAAACAATTCAGAGAGGCAGCGGGGCTTCGAAACAGGCAGTATTTCCTTTTTTTATGATGGTTTCATTTTACATTTTTATTGGCTCTCCACTGATTGCTCTCAGGCTCTCTGACAGGATGTGAGATGCGCTGACATTTATAGAAATCAATACATTAATAAATCACGAAGTTCATAATGTCTGATTTGCTTCTAAATGAGACAGAACTATTATCACCATAAAGTTGCACATAAAATATGCCCAATTGTGATGTATTGTATAGTCTAATCAAAGGCATTTGAGTGAATAACCTTTCCCCAAAAGAAGGAAACAATCAAAGCTGAATAACGTCATTAATAATTCAAGGTATGTCTGCCAAGGCTTCATTTATTAAGTGCACAGTTAAGAGGCTTCCGAGCTGAGTCCTGCAGATGACACCTTGCCATCTTCTTCCTGCCTCTGGGCAAGCAGACGTCCGCTCTCCGACGAACTGGCTGCAGTCCTTGCATTTGGCAGTACGTGTTGCAGGCGAGGGTAATGTCCAATTCCCTGCTCCAGCTAAGAAATGGACCAAAACGACACACACGTTGACTGTCTGGATTATTAAGGGCAGAGGGCATGGAGCCATGTAATAACTCTAGGAGAGAGCAGGCAGGAAACTTTCTCAGGGACGGTCAGTTATTATATCTATTGACTTACCACTCCAGGCCCTGTGTTTCTGGGGTCCACCACTCACAGACGCTCTGCCCTGTTCCCTGGCAATCCGAAGACTGAGGTGCTCAGCGCTCTTTCATCCAGAATCTTGTGTTCGCTTATGTCCGCTGCAGTTAATACAGAAAGATCATCTTCACTTTAGCCAGTTAGTGTCCAAGCTGAGCTGGCAACTGGGTACTTTTCTGACAAAGCAAATCACAGAACGAACAGATCTTCCCTACATTGAAGAGGAGCACAATTAACTAGATCATCAGAAAAGGTACAATCATGACTTAGCAAGTATCTACAGACTTGATTATTGGATTCTGCCTTTGAGAATCACCCTTAAAATCATGGACATCATACACTATTCGATAGAAACAACATTTTTGAGCACCTACTATATGCATAGAGCATTTTACGTATCTTATCTCCTTTAGACTCACAACTACAAGGTGCGTATGATTATAGCTGGAATTAGTCTAATAACCGTATACCTCCTAGGGACAGTGAGATGATTCGATCAGTCCTAAAACTATTACCATGCTCTCCGAGCTCACCAAGACAGGCACTTAATATGAGGATACATGAATACTGAATTCCAGCAAAAGCTCACTTGGCCAATCGCCATTATTGCCCTGCTCGTGATTATTCTGTATGGGGTACAGAACTTCATTTTCACAATAACAACAATGCAAAGGTTTATTCAGTTGGATTGTAGAGGCCAAGTCGACCTGATGAATTTGGTTTTCGGGCCCCGAGCACACTAATTTGGGGTAGCTGAGCATACCCCAGCTAGTCTGACTTTGCAGCAGGGATATGACGGAGCCGGCTCACACCCACAGACTGCGTGCTGCACTCCCCAAATCCACCTCCAGTGACCTCACGTCGATAGTCCAGTGGGAGTATTTACACCAAAGAGATTGGAAAATGGTATCAATCAGGCTTTCTCCATATCCCCAAATGCCAGTTGTTAAACATTCAGCAGCCCACCGAAGCAAGCCCTCTGCTTGGAAAGCATTACCTGGCCAGTTGTCGAATTAGCTGGAAAGCAATGAACTACTCTTCAAAAAGCAGGCTGAACGACAGGCTTTTCACACCTTAGCCTGGCCTGGATCCACTGAGTTTCCACCAATGAGAAAATTCTATGCCTATATTCACGAGGCAATTTTACTTTTCCTTCGAGTGATTTTTTTGAGCTCTCTCTGCACCTTCGTATTTCTAACTTAAAACTAGCAGTGCCCTTCCCCATGGATACTTCTCCCTCCTTGTCCTCCTCATTTGCAGTGAATTGACATTTTAGCTTCTCGGTCAAGAGGAGCAACAAAATCCCATCTCTGTAATACTCTTATTTCCTGCAGGAATATTCAAGACTCACTTAATCCTGGGCAGCACCTCCCCGTCCCCAGCCCACGGCAGCCACCACTCATGAACTGGCTATATCCATGTGCTGGAACTTCAGGGCAGCTGAGACCAAAGGAGAAATGGTAGAAGGTTCCCCACTGGGAATGCCAACTGGTGGCAGGATTTGGGCCTCATGGGACTAATTGCTCCCTAGAGCTGCGGAGACTGCTGGTGCCACCTAAGTAAATCATCCAGGATGGTTTTTCCAGATACAGAGGTCCACTTAAAACATCATCTAGAGATTTCCACCTGAGGCTGAGACCCTACAGTGAACCTGACATTTCTCCTTCACAGCCTGGCCAGGGGCTTCGCTGGACTGAAATGTTGCTTTGGAGGCGAAGGGAACGTATGTGGCCCTTGTTCCCTGTCCTGAAACACCATTTAGGGCTCCTTCTTTCTGCCAACCCTAGGATCTAAGTGATTCACTTCTTTCCCAGAAGTTTCTTTGTTTTTCCAATCTTGTTGGGAAATGTGTGAATTTCATGCTGTCACGCAATAGAGTTGTGATTTATGTCACAGTCTGTGTAATGACTTTGTGGACTTTTAATAATTACATTATATTTCTGACAATTAATCTCTACTACCACCACCTTCCGAGGTACATCTGACACTCCCTTTCCCACACACCCCACTCAATGTGGTGATCTGAAGACCATGTTCAAAAACACCCTCCTTTTGGGAGAAAGGTCAGAGAACTGAAATACACTATATATGGAAGAATTTTCAAGTCATTTGATCTGAAAAATCTCCCATCTAATGGAAGTAGCAGTACTCAGAGATTTTTTTTTTTTGGAGGACTCTTTTTTTTTTTTTTTCAGAAGATTTTCAGGACTGAGGTGTAAATGAATGAGAAATGTATAAATTCAATTTTGCTTAAAAGGGGCAGGAGGGTTTCAAGATTAAGAGAACAAACGCTTGGAGCAAAACATGATTTGAGTTTTATTGAAGCAAGAAGACTGAAAAAAATGTCCAGAACACTCAGAAAATCTTTATCAAAGCTCAGCTCGGCACTCCCGGGACTCATCGTTAAGTTTATAAAATTCAGAGCTGATGAGTTGTGTGTGCTGTGTGTGTCTGAGTGAGTTTATGACTCACCTCCAAGCCCTGGCGGTAAGAATCTCAGCCTCCAGGATTACACTTCAAGACCAAATGGAACTTGTCCCCATGAGTACCAACCCCCTCCCCCATGGCTCCATATAGGCACCAACAAGGATCCTCACCCCTGACTATAATGGGGTAAACTGTCAATCAAAAGATAGTGTTAAACTCATCCAGAATAAATCAATCGACCATGTTTAAGGGGAGGGAAAAGATCACATTTTCAAATGCCAGCATGTCACCTCTAATACAGTTTTTAATGTAACCAACATAGTTTAGGCACACGGAAAATGAACCACTGGAAGCACTAGAAATGTGATTTCAAGAGGCAGCACGGCATTCAATTTTATGCACACTGTCACCTAAATTATTTGCAGCTCAAGTATGTCACGCTCTTTAAATTTTCCTCTGGGTTCAGTTTTCACAGTGTCCCACAGTTTTGATCTGTCGTATTTTCATTATCATTTGGCTCAAAATTCTTTTTAATTTCCATGAGAGTTCTTCGTCCATCCGTGGGTTACTTAGGAATTCGAACCAGATTGCTTGATTTCGAAACATTTGGAGATGTCCTCCCTTTTTCTTCTTCCCTTGATTTCTTGTTTAATTCCACTGTGGATAGAAAACATCCTGAATAATTTCAGTTCTTCTAACTTTGTTGAGATTGGCTTGGTAACATTTGGTAAGTGTTCTCTGAGCACTTGAGAAGAATGTGTGAGATCTGTGGCGGTTGGCTAAAGAGTTCCACTCTGCTATCAATGGAGTCACGTCTGTTAATTGCATTGCTCATATCCTCTACACCCTTATCGATTTTTTATCAGTTGCTGAGAGAGGAGTTTTGAAATTTTCAATTATGACTGTGAATTTGCAATTTCTCCTTTTCTCTGTTAGCCTTCGTTTTGTGTGTATTTGGAAACTATATTATTAGTGCATACTAATTTAGAATTGTTTTGTCTTCCTGGTGGATGGCGCCTTCATGATGCAAACTCCCTCTTTCTCTCTAGCAAAGATTCTTGCCTTAAAGTCTACTTATCTGATGTTAAAATAGCTGTGCCTGCTTTTCTTGATGTGTGTTTACATGTTGTATCCTTTTCCATCCTTTCACCTCTACCTTGCAAGCAGCACTGAGTTAGGGCTTGCTTTTTATCTGAAGCTTGCTCTCTTGTATTGAACATTTTCTCTTGGTCGTTGTATTTCAAGTTTTATTGTGATGTTCCTCGGTGTGGTTTTCTTTATGTTTATCTGCTTGAGTTTATGCTTCTTGAATCTGTGGCTTGATATCTGTGGCTTGATCTCGTTCATCCAGTTTTTTTTAAATGATCAGTTGTTACCTCTTCAGATACTGCTTCAACATCATTTTCTAGCTCCTCCCTTTTAGGGACTCCAGTTATATGTATGCTAGAACTTTTCTTCACATCCAATATGTCTCTTTTATGGTCTTGTCTGTATTTTCCATGTTTCTCTCTCTCTGTGCATCAGTCTGTTTATTTTTCTCGTGACCTATCCACTGAATCATTAATTCTCTCTTCATCTGTGCCTAATCTGCTGTTAAACTGATATATTTATTTGTCAATTCTGGATAATATATTTTTTTTAATTTAGAACTTTTCATTTACTTTTATATGTTCCGATTCTCTGGTGCAATCTCCATCTTTTTATTTTCTTGAGCATATTTCACCATTATTTTAAAGCCCATACTTGATAAATCCAGTATTTAGATGATCTATGAATCTATTATTATATTCTGTCTTCTTCTCTTGGTCCTGTCTCCTAATATGCCTGGGAAATTTTCAGTGAGTGGTGAACATTAGAACACAAAATGTGAACACTGTCTGGCTGAGCCTTCAACTTACACAAGGTAACTGAGGAGGTGCAGACAAACTTAATCCAAATGGGGACTGAGCTGTTTTGAGGCTGGATTTCCATCTTTGAGAGGCCTGATCTATTTCTAATGTGCCCTTGCTCCTAGAACGTAGTCCTTTAGGGGTCAAACTGAAAGCCTGAATGTTTACCGGGAACGCCCCGTCTCGAAGACCCTGACCTCCAGCAGCTACCCCATAACACTGTGAGCCTGCCAAGAGCTCTGTTCATCTCTGCAACCTTTGGGTTGTGGTTTTTGCTTAGTTTCCCTTGACCTCTGTCACTTACAATAGCTCAGGTTATTTGGCTCATGTCTGCACTCCCCTCCTCTATGGCCCTTCCAGTCTTGGCCCCTCGAGCCCCGAATGTCTTAGTAGGACTGATCCCATTTTTGTCTTCCTGGATGCTGAAAGTTCTGCTTACGCTCTTTGCTCTTAGCAGACCCTTTTTGCTCAGTTTCCCAAACTCATTATTCATGCCGCTTATAAATCAGCATACACTGTGAGATGAAAAGCAGCATTGACTGTCAGGCTCAACTTAATGAGTTTTTCTTCCCTCCAGAATCATGGCTTCTAAAGATAGGATATCTTGTAGCTCCCCAGTGTCTTCAAACACATGTGTGAGTTTTTTTTCTGCTCCCCACCACCACCACCCCCAGGTTTCAGGTGTCTTTTTGCTGTTGTTACTATGGAAATTTTTAAAAATTTTTAATTGATGTATTTTTTTAATCCTCCTTTTCCAGTTATTCTCAGTGGTAAGTCAGCTCTGCTATAGGAGAGCTCACCATTCCTGGGCCTTTTGGCTTCTCTATCATTACATATGCTATTCCCTTGTTCCCCTTTTCCTTGAAGACTCAAATAAATTATCACCTCCCCCTGAAGCTATCACTGTCACCCCTTCCAATCCTGTGCTATCCAGGTGACATTCGTTAAGAGCTTCCTCCTCTTGGCTCCCAAGTGTCTTAGCCATATCCACATTGCTTGCTACTTGGCATGATTTGCCAATGAAGAGTTCCAGACCAGCAATCCATAGCATCCTACAAATAGGAATATTATATTTGGCCCATGCTCTATGTTTCCAATGTTAAGGTCATTGATGACAGCTAAGAATCAGGACACAATCTTTTAATTGTAGCAGCTTCTGAGAAGAATCTAAAGGTCTGGACTCCCTGAACCTAAATTCCACATAACAGCAACCAGCTATGGAAGAGCTGTTTCCCTTTCATGGGGCAATGACTCGCAGGTTTTCAGTCCTGACCAGCCTCTCTGGTCGTATACCCAGCACCTGACTTATCTCAATTACCTACCAACTACTGTTGGCATTTGAGTTTGTAATCTTGGTCTCTGTGTGTGTCTCCCTACCAGTCGGAGAGCTCCATATGAACAGATGGTATGTCTTTTCACCTCTCTCCCAAGCCCATCCCTGGCATGGCAGCAATGGTCGATCCATATCTGTAGATATACCTCTACAAAAATGCTACCTACGTGTTTTTAGGGCTGTGAAACTATTCTGTAGGATGCATAGTGGTGGATATGTGACATTATACATTTGTCAAAACCCATAGAACTGTACCACACAAAGAATGAATTCTAATGAAAACTATGGACTTTCGCTAAAAATATTTCCATCTTGGTTCGTCAGCTGTAACAAATATTCCACACCAGAGCAAGATGTTAATGCTTAGGGGAAACCGTGAGGCGACATGCATGGGAACTCTGTATTTTCTGCTCAACTTTTCTGTAAACCTAAAACTGTTCTAAACTTCCTCTTATTGGAAAAATTAAGTGAATGTAAATGCTATTAATCAGAATGATAAGTGATAAAAGAAGGCAACTAAATCTGGCAAAATAAGCTTCTCCCAGAGGATTCAGGTCAGGACACAAGAACAAAAATATTTACCAATGGATCCCCACCTATACCACCACTTTTAGGGACAGCAGAAAATAAGCCACTGCTGTCTGGGGGTGTGGGTGAAGAGTGACCAAAACACACTTAAGGTCATGGCTGGGCAGGCTTACACACTCTTGGTCAGGAGTGATGGAAGGACAGGAGGAAGTTCAAATAATAGCCTATGGAGGAAAAACCAAGCTGACCACCAAAAAGACCCCAAAAGGCCAGTGGAGAGCAGAAAGTAAAGCCCACCATTTCCTGCTCCCTGGGACCTGGACCACCCAACCCCATCGTGCCATGGAAGATTTTCTAGGTCTGATGATTTGTCTTATGTTTTGTATCCAGCCTAATAGGGGACTTCACCTTCATCCACTCTGCTCACCCATCCTAATGTGCTAATCAGTTTTTTCAACAGCCCCGCCCCCCCTTTTCTTCCTGCTTCTTACTTACCAGGTTCAAGAAGGGAAAAGAGAAGCAAAGGCTTGTAGATTGTAAGCTCCAGCAGAGCAGGGAACAAAGTTGTTTTGTTCGCTGAAATACGCATAGCAGATACGTCATTGATGATTGTTGAATGAGCAAATACAGAATCCTACAAAATGTGCAGCTTCAAATTATGAAGTAGCAGAGGGGGACAATGGGGCCTCTGTTGTGAAGGGTACCACATAAGCCACTTTTCAATCAAACATGCGGGTATTTCCAAGGACCCATCCACATCTGTGCATCTTCAGCCCCATGCCATCCCATCTTTCTTTAGGCTGCATGGCTGCATGGCTGCGGGCATGCTCAGTGAGCCCCCTGCTGGGAGCTGTGGGCACTGCGAGGTGACCCATTGCTCTTGCCTGTTCTGATGGTGGGTAAAGGATGGGGAGAAGGTCAGCTCCAGCTCTGCTACAAGACCTCTTTGCATATGTCGAGCTGGATGGTGACCTGGACACCCTCAGAGTGGAATCTCCATGGAAAATAAGTATGCTTTGTTTTTTTTAATGAATGGATTTGGTAAAATGTTTTCTTACTTTTTCCTAGACATCGCCTGGTGGTATTACCAGTATCATAGAGGTAAAAAAGTTTAAACTAACTTGACTACTTTGGTCACATTACTTTCAAAAAAAGAGCTTCTTAATCAAATATATTTTGCAATTAGTCTATTCACTCACCAATTTTCTTTGCCTCTTGTTAAGAAACCCCACCTAGATAGAAACCGTTAAAAACATTCTTTAGAGACAAGTTATAGGAAAAGCTTTGCTCCCACTAAGACACTGATATGTTTTTTCTCTCATGGGCAACAAGATATATGGAAAAGCTCAGAGCCAGTTTGTGGTTCAAGTGTAGTCACTGCTTGGAACAAATGACCTGAATTTCTAAGTTCTTTTTTTCCCCATGGTCTTGACCTCCTAATCTAATTAACATTTTCTAGGGCACTTTTTTCTTATTACTTTATCTCTTTATTTTATTATATCTATTTTATATAATCAGTTTTAAGTCCTTTGTGAAGCAAAACGGAATGTGTTTAAATAAACAAATAGTGAGGGAGAGAAAAGTTGGCTGACTAGGCAGTGAGTGAGGTAAGAAAATGTAGGTAAGTGGGAGGTAAGCAGGCAGAGATCAGGACCTCAAATGCCTATGGGGTCGGGAAAGTAGCATAAATGAATTAAGTGAGCCACAGATGAACAGGGGGAGCACTAGAGACTTTGGCTGCTCAAAGGGAACAGCCTCTGCTCAGCTCTTGTAAACTATTGCTTTGTGAGAATTTGACACCAAAGTTGTCAGATAATCCCATTTTCCAAGAGAAATAAAAAATCCTATTTTGTCAACCTCTCATCTTGAAATATTGGCAGTTAGTTCCAAAAACAAAAACAAACAAAAAAAACCCCACCACATTTTATAGACTAAACAAGATCTGTCTTTGGGCTGCATTCTATGTCAAGGGCTACCATTTTGTAATGTCAAAACCAGATGGGGATTATAAAGTCTAACCCAGAGACCCTAAGGTGGAGAGACTATCTTCTAGCCCAGGGAGAAGGAGGTCATCATGGCCATGGTTTTTTGACTGCAGTCATGGTCATGGAGCTAACAGAGGAGATACTCACTAGTGAGGAGACCAAAGGCTTGGGTCCTCCTACTGCTCATAGTCTCAGGGGCTAACTTACACACTGGCACAGAGCTTATCAGGAGCAGAGCTCCCAACATTGCAAACGTTGTAACATTGGTTACAAACCACTTTGCAGTCTGTGCTTGAGGGAAGCAGAAGCCAATGTAGGGGCACATGGAAGCCAGATCTATAAAAGAGACCCTGGACTGGCAGGATTCTAGGTCCCGTTCTGTCACGGACTGGCAAAGCCATGTAGTGACAGACTTGGAAGAGATCGCCTGTGTTAGAAGCCCTTAACATAGGCTCCACGTGTTTAAAATATGCAGGACCTAACTAAAAATACAGGAAAATGCCATAATTAGGTGCATTTTCTTTTTCTGAGGGTCTAAAGCTTTCATCCCCCATTCAGAGGAGTCTGTGACCTCAAAATAATAAGGACCACTTAATCTGAATCTTCTCCAACTTACCCTTCAGTCTGGGAATTTCCTGCTATAAATCCCCTACAGTTGGTTATTCTATCTTGCTTTAACTACCCACAGTAATAGACAATTAATCACTGTTTAAGATACTCACGGTTAGAAAACCTCCTTATTTGTTAGGACACTCATCTTTCTAATATTCGGATAAAGAGAGTAATGGTCCCCCACTCCCCACCACACACAAGGTTGTAATGGGACAACAGGCATGAAAACATTTTACAGATTAAAAGTACTTTACCAACTGAAAGTATTTTAATTTATTCTTATTATGTAGTTATCGCCATAATATTACATTTCTAGGTTCTTTTGATGTCTATCATTCAAACTCAGCCTTAGTAATTGGCTCACCATTACTTTTAATAACAAAAATAATAATAAGCAATATTTTGCCTTGCAGACTCTTCACAGACCTCAAAAGGAACTGTCAAGGTGGCTCCCCACCTATTAATTCTGTTTTCTTCTTCCTCCAACCAGGGAGCTGAGCAGCCCTCCTTCCTTTACTGGGGCCACCTGGGCAGCACCCAGGGACTCCCTGGAGGTGGGGGGGGAGGCAGGGTTGGTGCAACAGGAGGAATGTGGAAACCTCAGCAGCCCCTTCAGAAATTTCTTCAGAATATATTTACAGTGGTTGGAACCAGACAAAGGCAGTGAAGGGAGAACAGGCATGAGGGAAGGGAATGCTGAGATGTGGGCCCTTCTAGAACGTTGTCACAAGTATAGACAACTTAGCATCTTCCATTCACAGGTCATGACACATGAGGGTCACAATCAGCATAATTTTACAAAGGAATAGATTAAAATTGAGAACAGAGTACATCTCACATTAATAGAGGAAAGTGTTTAAGGAATTTTTCCTTCAAAATATTTCATGAAATCTTTGCTTATATGTGTGTGTATACTGGAGCGTGATGTAAATTGTCATTCTTCCTATGAAACACAGTAAAACAAAAAATTGGGAACCACTGGTTTAAGACATGCAGGCTACTTCCCAGCATCTTGATCCCCAAAGACATGAATTTCCTTCAGTGACTGATGCTCCCACAGCCTGACAATTAGGAGGTGATGAAAAGTAAAACCAAAACAAAGCTTGGCAGTCAGCATCCCAATATTCAGAAATTACGGAATCTGATATGGAAATCGATCCTGCTACCCAGACAGCAAACAAATCATTTATTGATAAAGTCAATTTCTCCCTTAATGAAGTGGGCCTAATATTGGATATTTCAATACTACTTAATGTATTTATAATAGAGATGGTAAGTGCAGCTTATGAATTGGAAAGATTCTCTTAAACTTCCTCAAAGAGACTTCCCTGATCTTGTGAAGAATTTGGTCACAAGAAGATTAATAGAAATGAGCCAATATTGCAAAAGAAGTCTTTTAAGCTTCTGCATAAGTTAAACTGGGAAAGATATACCAGACACCTACAAAAATATATCATTTCTGTCTTTCTGGTTTACATTTTAATAGTTCACCTCTTTTCCGAGTTTTAAATATCTGTATTTTTCAAAATAAAATTGCTATTAAATCTAATACTGGAAATTTAAACCAACAATTTTATTTCTATTTTTAAATGAGCTAAAAATATATGTGAGTATTCTGAATTAGTTTTATGTGGGGGGGAGTTGCTTTTGGGGGGGGAATGGCCCTTTGATTTACATAGAAATGCTGCAGTGTTTAAGTAATTGCTACTTAACTTGTAGCTACAAACATAACAATAATTAAAGGCTCTGTAAGAATTACAAAGAAATCGGTCACTTGTAGCTATGTTGTATAATCGGAGCATCTTATTCATATTGAATAATCTGCCCTACTCCCCAGAGGATAAGGTGATACCTGTTGCCCAGCACATAAGAAAGATGACCAAGTACCAAGTTCTTCTGCCTCTCCCTTGGAACCTTACCCAAATGTCCATTTCCTTAGGAAGATGTCCAAGATACAAACTCACTTTGATGGATTCCTTTTGAGATCACAGTCTCAGAAGAAGAAGTGACAACTGGAGGGCAAATCTGGTAGCAAGAGCTTGGCACTGACTGGAGAAATGTACTCAGTGTTAAGCACCTGCTCATCCTATTCTCTCAGACAGAAACGCAGCCTGTCCCCACTCTCCATGGTCATGGGATGCGATGTGGAGTGTGCGCGTTCCCAACACCCTGTCCATTTCATCACTATTCTTGCCAGCCCAGATTTACAGTCGCTCAATATATGGATTTGGTAATGTCTGCATGACAACAACGGGCAGAGAAGGTTAGCCAACAATTGATTCTTGATTGGAGTAAATTTATAGAAAGCGTCTGGCAGGACCCAAAGGAAAACACTCATTTATCCTTCTGGGATGGTCAAACGTTGAAACTTCCACTTATTTGGATTTTGTGATCCTTCAGTAGGTGATGGGCGGATTTCTTGCTTTAATAGACTGACACTTTCTCAATAACTAGTACAAAATTACATTATTTTGTCATACTTATTGGAGGAACAAACTGCTACTTCAGACAACTGTTTTCTGAGCTCTTCAAATGCTTCCAGAAGATTTGATTTATATCAAGTAGTTCCCATGTAAGTCATCTTCCTATTATTTAAGAACATCTAATAGATATTACAAAACAACACTGTAAAATGCATTTGCATTCTTAAGTTAATATTTCACATGCCATAATTGGAACTCTTTGCTAAATCGTGTTAGACTTCATCTAATTGTACCAAATGGTAAGGCTTTGCTCTACCTTTTTAATAGATTTGTTTCCCTTCCCTGTTTGGAAGCTGTTAACCATTCCCCTCACTTACCTGTGTCTCTAACATGGTTCAGCGAGCAGCAAATTGAATATGCAAAGAAGTTATTTTGAAAGAAAGGGAAATGTATTCATATAGACTTACTTTGAGCCCATCTACCCTCATCTCCACTTGGAATGTGTTTCTCTCCAGCCTGAAGCTCCCTCCCTGTGGTCTGACACAGCTGGCCCAAAGGCTGGACCGAGTATGAGACAGAAGTGACTAGGCTGGGGGCAGGGGGAGGCCCAAGGGAGAAAGATCATCTGCATTGTGACCCCAGCCCACGACCCTGTGTACCAGGTCACAACACCACTCTTTTGACAGCCAAGACTGTGGTCTGACGAGTGGCCACTGAGGTCAGCCCCTCCAACGCCATCTCCTCTGGTTCCAGATAAGATTGAAGATGAGTTGGAAATGACCATGGTTTGCCATCGGCCCGAGGGACTGGAGCAGCTTGAGGCCCAGACCAACTTCACCAAGAGGGAGCTGCAAGTCCTTTATCGAGGCTTCAAAAATGTAAGGCCCACAGGGCATCTGAAGGCCCAGGCAGAATTTCCCACCTGAAGCTAAGTCTTCCAAATGCCAACGGGGCCCATCAGGGAGCTCTTCCATATATGTAGTTGTAAAAGAAAGGCCAATTCTCTAAAGGGGGCATGAAAGCAAGATCACCTGGCTAGAAGGAAAGACTCCAGGCAAGAATGAGACAACCTCCATAGATGGGAAACTGGCCAGTAGCCCAGGAACTTCACGGGATGGCAGGCAAACAGTGGAGAATTCACCTTGGCCCAGCTTCTAGCCTTAGCGTAGCCCATTCACCCTGTCAATATTGTCCATCCTGATGGGATTTAGCTCTGTGCTAACTGAACTCATGGAGACTGATGTGTAAGCCTGAATGCCAATGTATTAATTTGCCACATCATTTCCTATATTAAACCTCATGATAGCCTTGTCGGGAAGGTACTGTTAGCCCCATTTTATAGGTAAGGACGTTGAGGATCAGAGCCTAACTCACTCAAAGTCACAAAGCCTAGAAGAGGCTGAGCCAGGATCCAAATCCAGGTCTTCCTAAGCCCAAATCCCAAGCTCTTTCCACCTCACGGTGCCCATTCTCAACATTTTGTAAAGCAGCTTCAGTCCTAAGGTGGGTCTATGTCCCGGCTACTCACTTGGAGACACAGAATTGTGCAGGTGGTTGCCCAGTCCCTGCTCATCAGGGATAATAGGGAAAAATAAAATCCCAAGGCTGGACCCAGTCTCCTCTTTCTGGAGTGGGCCCCCATCCCTCCCACTTACTCTCTCACCTTCATACAGGAGTGCCCCAGTGGTGTGGTCAATGAAGAAACATTCAAACAGATCTACGCTCAGTTTTTCCCTCATGGAGGTGAGTCTGATCTTGAAAAGATCCTTCCCAGCTCCCTCTCTGGTGAGCAGCCTTTCTTCCTCCAAGTTCATGCTTCTTGTTATCTGCCTCCTCCTCAAGGTCAAGGACAACTCAGGGTAAGATTTCCCTCCCTTATTACAAGATATGGAATTAGCTAAAGCTTTAGCAGAAAAGAGCTCTGAAATGGATCATTTCCAGGAGAGGAGAGATTAACAAAGCAATATCACAAAGTCTCATAACAGCTCTAGACAGCAGGCACTGCACTATATGCCCGATGGGGCAACTACGTCTCAGAGAAGTTAAGCAATTCACTCAAGGTCACACAGCTAGTAAGTGGCAGAGCAGGATTCCTTCCCACAAGCGTCTGATGAAAAGCTTTGCCCTGTTGGTCCCACCATTGTGCCCCACGCTCTCCATTCTTTCCCTCACAACAGCTGAGGCAAGGTGGAATTTTGAAAGAGAACTTTAATAAATACCAGAGACTGTAGAAATAAATGAATCCAAGAAGATGGAGGGAACATAAAGTAGTGCATCTGAGTCCAGGTTAATGAGTGCTCCAGGCCCACGGCCACTGTGTTGCCGTGCCTGACTCCTGAAGGAAGCTGCTCTGGCTCCATGGGCCTAGGACATCTGTGGCTTTTCCCATGGCTTCCATGTGTCACATGCCGATTCCTTTCCTGCCCCCAAGAGTTATCCCCTGCAGGAACCCTTCCTGATCCTGGGTCCTGACGAAATGGAGATCCAAGTGTCCCGAACACTTCTGAGGCTCTGTTTCTCCTGGGCCTCTTCAGCAGCAGAGTGGGCCTTCCTAGGTGTGGGGACCCAGTACAGGGTCCCTACCCAAGTTGCGGGGGGCGGGTACGGCTTCACCCCACACAGGCCCCAGAATCACTGTTGTCGAGTTCTATTGAGCCACATTTTTTTGAATTTTGATCATGTGGCAGGCCTGGTGATGGTTTTGATGATGTGACTATGTGAAAAATTTAACATACTTTTTCAAAAATTCGAAGAGATAGGTCTTGCTACATCCCTTTGTAAGAGATGGGAGAAAGGAGCTCAGAGATATTCTGCTAGATGCCTGTGGTCACACAGCTAAATAGGGACAGAGCTGCTAACCAAGCCCAGGTCTGTCTGCTCCCTGGTGAGTGCTCACTCCATGGCATTGCACTACCACTTGGGAGAGCTTCTTCTGCACACAGTTGCCATGTTACCCACACACCAAGAATTACCCACGCAGGCAGGCAGGAGGGTCTTTCTCCCGGGAAGACTAGATGGAGGGGCAAGGGCCTGTCTTTGCTGTAAGAACTTCCCACCTAAACCCCAAGACAGCCACCTGGGTCCCAGTTTCCACAGTGGGTTTGCCCACACCCCGTTTCCACCTTCCCATCACCCCAGCAGCACCCTCTTCTACTTCTTATTGTTTCCAAGCGTTCTCGCTCCCCTCTGTGAAGCCCCGGCTCCCGTCACCTGCCTTTCCTTCTGTGCCTTGCAGATGCCAGCATGTATGCTCATTACCTCTTCCACGCCTTCGACACCACCCAGACAGGCTCTGTGAAGTTCGAGGTACGCTTGTCTCTGAGTCCCGGGCCCCCCCCCCCACCTCCTCCTCTAAGCTGTGGCCTATTGAAGGGACAGTTGGATCATCAAACACTTCAGTCCTTTGTCCACTTAAGCATTTTCTAAGATAGGGAAGGATGCAGCAGCTGCCCCTCCCCTCCAGGAGCTCAGGGCCTCGAGGGAGTACAGATAACAGCTGAATAGCTCACATGCATGGAGCTAGCCATGTGACAGACTCTACACTAGTGCCTTGCATGGATTAATTCATTTAGTCCCCACAGTAACCCTACAAGGTCCAGTTCTATGATTTATTACCAGTTTGCAGAAGAGGACAGTAAGGCAGAGAGAGATGGAGTGGCTTTCCCAAGGTCAAAGAGCTAGGAGGTGGTAAGAGAGGGTTGTGAACTCAGGTAGTAGATTGTAGCCAGTCTTAGGGTAATTGGAGCTGTGGGACAAGGCACTACCAGAAGAGTCTGGAGATGTCAGCACACACATTCTTCCTCAAAGAGACTCTGTCCCCTAGATGGGCAGGGTAGGGAATGGAAGGGGGGCTGCTTTCACTAAGGTAAGCCATATCCTTCAGGGGACAGAGGACATGGGAGATACCATTTGGTACAAACAGTCATAGAGTCTGACCCGAAGACAGAGCTGCGGCCCACTCCATGGCTTGGTGGTTAATGTCATTTATACCTCTTCTACTTGTCAGGACTTTGTAACTGCTCTGTCGATTTTACTGAGAGGAACCGTCCATGAGAAGCTAAGGTGGACATTTAATTTGTATGACATCAATAAAGATGGATACATAAACAAAGAGGTAAGTGAGCTGAGGCGAGGGCATGAAAGAGCTACAGTGAAGGCATCTAAATATAAGCAGAAAACAGCCCCAGTCACAATCACGAGGAGGAAATTGTCTGAATGAAGAGGGATCTGCTTTGGGGCTAACAGAGCTGATTCCTGGCAAAAGGAAGAAGGTCACCTTTGACCTCCCCCATTGCTCTACCCTGCCCTGTTCCCAAGCACTCAAGAAAGGATTAAGCAGATTCATTCATTGTCACTGGGTCCCTTATATTCAATGCACATTCCAAAGGGGTGTCAATGCTTTTAGTGTAGACTTACTCTTCCCAGGGGAACTCACATTTAGCAGGTTGACAGCCACAAGTTAAAACTAAAAGTTGGAATGATCGAGTCGAAAACACCGTCTAGAAGAGAGAAGGGACATTTTTGAGGAAGAGGGGACTATAATAGCCACAATTGGCCACAATCTATTTTGCCTACTAATAAAACCATAGAAGGGGATGATGGCAGGTGCAGCTATCTCTAAACACATCACAAACAATTTCTGACTCTTCACTGCTTGACACTTTTAGATCCTCGGAGTTACATGTGGTGTCTAGACAATGAAATACCCACAGGTCTAGCTCAAAACTCACTTTGATATCTACTGTATCTTGGTCCCTCAGTTGCAGCTTGGACCCTGTAACATCCCACTCCCCGAGTTTCTACGTGCTGGGCGCAGTGTCTAGAGCTACAAATATCATCTCCAATTTTCACTTCAACCCTGCTGAGCTCTCTAATGTTCATGCCTCATTCATTCAGTCAAGTATTTGCTCAATGTATATTTGAGGGCTTGTAAGGTGTTCTAGGTGCTGAAAATAAAGTGGTGGATGATTTCCCTGAGTGTAAAAACCCTAATATCCACTAGTAACAGATATGTTCAATGAATTCCAGTAAATTCATGTAATGGAATAACAGGTGGCCATTTAAAGTCACACAAAAGTAAGAAGATGTAAAAATTCATCTGACACATCACATTTAAAAAATCACCTTATTGGGGCACCTGGGTGGCTCAGTCGGTTAAGCATCTGCTTTTGGCTCAGGTCATGATCCTGGGGTCCTGGGATTGAGTCCCGCATTAGGCTCCCTGCTCAGCAGGGAGTCTGCTTCTCCCTGTCCCTCTGCTCCTCCCCTCCACTCATGCTTGTTCTCTCTCTCTCTCTCAAATACATAAATAAAATCTTCAAAGAAAAATAAAAATCACTTTATAAATAGTATGTATAATATTATCTCAATTTTGCAAATAATTTAATGCTTCTATACCTACTCAAATTTATGATACTCCAAAATATTCAAATACTACTTCACAAAATATATAAAGAAAGGACCCTAAAATGGGACTTACAACACAGTTTTCAACCTTGGTGCAGTCATAATTCCATCACTGAATAACTTCACTAAGTCCTGCTCCCTCTTTCTTACTTGCAGACTAGACAAAATTGTCGCCATTAATACCCATCAGACCTCTCTAGATGGCAGAATTAATAAAGTACCTCCTAAAAGAAAAAGAAAGTGTGAATAAGCAGCTTCCCAGAAAAGACAGCTGGAACCTCTCCTGGCAATCATTTGGAGATAATCTCATCCAAATTAGGCAATGAAAATCCTGAGAGAGCAATCAAAATTGGTCTTTAAATCCTTTCTCTTAATAAAGGTACTCAGGAAAGAACCCTATGAGGGACTTATGAAGACATTTTAAAATAAACACTTGGAGGGGCACCTGGGTGGCTCAGTTGTTAAGCGTCTGCCTTTGGCTCAGGTCATGATCCCAGGGTCCTGGGATCGAGCCCCGCATCGGGCTCCCTGCTCAGCGGGAAGCCTGCTTCCCCTTTCACACTCCCCTTGCTTGTGTTCCCTCTCTCGCTGTCTCTCTCTCTGTCAAATAAATAAATAAATAAAATCTTTAAAAAATAAAAAAATAAACACATGGATAGAGACGTGTATCTCCTAGTTCTGTCTATTGGGAGGGCCTAAGACAATGACACCCTCTAGCAATGAGGATACCTTGCACCCAGACCTTGGTTTCTGAACACCATCCTCCAATTAAAGGAATCAGTCTCCTTGCAGAAGTCAGTGATTCCAGGACTGGGAACAAGAAAATACAAGATCAGCCTGGAGTACCTTGTAGTGCTGGAAAATATTGAAGTGCTTAAAAAAGAAAAAAAGAAAAGGATGGGACATGTCAAAAAGCTACAGGAATCAGTCTGAAGGAGTTCCCAATCACCAAAACAGAACAATTTGAGCAACAGAATTAAAAATGTTAGTATTAGATTATAAGCTATAAAATAAAGAAAATATCCATGAGTCCCTACTAAATTATATATACATAATTACAGATTATATATATTCAAATAATATGTGTTCAAATAAATAATAAATATGTATTCAAATAAATAATTGAATTCATAGATAAATGGGGGATAAGGGACAACTCTTCCTTAAAGAAGAATTCCAATTAATAAATAAAGAAGGAATAAAGGAAATACAAAATCAGCATTAGGCAAGCACCACAATAATAATTTTTGCAGGCAAAACCCACTGAAAGATACTAAAATCAGTGGAGGAACTTGACAGGCAGGCACCACCTTGATCAAGTCATCAAGGTTCACATCGCCATTAATAAGATATATCAACTCCATGTACCTCTTTGACATGATGTACCAAGAAGGATATAATATCACTTCTATGGTATTCTCATCAAAAATGTATAACTTCAATCTTATCATAAGAAAACCAGGGACTAACCTAAACAGAGACATAAAATAACGTACCAGCACTATATCAGAAGTGTCTTGGTCTTGAAAGACAAAGGGTGAGAAACCGTCACAGGTTAGAGGAGACTAAGGGGACACACAACTAGATGGATGAGGGATCCTTAACCATAAAAAAGACACTAGGGAAAAATCTAATGAAATGTGAATAAGCTCCATAGTTTTGTTAATAGCCCTGCATAGCATTGTTGTAGCATTGTTAATTCCCTGGGTTTGATCACTGTGCTGTGCTTTGGCAAGTTAGGAGAAGCTGGGTCAAAGGTATACGTGAATGTTCTGTTCTATTCTTGCAACTTTTGTGTAAGTCTAATATTATTAAAAATAGGTTAAAAACGAATAAAAACAATAAAATAAGCACATGGAATGAGGAGCAGCAGACAAGGAACCCAGGAGAAAGGCCGTTCCCTGGGTCTCCACAAACACTATTTCAAAGATTTCAAAGACAAGGCTGTCCTCCTACGTCCTCTTTCCTGCATTCCAAGGAGGGGCCATGGAATACTGTGCTTGGCCAGTGTGATCAGAACATCACAGAGCCACTCAACAGTTACTGGGTTCCTAGCCCATGCAGAGACCTTAGCAATGAAGGATCGTGTATGTCCTCATGAGCTCACAGTCTTGAGGAAACAGAGCTACACTAATAATAACAACTTAACTCTTTTAACAAGTACTTAATGATCACTTACTCTGTATGGAGAAGCATTGAGAGATTAGAAAGAAAACATGACAGGATTTGTACCATCTATCAGGCCCCATAAAACAAGAAAGACTTTGTAGAAAGCGTCTTTTGGTTACAAAGATAAAAGATCATCAACATAAACTAGCTTAAATTGAGAGGTTTCCTATAAAGGTATAGCTAGTCCGATGGAACATGTAAAATCCCCACTGAAGCTAGAAGGTTGTTAGTCTCCAGTCTCTCTCTCTCCCCTCACCTCTTCTTTCCTCTCTCTTCCCTCCCCCTCCTCCAGCATTGCTGAGATCAAGAGGGCCACACTCTCTTCTGCAGAAATGATACATTCAAGTTGCTAGCAATATAGGGGTGGGGAGGCACAAGAGGAGGTTTTAGTTTATAGCGTAACCATTCTGAGACACTGCCCGTCTGGGGCTTCTCCCAGTCTTTGTAACTGTCTGTCTTCATTTGTTTTTCTCAGAGAGCCTCTGAGTGTGTGTGATTGTGTATATGTGTGTGTGAGAGAGAAAGAGTATGTGTGTGAGTGTGTGTATGAGAAAGAGTGTGTGTATGTGTTTGTGTGTGAGAGTGTGTGTGAAAGAGTATGTGTGTGTGAAAGAGTATGTGTGTGTGAGAGAAAGTGTGTGTGTGAGTGTGTATGTGTGAGAGAGAAAGATTGTGTGTGAGAGTGTGTGAGAGAGATTGTGTGTGTGTGAGTGTGTGTGTGTGTGTGCATGCAGGTGCCCATGCACGTGCTCATGAGAACATTTCTTGTCCCCCGTCAGCCCCATCTCCTTTCTCCCTCTACTCTTCTCTCCTCTCCTCTCCTCTTGCTCTCTCTTTCTCCCCGCATTTTTCTCATCTCTTCTACCTTCTGTGTATTTGCTCCATTTTACTCTTCACAGAAGTTCTACTCTTCTGCGGAAGCTTTTGGTGTCTGCTCTCACTCAACCTCAGGTAAATCCTGGAAATGGCTTGCCTGTGGCACCTACTCTGGCCCTAACTCCACTTGACCTTTGAGCTCCAGAGTTCTATCACTCCTGATTACGTTTCTGTGCCTCATCACAGAAAAATAGAGTAGCTCAGCTTTAGTCAGATGTCCACCTTTGTTCCAAATAGCTGTGGTCACAGGGATAGGACACCCAGTACAAACACAGCCACCCAGACCCAACCATTCAAAGGAATTGTGGAGTGGGGACAGGGTCTTCCAAAAATGAGGTGTGAGTTCATCAGTACACACACGTTCACCCCAGTCCCACACATAACCCCTCACTGAGGATAATGCTCAAGAAAAGGTAACCTACCCAAGAGCCTCTGAAGGGGAAGAGAATTTCCCGCCACCCTCTCTCTAAGAGGAGGTTCACAGTATACAGCCCCTTCTCTTGCTTTCTAACTCCCTCTCATCAGCTGAAGAGAGTCCCTGGGATCACCTTCATTCACCAGTGTAACAAGGAGCCCCAAACTGTCACCTAAAAACCTCATGGTTCCCACTCTGTGCTTCCATATCATCTCTCCAGGAGATGATGGACATCGTCAAAGCCATCTATGACATGATGGGGAAATATACATATCCTGTGCTCAAAGAAGACACTCCAAGGCAGCATGTGGATGTCTTCTTCCAGGTAAGTGCACACACACTGTGCATGAGCTTTAAGCCCAACGTAGGCCAGTCAACCCACAAGCATCTGAACAAGTGGTGTGTGTGCAACTCTGTTCTAAGCATTGTAGAAAACAGAAAAGAATTACAAGATATGCTGACCTCAAGTAATAGATGATCTCATTAAGCAGGCAAGTATATACTACAGAATAGAATAGGGAAGTATATTACAAAGTATAAATGCTACCGTATAGCCTCTAAGTTCCATAAAAATTCTTGGTGGAGCAGAGTAGCCAGAGAAGATGTCATTAAGCATGTTTATGCAGGTGTTAAGGCTTTATGTCTGGGGAGTAATGGGAAATAAAGTTGGAAACAAGGGTGGGCTGGATTGAGATCTTTAATTGAAGAGGTTTAGCCTTGCTTGGATGACTACAGTTACTCCATAAGTGGAAGAGTGGCATGACCAGAATGGTGTTTTAGTTAAAAAGTAAGCTAGTGGTAAAATTTTGAAGAATGTCCAAGCTCATTCTAGTCGAATCCTCTCACTTTGCAGATGGGAAAAGCAGAGGCTCAGAGAGGCTTAAAGACTCACTCAAGGTCACACAGTAAGTGACAGAGAAGAAGTCGAACCTCTCATGTGCAGCGTTCTCTCTGCCAGGTGGACAGGCTGGGAGAGAGTCTGGGGAACACATATTAGGGTGTCAGCAGAATAATCTGGTGATGAGGTAATGAGAGTCTGGAGCAAGTCTTTCCATTTTAAGGAAGCTCATGGGGGTCAAAGGGCTATAACCAGGGCCTGGGTGGAGTTGTCTGGCCAGTGAAAGACCACCTTGATTCTCAGGGCAAAGGTGGCTAACAAAGAGCAAGTTTTGGAATGCAGATTACCAGGTTCGTTAAAGTTCTTCCTGTTGTGTCTTCCAGAAAATGGACAAAAATAAAGATGGCATCGTGACTTTAGATGAATTTCTTGAATCCTGTCAGGAGGTAAGGAGAGACCTCAGAGCATAAAACCTCTAGATCTGGGAAAGGAAATCTGGGGGCTGGGGACCTGCAGGAGGGCGAGAATGAGAAACCTGCGGCCTCAGGTCAGAGCCACCACCGCCAATCCCACCAGCAGCAACTCAGAATTCCAACAATCTCCACTCCTCCAACTGGCCTGTGATTGGTCTTGGCTAAACACAGTCTGAGCCAGACAGCCTGAGAAGGATTGGGGGTGGGGGGGGGATGTGAAAGCCCAGAGGGGGTCTCTGTGAAACCAAAGACTTCCCAAGTGGGCAACACTCATTTTTTAACCTACTTCTGGCTCGATGACCCACTCCTGAGACTACAAGGGAGTAGCTGGGAAAAAAACCTAAAACTGTAATTCTCAAGCCGTAGTATACCCAAGAATTGCCCAGATGATTCTGAAAATGAACACTAGATGGGGGGTGGCGGGGGAGGGTGCTGTAGAAATCTTTGTTTTAACACAAATGCCCTGGGGATCAAGGCTTCTAAAACTTTAATGGGCAACCCAACCTCCTTGAAGATCTGGTTAAAATGTAGATTCTAATTCAATAGGTCTGGAGGGGAGTTTGAGGGGCTACTATTCTAACGCTCTCCCAGGTCAAGCTGGTGCTGCAGGTCCTTGGACCACACTGTCACTCGTTGAAAGGATAGACTAACCCAGAGTCTCTGCCAGAAAATGAACTGGAAATAGTTGCTTTCATCTGCTTTAGAAAAATGCATTTCCATCCCCACCTTATTTCAGAAAAGTATGCAGTCACTCTGAGCTCACCCAGTTAGAACTGCAGGTGCACAAAACTGGGGAGAAGTCACCAACATGTACTGAGCACCTACCAAGTTTCAGGTATATGCATACACCTCACAACAGTTCTGAGAGGTGGTGGCGTTTTATCCAAGGTGATATTCAAAATATTCAATAATGAGAGTGGACTGAGAATTGACCACTCTTAACTGACCTTGACTAATGCCATGGAGCATGCCCTAAAGGGACCCTTCTAAGCTTGCCAGTCTGTTAGCTGACGGATCTTTGGATGTTCTGGGGGTCCTGGACCAGTTACCAGAGAGACAGAGGGAAAGATGCTGGGTGGGAGGCTCAGGTCAGCAGTTATTTACCAACAAGGCTAGAAATATTTCAACATGTTAATCATCATGAACTGGGTGACCAGCAGAACTGATCATGCCCATTTTAAAGAAGAGAAAACTGAGACATTGCAAAGTTAAGAGATATGGCTAAGGCACAGTAGGTGACAGAGATCAGAGATGGAACCTGAACTCCATCATTCTAATTTTAAATTCTATGCCCTACTTAGGTGTTCTTTTTTGACTTTGCTTCAGAGGTGAGTGAAGTTTTTAAATTCGTTTAGTTTCTCACATTAGCAACCTCTATAGCTATTCATTAATTCACTTACTTTTTGCTCACAACCCACCCATAGGTAGATACTGTGATCGATGCTATTTTACATATAAAGAAACTGAGGCACAGAGGGATTAAATAATTGGCCTAAGGCCACCCAGCTAGTAAATGACAGATCCAGATTTGAATCTAGGCAGCCTGACTCCAGAACCCATAGACTTACTTTAAAAGTTCTAGCAATTTTTAAAAGATTTCAAACACCTAGAATCAACTTTTGTCTTTGTTGATTTTTTTTCTGTTATAGGTCTGCTTTCTGTTTTATCATTTGTGTTCTAAATTATCTTTTTCCTTCTATTTTATTTTAATTTAATTTGGGGGGCTTTTTTTCTAGCTTTTTGAGATGAAGATTTAGGTCATTCTTTTCAACCATTCTTTTCCAGTATGTTCACATAAAGGGATAAAATTTCCTTTAAGTACTGTTTTAGATCCCACATATTTTAATATGTCATGTTTTCATCATATTTTAATTCAAAATATTTTCTTCTCTGACCCATGAACTTAAAAGTATGTTGCTTAATAGCTAAGCATTTGAGGATTTTCTACATTCAATACCTATTTCTTAGAGAATATACACTAGAAAAAAGTAAAATAGAGAACATATAATGGAGACATGCAATAAAAAAATCAATAAAACCAAAATTTGCCTCTGCAAAAATTAATAAAATTGATAAATGCTTAGCAAGATTGATTTAAACAAAAGAGAAAGAGAGAGAAAGCTCAAACTGTCAGTATCAGGAATGGAAAGGGTAACAACACTACAGGATTTACAGATTATAAAGATAATGGTTCATTATTCGACAAATTTGACAACATATGAAATCCACAAATTCCTTGCAAATATAATTTATCAAAACTAACACAAAAAGAAATAGAAAATCTGAATAGTCCTATGTATGTTAAAGAAATTGAATCTGTAATTTAAAATTTTCCCATAAAGAAAATGGCAGACACAGATGTCTTACCCCATAAATTCTTTCAAACTCTTTCCAAGGAATAAGCGATATTAATCTCACACAAACTCAGAGAATAGAGAAAGAGGAAAAACTTCTCAACTTGATTTATGAAGCTATCATAACCCTAATATGAAAACATGGCAAAGCCATTACAAAATAAAATGTTTAAGCTAATATATTCCCTCTGGATATAGGAGTAAAAAATCAAATCCAGTAATACGTAAAAAAAAAAAAAAAAGAACAGAAAGGTTTATTACAGAAATGCCAGTTTGGCTTAACGTTCAAGAATCAACCAATATAATTAATAACATAACAGAATTTTTAAAAAATGCAGTCATCTCAGTAAATGTCGAAAAATCATTTGATAAAATGCAGTTGTGCAGAGCTTCTTTAAAAAGGTAATATTCACTGTTTCACTCGATACTTTATTTCTTACAAATTTCTTAAGGCCAGGGTACCTGGGTGGCTAAGTCGGTTAAGGCTAAGTCTGCCTTCGGCTCAGGTCATGATCCCAGGGTCCTGGGATCAAGTCCCACATCGGGCTCCCTGCTCCGTGGGGAGTCTGCTTCTCCCTCAGCCTCTTCCTCTCTCTCTCTCATGAATAAATAAATAAAATCTTAAAAAACAACAAGAAAAATTTCCTAAGGCCAGAGAAGGTGCTTCTTGCCTTGAATTGCTCACTCTCTGGGCCCCCACTCTTTTTTCCTATTTCTAGTGCCCTTGCAGCATTCTTTCTGCATGGGAAACCCACACTAGAGACGTGCTCACCATTACAGAGCTTCTCAGGGAGGAGCCTCAGAGAGTTCTAACCATCCTCTCTTTTCCCCCTCCTCCCCTCCCAGGATGACAACATCATGAGGTCCCTCCAGCTATTCCAAAATGTCATGTGACTATGGACATAGCCATCCAGCTCTCAGAGACATTGTACTGAACAACCACCTCTTAACACCTTGATCTGCCCTTGTTCTGATTTTGCACACCGACTCTTGGGACAGAAACACCTTTTACATTTTGGAAGAATTCTCCGCTGGAGACTTTCTATGGAACCCAGCATCACATGGCTCAGTCTCTGATTGCAAACTCTTCCTTCTCCGTCTTCTTGAGAGAGAGAAGATGAAATTGGGTTTGTTTTGGAAGCATGCTCATCTCTTCATGCTGCTGCCCTATGGAAGGTCCCTCTGCTTGAGCTTAAACAGTAGTGCACACTTTTCTGCTTGCGTGACCCAGCCCACTGCCTCCGAGTCCAGCAGACCTTGATGTATCCGGAAGCAAGATGACCTGAGCCAAATGCACACCATCCTCTAATGGCCTCCCAAACCAATGTGCCTGTTTCCCTTCTTTTGGTGGGAAGAATGTGCATTATACAGAACAATATGAATCCGTATATGACTAGATTGGGAGAGCCAGCACCTAACATATGTAGGATAGAACTGAATTCTTAAGCATGGCATTGTCTGGTGACCCAAACTGCCCAAATCCTTTGTTTCCAGAGGCAAGAACCAATAATTCCTTCTCACACTGGCATCTGTGCTGGTAGTGCAAGTCCCTTGATGTGCCCAGGAAAAGAGCCAATGCCCAGTGGTCCATGCCCTCACTCCATCTCCTGCTAGAGCCTAGCACTGCATGCCCCTCCCAGAAAGCCCAGAATGCCTGCAAATTGTAATTTTATACCATGTTCTAATCAATAAACAGAACTATTTCTTACACTCTTAATCTTCATTTCCTCCATAACTCAATTGGCCAGGAGAGTAAGCTGTGAAAACGGAAGGCTCGTCCATTCAGTTGGCATCCAGCTATTTGTACTTACTTTGTGCCAGACCCAGTGCCAATCAGTCATCATCCTCCACTACCCCCAAGCAAGCATCCCATTTAAATGCAAATACTGTGACTAAAAGCAAATATGTCTTTAAGATGAGACCCCCTCACAACACCTTCCTTCCAACAAGATTGCCACTCTCAAGACCCTCAGCTGTAGAAAGTCTGGAGCCTCATATGATATGGTTGGGGATACAGAGATGAAGAGGTGGCCAGAAGCTCCTGCTGAGGGGCTTGGAGTCCAGGGGTTGACCAAGTGGCTTCAACCAAAAGCAACAAATTATTACTTATGTTGGACACTATGTCTTAGAGTCCCCATTTAACATCACATTAAAAAAGATGAAGAGCTAACCATGGCGTTCTTGGAAGGAAAGCAATTTACTGAACACCTATTATGTGCCAGATAATGCACTAGGGGCTTACATACGTTATCTCATTTCATGTTGATGTAGGGCATTCTGGGAGATAGAGTCCTCATTTTCCTGGTTTGGACCTGAAGAGGTAAGGGCACCTACCTAGGGTAGCACAGCTCCATAGAGATTAAACTCTTCCCACTCCATCATAGAGCCTTCCTGCCAAGGGATTCTGTCTCTCCCCAAGGAACTGAAGGTACACACACAATTCTCATTCATCTGTAGTCAGTTCAAAGAGGCATGGGTATTTGAATCCAAACAGCAGATGAGGAAACAGATGCACTGAAGGGGAAAGCCATAAGTGCCCACGGACCAAGAGCGAGAGCAGGCCACCAAATGTCACACATGCACGAAATACTCCCAGTCTGATTGCCACTGGCTACAATTTCTCACGGTTGGAAATTGTAGAGGATGCGGCTCTGTTTCTCTGGGCCTCCTGAGTGCTGCCATGTGGTCATCTAGGGCTGCTAGACATGTGGCCAGCCCCTAGAAAGGCATACATACACTTAGGCCCAAGCAGAGGATCTGTACTTGTGAACCTTCCCATGTGGGTGGTCTGAACCTGCACCATGAGGCTATACAATGTCTAAGCCATGGTTCTCCACCTTGGCTGAACATCACAATCACCTGGGGCACTTTAAAAAATGCCAGTGCCCGGGCCCCACCCCAGACCAATTGAAGTAGAATCTCTATGAGTGAGGCCTGGGCATCAGGATTCTTTAGAATCTGCTCAGGTGATTGTAATGTACATCCAGAGCTAAGGTGGGGAACTGACCACACCCAGTGCTAAGAATGGAGCACATGATCTGAGCCATCTTCCTAACCATAATGATTGATTTAGGGATTGGCTTGATACCAAAGCCAGTCCAAACAGCATGAATCACAAGATTTGTGCTGGGAACAAGAGGACAAAGATGGTCTCTCTCCTACTGGACATGAATGAGATAGTATGCAGTCCTAGGACATGTTGGTAGTGATTTAGGAATTCTGAGGGATTATTTGATAACCAAAGAGCAGATAAACCAGAATCACAGAAGGCAAGGCAGAGATGTGTAAACAAAACAAAACACACCAGAAATTGAAACCTTGATTAGATCACTGAGCTGCTGGATCAAGCTGGACCTGAAGCTAGGAATACCTCTGACCTTTTCAGATGCGTGTGTTAGATACCTATATAAGGTCTAGGCCAGTGTATCTTTACTCTGGCTGCATATCATAATCACTTGGGGAACAGAGAAGGGGAGATGTGTGTGTGTGTGTGTGTGTGTGTGTGTGTGTGTGTTTTCCCCCAATTTTATTTAAATGACAGCACTGTATTAGTTGAAGGGGTATAGCATGATTTGACTTACATGTATTGTAATTATTTTTTTTTATTAACATATAATGTACTATTTGTTTCAGGGGTACAGGTCTGTAATTCATCAGTCTTACACAATTCACAGCGCTCACCATAGTACATACCCTCCCCAATGTCCATCACCTAGCCACCCCATCCCTCCCACCCCCCACAACTCCAAACAAACCCTCAGTTTGTTTCCTGAGATTAAGAGTCTCTTATGGTTTGTCTTCCTCTCTGGTTTCATCTTGTTTCATTTTCCCTCCCTTCCCCTATGATCCTCTATCTTGTTTCTCAAATTCCTCACATCAGTGAGATCATATAATACTTGCATTTCTCTGATTGACTTATTTCGCTTAGCATAATACCCTCTAGTTCCATCCATGTCATTGCAAATGGCAAGATTTCATTTTTGATGGCTTCATAATATTCCATTTTATATATATACCACAACTTCTTTACCCATTCATCTGTTGATGGACATCTAGGCTCTTTCCATAGTCTAGCTATTGTGGACATTGCTGCTCTAAACATTGGGGTGCATGTGCCCCTTCAGATCACTACATTTGTATCTTTGGGGTAAATACCTAGTAGTGCAATTGCTGGGTTGTAGGGTAGCTCTATTTTCAACTTTTTGAGGAACCTCTATACTGTTTCCCAGAGTGGCTTCACCAGCTCGCATTCCCACCAACAGTGTAGGAGGGTTCCCCTTAGAGAAGGGGAAATTTTTAAAGTGCCAGAGGCCTGGGCCTTATCCCAGATTAACTGAATAGGAACCTCTACAGGTGGGGCCCACTACGCTTTAAAAGCTCTCCAGGTGATTCCAGTGTACCCCCAGGGCTAAGAGCCCCTGCTGTAGAAAAGTGGAAGGGCTGGTACCCTTCTTCCTGTGCTGGCCAGACCACAAGAAACCCAATTCAGTCCTGAACACCCAATGCCAAGAGGAAAATCAGCATCTGGAGATATTCAGAGAGAAATCAAGATGAAAGGAAGATTCAAAATTGGTCCCGAGATGAATAATCAACAGAAAGAAAGTTGGTTGTCCTCAGGGTGGGGGTAGGGAGCAACCTGTTGCAGCAATTGCAAGGGTATGGGTTACCATTCATCAAAGCTTTTAATAAAGGAACAATTCAACACCCAAAAATCAAATAATCCAACCCAAAAGACACGAATAGACATTTCTCCAAAGAAGACATGCAGATGGCCAACAGACACATGAAAAGATGCATAACATCATCGAGGAAATGCAAATCAAAACTACAATGCAATATCACCTCATACCTGTCAGAATGGCTAAAATCAAAAACACAAGAAACGATGTGACAACGAGAATGTGGAGAAAAAGGAGCCCTTGTGCACTGTTGGTGGGAATGCAAACTGGTGCAGCGACTCTGGAAAACAGTATGGAGGTTCCTCAAAAAGTTAAAAATAGAACTACCCTATAATCCAGTAATCACACTACTGGGCATTTTCCCAAAGAATATGAAAATACTAATTCAAAAGGATACATGCACTCCTATGTTGATAGCAGCATTATTTACAACAGCCAGATTATGGAAGCAGTCCAAATGACTATCGATTGATGAATGCATAAAGATGTGGTGTATATATACAATGGAATATTACTCAGTGATCAAAAAGAGTGAAATCTTGCCATTTGCAACAACATGGATGGAGCTAGAGGGTATCATGTTAAGTGAAAGATGTCAGTGGAAAAAAACAAATACCATGTGATTTCACTCACATGTGGGATTTAAGAAACAAAACAAATGAAAAAAAGATAAAAAGAGACAACCCAAAAAACAGACGCTTAGCTCTAAAGAACAAACTGCTGGTCACCAGAGGGGAGGGCAGTGGGGGGATGGGTGAATCAGGTGATGGGGATTAAAGAGTGCACTTGTGATGAGCACCTGGGTGATGTACAGAACTGCTGAATCACTATATTGTACACCTGAAACTAAAATAACACTATATGTTAACCATATTGGAATTAAAATTTAAAACTTAATTAAAAGAGTGATATTAAAACAAACAAAAAGCTTTTAATAAAGGAACAAGGGATAAATAAACACTGCAGTTTTCAACGGAGCACAGAAACAAAGAGAGGCCTGTGCTTCGTGAATCAGTGCATCTCTCCGCGCTTAGGATACTGGAGAAACAAGGCTCTCCACTTAGGACACCCACCTCCAACCTGTCCTTCTGGAGGGATCCTGCTCCCCCTGAATCATCCAACACATTGTCACCGTTTGCCAGTAATTGTGCCTACTGATGGGGATTCATCAGTAGGCTGTCTTACCCAGAAGGCCTCAACACTCACTGTTAACCACAAAGCTGGACACAACTGTGCCACCTGGAAATGCCTGGGACCTTTGTCTATAACTCTGTCACAGACAGATGCTGGCTGGGAAGGCTGCACTCTGCCTGTGAGCAGGGCAGGCCAGGAGAATCAGGTAGTTAACACCTCCCTGGAACAGCCCTTAAGCAATGGCTGATGAGAGCTGGTGTATAAATACCCCCAGACCCATCTCCTTTCCATAGGAAGGACTTTGGGGTGCCTTCTCTACCATCTCCCGACTTCTCCAGCAGAACTGAGCCCTAATAGCCACAGCAGTAATGTGCTCAACAGTGTACCCCTTATTGACCTCCTTCCCTTCCCTCTCTCATTTCCTGTACTCCCCTACCATTGCTTCTGGGATCTCCTCCCAGATCAGCTACTGGATCCCACATCCTTGTCTCAGTGTTGGCTTCTGGAGGAAACTAACCTAAAATGTTGAATAGGACAGATATGTGTCATGCTCTTACAAACCTTATATCTAGTGGGAGTAAACAGACCATAGATAAAAAGTTTTCGGTAAAGTGACATGAAGAGAATACAAGGGTGACATGGTAGAGAGTGACTGGGGTGGCTGGGGAGGCTACTCTAGACAGGGTAGGGAGGGATAGCTCCTCTGAGCTGATCTTGACATGATCTCAGGTGGGCCAGGGGTGGGAAGGATCACCAGGCATTTACAGAAAATCTGGACCTAAGCTTACTATCATTTCTAGCTCAGGAATTCAAGAGTCTATCTCTTGTTCCAATATAGAAATAATGTCTCAAAATACAGAATCCCACTATGACCCATCCTGTGATTCTCTAACATCACATCTCTAAGTAAATCCTCTGAGCAGAGGCCAGAAAGGCCCCTTGGAGAGGTTCCCAGGAGGAAGTGTAGATGGGACTGGGGACCACTGTTGGGTGCCAGGTTGTCTGTGGATGGTATCCTACTTGAATCTCACAACTCTGTGAAGAATTCTAGGCACCTGTTTTTCAGATGAAGAAATGATGCCCCAAGACATGAAGGGATCTGCCCACACAGCTGGAAATCGGCTTAAAAGCATGCCAAGCTCCAAAATCTCTGCCCGGCTCCATTTCTTAGAGAGCATGAAGACCATTCTCCACCTTTTCCTAAAATGAGCTCTAATGATACACAAACACCAGAAGGTGTTGGAAAGCAGCTGCCATGAAATCTATTAGTAAAAAGCAATGAAAACAAGTCCATGAATTCAAGCCAAATTACTCTTCCTCTATAGGGAATAATGCCAAGGACATGTGCAAAGATGCCCATATGGGTTTCTTAGAGGAGCTGAAATCAGCATGTCCCTCCACATCAAAATAAAGCCCAATCTAAGTCTCAGACCTCCACAAGCTCTGCACTCTGGTCCAGGGACTGCCTGGAGACCAAAAAATCCAGATCTTGAAGATCAGGGGAAAACCCTAGGGGCAGCCAGTCCCACTGAGTGGACTTTTGAGGACCCATGAGACTGGGGGAGCTGATTGCACTCTCAGTTCTAGAATGGAACACTTGACCTATACTAAGCCAGTCATTTTTTCCCATGCCTCTGGCCACAGTGACTGGTTCAGGGGTAGCTTAAGGCCTAAGCCAATGCAAACAGCATGAATTTTAGAGTCATTACTGAAAACAATGAAACAAAGTCACTCTTCCCTGCTGGACACAAATGAATAAGCACGTAGCCCTGGGACATACAGGCAATCATTTTGTAACCTGCAGAGAAACCAATCTATAGATGAACATCATACCACAGAAGTCAAGGCAGAGAGATGAAACAAATGGACTCCATGATTTCATTGAACTGCTGGATCAAGCTTCTCCTGAAGCTACATGTACCACAAGTGGTTTGTGTTGCATAGAGCAAAAAAATAATTTTTTATTATTTAAGGCAGATGGAATTGAACTTTCTGCCACTTGCAACTTGACACATGCTAACTGATCTCCCACTACTTCATACGATAGATGGGTCAACCAAAGCCCACAGCTACATAGCTGGTTGGTAGCAGAGCTTGGACGAGAAATCTAGTCTAGTGCCATATCCACTGTACTGTTCTGCCATCTACTCTGCGACCATAATATAACAAGAATATTAAATATCATTTACTGAGCACTTATTGCATGCTAAATAGTTCATATGTATTCAATTCTCACTACCCTGAGGTTGTTTCTGTTATTAATCCCATTTACTAATGAGGAAATTGGAGCTCAGAGAGTTTAAGTAACTTGGCCATGATCCAATAGCTAGTAAGTGACAGAGCAATTTGAACCCAGGACTTTCTGACTGCTGAGCTTGATCGCTAAGCCAGAAACTGCCAGGTTCAAAGAGTATATGGAGCCAGGCGATTAAAGAAATTAGTGGCAACCCAGAGAGTACATGCCCAGGGTAAAGGAGGCAATTATGCCACAGCTCTAGGGATTGCTGTCATGTTGCTGGAATGTGGACCCAGTTATTAGACCTAAAAATTCTTCCAGTAAAGTTGAAAACCTGGACTTGCATGTGAAATCCCCCAACTTCTGTAGTCTGGCAACTAGTTCCATGACAGCAGACAGACCCAACCAAACAAGTGTCGCAGATGCACTTGGCACAGGGGTGGCACAGAGCATTCCAGAATTTGCAACCTCTGCACTGAATTCTATTACCACACTTTCCCCTGGTAATAGATCAGGCTAATGCCAGCTGTCCTTCAACAAGGAAATGGATAAACAAACTGTGGTATATCCCTACAATGGAATACAACTCAGCAGTAAAGAAAAATAAATTCTTGACACACACAACAACATGAATGAATCCCAAAATAATTATGCTGATGAAAGAAGCTAGACCAAAAAAAAAAGGTACACACTGGATGTTTCCATTAATATAAAGTTCTAGAAAATGCAAACTATAGTGACAGGAAGGAGATCAGTGGTTGTCTGGGGATGGGGAGGGTCAGGGCAGAGAGAAGCAGCAAGAAAAATGACCGAGGGGGCAAGAAGAGACTTTTGAGAGTGATGGTTGTGTTTATTATCTTGATTGTGTGATGGTTTCACAAGTGTATACATGTATCAGATATGTGTAGTTGATTTCATGTCAACTTAAAATTGTTAAAAAAATTTGATCTGGGATCCCAGAGCACACCACCACCTTTCATGGCCTATCTACCAATCTGGGACGCCTGACTTCCATAAGAAGTACTTTGCATTAATAAGCCTCATCATCCTACCTTCCCTGGTGTTTCTTCTGGCCAGTTCATTCCCAGCCAAGTTCCTCCAGCTACATCACATCACTCCCATTCCCACCAGGAAAACTGCGAAATCCAGTCCCTTCTCTCCTGCTCTCCTCCCAAAGCCCAGTCAAGGCCCCTATCCAAACTAGAATGCCCGATGAGGGGCAAGGATTTTGTGGCAGGGGATTGTGAACTAAGAGTATCCAATCCTTCTATCTCTTAACCCCCAACTCCCTGTGCAGTCTAAGGGTCCAAAGCCCCTCACTGTTAATGCCAACACAGAATAGGTATATGCTTGGGGAGAGATGGAGAAAGACAGACTATCATGGATTCTATTAAGGATAAAGTCCTTATGAGATAAATATTAGCCCACTGTGATGATTAACTTTATGTGTTAACTTAGCTAGGCCATGATACCATGGTCAAATTCCATTCTAGTCATTGTTGTAAAGGTATTTGGTAGATGTGATTAACATTTACTCAGTAGCCTTTGAGTAAAGCAGATAATTTTCCACTGTGTGGTGAGCCTCATCCAATCAGTTGAAGACTTTAAGAGAAAAGACTAAAGTGCCCTGGGAAGAAATTCAGCCTCCAGAGCATTCCACAATTAAATCATTTGGGATCACGAAGAAGGAACTATGAAAAGGGACTATCTGTTGAGCATCGAGGGCGTGGTGTGAAGGGAGAGGACCACCTCTCTCAATCACCTGCTACATCTCTACCTAGGACCCTCTGTGCAGCACCTCATTTAGTACTGTAACAATCATCTGGGATGAGAATATAAATAATATCCCCATTTTCCTGATGGGAAGAGGTCAACTAGGTGAAATCACATGACCAAGGTCATTAATAATTAATGATACAGAATTTATAATAATAATGATAGTGACAACATTTACTATGCTTATAATGAGCTAGACACCATTCTGAATGCCTAATATAAGTCATGTCATTTCATCTTCACAAAACCACTCCATACGCACTTCTGACCTGGCCACTTCTGACTCTGAAGATTCCTGTGCTCTGCTGTGGGCACCCTGAGGATTAGCAGTCCTGGAAGGCATTCATTCAGAGGTGGGACCTGGAGAGACCGACAGGCAGGACGAGAGGACCCCAAGTCGGGGAGGGGTGTCAGGAAGCGACCGTGTGTTTGCAGGATAACGGCAGGCCCGAGGACCCAGGGTGGACGGCCTTGGATGCCAGGCTAAGGATATGGGCTTTCCCTGGAGGTGGCAGAGAGCCACAGCAGGGCTCTGAGGAGCTGTTGAGGGCAGATGAAGTGCAGGCTGGAATGGACGGAGGGGGGAGGGGTGCCTCCAGAGGCCCGAGGGGGAACAGCTCCCGGAGGGAGGGGGAGGACCCTAATAGAGTGAGCGGGCGGGTGAGTGGACCCAGGAGCTAACGACGGGGTGGGACAAGGTGAGAGACCTGGAGGACGATGCAGAGGACGTGGTGATGGGTCGGAGCTAAGGGATGGAAACGCAGGCGACACGTGGGACCCCGAAGCGCCCGCCCGCGGGGTGACTGAGCCTGGGAGGCCCGCGGGCTGGGTGCGCGCGGCGGGTGCTGCGCGTCCTGGCGCCGCTAGATGGCGTAGGCGCCCCGCCGAACGTGCCGCGGGACCCTCCGCCCGAGCCTCGCTTCGGGATGGGCGGCACGGGTGGGCCGCTGCAGGGAGAAGGACGCACCCTACTTCTCCTAACCCCCCGCCGCGGCCGGCTTCAGGAAGCTCCATCTGCGCGGGCACAGGGCCCCGCGCTTCCAAGGGCCCGGCGCCTGGTGTCATGCTCTGCTACCACCGCCTTGAAATTCTTCGCGATGTGTGAACAGGGACATCAGCATTTTCTTCATTTGTGCACCAGGCCCTGCAAATTATGCAGCAGGTCCTACCGGGAACTTTCTGCTTTGAGCACTTTCACATCCTGACCCATTTATCCGTCCCGCGCTGCAGTGAGGTGAGGATATGGTTCCATTTTATAGAGCAACAAACTGAGGCTCGGAGAGGGGATGAGACCTGTCCAGGATCACATACTGGTTGTTGATGTGCCACCTGGAGGCGGCTTCCGTGACCCCAAGTGCAGCGTCCTTTACTGCCCACACTGGAAACTGCCCACAGCAGTCAGGGCCCCGCATAGGCCTAGACAAAGGCCTCTGCCCACTGCCCCCAGGCAGCTTCCTTCAGGCCCACCTGGTGCTCAGAGGCTGAGATAAGGCTGGGATGAAGGATGGTTCTGCAGAACTGTCCCCAGAGTCTCCATTTCTTCTGGTGATGGAGAAATCCTGGGCAGCCTGGAGGAAGAGGCAGCCCTCCCAGCCCAAGTCGTTACTCCCGGCTTCTGCCTTCCGCACAGTCACAGACATGGCCCATGGCCACCAGAAGGACCTGCCCATCAGCAGACTGTGCACCATGATAGGGAGGAACGGGTCTGTCTTCCCAGTGAATGAGACAGCCCAGAGCTGGAATCCTGGCTCCCCCTCTCTCCAGCTGCGTGCCCCTAAGCATGAGCCTCGCTCATCAAAAGTAAACAGGAAAAAATTCTCAGGGTTGCTGCAGAGGATTAAACACTTGAAGCCCCTGTCAAGTTGCAGGTACTCAGTAAATATTCCTTTATTTGCTGTTGGTTTCTGTCAAGGAGGCAGCTGGATTATCTGCTCTGGAATCTCCCCCTCAGGGAATGAAGTACTCTGCTGGGTAGGAGGCCAAGGGTTGGAGGGCTGGAGGGCAGAGGGCGGGAGAACTGTGAGAAATGGGGTCTGACAGGCCAGGCCAGGCACCTGAGGGATGCTGACCAACTGTGGGTCTAGAAGGAGGCCTGCCCAGTGCCTTCCCTGCTGGTGGCGGCTTCAGGGAAGCCAGAGGGCAGAAGGTAGGAAGAAAATCACAAAATAATAATAACACTCCTACTGCCCAGGTGATCATACAACCCTAGGCTGGTTTCAGAGTCTTTTCTGGTCCTTCATGTTGCTGGATTCTCCTCCCAGCTCCCCTGAGAAACCAACAGGGCGCTCATCACCCCACTTTACAATGAGTGACTTGCCCACGGTCAAGAGGATGGTGCAAGGGCTTGACCCAGTCTCCTGGGTTTTGATTCAGGGTTCACGCTGGTACTGCAGAGTCAGGGCCACCAGGCCATGGGATGCAGGAACAAAAAAGGCAGAATGACCCTCCTCTTTTCTCCATCTCCCAGACCCACAAAGCAAGGAGTGGGTGCTGAGATTGCAGACGGGGGACTGGAGAACAAAAGATTTTCCTAAATCTAGGACGTGTGCCCTCCTGAGAGTCCAGGCTAACCCAGAACAAAAGGTTGTCCCGGAGCGTTTGGAGTCACACAGGGCTGGACTCCAACTCCACTACTGCCATGTACTTGCTGTGTGACCTTAGGTAAGTGACTCCACCTCTCTGAGCCTCCGTTTTCTCATTTATAAAGCAAGGATGATAATAACTTACCTCACAAGACTAGCATGGTGTGGGGGAAAATGAGTGGGTTTTATAGTGCGTCAGACTGGGTTCAGATTCCAGCTCTGCTATTTATTAGCTTTGTGATCTTGGGCAAGAGTCTTCACCTCCATCAGACTCAGTTTCCTCATCTGAAAAATGAGGATGTTGAGGCCTCCTGCCTAAGGTTGTTTTAGAGATTAGAGATAAAGCTGTGGACTACCAGACACTTTGCCTGGCCTCTAGTCAAGTCAATGATGTTAATCTCCCCGGGATGGAAGGAGGCCCAGGGTGGCTGCCACAGCATTTCAGTGAGGAGGACACCCCAAGACCAGGCCTGGCGCCTGCCCCAGCATCCATCCGCTCCAAGGCCCCAGGCAGATCTGGGGCCCGCAGAGCAGTCAGCTCAGAAGCATCCTTTGGGGAGTCAGAGTTGACATTCAGAGAGAGTGGGACAGTAAGCAGGCAACATCAACAATGGAAAGACTGTGAGTCTTTCCACCCCTAGGAGACAGAATGAGAGCAGGAACACCTACTATGTGTTAGCCACTGTACCAGGCACTTTACACACACCAATCTCAGCTTTCCCACAGCTAGCGCGTGCTCGAGGGAGAAGGGACAGGCAGGTCCGCCGGACTGCAAAGTTTACACGACAGTACTTTCCCCTACGCACCAGCAAATAATCCTGCAGCCCACGGTGTGGCCTGGTGCCACTTATTAACCGTGGGACCATGGACAAGAAACTTAACCTCTCTGTGCCTCAGTTTCCTCATCTGTAAAATGGCGGTGTGGCGGCCATGGAGATGTGCTGCTCGGACCTCCTGCAAGAGAACTCGCCCGGCCGTCTCATGTGTAAGGGCTCAGAGTCGGGCAATAATGATAATGTGACCGTCCCGCTCCACCCCAAGGGAGAAGGCCCCGGGCATGGCTGCTGTGGGTCCATGCTGTGCTCAGCCGGTGACCGAGCATGGAGGGTGTATTAGTTCCAGCCCATTCCTACAGGACACCTAACCCTTCTAAGGAGCAACTTTTACACAGAGGCTCCCACCAGCCTTGCCGAGTGCTTCTCGGAACCGCACTGCTGTGTAAGGCTCTTGCTACCCAGCCTGTCCTGCCCGCTCTCCTTTTCCACGACGACCCTCCCCCGGCCCCTACCCTTCACGGACCTCCTGCCCCGTGAGTCTCTGGCACATCTAACCGCATCTCGCCTGTGCTTCTTGAAGGACCGTAACTAGCACAAAAAGTAACGACAGTACCTGGCTCACAGAGCTGCTGTGAGGAGGGAATGCATGACCTCGTGCAAACTGCTCGGGACAGCGAGCGCAACCCGAGTGTCACCATTACCGTTGCTACAAATGTGGGCCATTCACAGATGTGCCTCACGCAGCGATCTCGGTGGTGTTCCCCTACAAACCCAGAGAAAGTCACGGAATCTCAGTCAGAGACGGCGTTTCTCGTTCCTCGCCAGCCTGTGTCAGCCCGGCTACCAGAATCGCCCCCCTCGGACGCACATATTTGCAGGAAGTCGGAGGGAATCTACTCAAGGAGTAGTTCACGCTTTTGACCAGAGACATTGGCTCTACTGTTGAATTAACAAGTCGGACAACCCAGCCTGAGGCCGACCGTTTTCCCTCCCCGGATTTTGGGCAATGGGGATTGGTGAAGGCGATCTCTGGGGTCCCACCCAAACACAGTGTTCCAGAGTAAGGACATCTGTCTGCCTGTGTCGCCACAGACAGAGCCCCCTCTCATCAGCCATGTCTTTCCTTGTCACCCACACTGTTCTGAGAGAGCTGGCGTCTAGGTGTGGTGAAGGCCCCAAGGCCAGTCAGGGCTGGGCCCAGCCATCGTTCTTGCCATCTGGGGAAAACAGAAAGAGGAGTGAGGGTCATATGACCGTAAAGAGAGGATGAGGCGAGCCACTTCGACTCGCTGTGGCCTTGTCATTTATATAATAAGTGCTGGGAGAGCTTCCCTGTTTCCACGGAAGGTCCTCCCACCTTTTCCTCTTCTCTCCTCCAGGATGAAGGGACGCTAAGATGGGACCAAACACAGAAGTTTTCTTTCCAGTGGCATTCCCTGACATCAGCATTCCCCAGGGGGGCTCCCCAAGAGAAAGGCCTGGGTCTCTGCCTTCCTCTGAACCCCTGTGCTCCCCAAGCATGGATTCCCCACTCACAGGAACAGCTTGCTCCAGACAACTGCGCTGAGTGTCCACCCCCAACCACTCCTCTCTTCAAGCCTCACAGGCCTGACAGAGCAGGTAAGCAGAGAGGGTGGGAGTCTAAGAGACAAGTAGCAGATTGGAAGCTGGCTTTCCTCACTTAAGGAAGGGACATGCAGCTCACAGCCTTTAGGGAAAAGAGTCACACAGCAGGAAGGCCTTACTTCCCAGGCAGAGGACAGAGAGTTAAAGCCTCGGGTCCCCTCCTGAGTCAGACAGAGGCCAAAACCAGGAGCACTGATCAGATAACCATCCCAGAAAAGGCTGAGGCAGGCCGAGGGCTCTCCCTGACATAGGGGGCCCTGAGCAAATCCACCTTTATTTTAGGATGTGTTAATGCTAAATGAAAGGGTCAAACTCTAAAATAACTAGACTCTAATAAACTGATATTTATTGCCCATCAACTGGGAACTTCTCGTGCATTCTCTCGCGAAGCCTCACAACAACTCAATAAAGTAGGTATTACCCCTTTCACGAATGAGGGAGCGAAGGCTCGCTGAGGCAAAGGGGTTTGTGGGAGTTCACACGGCCGCGCGTGGCAGTGCTGGGTGAGCCCAAGTCCGTCCTGCCTCCATGCCAGCTCCCCAAGCAAGAATAGGGTACTCACCCCCGGGGTCCATCTTGCCTGACAGCCAGATGTCTCCTGTGCCTACCCTGCCCCCCTCGGTCCCACTTGCCCCGGCCAGGCGCTGTGGGGTCATCAGCCCAACACCAAGGAGCAGGCTCGCGCATGGAGTCAGGTTGCTGTTGGAAATTCCTTCTAGAGAGGTGTGGTGTGAGGAAGGCTGACAGACGGACATCTGTGGGGTCACATTCACAGACAGCCAGATCATTGCCAGGAGGAAGCCACATGCCTTACCTCCCAGCTCATCTGACTGGACTCAGACACAGCCAGATGCTGTCACAGTCGTGTCCCGAAGGCCCTGCGGGGCTGGCAGAGGCCCTTCACACCAGCTGTCACGGCACAGCCCATCTGGAAGGGCTCTTTTTGCTGAACACTTAACCCTTCTGAGGACCTTCGGGGCCAAAGGATGCCGTACCCCCATGAGAGAGATATTTAAGAGAAGAGGGTCCCCTCCACCGAGGATGAGTCAGGGCACCCTAGAGGAACCCCACTTTCCCCCACCCCCTTCTGTTTCCCAGGGAGACAGAGTGGGGCGGGCAGCACTGGGAAGGGGAGAGGCCAACATTTCCCAAAGGGAGAGACCATGAGCCTCTCTGGTTTCAGGAATTAAGGAAGGAACACACCGAAACACCTATCATATCCAGCAAAGCAAGAAAAAGGGCTCCTGAATCCAACAGGCTTGAGGGAAGGCCCAGAAAATGACCCCATGTGGCTGAAGGAGGAGGCAAAAGCCGCAGGGTCCAGGCTGCCCTGGGCATGCAGTGCCCTGACCCAGCTTCTCCTGGGTTCCCAGGAAATGAACAAAAGGCTCACACAGTGATTCGGGAGGCGTCAGTTGGTAGCTGCCTCTGACTGGAGGCCATTCATGAACTCCCGCTCAGTCTCTCAGCCCCCCAGACAGCCTGGGGGTGTTGGCAGCTGACAGAGAGGCTTTTGCCCAAAGATAGGTCTGGGTTTCCCTGGAGAAAAAGAAACTTGAGTCAGCTGACTTCCTGGGGCCTTGTCTTGGTGGTCTCACCCTAATGAAAAAAGCTGTTAGGTCTGAAGCATGGGGGCCACAGCCTGCTTTGCTGGAAGCTCCCCCAGAATCAGGAGCGCCTCCCCTGCTCCAGACACCACCTTTGCAAGCGAGAGCCTCCCGCTGCAGGGGCCCTGGCCCCACTGGCTGACTGGCTACCCCATGTCAACACCTTGGACCCTTTCTCGACCTGGAGGGCCTCTCCTTCCTGCCCCCCTCCTGATTCAGGCCTGGTGCACTGGATTCCTGCTCCCCCCGCTCTGCCCTCCTCCACACCCTGCCACGCTAACAGGGGCCACACTCCTGAGGGCCATGTGAGTGACTTTTCTCCTCTTCCGGGGGAGCTCAGTAGAGAACCCATCACACCCATCACCTATCAGATCTGTGACCTTAGATGAGACATGAACTTCTCTGAGCTATGGGTTCCTCATCTATAAAATGGGAATAACAATATTTCTATCAAATGATTATTAGGAATATATAGCATAGGCAAATCCATAGAGGCAGAAAGCAGATTGGTGGTTGCCGGAGGCTAGGGGGAGGAGGAATGGGGAGTGACTGCTTTCATGGATCTGGGGGTTTCTGTTTGGGGCGATGGAAATGTTCTGGAACTAGGTAGTGGTGATGGTGGCACAACCTTGTGAAGAATTTAATGCCACGGAATTGTATACTTTTAAGTGGTTACAGTGGTAAATTTTATGTGATATGTATGTATTTTACCACAGTAAAAAAGAAAAAGAAAGGTTATTATGAGGTTAGATGAAATGAAGGGTGTAGAAATGTTGGTCATAGAACCTGGTAAGGTCTTGAACATATTTTAATTTCCTTCCTTCAGATCATCACATTGAATTATACACAACACACTCCCTCATGCCTACCCGGGGCTGATTGCCTTTCTCCTTAGATACCTGCTCTGAGATGCTAATAGAATGAATACACATGTTTTCCACAAAGCAAAGCCTTTATCACTGTCCGAAGAGAGGGTCACCTCCCCCACTCCTGCTGCTCACCTCTTTTATCTGTTTCACCTTGACCCGACCCCAGGACTGAGTGCTGCTAGAGGAGGGTAAAACGCTTTGCTATCAGAGCTCAGTACCTCCTTCTCAGTCTCCACAAAAACTATCATCCTAAAGAAATAAAGCTGATCGTTATTGGGACACAGTTTTCCAAGAGTCTCTCGTGTTTCTGTACATCTTGTGAGCAGGGACATCATCTTAGTCATGGACTTTCTTTTCAAAAGCAAGTTTGTATAGCAAATGGCCTCAGAAGAGAGATACAGTCCCGCTCCGAAGCAAAGGGCCGGTAGGCTTACTATCCACTAAAAAAGATTCAGGTTCCCCAAGCTCAGGTTTCCTCTCCTATAATGCAGCCCCCAGAGTGGGGGGCGGGGAGGACACCCAGCCCTCTTTCTGTCACCCTGAGGAAAGGAGGGGTTGGCACAAAAAGGTACTGTACAGAGCAAGGCCTGCTTAGTATCTCTAATCATTATGCCTGACCTTCCTTTCTCCCCCATGAGGCTCTAAGCATCTTGAGGCCAGGCGGCATGTTTCATTTATCCTTGTGTGTCACAGAGCAGGTACTGATCAGTGTGAGCTGGGTGAGTGAAGGGGTGAATGAATGAATAAGTGGAGGGATGGAGGGGTGTTTCTCTTCTGTCCTGACGGTCTTACTGGACCCCGCCCCTCCCATTCCCATGGCTTCCCTGTATCCAAGATGTCATCTACAAATACTCTGTCTTGGGGCCTGGGATATGAGTGTTGGGAGGGATCCTGGATCCTTGCCCAGGTCCAGATATCGCTCAGATCAGCTCTGCCCTGCCCTCCCCGCCCAGCTTTGTCCTATGTTCAGTTCCATTCCCATCTCCATGACCTAGTGGTGACCTGTAGTTTTAATGTGCCCAACAAGACATAGGCTCAGGCCACCAAACCACACAATGCCGGTCACCACTGAACCGGCAAACAAGATGTTTGTTTTCAGGTTCATTCCTGTGAGTCTGAAAGGGGATTATAGCACTGGGTGTTCTGTTAATATTTATGTAAGGAATGCATGAGCCTTCCTTTAAACTAAGTGAATTGCCCCCTTCTTATCTTGTTGAAGCAATAGAACTGAGCCATCGATCTCAAAAATATAACCAAAAGGAGAGGAACCTGAAATGTCACTCCAGACATTCCTTTTGGCTCATTGTCAGCATGGCAAACACAATCTCCAGGAAGGAAAACAATGGCATTTAATGTGACAGCCAGTCCTCAGTGACCATAAGAGCCCCTGCCTCTGTGTAGAGCTTCATCACACACTATATCTGATGTATAAGAGATGATTACAAAAGTGCACCTGCTCTCTGTGCACTTGAAATTGGAAACAGCTACTCACCTTTTCTAGAGCAAGGCAGAAAGGATAGCCAGTTGGCATCTTGACAAGGGAAGCAGTAGTGAATAGTTACTTAATGTGAAGGCTTTGGGGCCCATTTTTCAGGGGTCTTGGATTCTTTACTCCCAGGGACACTGTGTTCTATACTACATCAGCTTCCCCCACCTTAGGTCACCTGAAGAAGACTAGCCTTTTTTTTAAAGACTAGTCTTTAACTGGATATTTTCCATTCCATGCCTAATAACCAAATCGTGCATTTCTTTTTTTTTTTAATTTTATTATGTTATGTTAGTCACCATACACTACATCATTAGTTTTTGATGTAGTGATCCATGATTCATTGTTTGCATATAAAACCCAGTGCTCCATGCAATACGTGCCCTCCTTAATACCCATCACCGGGCTAACTCATCCCCCCAACAGCCTCCCCTCTGAAACCCTCAGTTTGTTTCCCGTAGTCCATCATCTCTCATGGTTCGTCTCCCCCTCTGATTTCCCCTCTTTCATTTTTCCCTTCCTTCTCCTAATGTCCTCCATGCTATTCCTTATGTTCCACATATAAGTGAAACCATATGATAATTGTCTTTCTCTGCTTGACTTATTTCACTTAGCATAATCCCCTCCGGTTCTATCCATGTCGATGCAAATGGTGGGTATTCATCCTTTCTGATGGCTGAGTAATATTCCATTGTATATATGGACCACATCTTCTTTATCCATTCGTCTGTTGAAGGGCATCTCGGCTCCTTCCACAGTTTGGCTATTGTGGACATTGCTGCTATGAACATTGGGGTCATGTGGCCCATCTTTTCACTATATCTGTATCTTTGGGATAAATACCCAGTAGTGCAATTGCTGGGTCATAGGGTAGCTCTATTTTTAACTTTTTGAGGAACCTCCACACTGTTTTCCAGAGTGGCTGTACCAACTTGCATTCCACCAACAGTGTAAGAGGGTTCCCCTTTCTCCACATCCTCTCCAACATTTGTTGTTTCTTGCCTTGTCAGTTTTTGCCATTCTAACTGGTGTAAGGTGGTATCTCAAGGTGGTTTTGATTTTAATTTCCCTGATGGCTAATGATGTTGAACATTTTTTCATGTGTCTGTTAGCCATTCATATGTCTTCTTTGGAGAAGTGTCTGTTCATGTCTTCTGCCCATTTTTTGACTTGATTATTTGTTTTTTGGGTGTTGAGTTTGAGAAGTTCTTTATAGATCTTGGATACCAGCCTTTTATCTGTAGTGTCATTTGCAAATATCTTCTCCCATTCCATGGTTGCCTCTTTGTTTTGTTGACTATTTCCTTTGCTGTGCAGAAGCTTTTAATCTTAATGAAGTCCCAAAAGTTCATTTTCGCTTTTGTTTCCCTTGCTTTTGGAGACATGTCTTGAAAGAAGTTGCTGTGGCTGATGTCAAAGAGGTTACTGCCTATGTTCTCCTCTAGGATTTTGATGGTTTCCTATCTCACATTGAGGTCTTTCATCCATTTTGAGTTTATCTTTGTGAATGGTGTAAGAGAATGGTTGAGTTTCATTCTTCTGTATATAGCTGTACAATTTTCCCAGCACCATTTATCGAAGAGACTGTCTTTTTTCCATTGGATATTTTTTCCTGCTTTGTCAAAGATTAGTTGACCATAGAGTTGAGGGTCCATATCTGGGCTCTCTATTCTGTTCCATTGGTCTATGTGTCTGTTTTTGTGCCAGTACCATGCTGTCTTGGTGATCACAGCTTTGTAATAGAGCTTGAAATCAGGAAATGTGATGCCCCCAGCTTTTTCTTTTTCAACATTTCCTTGGCGATTCGGGGTCTTTTCTAAACCATGCATTTCTTTACTCATACCTCCCTACACTCCAGAAGAGAGCTGTGTCTGTCTATAAGAATGCAGACAATAAGATTAAAAGGCTCTGGGAAAATACAGGCAGTATTTACAGAAATAAAATGGAACCAAGATTGGTTATAAACCACCAAACTGACTGCATGTTTGCTCAAGGATGTTGCAGTTCAAAAAAGCTCAGCGACGCTGCCAGGCAGACTGCTGAGCTGGGCCAAGGGGCAGAGGCCATAGTGTGGTGGCTCTGGTGTGGTGGCCGTGGTGTGGTGGCCTCATTCCAGGGCCTGGCTCCAGCATTCCAAGTCTGGCAACTCGACTCCACCGAGGCTCTGAGGGAACCAGCTCATACTACCCACGCTCACAAGAGGCTCATGGACCAACTGGGATTCACTCCACTTTATGAATTTATTTTGAGAAATAGATCTACAAGAAAAACAAGAACAAGGAGAACAAGACAGGGAGGGGAGGAGGAAGCATGGGAGAGGAAGAAGAAGACTAAAATGAGGAGGAAAGGAAGGAAGGCAGAAAAGGAAGGAAGGCGGGGAAGAAACCAGGATAGGTTTGCTACATGGTCAGTGCTGGTATCTCTGTAAACAAATGCAAAAGGGAAACCAAATTACAAACAGAACATCACTTCTTGGGTTGAAACCAAAGCCAAGAGAAATAAGCTAGCAGTGTGGGAGGTGCAGGGAGTGCCCAGAACTGTGCCGAGGCCTCATGAACTATCCTTTTCCAGCATGAGACAAACCTTTCCAGTGACCTGAAAACACGTCTGGCAGATTCCAGCCTCTTTCCCTTGGCAAGTCCTGGATAAACATGGCCGAGTTCTTGTTTTGTGAGCTCTGCTTTTCAAGGTTCCAGGCTGACCCTCCCCTCTGGATAACTTCCACGCTCCTACTTGAAGACCTGTTAGCCTCCTTAGTCACAACTCCACAGTGGGACCTGTTCCATGAGACATTACCCAGATCCCCTCAATTGGAGTCTGAGCTTTTGAAACACAGTCTGTCATTCTCTTGGATAATAGATGGTCTATAGATGATGTCCTTCATTTTGTGTGAAAATGATTCTGTAACTCTCAAAGGGCTACTTTAGTTCTAAATTACTGGGGGGGGGGCGGGGGAGCAGCCCCTCCGGCAGGTATGGACAGTTTATCTGCTCAGTCAGTAAAGATACCGTTCACAGAGCGTTATAATGTAATGTGATAAATGTGGTAATGGAGATGAATCCAACGTACTATGCTGGTACAACAGAAGACAGGTAGAGTCAGGGGAGCTTCCACAGCTGGAGCTGGAGCTTAGAAAGTGAGTAACTTCACCAGGTGGCTTAGGACAAACCCAAGGGGGCTGCCTGGGCTGACACACTCTCTGGGAAGCGATTATCAATGCGGGCTTCAGTGCCAGGAATTAGGTAGTGACTGGGGCCAATTCCAGGAGAGGGATGGGGGCAGCACACACTGGACTCGGCACAGAATGGCCTGGAACGCTGACTCGGAGCCTCCACTTAGAGCAAAAACACCTCAGCCACATATACCAAAATCATCTGAGCCAGGGCGGTTTATACCAAATGTGCTCCTTCAGTGTTCATCGAATGAACCAGCAGATGGATGAGTGAACATCCCATCTATAACATGGGACTGATAATATTTAGTCCAGCTATCCCATGGAGTTATTGGGGAGGGGGAATTGAGATCACAGAGATGGAAAAGCTCCATAAACTGTAAAACACTATACCGACATGAGGGTTACTATGTGGACTGATAAGGTTGGCCAGAGACAAAAGCCACTGGAGGAAGCAGTTGGTGAAGTTGGTGACTTATCCCAACTGCAGGGGGCAGCTCTAATGGAAGCTCTTAAGAAACTCACTTCTCTCCATCAGTGTGTTACCGGGACTACCAGGACAATTATGACAGCAATCTTTTCTATCGGTAGAACATTGAACAGACAGAACTATAAGTGATAAGAAACAGCAGCAGGATTGGGTATATAAATAGGGTGGGGACAAAGACCTAAAGACCTATCCCATCTTAGCATTCCACTAGAGAGTTACTGATGACCAAGTCTCAGCCCCTATTTGAGAAAAAGGGAAACTGAGGCCCAGAGAGGGTACAGGGCTCACCAGGACCAAATAATAATCCTAAGAGCTCACATTACTGAATGCAGCCCTATGATGGAGCACCTACATGCATTAGGTCAGTTAATCCATACAACCCTATGAGGTAGATACTATAATTAGCTCCATTTTACAGATAAGAAAACAGACTCAAATGAGCCACACAGCTTGTCTAGCTTCATACAGTTAGTAAGCAAAGGTTATGACTTGTGTTCCCCTGTTGCCAGGGCAACCAGAAGTCCCACAAAGATACCAGGTAAAGGTACAGAAATACATTGTTTAATGAATTTATTATTTGTTTTGGGAGGGATTTGACTAAAATGGAGAACATCACTCACTGTTGGACATAGAACGTGGGAAAATCTGTAATGATCTGTTACTTGGGAGTGAAAACATGTGCAAGGACCCTCTTAGGGCCTGGGAACCGCTTAGCCGTCACTCAGCTCCAGCTAGGTCCTCATGAAAGGAGTTCTGTTAGAGGCGCCCTAATGCCTGAGCACTCCTGCTCCCGATCTCTCATTAGCTGACACCATCAATTCAAGGTTAATGCAGGCCAGGATTGGGAGCTAATTATTCCACCATTACGGACACAAATCTCCCCTGGAGAACAGCCAGAGAAGGGAGCCGGACAGAAGAGGAAGGGGGTTAGGAAGGAAAGAGACTGCCTGGTTCTCACAGATGTGAAAATAACATGGCATCAGCTGGAGTGGGTTTCCCCAACCACTGGAACCTGTTCTCCAAGAAATCTCAGTGTTGTCCCTGGGTGAGCCCCAGCTGACCACTCTGCCATGCCCCATTTACATAGCTGAGGGTTACCAGCCGTCACAGAGCCCCTACCTCCATCTGTCAGCATCAGTGGTTCCTACAAGAGTTTGTAGAAAACCCTTCAACTCCACAGTTGATTTAATTCTTAGTCTGGGTCAAGCACTTGGATGCAGGGAAGTGGGGCGGGGAGGGGGGGGAGTTTAGCCACAACTATTTTTTTTTTAAAGATTTTATTTATTTATTTGACAGAGAGAGTGAGAGAGCACAAGCAGGGGGAACAGAAGAAGGAGAGGAGAAGCAGGTTCCTCCCAAGCAGGAAGCCTGATGCGGGGCTCGATCCCAGGACCCTGGGATCATGACCTTAGCCGAAGGCAGACGCTCAACCATCTGAGCCACCCAGGCGCCCCTAGCCACAACTATTAATAACACATAGTTCCTGACTTCAAGGAGCTTTCAATACTGTGGAAGATAAACATGCATCCAATCAACCCTTGCACTTTGCCAGATTACAGGGGCAAAGTGCTATGGGACAGAGATTCACTCCAACTAGGAGGTTCTTGGAGAGAAGAGGCATTTGAAGTCTTAAAGGATAAGTTAGCTTTCAAGAGGGGGGACATGGGCAAGGGAGGATATCCCAGGTGAAGGAAGGAGCAGAAGAATTGTGGAGTGGAGAAAAGGCAGAACATGTTTAGTGTGACTGGGACACAGGGTGCATCCTGTTGAAAGTGAGCTTGTAGTGGGAGTAAGGCTAGGGAAGTCATTTGGGAGAGACGAGAGAGGGCCTGAAATGGCATAATATGGAAGTTAGAACTTTCTACTAGAGGCAATAGGGAGCCATTAATAGCTTTTGAGGCAGAGAGTGACATGACCAGATCTGCATTTCAGAAAGAGGGCTGGGGCAGTGTGTGGTAGATGGGAGAAAAATGGAGGCACGAGGATAAGGGGGAAGTTCTTGAAAGACTCCAACAGGAAGAAGTAGGGATTTGAATTAGTGAGCGTGTTGGCAACCTCATAAAGATGACCTTGGAGGATAAGAGATGCTTTCACCCACTGAGCCAAATTCATTTAGTGTTCCTTTTGCCTGAGGACAGGTTGAGCCAGAATATTTCTGATAAATAGTTTTGCCTGGGCATTTCTGGTTTTGCCACAAAGAATCCTCTGAAGCGGCCTTCCCACTGGCCAGACAGAGCTCTTGGTTGAGAAGTGAGGAACAGGAAATGAACAGCCACAGCCCAGGATGGGATGCTACAGAGCATGGAGAAGGGGTGGCTAGCTGCTGTGTGTGTCAGGGGAGGGCGTAGAGGGCACTGTGAGAGTATGAATGTGTGTGGGAAAGGTGGGGCAGTGGGGTATATTTGTGTATGTGAGTGGGGGTATTTGGAAGGGAATAGGGGTATGTATATATTTAGGGGAAGGAAATTATGGATATCTATGTATCTATTAAGTGTGTAGATGTATGTGTCTATGTGTGAATAGGGTGTGTGGTGTATGTACATGTGTATCTTTGTGTATGTGTGTGTGCATATGGAAGGTGTGTGTGTACGCATCCGTGTACAGTGTGTGTGTGTGTGTGTGTGTGTGTGTGTAGAGGGTCAGCAAGCAGGAAGACCTCCCATAGAGGCCAGCACTGAGTCTGGCCCTGGAAGAATGAGGAGCAGTTCAGTGGGTGGGGAGAGCAGGGCAGGTGATCCAGGAAGAGAGAATGCGGTGTGGAACAACAGGGAGGCATGAATGAATGTGGTATGTTTGGGGCATGGTGGCTGCAGAGCTGAGAAGGGAAGAAGGTAAAAAGATGAGGAGTCAATTTGGTGCCACATCAGAGGGTCCTTCGTCGAGAACTTGGCACTCATTAGCATTCTAGGTGAGTGCCCCGGCCTTTGGGGGAGATGGCAGTAGCAACAGGGCATTTCTCGGGTAGCCCTGGAAGAGGACTGGCAAGGCCATGGCCAGACCATGGCCATATCTGACCTGGCTGCATGAATGTTTACAAAATGAATGCATGTTAGAGGGACTAAAAAACCACATTACGTTCTAAGCATGTGAAGTGACACATCTATCATACTCAAGGAAAGGGGACGGGAGCAGGCCAGAGCCTGTGGCAAAAATGGGCTGGGGTGATTCTCTGACCTCATAGGACCGGTCTTCGAGGCAGGCATCTCCAGAACTAGCTGTTCCACGTAAGCCTCACCTCTCTGCCAGATTACATCTCTGCCTTCCACCTGCCTCCACTCCCCCCGCCCTAAGCCAAGTGTTTCTGACATCTATATCCTCAAGCGTGAGAAAATTCAGCACAACCCACTACCACAGCCCAAAAGCATCTTCTTGTTCCAGGCTCTAGCTAGGGCAAATCTCCTTAGCAAAGGGGTATCCTCCTTCAATCTGGAGGACTGGGGTGTTGAGAGCTGGAGGCAGAACTTGGCAGTTGCCCATGGGGCTGAGGGAGCTCAATCAAGGGAAGGGGCAGTGGGATCCCAGAGATGAGACCACATCACACAGCCCACTTCAGCTCGGGGCTCAGCCAGGCCTGGTAGAGGGGACACAGACTTGGCAGTCAGCCACTTGCTGGCTGTGTCCTTGGGCAAGGCATTCCAGCTCTTTAGCTGTTGCCTAAGACAGGAATCCTAAAGTGCCAATCGCACTGAGTCACTGTGGTTCATTCAGCAAATCCATCTTCCTACTATGTGCCAGGCATTGGAATACATCGGGGAACAAGACAGATGAAGCCTCCTGCCTACATGGAGCTTTCATTCTGTAGCAAAGAGACCAATAGATAATAAGCAATCAACATAGTGAGTGACTGAATTCTGGAGGGTGGTGGAAAGAGCTTAGGATATGAAGAAGAGAAAGCAGCAGGGCAGGGGGGATGGAGAGCTGGGGAGGCGAACACTGTGATATGAATACGGCTGCCACGGTGGAAGAAGTTGGCAGAACTTGGCATAGACCAGGCAGGGGATGGTGTGGCTGAGCTGGAGTGGGCATCTGATGATGCCACGGGGTGGCTGTGCCCGCCACTCAGAAGGTATGGATCGTTCAGCATGGTGATCAGGCTCCCAGCCTGGCTCAGTGTCTCAGGAACAGGAGGTGAGTCTCGCGGGCCTCATTCTGCCCCCTGGGACCTGTTCAGCGTCTCCAGCCACCCTGGAACCCTCCTGGAGACGGACCATTGTCCCAGCACATTTGCACTTGTCTGTGTTACCCACCAGAAACACGGTGCTCCTCTAACCTAGCCCGACTGCACATTGTGTCCTCCCCGGTATCTTGAGAACCCCGTCCCCCATTCCGGGGAAGATGAACCCTCCCTGGAAACCTGGGCAAAGCAAATAAGCTTTAGAGATCATCTAATTTAACCCCCTTCCTTTTACATGTGAGGGACAGCTGGGGAAGTGACCGGCCCAGGCCAAACTCCTCATTCAGTTCAGGCCCACATCAGTGTGTGCCAGGAACAATGCTCTGATTTCTGAGCTGAGCCCCTTGCCTTTAGTTTCTCCAACTGCAACCTTTCCCCCAAACAGCTGCCAGAGTAATCTTTCTACAATACAAATTCGATTGTGTTGCTTCACTGTTCCCATAAAAGGAAGTCCAAACCCCTGAGCATGGCATTCCAAGATGGTCACAAGGCACCCTGCCAACTTCCCCACCGTACCCATGCCACACTGAGCTACTGTGTCAGCCCCTGTACTTCACTCACGCTGTTCCCTCCACTTGGAATGCCCTTCCTGCCTCTGACACCTACTCACCTTTCAAGATTCAGCTGGGGTGTCACCTCTTCCATAACCTTCCCTGAACCCCACTTCTCATCTCAGATAGATCCAGCGACACTTTTCTCATGTCCCATTACCTTCACTTCTACCACTCAAACCTCCCACATCCATTTTGGCTGAACTGGATGCCATTTTAGTTTTCATTCATCAAATATACTTTCCTAAGGTTTCATGTTACTTCATTTTGTTAAGGATTCAGGCATTTCTCAGCTCTCATGTGCTGGTGTTTCACAGAATCACAATCTTCAGACAGCACAGGGATGAAATGGTAAAAAACAGTCATGGCTGGCCTAATCCTGCCCACTGCCTCATTTTTGTAAATAGTTTTATTGGAACACAGCCACGAGCATGTGTTTATGTATTGTCTGAGACTTCTTTTGAATTACTACAGCAGAATTGAGTAGTTGTGAGAGACCACGAGGCCCACAAAGTTGAACATGTTTATTCTGTGTCCCTTTTCAGAAAGCATTTGCTGACCTGGAAGCTCATAAGGGCAAGGACCATGTTTATTTTGCACCTGGAACATAAGAGGCACCTGATTGAGACTTTTGAGTAAGTATTGAAGGATGACTACTGAGTGATGAGCAATGCACACATTCCATAACAACGGTGGAAGCAAAGCAGAGCGCTGGGTGTGGGTTTTCAGAAAGGAGGATTTGGAGGTACCTGTCATGGGAGGTGGGGACCATAGATTAGCCCGGTGCTCTCTTCCGCCTCTCTGATGAGAGAAGAGTAGTTGCCTGGCCTCAAAAAGGCATCTGGGTGGCTCAGTCAGTTAAGTGTCTGACTCTTGATTTTGGTTTAGGTCACGATCTCAGGGTCATGAGATGGATCCCTATTGGGCTCCATGCTCAGTGGGGAGTCTGCTTCAGATTCTCATTTTCCCTCTCCCTCTCCCTCTGCCCCTTCCAACCCCTCTTTCTCTCTCTCTCAAATAAATAAATTTTTAAAATTAAAACGGCACTGGAATCTATGGCCTGTGTAGAAGGGAACAACTTCTCCCTACTCAGGCTGGTTTGGGTTTGCAATGGACCTTGAGTGGGCCAGCTTTGAGAGCCGAGGGGTGAAGTCCCACTGCCCATGGTTAGGACCCCACTGCTGCAGTAACTCCAGCAGGAAGTCCTGAGGACCCCAGTGAGGAGTCCTCCATGGAATAGAGAAGTGATAACCCTGAGACTGTATCCTCAAGGAAGCAAGGGGGCTGTAAAGGAAAGAAATGAGGAAAGTTGATTGGAAGACCTCAGGGAACAAGTCTAATGGAATTTTATATTAAAAAAAAAAGTTAGAACGAGGGAACAGGTGTTGATTTGGTGGGGGGAATTCTAGAAATGAATTCGGTTTTCAAAATGTTTCATTAAAAGGGGCCCAATCAGGGGTGCCTGGGTGGCTTAGTGGGTTGACCGTCAGACTCTTAGCTTCAGCCCAGGTCATGATCTCAGGGTCATGGGATCAAGCCCCCAGTCAGGCTCTGGGCTCAGCATGGAGTCTGCTTCTCTCCCTCTGCCCCTCCCCCATCTTGCGCACACACATTCTCTCTCTCTCTCTCTGTCTCTCTATCTAATATAAATAAATACATCTTTTAAAAAATGGGGGAGGGGGCCCAATCACCGCACATGAGCAGCACTCTTGGCTCATGCTCCAGTTCATGACTCAGCAACAGTCTAAAGCAGAGGTCGGCAAACCCCAGGCCGTGGGCCAACCCTGCCCAATGCCTGTTTTCGTAAATAGGTTTTCATTGGAACATCACCCATTCAGTTACGTATTACCTGTGGCTGCCTCTACTCCACAGCATCAAGACTGAGCAGGTGCAGTGTGGCCAGAGAGCCTTCAAGATGCACCATCTGGCCCTTTACAGAACACCTCTGCTGACTCTGATCTAGAGCCTAGCAAAGGGCCCAAACCAATAAATACGTGTTAAATGGCTGAAAGCATGCATGAATATGTGGTCTCTCATTGAGAAAGTAACCAGTCAGACAGTCTGGTCACCAGGCTCGAGGAAAAGTAGTGAATTAAGCAAACTTTAGGTCAGAGTATTTAAATGCCTAAAGCTCAAGCTAGTAGAAGGTAAAGCAGGGCCATGTATTTAAGGTGGTGGCCAAGGGATCCCCAAAGCCAAGTGTGGTCTCTAGTCAGTGTGGTCAATGCAGATGACCCTTTAGGATCTGGGGGCCACAGTGACGTAGACAGCTCCATTGTCACCTTTGTCCTCTGGCCTGGGGTGGACTCCAGGTTGGGTCCGCCTGGTTCGGCAAACGCCTCCTAGCTAAAAATGGCTTCAGTTCTAGCCAACCAGGACCCACAGCCCATCTCAAACTGGGGATCCGAGAGGAGATCTAGGTGATCAGAAAAAAGGTCTGCGCCAGCTGGGAGGAGTTGTAGTAGGTCTACAGATGTGCAGCCCACGCCCCAGACTCACAGCTGCAGATGCGGGCCTGCAGAGGAGAGTCAAGAGAGGAGACAGACAGCATGAAGAACAAGGGGACAACAGTGGAAAGGACTCCTGCAGACAGTGGGGAGAAAAAGGACACTGCTTGGGAGAAAGAGACCGGATCTAGTTTTCTTGCTAAATAAAATGTGCCAAGCTGGAAAGGGCTCACTAAGGTGACAGAGAATGAATAGAATGGATTCTTTTCCCTATTCATTAATTCATTCAATGCCTACAAAGTATCCAGTTCTATGCTGGGCGTTAAGGATGGATGCAAATAATTTCCCTAGGAGCTCATCATCTGGTGTGGGGGCAAGCAAGAAACAAACCGTGTACTCTGTGGTCTGTGGTGTAGGGGATGCTGGGAGAATGGATGCGGTGCTGTGGTGTAGTGGTCAGCATAGAGGAAGGGGAGAAAGCCTGGTTGGGACAGGAGGGACTCGGAGGGACCTGCTGGGGTTGGCCTGATGGATACTAAGAAGAGGACAAAGGATGTTCCTGGCAGGGAACAGCATGTGCAAAGCCGGGTCAGGGAGGAGGAAAGAGAGGGAGATTTGGAGAACTGTGGACAGTTTGGGATGGATTGATAATTTCTGAGTGAAGGAGAGATGGTAGGTGAGTACCTTTATGGCCAGACCCTGAAGGCTTTCGAATGCCATGCCAAAAAGGCTTTCTTTAGAAAAAAAATCCACTGAAGGATCTTCAAGCAGGGAAGTCACCTGATGGTAGCAGAATTTCAGACGGGAATTGACAGGGAATGGGACTGGAGGAGGGAAGCCAGGCTGGGACAGCATCCCTTCCTTTGGGCCCCCTTCTAATGCCACCTCCTCAGAGAGGCCTTCCATGACCACCCCATCTAACATAGACCCCCTACCATTCCCTGTCCCTTTCGCTTTGTAGTTCTTCATAGCACTTATCTCTACCTGATTCTGCATCTACGTGCATATGCATTTATTTATTTTGTCTCTCCTCACTAGAACGTATGGTTCTGGAAAGCAGAAACTCTGCCTGTTTTGTTCACAACTAGAAGAACATCCGACACCCGGCAGGCTCTCAGATTGCATCCTGACTCTCTGAGAAGTAGAAGACTTAGCTGTGGGCCTGTTTTTATGGGAAGCAGTAGGCAGCTCAGACTTGGGGTGGCCCTGAGCGTGGCGAGGAGCTGCTCTGAAGGTCGGTGAAGTGAGCCCCACACCTGTGATATCCGTACTCCAAGGCTCCGAAGCTACCCGACAGGCTGGTGGCCCTGCAGACCTCCGCCGACGGGTACCTGCAGAGATCCCCTTTGTATCAGCTGCTCCTAGGGCCTCGGGGCTGCTAGGGTTCTGGTGCCAGGTGCCACGTCAGCATCGTCCAACACAAAATGCTGCCAGGGAGGGTGCATCTGGCTCCTGAGGGCCCTGGCTCTGAAATCCCAGATAAAAAGTATTAAGCACACATCTGTGTGCCAGGCCGAGTGCAAGGTACACTACCTATGCTAATGCCATGGAGTCGGTATTATTATCCCCATTTTACAGATGAAAAGCTGATGTTCAAGATGACAGGTTTCACTCATTCTCTCCAACCCTGACTGCTTTGTTCTTTTTCTCTCAACCTCTTCTTTTGAGCTGCTAAGTGACTTCCCAAGAGCACGGAGTAGGAATTGTCAGAGCCAAGGTATTGGAACCCACTTTTGACTCCAATACTTGTGCTCTGTTCTACTTGGCCACGTAAATTGAACTTGCTAATCCCACACGAGACCCAGCGCCCTGAATTCTGATAGCCTCACCACAGAGTCTTCTCATCTCCTTATGATCAACAGACCCTCAGCCCTTCTCATCCAGAGAGACTCCTGGTGACTCCTGAGGAAGGTGCCAAGGATCCTGGGAGGGCAGGGGCAAGTTGGTGAATGAAACGGAGCTTGTTGGGGAGAAAAAACTTTTCCTGTATCCTCTTGTGAAGGTGTGGGGAGGCCTGTGAATTAAACAGACAAAAGACAGATTTAACAAGACAAAAGATAGATTTTTACTTGCATACATATGGGAGTTCACAAAGAAATGTGGCTCAAAGAGGCAGTTAGAATTGCGGCTTCTACGCCATCTTAATAGGGGAACGGGTGGGCAGAAGGACACTTAGAGAAAACCAGTGACCTCTTAGAAGTGGGGGGCAGGGAAGAGAGACCACTTACAAGAAAACAAATGACTTTCAGGAAAGATAAATGGGCCCTGAGGAGAACAGATGGGAGATATGACCCTTCTTGTGACAATGCCTATTTAGGTGTGAAGTGGAAACTTCTTATCTGGGGTGATGAGAATCAATATATCCTGGTTGTTCTGGGGGAGGAGCTTTGTGACAATTTTGAGTTCTTTTATGAAGCAATGCTTTCAGGCAGATAAGAGATTTCAGGAGCTCAAATGCCTTCTGTTCAAAATAATTTTTATTCCACTGGACCTCTTCAGAGCAGTGAGAGGCCCCACTGGGCTCAAAAGCAGAGGCAACATCCGAGGATCCCTGAACTCAAGGATCCCTGGAAACTGACCCATGAAACAGTTTGACAAATAAAGGTAATGTATATAGCCTGACCCTCTGGCAATGGCATACGGGTTTGGTTTGGGTTTGGTTTTGGTTTTCTGAGCACAGGGAATATGGTAAGGCATGATCTCTTACAGTAAAGTGGTGGCAAAGGTTTGGTGAGAGAGCTTGCGCTCTTCTGGCAAATCTGTCCTACAGCTGCTCTCCTGGGAATGGCTTCGCAGGGCACACAGTAAGGGGCGGGGATGGTCTGCCCTCATTAAACACGGCTTCCCTGCAGTCCAGCCCACCTTTCTCCACCTGCCCGATGGCCAACAGTGCCAGTAATTGTGTTTGTAGCTTGGGAGTGAGCTCTGAGGTCTTTAATACTTTAATACAGCTTCTGGCAGTCTTCTAAAGGTGCCAGGGACTTAGCAGCTCAAAAGAAGAGGTTGAGAGAAAAAGAACAAAGCAGTCAGGGTTGGAGAGAATGAGTGAAACCTCCCTGGCTTCTGGAATTCTCAGACTGTGGGAGTCTGGCTGAACCCCAGGAGACGTGAAGGGTCAAAGTCTATGCCAGGGTTTATGTTACTGTAGACATTACAGCTTCTAAGAGTTTGAGAGGGGGAAGCTCCTGAGTAGGCATGAGGCCAGCCCTCAGCTTCTCCCCTCATCAGAACTCATTTCCCTAAACCAGGGGGCACACCCACAGGTGTCCCCCAGCCCCCATCCTACCTCCTTGGCCCTCCTGACACATGGCCAACTCCTTGCCATCCTCTGGGGATCAGCTTCAATGTCACGTCTCAAAGGGACATTCCAGGGTCAGTCTGTCTAAGTTGGCAAGCCCCCTGTTAGACCCAAGAAGGAGTACCTGGGGAGCTGCTGAGAATTCAGATTTCCTAAGCCACGCTTCTTGAGATTCCGATGCAGTGGGTCAAGAGAGGGGCCCAGGAGTGTGCATTTGTACGAAGTACTCGTGCTGAAGCTGCCACAGGCACGTCTGGGCAGACCACACTTTGGGACCCACTGCCCTGGCTGCATGGTCTTGCCTCCACTGCAGAGACATGGCCAAGAAAGACACATTCACCACTTGCCATTTCTTTTCCTTCCTGGTCCTTTAAGCACATAAAGTCCAAAAGTTTATGCATTGGAGTTGAGGGAGTTGTGGAGAAAGGGCGAAGGGGTGAAGGTGTGTACTTATGATTATTAGAAATTAGAAGCAAATACTAAAGTTAATAATACACTGCTATTACCCAGCGTGCAGGTGCTGTTGTTTGCAGGCATTTGGTGGCTCAGCCGACTCACCCACCGCGTGGCTAAGGCGCTAACCTTGGTATTGGGGATGCACGGATTAATAACAGCTCAGGTTGCAGCCAGCTCAGTGGTGGAGGCAGGCAGGTCAGTGATGTGTTGAGAACAGTAAAACCCGACAAGAGCAACGTGTGAGGGCAGCTCCGGGGTGGAGAAGTCGAGTTGCCCCACAGAGGGGGCAGCATCAGAACCAGGCTTGTTCAGCTGGGGCTTACTTGGCCAGGAAGAGGGACTGGTAGAGGGCCAAGATCAGCACCAATTAGCAATGACCACAGTGTAGAATCCATTTGGGAGCAAGCAGCAAGAGACCTGTCTGGAGAGGTGGACAGCATATTCCAAGGTTGGCCTTGACCTGCTCAGGGATTACGAATGCCAGCCCACAAGTTTCATCCAGGCCACGGCAGGGTTTTCTCTTGCCTGTCCGGGGTTTAAGATATTTAAATTGGAATGTTTTTAGGCAAAGAACTCTCCTGCTTGCCGTGGTCCCCACCATGCCTTACACCCAACCCTCTTCTTACATCACTGTCAGCTGCCCAGCCCCAAAAAGCAGTTAGGGCTGCCGCTCTTTCTAGGAGGAGGGGTTCGAAAGAGAGCAGAAATCAGAGTAGGAATTGGATCCCCTCTGGGTTTTTATGAAGATCAGCCTGGTGATACGTGGTAGACAAAATATAATTGCAAACTGAAAGAATAGCCAGGATCTTCCTCACTGGCCTGGCCCAACTGTTCCCATACTTTCTTGACTCTATACCCTCAAAATACATGTATTTATGTACTTAGAAATCACAGACATGTCTCATGTCCTAATACAGTATGGGTGTAAGTAATGACTCTGAACCCAACTCCGATGTGTGGGGTTTTTCCCCACACCAGCAAGCAATCTTCCAACACCAGCTGGGTGTCATATAATTCAACTCAATTCTGACACTATCTACTCGGAGAGAGCATCAGGTCCCACAGGTTAAGGGCTCAGTCCCACCAGACTGCCCCCGCCCCCAATTCAGATGCCAATCACAAGTGCAGCTTGACACCTGTGCTTCTGACCAGCTGGCTGTAGATCAGAGGTTCCAAAGACCCCCTCCTGGGGTTTGATTAATTTGCTAGAACAGCTCACAGAGCTCAGAAATATTTTACTTACTAGATGCCCGGTCTGTTATAAGGGATAGAGCTCAGGAATAGGCAGATAGAAGAGAGGCACAGGGCAAGGGATGGGGAAGGGCGCAGAGCTGCCACGCCCTCTTCATGCCCGCCTCTCTCCTGCCAGCCCCACGTACGTGTTCACCAACGCAGAAGTTCTCCGAACCCCGTCCTTTTAGGATTTTATGGAGGCTTCCTTACTTAAATGCGATTGATTGAGTCATTAGCCCTCCGAGGTTGATTCAACCTCCAGCCCCTCTGCTCTCCCTAGAAATAGGGGGTGGGACTGAAAGTTCCAATCACCTGGTGGTCTCCTTTGGCCACTAGCCCCCATCCTTAGGTGACCCGGGGCATTCCAAAAGTTGCTACATTAACATAACAAAAGATATTATCTCAAGCTCCTCACCTGGAAGATCCCCAGGGTTTCAGCTCTGTGCCAGTCATAAGGACAAAGGCCAACTACAGATTTCATATTATAAATCACAATACCACAGTTAAGACCTAGACAGAAAGAAGAATTTAAATGGATGAAATGAGGATAAAATAACACTACTTTTAATGATTTTATTTTGTTAATCATACAAAAACACCTTTTCACTGAATTATTGTGAATGCTAATGTTTTTAGTGAGTGCAGTGTGGTTGATATGCTTTATTATGTGTGTGCTATCTGCATATTAACATTTTGCAGTTCAATATTTAGGAGATCTGGTTTTAAGTGCAAATTATTTTGATAGTTGATTCTTATAGCTTTCAGAGCTGAAAAAAGATACCTCAGTTAAGGTGCAGACATCCGAATGAAAAAAGTGCTTCATTGGCTGCGCTTACTAAAATATTAATGTTTCAGTCTTTCTCACCAGTTATACGAAGGCTTTTGTTTAAATTCAGCTGGTAAATTTCCATCTTCTCTGATGTCCATCAATTGTTCTTGCAAACGTATCAATTGTGTTTTTTATAGTTTTCACCAGAAGGTTTGAAAACCACTCAAACTCTTCATTTGGAAGATGTTTAATGATGTTGGGCATTAGGTAGGCCAAGTGCTGCTGGCCTCTGCATTATTAATGCTAGGAGTAGTTCCTTCTGACGGGACTCATTTTTAAGCCATGCGTCCATTTCTTCAGGGTTTATTTAGTGAAATCAAATAATAAATCCATTTAACCTGGCCCACCTGCCCTGCAGAAAGTCAAGTTACACGGAAAGCAAAGGAGTGGGTGCCAAGCCCTCCAAGTTTAGAGCCCCTGCTTCGTCTCAGACCAGTGTGGCCGGGCTATTCGGTATGTGACCTTGGTATGTGACCTCAGATGGTCTGACTGACAGAGTAGTGAGTGGTCAGTGCCCATCCCATAGTAAATACTAGAAGATACAGTTATCCTTCCCGTGTTTGAAGCCCTAGAAATTCTAATATTTTCTCCCCATACTTCAGTGGGCTCATCTTGCACACGGCCTGGTGTTTGCAGGCCTTGTTTTGGAGACCCCAGTCTCCAAGGTGAGGAGATGCAGAGGAGACAAATGAGAAGGTGTCTGGGATGGGGATCAGTCAGGTGTTGATGGGGGGCAGGGAATAAGGAGACCCAGGTGGTCTAGAGTTTCCAGCGGGGACGGCAGGTTGGGGGGCTCTCAAGTCTGATGGGCAGCGTCTCCTGGGAAGCCCAGGTGCAAGGTAGTCTCGTCCCACCTTGGCCTCCCAGGCCAGAGGAAGATCCAAAGGCTGGCTCTGTCCCCTGCTTCACTTGGACTCTGTTCCTCTGTTCTGCCCCACCCCCACCCCAAATCACTGAATGGACCTGTGAGGTAAGCAGCTAACTCAAAATCCTAAGACCTGGGTTCCAGTCCATACATGGTAGCTGTGTGACTCTGGGCACAGCTTTCTCATCTGGAAAATGAGAATAAAGGAACAAACCCTGCTTGCTTCCCAGGATTATAATGCAGCTCAAATAAGACAAGACACAGGCAAATGGAAAGGCTCTGAAAACTGTAGAGCACCGTATACACGTATGGCGTTATTATGATTTATTAGTATCTCGTGTGCATGGTGATCGATGCACCAGGCAAGGCGTAGTCCCTCACTCCGGCCTTTGTTTTTCTGGGACACATTCTAGGAGGGTGTGTAGCCATGTGGTGTAGGAGGTGGACACCAGGATGAGTAACCCATGGGCAGTATGTCTGCATAGCTGAACATCCTGAAATACCAGTGACCTCAGGCGTCCTGAGAGTAGAGGTCACACTTGGAAGCTTGGTGCAGAGACTGTCAGGGGTTCTAGAGCCAAGGAGCAAGGCCAGGACCACTGGAGCAGGACTTGGCTTCCATAGAAACTCCTCACTTTAAAGATAGAGATGATAAATATGATAAATTAATGATAGATATACTTAGACGGATGGAGGATTGGGCTGAGAAGTACAAACATGAGAAGATACTAACATCAGGATAAAAAGAACAACTTAGTGAGCACTTACAATGTGCCAGGTAGTTTCAGATACGCCCGCACGCTTGTCATTGCTGAATTCTTCAGCAACCCTATGAGAAATCATTCCCTCCATTTGTCAGAAAAGGAAACAAGTCCAAAGAGGTTAAAGTAACTTGCCAAAAGCCACCCAGCCAGCCCGTGTTCTTTCATCTAAGTCTCGCTGTGCCTGCGTCAGAGGACACCCCACGCCCACCCCCCTACCCCCAGCTCTGTATTGTCTTTGTTACTTTTGAGCCTTTGTTTTCTGTGAGCACATCTTGGAAACTCTGAGAAAAGCCACAAAGCGGTTTCCATTCATTGAGAACCTGAAACCAACTCCTCAGCCATTCCTGTTTCAGCCGCCTTCAAGGTTCCCAGGTGAAAGTGAGGAGGCCTCTCAGGAGAAATCAAAGAGCTTTCTCTTCAGGTGCACAGAAATGCTTGCAAGGCGGGCCAGGCTCTGGGGCACACTAAGGAAACTGGTTTGGCCTGAGGCTTCTGTGGGACACCACACGCCGACGCCCACCCGCTCCATCCTACCTCCTTTTGTTCCTTGCTGCTTCATTCGCTCTCTGTCCTACCTCTCCCCTGTCTCACCACCTTCTCCCCTCCAAGACTGGCGGGGGTCTGGGCAGGGGCTTGGCCATGATGTCAGGAGGGTCAGAGTTTCCTCAGGGCTTCTTGCCACAGCCCCCACTCTCTCCTAGGCCCCTCCATCGGACTCCCTGCTCCTGGCTCTCTCAGGGTGCAAAGCCAAGTCTCCAGGAAATTCCTTGTGCCTTCCTGTGGGGCTGGAGCCAGGAGTGAGTTTCGGGGCCACTGGCTATGGTGACAGGGAGAACTTAGGGGTCTGCACACACAGTTGAAGCCCTTCTGTTAGGAAGTTTGACTGGCTATGGAGGACGGATGCCCCTAAAGGGACTTCACAGGGAGTTAAAGAACCCTCTGTGGTGGGACAGGGATGGTGAAGGAGAAGAGGTTGAGAAATCTAGCCAGATTTTTCCCCAAGTCCCTCCCACTTCTTTCTGGGCTGGCCTCCTCAGCCTCCAGCCTCCACTCCCTTGGCCCCTATATCTCTTTTGAAAACTTCCCAGTCTGGAAAGCATGATGGCCTCAGATCTACAAGTCTCCTTTTACATTGACTAGGCTTTCTGTTGATTCCAAAGGTGCTCTTAAAATGCCCAAGGAATCAGAATTTTAGAAATGGTCAAGTTCTAGCTTCAGGATGGGAAGCTGAAGACTAGAGAGGTAAAGTGGCTTTGCCCAAGGTCTTACATGCTGCTAAGTCCTGTTCCATGACACCAGGATAGAGGTGTCCTCAAAATTCAGAGCCCTGGACTCATCTTCCAGGCATGGTGTGGGAGGGGGCGGGGGAGTCACCCACTGTATTTGACTTTCATGGGTCTTTGACCTCAAGATTCTTCTCTGGCTGTGGTCCAGGAGCTCAGTGAGACACCAACTCAGAATCAAAGCCCTGGCAACCAGTAGTCATAGCAGGAGCTGGGCGATTCCCACAGACACCCAGGACCAGGTCAGAGCTCCACCCGAGGGAGGAGCTGTGGGAGGTTCTACCTACTTGTCTGCCTAGCCGGTTTTGCAGCTCTGTCTTCCCCATGAGGAGAGCCACTCCATCAGAGAGTGGCCGTGTGTCTGCATCCAGGGGGGCAGGACTGAGGATGAGGAGATTCTCAGGGACCCAGAAGACCATGTTCTGCCCAAATGCCCAGCCTGAAGGCCTGAAGGACATGCTGTAACAGAGCGTCGGCGGCATCCTGGTAAGAAAACTGCCGGCCCCTCTAGTACTTGGAGGGAAGAAAGGGAAGGAAATGCAGATACAAACCCTGCTGGGAGTGAGGGGAGGTGGCTGGGGCTAGAATTTGCTGAGCACCTACCTTGTACCAGGTCTCACCACGGTCTGAAGAACTATTGATTACCATCCCGTTTTATAGTGGAGGAAGCTAAAGCTCAGGGAGAAATAACGCTATTTCAGAATCAGAGGCAGAGTCGAGATTAGAGCTCCTCCTGTCTAACCTAGAGCCGCAGGTGCTCCTTCCTCTCTGCACTGCCCACCAGGGCCCCCACACCCCACAACTTCACCTGCTGTGATTTTCGTAAGGAGGTTCCCATGGCAATAATGCTTTTCCTCACCTCGACCTAACTTGGGCTCCACTCCTGCTTCCCAACAAATGATTCTGTCTATGTGGAAGTGACAGAAGCCTGGGGAACTCTGCCTGAGTGGGAAGGAGGCTAGAGCATGACATGCTTGGGGTTCACCGTCTATGTGAAGAGATTCTGGGAATGGGAGCGGAAATGTGCACATATTGGAATTACCTCTGCTTCTCAGAGCCAATCCAGAAAAGGCTGCCATCTGCCACCTGGGTGACCCTGAAGTCCTATGCCTTGACCCTGTCCTTCCTGAGGTGATGCCAAAATGAGTTCCCTCAAAAGGACATAGAGTCAGTTCCTACCCTGGGTGGCCACGTAGGGGTATAGGAAGAGCTTGAGCTTTGGGCTCTCATGGTCAGAGTGGGATCACTGAAGTTCCCATAGAAGACGTCAAAGGGAGAGGAGAATGAAAATTAATGTTTATTGTGCTTTCTGTTCCCATTTCCAGATAGGAAAGCCCAGACCCGAAAGGTTACCTGACTCAGATGTGTCAACCCAAACCTCATGCTTTTCTACTGGTAGAGGCGGGATCTTGGCAGAGAACCCCTCAGAGCAGGGTAAGAGTTCCTAGGCTGCCCCTACTCAGGAGCCTCTGGAGACCTTCTGAGTGCCGTGTTTCCTGCAGGTGGGAAGGGCTAGGTGCAGCTGGAATCTCCAGGTCCCCTAGAGCTGTGGGGCAACCCTCAGGGCACTCCCCTCTGGTGGCTCAGTGCATGTCTCTGCCAAATGCCATCCCCAGTGTCTGTATCAGCACTGGTGGCCGGAGCCTTCATTCAGGCAGGCAGATAACACAAGTCATCACTTGATGGTTGGTTTCTCTGCCGTGCGGGGTGAAGACCTCAGTGCAGTTGCCACTTGGGACATAGTGTGGATGCAGCACTCTATCCCAGAGGTGGGTTTGGTGTAAGAAGGACCAGAGTCAAGTGGAATCCCATTCACTTTGGGAGCTGGGGCCCTCTTCCTAGATGCAATGCAAAGAACAGGGACCTGGAAGACCTGGATTCAAATCATGGCACTTAATTGCTATGTGGCTGTGGCCAAATCCCTTCACCAATCTGAGATTCTAGAAATTCACACCTACTAAGCCCAATGGTCATGAGAATTAAATGCGATTAAGCACAAAGCACAGCACCAAGGGGACACCCAGGGGGCTCCCTCTTCTTCTCTTTTCTTCCTTATTAAAATGAGACATGCTCAACAACCTGACCAGAGCAAGCAGGGCCACGTGCGGTCATTTTTCCAGGTCTGGTGTGGGCAAAGCTTTTCAGACACGAGATTCCTTGGAGCAGATTCAGAAGCCCAGGCCCCTAACACAGGGAAACATGATTCAATAGGGCCCTAACACAGGGAAACGTGATTCGATAGGAGTCTTGGAACTGAAGCCAGATTGTTCTCCAACTTGCCTGATAAAATTCAATTTCCTATAGGAGGAGGAAGAATTTAGAAATATCCCAAAATGAGAATGAAGCTAATTCAGAACAGACTAGGAAGAAGTCACAGACGGCCATGGGCTAGAGGGGAGAGACAGAGAATAAGTGGGTAGGAGAGTGTTGGTGGGCAAGTCTCCCTATCTTTGCCCAGCATCCTGAGGGCCCAACCTTCCTTTGTTCACCTGGCAAATGCAAACACTGTCTTCAAGAATCTAATGAACTTCTCTATGACTTCCATCCTAGCACTGTCCCACCCTTCCCCCATGGAGTTGACCCCTTGCTTCCTTTGCCCACCATGTATCCCTTTGCCTCAGCCCCTGTCATAGGACAGTCACAGGAAATGCTATGTCACTTCACTGCTTACACTCCTCTCTCTCCCTAGACGGGAGCTCTGGTGTTGCCTCATACATGTCTGATTTCCAGAAGGAGCTTGTGAAGCCTTTGGAAAATTGAATGAAGGGATGGGAGGGCATGGGAGCCGCTCCCTGGACCCTGTTAAACTTGATGCCGGGGACAGGGGAATGGACAGAGACTAGGAAGATGAACTGGGAAGAAGGTTGGAATATGATCACTGGCGGATTGACAATGTTGACTTATCAAAAGATGAGAAGGACAGGGCTAAGGAAGAGAAATAGGACAGAGCGCAGAGTTCCAGGAGCTTACATATGTGCAAAGATGGTCATTACTGATTTTGTAACAGTAAAAAATGTAGAAATAACTTAGTACCATATGCAGGACATGTGTTGTATAAATGTTGATATATTGATCTGATGAAATACCTTGAGCCGTTAGAAAGAATGAGGCAGATCCGTAGGAACTAAAAAACTGGCATTGAAGAAGAGCGTGTGTCATGGGGCAGGGGTTAGAAGTGATGGGGTGAGCTTGCCTGGATTCACCTGCTCTACGACCTTGGGACTGTTTCTTATCCTCTCGAAGCCTCAGTTTTTCCATTTGTAAGATGAGGAGAATGGTAGTAATTACCTCAATGAGCTGTTGTAAGGGTTTCTGAGGTTCTCGGCAGAGTGCAAGCATGCATTAAGTATTTAAGAAATGTTGGCTATCATTATTAAGCAAAAAAGTAAATATCAAAAAATGCATTACTATCACCCCAACTTCACTTTTTAATTTTTTTCTTCATGCAGATATACATGCATATAAATATACAATAATATATGCATAGAAGACCCAACTGTTAAGAGACAACTGATTGAGGCATCAGACTAGAGAAAAGTGAGGGAGAGGCGCTCTTTTTACACTTTATATTTTTAGGGATATCTGGGGCTCACAGCAAAATTGAGCCTCCCCACCCCACCCCATGCACAGCCTTCCCCACTATCACATCCCCCACCAGAGTGGTACATTTGTTAAATTGATGAACCTACATTGACACATCATTGGGACTTACACTTTTAATTATACATTTCTATCTTGCTTTCATTTCTACAATGAGCATGTATTTGTTTTCTAAGTAAAATTAATATTAGTTGATTAATGGCTAAATGGCACCTTAAGCCCCAGAATAGCTAGACTCTTGAAAGTGGCCTGGTTTGGGGCGCCTGGGTGGCTCAGTCGTTAAGCGTCTGCCTTCGGCTCAGGTCGTGATCCCAGGGTCCTGGGATCGAGCCCCGCATCGGGCTCACTGCTCAGCGGGAGGCCTGCTTCTCCCTCTCCCACTCCACCTGCTTGTGTTTCCTCTCTCGCTGTGTCTCTCTGTCAAATAAATAAAATCTTTAAAAAAAAAAAAGAAAGAAAGTGGCCTGGTTCACAGAGGTCGCCACAGAGGAGGGTTGACCCACCCTGAGACTGCCTGCCTCGGCACAGGGCCTGAGCCACGCCCGAGAACCCCCACTCTGCTGCCACCAGCATGATAGGTCACAGGCTCACCTGCCTGGCTGCCGGCTACTCTCTCAGGAGGACCATCTGACAGGAGCTCCCGAGCCCGAGGAGACCAGGCCCCTGGGCCATGTCTCCCTGACCATCCTCACGCATACACGTCGCTCACTCACCCAACCAGCTGAACGGCTTCAGAACACCCAGGGAGCAGGTCTGGGAGGCTGGGAGAACAGCCAATATCACGGGTGCAAGGCTGCCAGCCCTGGGCTCAAAGTCTCCTCTGATATTCACTAGCACAGTGACCTTTCTGTGAGCCTCTGTTTCCTCATCGCAATACGGGGTTAACCCACCCACCTCACAAAGGCACGGTGACAATGGAGTGAGGAGATCCGTGAGAAAGTATCTAATGTATTCTTTGGCACATGGAAGGTTCTTGGGAAGTTTGTTTGTTTATTATTGGGAAGTTTTCATTTCCTGTCTACATGACCTGCTTAGGTCATGACAGGCCTAGACCCTTGGATAAATGGCATTATCGGGGTGAGTGCATAGTTGGGGGTGTCCTTCCTGGCAAAGTCAGGATAAGGACAGGGAAAGGACACTCTTGGGGCTTTCCAAATGCACAGCCCAGGATGAACTGGCTGCACTTCTGGCGCTGGTGAGCCACTCTCTAACTAAACAAGGTGTCAGCCTTTATTTGGGTTGGATTTAAAATGTGATCCTCCAAAACGAAGTCATGCAGGCAATAGGAGCTATAACCAAATGGTGTGGAAAGACACTGCTCCCCACACATTCTGAGAAAGTACTGCGGCTGATGACCCACAGGATGGAGATGGGCTTGGAGGAGGTGAGCCCTTTGGGTCACCTCTCCCACCTTGTTTCCCCAGGCGATTTCTACTTTGGTCCCTCTCTGCGTGAGCACCTCATCAACATGAAATACAGTCTCCACTTGACCTTCATGTGTCTGAGTCTCTTCACTCCAAGGTGAGTTTGCTGCCTCACAATGACCTTGGTCTGAATTGCTTTGCATATATGCATGAAGTAGGAAGAGGGGGCAGGTCCTCCTACTTGCCAATGGCAAGATAAAGCCTATCCATCCACCTCCCTCATACACCCTGACAACACAACTTCCTGCTATATATTCTATCTGGAGAACTCAAGCTTCCAAAATGGTCATAGATGGATGAGCCCCTTGTGTTTTTTCTAAAGACACTTAAAGGGTTTCCCAAATTACCTCAACATTCTGATGTATGGCAAATGGGTAACAAAATGGAGTGGGATAAGGACATATTAACTCAGCAGCTGAAAATTAGAGATTTCCCTCTAGAAAAGTCACTGCTGGTACATGGGCACAACACACACACATACGTGCAAACACAAGCTCAAGTTTATGTGTATACATGCTTATTCACACCTAAATAAGCACATGCACCAATACCCATTTTCTTTTCCAGGATATGTATCCAGGGGAATCAGTTCAACATCGAGGTCAGCAGAAGTGACAAACTCCCCCTGCCTGGCTTTGAGAATCTCACAGCAGGATATAACAAATTTCTCAGGCCCAATTTTGGCGGTAGGTCATCCTTTTTGTCCAGGACATCAATTCAAAAGGACAAGAACAGAGGCAATATGCAGAGGAGAGTTTCAGGAGATTTTAGTTGATTCCATTTTCTGGTCTGCAACCAGTTAAGGATGAGCAATGATGGATGAGGACAGCCAGTGGTTTTCACACTGCTTTGAAAGACGTGCTTTGCCTCTCAACCTGCAGGATAAAGAATCCTCTTCCCCTCTGAGGAGGTGACCAGAGCCTCAACAACCTCTCACACACTGTCTTCCTTCTGCCCCCACTTCCAGTGTCATTATTTAAGGAACTCGCCAGGACCACACCATCTAGCCTTCCAGCTTTCAGCCTGGTCACTCAAGGCTAACCCCCAATTGTGCCATCTGGATGACCTGCCTGGGCCCTTTGCCTGCTCAGATTACCTGCCTATGTCCCAGCATCCTCAGCATAGAGTCCAGAGCCCCTTGGCACACCAGGCCTTCCCAGCCCGGCCTCTGTTTTTCTGCCAGTCTTGCCAGCCCCAACTCCTCCCACTCTGCCCTGCCAGGAGTGTGCCCCAAACACTCCCTGACCCCCTTGGCTTCCCTGGTCTCCATGCCTTTGCTGAGACAGTTTATCTGCTGAGAATGGCTTCCTTCAACTTGACTCCCTGGCAAAATGCCAATTTTTCAAGTCTGAAATCAAAGGCTTCCTCGTTTGAGAAGTCAGCCCTGATTCGTTGTAGGCCCCGTCCCCATTCTTCATACTTATACTTCCAAATCATGGCCATTACAAGGCAATACCATCATTGCCGTCTCAGCTTTAGCCTGCAGCCCCGTGAGGGAGTCTTGCTTTATTTACCTCACTAACCCCAGCAGCAGCTCAGCACTTGGCATATAACAAGCTGTCAATTGGTATTTGGTGACAGAATGAGGCAAGGAGGGAGGGAATGAGACCAATCCCATACCTCCTCATAGGGTCTCAGTCTCAAATGTAAGATTGACCAAAGTGGATTCTAGCGTTTCCTTACATAGAGCAGAAAGTGGTATCTCTACTTCTTGCCAAGCACCTTAGCTTTCTAAGCCCCCTTTCTGTGAAATGGGGATATATCTTCCACCTCATAGAGGGGACTGACTGAGATGAACTGTGTGAACATGAAGCATGGCACCTGCCACATCATCAGGGTGCATGGGTCTATTTTAATCCCTTTTCCTTCCTTCCTGCTCCTCCCCTCACATGATAAAATTCTCTGGTCAAATCTAGTATTAGTGGGTTAGTCCAGGTCCTCTGACGAGCAGACACCAGAAGGTGATTATCCATGCAAGATATTTATTGGGGCAATATCTATGACAGAACGTGGGGTGGGAAGATAGGAAAGCTGACCGTGGGGGAAGGAGAGAGGGAGGACGGGAAGGTTGGGCACAGGTGTCTTCGACTATGGTGCAGTTCTATGTGTGTTTGGAAAGGCCCTCAGGGAGACCTTGAGCCCAAGTTCCCGTCAGAGGAGTCTCCCATCTCCGTGCCTTCCAGGCACAGTGTGCCTAAGTATCCCCGCCACACTCAGTCATTGGTGGGGTGCAGCCTGTGGGAAGCATGGCCTCAGAGCAAGTGTGGTAAAGGATTTCAGAGCACAGCAGCTGGGCCAATTACACCCATTTCAGTTGGAGATCAGCAAGACCATTTTCATGGCCACACAATAAAGATTTGAGGTCTTTAAGTTAACAAACCTAGGAAGGCTTCAAGCTCCCCTGGTCTTCCCAGGCCCAGCTGAACACTAATGACAAGCGTATGAGGCTGTACACCCTGGTTAGGTCCAATTTCTCTGCCTCCCAAACCCCAAACAATTAGGCCAGGATACTGTCCTTCTTGTTGCCTGCTCACGGGTCGACAAGAGGCAAGGTTCTTGGGCAAAGTGCCCATTCCGAACCTGGGGTGGACCCAAGGAGTGTGAGGCCCAGATCCACCTGGGCTGAAAAGGGGGCAAGGGGTGCTTTGTCAAAAAGAGGGGAAGGCACAGTACCTTGGCAATCTGTCTCCTAAAGGAAGCTACATGTATGTGGCAGCCTGGAGTTCCGTGGAGGGGCCATGTTCTCTGTAATGTCTGTCCACCTGGGTTCTAGGTCCCTGAAGTTCTTAAGAGACAAGACCTCCCTAAGGTTTTTCAGGGAATGAGGTAGCCAGAGCACAGGTTTGTAAGCAGGCCCTAGGAACACTGTCCAGGAACTAGTGTTGACCTCTTTCCCAGGAGGAAGCTGCCCTCTGGTGGCACAGCTCACTCTTCTAACTCAAGGGGAGGAAAGCAAGTTCTGGTCCATAAAGAAGCCAACTGAAGCAAGGCCAGGACTGGACTAGCTGGAAACAAAGGAAACAGAAAGCACGGTGGAGTGGAACTTTTGTGCGTGTTCTGTTCTCCATGTTCCTCAGGGAGCAAATAACACTGAGCCACTGCCCACTGTGCTCCAGACATTTAAAAAGAGATCCTGTAACCTTCCCAACCCAATCCTCAAGAGTAGGCACGAGTAGCTCTCTTTCGCAGGTGAGAAACTGTAGCACAGAAAACTTTAGCAATTTGCTTAAGGTCACACAGCTATGAAGTGGTGGACATGGGATTCAAACACTCTGACTCCAAGCTCCTTTTCTTAATTTCTGCCTTGAGAGGCAGAAAGCCACTTACCACCATGCTCCTTCAGCACCTTCCAGGGTCCGTCCTCAAAGATCTCCCATTCTTCCATCAGATATTAACACCAAGTATTAGCTGAACTATTTTTAATTGCATTGGTTCTAAAGCTCCATTTCCAAATTCCTACCTATATTCTATGGCTTGGTTTCCTTCAGTTAATAATTAGGTTGCTTTGTCCGATTCCTACCAAGTAGATGGTTTTAAGCTTCCTTTGAATTCCACCTCTCCTCTTCCTGGTTAATGCATTGTCACAGTCCCCTGAGGCACCCCTACTTATTTATTGCAAGTGAAAGCTATTGCAGCTATTAACCTGGTGAGTAAATTTGTTCCTTTTCCAGATTTAGCTAGGATTACGGAGGTGATGGGGAAGGGAAGGCAAATGCCATTTACTGAATCTCTATTATTACATGACAGACAAAGTCCTGGGACTTGGTACATATAATTATTTTTGAGCACCTTCTTTACACGTATTTCCTCCTGCCACCACCCTGCAAAGAAGCTGCCACTTGCTAATCTCATTTACCCTCTCCATGACACTATGATGTTGTTAGTATTATCTCTACTCACAGGTGAGAAAAACGGTAGTTCTGAAAGATTCAGTAACTTTTCCCAGCTGTGAACTCACATGTTTCTCACCCCTGGGCTTTTCTTTCACATCTCCAGTCTGAGGAGAAGCAGACTGCCTTGGCCTGGCTTCTGAGAATGGGCTCCAAGACCTCTGTCTCAAGAGCTAAGACCGGCACTCTCAGGAGTTTGGCCTGAGGCCCAATATCTGTATACCAGATCACAGGGGGAAGGTTCTGGAATTCTAAATAGTTTAAGCTTTCTGGAGAGTAAAGGAAGAGGAGGAAAGTGTCAGGAGGTGAACAAGAGCTCAACCATGAGCACTCTTGAATGCCATCTTGTGGTAAATTTACTTAGTTGAGAGGAGGAAAAAAAGATCTCTGTGCACAAATTCCCAAATCTCATACTACATCTCTAAATAATTTGTCTCTTGCAAGTACCAATGGAAAAATCCTCCAAGTAAGAAGTAACAAATACCACTATATCCTTTAAAATATGCACTCGTGAACACAGCGTGGTCTCTCTTACATACTAAGCTATTTATATATTTGTGCATTTTTTATACAAAAATTTTTCATACTTTTTTATCATTCTACACAGTGATTCCTCCTGACAAGGGGAGGATAGAAATTTACCTTTCACTTTATGTACTTCTAGAGTGGCTAAAATTTTCCAATAGGCCAGTGTTACTTTTGTGTTTTCTAATTTTTAAAACATTGTGCTAATGTAGTGTGTTTGTGTTTCTATATAAGTCCTTCTGGTGTTTTCTTCATTCTTAGGAGAACCAGTTCAGATAGCACTGACTCTGGACATTGCAAGTATTTCTAGTATTTCAGAGAGTAACATGGTAAGTGTGGCCCCTTCATCTTCCACCTGAGGTGTCCTTCTTGTGTTTTATGGGGATGCACTTTCTAGCTACTCAAAAACAGAACAGAGACCCACAGCCCCCATGCACTTGGAATGGCAGAAGCTGGAGACCTATCCCAAAACTCAAGACAGTGGAAGATTCTTGTAAAACAGATCTTCTGAGTATCAGGAGGAAAGTGGATTCAAGGGCCAGGAGGGAAAAGATGAGGGAGTGGAGCGGGTGCATTTGGTGGGGATAAAAACCCGGGGGAGAAAGAAAGTGCAGTGGGGAAGCCTGAACATCACGTGGATCCTCCCAGAGCAGAAAGGAAGCTAAGCTGATGAAAACTGACAATCACATAGCTGCTTTCCACCATCCTCTCACTTAAGAGAACTCAATAAAGATGAAGTGACATTAAAGGCAGGTTGCCAAGAGGGCCGGCTGTGCATTCCGGGTAAATGCTGGACAACCTAAGCACTCAGCTCTCACCAAAACCTTCGACAACTCGGTGGGGCCTTTGGGACGGAGGACAAGCAAGTTAAGGCCCTGAACATGCTCCTGTGGGGCTCCCTTTTGGCAGTGAGAGTTATTGTCTAGAATAAATAAGGTGCTGTGTGCTCTTATTGCTACAGGCCCCTCACCCAAGAATAAGACTTTGTTCACCAATGTCTATTATAGTCTGTACTCTTGACCTAAGTAGAGGTGGGAAGGGGAATAAGACTTCACCCCTTTCCTTCCATTTTCAAACTCTTTCTCCCCCGCCCCCCGCTCCCCCTTCCATCCATTTCCACTACCTGGCTTCCCCCTCAGGACTACACAGCCACCATATACCTCAGACAGCGCTGGACGGACCAGAGGCTGGTTTTTGAAGGCAACAAGAGCTTCACTCTGGATGCGCGCCTCGTGGAGTTCCTCTGGGTGCCAGACACTTACATTGTGGAATCCAAGAAGTCCTTCCTCCATGAAGTCACTGTGGGAAACAGGCTCATCCGCCTCTTCTCCAATGGCACAGTCCTGTATGCTCTCAGGTGATTGGGTCCCTACCACCTCAGGGCTGAATGGGGAAATGGCTGGAAGGAAAGGCATAAAATACATCCTGGGTAGTTCTGACCAGCACTCAAATAAGCGCCCTAAGGTCCCGCCCTTCTCATGCTCCTGCCTTCCTAGATTCTTGTCGCGGTAGTAGAAGGGCCCTCCTTCAGTTCAGTTTGGCTCAACAAGCAGCTACTGAATGTCTGCTCTGTGCCAGGCCCCACAATGGACACTTAGAATACAGAGCCGAATGAGACATTGTCCTGATGCAGATGGATAAGCAAAGAAAGTCCAGAATCCCGGGGGGCTCTGAGTTGGGGAGTAAGTTAGTGGTTTGTGGTGATGCTAGAGGAAGCTTTCATAGAACTCTGAGCTGAGTCTTAAAGAGTTAAAAAAAAAAAAAAAAAAAGCTAGCAAGGGAATAAGGGGAATAGCAAGAGTGACAGAGAGGTAGGTCCACGTCAGGAATTTTCTTTTCATGGGGCTCAGTGGAGATAGGGTTGTCCCAGAATGCTTCTCTATTTGTCTGAGGCATTTTTCTACAGAGAAGCCAAGTGCAGTGCCCCCAAGGCCTCTGCCATCTGGAGCCATGGGCTCCCCTTTGTCTCTTTCCCAAATCCCTGAGGCCAAAAGTTCCTTCCACCCAGCTGTGCATCAAAGGGCTGGTTGCCTAGAATAGGCAAGGTGCTCCCTAGATGCTGTAGGAAGCAGCCCACAGGCAAAGGCTCATCACTGCCTGTACAAGGGATGTGCAAGGACCAAGCAAACCTTATGCTCCCACAGTCCTTGGGGAGAAAGCCAGGAACCAAATACTCATGGGACTTATCTTAGATCCCAAGTAGGAGGCTGACATTATGCAACAAAGACTGAGCTATCCAATAAACTGAATTTTTGAATTGTTCATCTGGCATTCCTCAGCTACACTGAATTTTGCAAAAACCAGCCAAAGCCCCAACCCTTCCTTCAAGAAGCCAAACTAGACCTCTCCCTTGACCCCCAACTCCAATCAACATTAATGTCCCCCTTCCTGTGCATGTATATATCTGTCTTCTGTCTGTGTTATGCACATAATACAATCTGTCCTGTGCAAGGATTATGGATGATGGTTAACAGCCTGGCTCTAGAATCAGACACATGTAGGGGCAAGTCCCTGTTCTGTCCCTGTTCTGTGACCTTATGGAAGTTGCTGGACTCTCTGAACCTCAGTTTCCTCAGCAGCAAAAGGAGGATAATATTTCCTACCTCATAAAGTTGTTGTAAAAATTCAAAGGGATGATGCATGAGATGCACTTCGGCCTGGGACTGGCTTGGGGTAAGCACTCAGTAAATAGTAGCTGTTGTCATTCTCTGTCTTCCTGAAACAAATGTGAGCTTCCTCAAGGTGGGCACCATGCATGCATCATTTCACTTTCCCCAAGAACCCAGCACAGTGCTTAATAAATAAGGGTGCTTAATAAAAATATGTGACACTGAAAAAAAAAGGAAGATAAAGTTCGGCCAATTAAAATCTCCACAGTGAGGGCTTTACTGATGTTTAAGTGAATGTCTCTGGGTGTTGGTCCCCAAAAGCCACAGTGCCCTCCAACATCCTCTACTTCCTCCGAGCATGCTGATCCCCTCCAGGAGACAGGGTCCTTGAGAACTGCCCAGCCAGGAGACGTGGGCTCCAGCCCCAGCTCTGCCACTAAGAGCTGTGTGAGCTGAGGCAAGCTCCTGAATCTGTTGTCAAATGAGGACAGAAGTGACAGTGCTCTCTGTTCTAGCTCCTTGTGGGTTTGTCATGGAGATTAAATTTTAAAACTGATGCAAGAGCATCTCAAGCCAATGAGTGATTTTCTTCTGCAATGTTGTTGCAAGTTTGCCTCTTCATTGCCCACATTCCAGCTTCCTCCATTCTGGACCCCAGCTTTGACCACATCTCAAAGGTGTTTCTTAGCACAGAAAACCTCAGGAATGTTTTGAGTGTAGGCTCCAAGTCACACATTCACTGTAAGAGTCAAGGTGAAAGTCCTGTTGGAGTGGCCCTTAAAAGGGAATGTATCCTTTCCCCCATATCACTCCTTTTGAACCCATTTTTCCTTTCTTAGAATCACAACGACTGTTGCATGTAACATGGACCTGTCGAAATACCCCATGGACACACAGACATGCAAGTTGCAGCTGGAAAGCTGTGAGTATCTATTCTGCAGGCCCCTGAGATGATTTTCCTGGGTGACTTGACTTAGATCAGTGTATTCATGAAGAAAGACATAGCAGCCTTTCTTTTCTTGGTGTTGATTCCAGTTGATTCAGCCCTTCTGAGTGTTTGTCCAGAGAGATTTGGAGACCTCTTAAAGACAACCCTTCCAACATTACATCTTTTGGGGGAGGACCACTGTGCATCGGCACTAAATATTCTACCTAAGAGTAGACAGGACAGCCAAGGAAATGGGGGTCTATAGGACAAGGAGTGGGACTCAGAGTCTGAGAAGGCATGGAAGCCAGAAGGAACACAGCAGAGGCCAAAAATGGTAAATAGTCAAAGCAATCATTGACATTTATTGCACAACTGCTTCCAACTTTGAAAAGAAGTTGTTTGGTGTATATATATAGCTTAACACAATGATGCCAGGAGTGGGCATCTAAACTGCAGTCTGAGGATTTATGATGAGGAATGAGCATTTTATTCTAAGTTGATGTGTGTCAAATGGCATTGTTGAGTAATCTCCCTTGTTCTGAAATGCCCACCAAACTTGGGAAAGTGCTACCTGTGACAGGTGTCCTGGGGAAACGATGCCTCAGATAGGAGTCGCTAAGGCATCAAGGGATGGTTTGTACGAGGAGGAAAAACCACAGTCAAGCCCTGGAGATCAACTACTGACATGAGGACACGAGTGGTCAATGTCCAAGAAACACAACCATTATGAGGTGGCAGTCATTTTTCAGAGGTAGACATTTAATTAAAGACTCAGACAGGCAGATTAATTACTCTATTGATTAAATGCATGCAAAACCTCGTTAAAGCAATACAGCTATTTGGGGGCAGAATAAAAATTGAGGTTATCAAAAAGAGAACTCATTTTCAGCCCCACATGGAAAAAGTAATAGCCCTCCACGTGTGGCTCTGCTCATCTCAAATCCCGGGAGTGAGATTCTACTGGAAACTTCAGCACTCGGCTTGCACGAGTACCATCCCCAGTGAGCAGAGGAAGTTTTCACTGAGTGTTTATTAGCAGTTATTTGGGTACAGAAACTTCACCAAGGGTTTTTTTTTTTTTCCTGAACACCATCCCTAGGAAAGATTTCCTAGCATCCCACAAGAGCCATGATAATGTAATGATTGCGAGCATTTAACAGTTCTAAAAGTAAAGTGTCCAAGTAGAAGCTTGTACAACTCACTTATTTAGATATTCTTTTTTTATTTCTTGGGGATCCTAGGCCTATTTGGACAGCTAACTCGGACAGTATATTTTGGGGTACTTCTGAGAGAAAGCCCATAGGCAATTTTTACCTGGAAAGCCTCTAAGAGCTCATGACTACTTCTCTGCCCAGTGGAAGGAAAATAACCTCTGCTAAACAGCGTGTACCATAAGCTAAGACTTGACACTGGGTCCCATCTCCCAGGCTACTGGGAGAATGAAGGCAATACAGTTCCATGTTTAAGATCACAGGTTCAGGGATCAGTGGGTTTCCCTGTCACTAGCTTTGGTGGCTTTGGGAGACTAGAACTAACCTCTCCAGACCCCACTTTCCTCATCAGTCAAGAAGGAAAAATAATAGTATCTGACTCAAAGAGTTATTTTTTTAACAGCTTTATTGAGGTAAAATGTATGTGCCATAAAATTCAGCCCTTTCAAGTGTACAATTCAAATATTTTTAGTACATTTGCCAAGTAGTGCAACCATGGCCACATTTCATGGTTAGAACTTTTCCATCAACCAAAAAGATCCCTTGTGCCCATTTACAGTGTCTCCTGTTGCCACCACCAGCCCCCAGGCAACCATTAATCTACTTTCTGTCTCTATGAGTTTGCTTTTTCTGGATATTTCATATAAAAGGAATCAATACAACATGTGGTCTTTTGCATCTGGCTCCCTTCACTTAGCATGTTTTTGAGGCTCATACACGTTGGAGCCTGTATCACTGCTTTGTTCCTTTTTGTTGCCTTATTCCTCATTATTCCATATGAAAGAATACACATCCCTTTGGCTTGTTTCCACCCTGTAGTCATTAAGAATAATGCCACTCTGAACATTTGTGTACAAGTTTTTTGTGAACGTGATTTGATTTCTCTTAGGCAGATACTTGGGAGTGGAACGGTGGATCAAATGGTAAATTTGTATTCAAGTTTTCAAGAAACTGCCAACCTGTTTTCCAAAGTAGTTGTACCATTTTACATCCCCCCTGGCAATGTTCCAGCTTCTCCACATTCTCATCATTGGTTATTGTCTGTCTTTTCATGACAGCCATTCTTACGGGTGTGAAGTGGTATCTTACTGTGATTTTGATTTGCTTATCCCTAATGGTTAATGGTCGGGCATCTTTTCATGTGCTTATTGACCACTCATCTATCTTCTCAAAGAGATATTCTGAGGATTAAATGAGATGATAATGTTATAAAGCACTTAGAAATGTAATTGCTCACTGAATGATAGCTATATTATCATCACCATCATCACCCATGGGTTTTGGGTTTAGACTTTCTGAAGGTACAATCCTGGCTTTGTTTTTAACTTACCTTGCTATCCTGAGAAAGTTATGCAATCTCTTTGAATCTGAGAATTTTCCTGTATAAAATGGGCAAAATATTATAGTTCCTCGATTCTAAGGCACAGCATTTATCAAGTAACATTTTAGGAAAAAATGTAAGCTCTACTTCATATATATGTATATATGTATGTATGTGTGTATCAACTCTAAGATCCATCCCAATTTCAAAAACTGTAAAGAAAAATTTTTTTAGTGAAGAAATATAGAAATGTCTACCTTGCAAGTTTGTGAGAACATTAGAGATGTAATGTATAAAAGGCCTACCATAAATGTTTCATAACAGGTAGCTATTACTACTATTATGAACTATATTAGTAAAACTGCTTTGAGATTTATCAAATGCCTAAGTTAACAGACATCAATAAAGGGGCTGGCTGCAGGTTTCTTGTTTTCTGCCATTGTGTTTGCATTTAAGCCATCATGGAAATATGAACAGACCAACTGTAAAGTCACTAAGAATAGTGCCAGAGATGCTGGACTGCCCTGAAAGGCACTATGGAGTGTAGGGCTGTGTGTGTTCACAGATATGAGTTCAATAAATATCATTTAAATAATGAGGGCAGCTACTTCTGGAGGCCTATCACCTACTAAGTCTATGTGATACTTAGCACAGAACCGGTTTTCGATTGATGGCAAACAGCCCTAGCAGGTCGTCCTGTTCCAAGGAGACACTGCAATTGCACGTGAGAAATCATGCCAAGTTTTGCATGGGATCACCATCAAGACAGAGCTCCTGCTGCCCCCACATGGTAGTATTCTCCAGACCAGTTCAATCCGCTACCTTCTTGCACTGACCAGAACACTGTTTTTCTTGCCAGGGGGCTATGATGGAAACGACGTGGAGTTCAGCTGGCTGAGAGGGAATGACTCTGTACGCGGGCTGGAAAACCTGCGGCTTGCTCAGTACACCATACAACGGTATTTCACCTTAGTCACCAGGTCGCAACAGGAAACAGGTGACTTGTGAGACGCATTGCACAAAGCAAAATAACTGGGTTGCATTCTGAGTCAGAAATACCATCTCTTTTCCACTTTATCTCTTTGGGGCCCAAGAACCCCGCCACAGCGTGCTAGGGCAGGAGGATTTGGGCCTGGCACTGTTACCCACTTCATGCTCAGGATCATGGGTGGGGGTACATGCACCCCTCTACATCTCATTCTATACAACAGCAATTTCTCTCATTGCAACTATGACAGCTCATGCTTAACTAGGTTTTGGTGAATAACAGATAACTTAATGTGAATATAGCTAATTAAACGTCCCATAGGGAAAGCACTCTGCTGTGCGAGGAGACATGATTTCCTATCTCTTCTTTACCCTATCAGGAAATTATACACGACTGGTCTTGCAATTTGAGCTTCGGAGGAATGTCCTGTATTTCATTTTGGAAACCTATGTTCCTTCCACTTTTCTGGTGGTGCTATCTTGGGTTTCATTTTGGATTTCCCTCGATTCAGTTCCTGCAAGAACCTGCATTGGTAAGCAGCTCCAACAGGAGATTTCTAAGAACTGGAGTTACAGGTCCTTTTTTGTTTCTTTTTACCTTCTACCAGTTTTTTTTTTTTTTCACTGATATTCATAGGGCAGTTCCAGGAGTTGGTGTCTTGAGAGACCTTTACAGAGAGAAAGAGAGAGACAGTGCCTTTTAAAGCATGTTTTACAGTGATAAGAGAGAATCATGATTGGATGGTCTATTATCAGTTATTTTGCATACTGAACACTCCCCTCCAATGGGAAGACAGAAGGTGAAACATTTAGAAAACCGTATCACTCATATCCATTCAAAATGGACAAATCAATCCTCTTCTAGAAGATCACAGATTTTTCAAAAATGAGCTGTTCCATTTCTGAGTTCTGTCCCCCTTTGCCAAATCCTGAATGGTGACAGTCTGCCAGGTAGAGGTGACAGGTTCACTGGTCACTGATGTGGGAACATTGCCTACCTGTTTTCCCAGGAGTGACCACCGTATTGTCAATGACAACACTGATGATTGGGTCCCGCACTTCTCTTCCCAATACCAACTGTTTCATAAAGGCCATCGATGTGTACCTGGGGATCTGCTTTAGCTTCGTGTTTGGGGCCCTGTTGGAATACGCAGTTGCCCACTACAGCTCCTTACAGCAGATGGCAGCCAAAGATAGGGTAAGAATTTTGAGGGCCCTGTATATGATTCATCACTTGCCATGTGCTGATCTGTAGAGATGAACCAGATTGGTTCCCGTCCCCGAGTGATTCACTTTGCTCCAGCGATTCTCATTCTTGTTCAGGTGGGGGCATCTGGAAGTCATGGCACCTTTTGAAAAAGACTGCTCTTTTCGTCAAGTCCAATGGGATATTAACATGTTTAATCTGCTAGCAGAAAATAACTGTTGCCTGTACGCAACATGAGATCACAACCACAAGAACAAGCATCCATGAAAAACCCAATATCAAACCAAGTGTGATCAGCTGCTTACAAGTTTCAGATTAATATGTATTTACTATTTAATTCTTTTGTTGCATTCTTATTTTCTTAAATTATACAAGTAATCGTTTGCTGGAAAATGTGTGGAAAAAATTAAATTGCAGCAAATTTCTCAATTAGCGTATTTTTCTGCTAACTGGGAAAGACTGCCATTATCTGAGTTAGCAGCGAAACACTGTGGTCCAGCTCTCAGAATAACAACCGTTATTATCAATTGAATGTTTACCTGCTCCAGATTTAGTCACAAGCCCTTTGCAAACATCATTTAAAATACTCATAACAACGCAGTAAGGCTATCCCCATTTTTATAATTGTGGAATCTGAGGTACAAGAAGGGTAAGTGACTTATCCCATGGGATGTAGATGAAGAGGTAGAGCTAAGATCTGAACCTAAATTTGCTTAGCTCCAAAGCCTGACACTTATCTGTTATTCTCACTTGCAGTGGGCAATAGCCATGCTCTTAACTATTGTTCACTACAGGCCCATGGAACCCTGGGAGTCTCTGGAAGCCCAATTTGATAAACACTGGTATACCGAAGCTCATGTTAACAAGCAAGAAAGTGATAGGGGTCAGCACAGAAGAGATATCCACCTTTAGCAAAGTGCCAGGACCACACAGGGTCTAATGGTGAGGAATACCATTAATACCTACCTTCTTATGAGGTAGGTATTAATATCATCACCATTTTGCAGGCAAGGAAACCGAGTTTTAAAGGAGTTAAGGTGACTAAGATTTCACAACAGCAAGAAGCAGAATAGCTCCAGTGGCCTTGTTCCCTTGTGTGAACAATGTTTCATAGAGTCATATTACCCAATGCCAAAGACAAATGATCCTATGTGCTACCCAAAGAAGAATATGGATTTCATTTTATTCCCTATAGGCTTCCTTAAGGGGACAATGGTTAATTACCATAAATAAATAAATAAATAAATAAATAAATAAATAAAAATCTGGATTTGGTAGATTGGCAAAAAGGGATTGGGGAACTACTAAAATCCTTCACCTAAGTCACCAGAAAGCCCTTCTTTTGCTGTGTGTAGAATAATAGCTTCACTACAGAGTACTTGCTGCGTGCTAAACATCTCCTTTAGCCCACCCACCAGCTTATCAGATGGCTACCGCTGTTATTCCAAATTTACTACTGAGGACTCTGCCACTCAGAGAAGTGAGATGGTTCATCTAAGACCTCACAGCTAGTAAGTAGCCTGGCCAAGGATCCAAACTCCGCTCTTTCCAACTTCACTACACTCCTCACATGCTATGTCATTCCAGGCATGTTGGAAAATGACAGCTCCCCGGAATTGTAGGGAGCATCACTATTTCTGTTTGTGTGGCAGACTTTTAGACACTGCCGATTTCTAGGATCTCTCATAATCAATTAATTCCTCCTCACTAGGACAGAATGGAATTCATCAAACACCTGCTAAATGCTTTACACAATGTATACCATTTAATCTTCCCATCCTTCTCATGAGGTAGGTATTAATATCATCACCCTTTTGCAGGCAAGAAATCCGAGTTTTAAAGGAATTAAGGTGACTAAGATTTCACAACAGCAAGAGGCAGAATGGAATTCAAACCCAGACCAGCTAACTTCAAAGCCTGAGCATTTAGCACACAGTTCTGCATATCAATAGTAGACAATGGTTATTCTTCACAGTATACAAGCTGATGACCTATGGATGGGTGCCTATAAGCAGGATAACAGGACTGCCAAGTCTGGCTCACCGGCCTATATCTGAGACATTCAATGCCACTTTCTATTAAACCTAATGATTCAATACTTAGGCTTCTAAGTATTTAAATATCTAGCTATTTATTTTGCTAAGTCAAGTCTTTCAAGCTAACTGCATTGTCTATGATCTAGGGGATGGCAAAGGAAGTGGAAGAAGTCAATATTACTAACATCATCAACAGCTCCATCTCCAGCTTTAAACGGAAGATCAGCTTTGCCAGCATTGAACTTTCCGGCGATAATGTCGACTATAGCGACTTGACAATGAAAACCAGTGACAAGTTCAAGTTTGTCTTCCGAGATAAGATGGGCAGGATTGTTGATTATTTCACAATTCAAAACCCTAGTAATGTTGATCGATATTCCAAATTACTATTTCCTTTGATTTTTATGCTTGCCAATGTATTTTACTGGGCGTACTACATGTACTTCTGAGAGTACGTTGAATTGTTTGCATGGCATGGTTCTTCAACAGAACAAGGAAATGATGTAAATGGTATTCTAAGCCAACTGTGTGCGCTAACCCACTAGTACTACAAGTGACTAAAATAACATTTGAGCATTTCTCCTCAAAGAGTATTCCCCCAACCATTATTTAAGCTGTGTAGAAGTCCTAGCATTACAGAGTCTTGTAATAGAAACATCAACTCATTCCCTTTTTATCTTTACCAAAGACATCCCCATGGACCCTAAGATTACAAACCTACCCAGACTTGACTATTTGCTCAGTGGCTCCCTGGTCTGCATTTACCTCATATAAAAAATGAAAAGGAAGTTATTATATGTATTGAGTAACCCTCAAGTGTCAGTGGTTGTTTCTAAATTAATCATACATGCTATTTACTAAATCTCTACAGTGCTTGTAAAATGCATTGTTACCTATTTAAGGAGTAACATTTTCTAGTTTTTGTTTTTGATTAAAATGAAATGTGGGCCTAAGTCAATTCACTGGAAGTCACTGCACTAACTCAATACTAAGATGAGTTTTTAATACAGTATTTAATACCACAGCAGAATTGTCCCCAAATTCCAATAAGTTCCACCACTGAAAAATCAAATGTAAATGAACAAAACATTAATGGATCAACAATCTCAAACATAAATTTGTTTCTAAGTTATAATGCATTTCCCTGAATCCAAACTGAAAGGGCTCTGGGGCTTTATTCCCCCATTTGATATGTCTTATCATTTTACTATTATCCATACACCAGTCCTCAACAATGAGAAAGCCCTTTCCCCACATCAGGGATGGAAATGGAAGATTTTTTAAAAAACTAATTCTAAGGAGTCTTACTTTGAACTGTTGCCATCAATACTTGCAGAACCGAGTCCATTTCTATCTGCTTCTCTGACACTGAGCCCCACTTTCCCAGCAGCCGATCTCCTGCATCTTTCCAAGAGGAGCTCTTATTCCTATGCTCTAGTGACCAGGACTGATGCTTATTAGATCATGAACTGCATTACCCAGAAACAAGTAGCTTAGAACAAGTAAGCTTGGCTTTGCTCGGAACCCCGATCCTTCTAGCTGGATTACTTGGAGTAGCTTATCCTGCATGAGTAGGAGAATGTTGGCTCTGAGTCCTGAACTTCCTGAGTAACAGCGGGACTTGTTCCAGAACCTACGTGCAGGCTGCAGATGAGCTATCTTTTCCAAGTCCAGCCATTCTCACCTTAACACAAGAAGCACATTATGTGCATCCTTGCTCCTTGGTCAAGCTCAGCCGACAGCATTTTTAAGTGGAGATTTGCCAGTGTGTCATGATAAAGGCTTCAGTTCAGCCCCAATCTTCATTAAAAGAATCTTGCCATTTTTAATTCTTTAGCTTCCTTTTCTAATAAATGTATGCATTTATCTTTTCTTTCAGAAATAAACCATGGCTTCTCTTTTCTATAACCCCCTGTACCATAAGCTCTCATTCTTTTTCTCTTTTTGATAATTCTCACAATTCAATGTGTATGGGTAGAAGCCCTTGAGCTTTTAACAAAATGTTTCTAATGGGAATGAGGGAATTAAAAGAGGTGGAATGTGGTTGTATGGTTCAATTATATTTGTGATTTAAAAAAAAAAAAGGTTTAAAAGGAAATATCTGCTCTGAAACCCGTTCAAGCATTACATATTTTTTAAAAAGCCGTAAATGTGTGAAACTGTGAAATAAACATACCATACTAGCTACCCACCAAATCAAGTGGTCATCTGTAGAATGAACAGTGTAAGATCCCGTTTGGAAAAGGTATGCATCATAGCGCAAACTCAGTGGGCTCACAGTCTAACATCTCCGTGATTCCCCCCCCCCGGAGACAGTACACATACACACTGACACACACATACACACACGTACACATTCCCCTACTATTTCCCCCCAAAAAAGATACACACTGGAGGCACAGTCCATGTCTTTCTTTGAGATCACTGCACCACAACACTTGCCTTGCAGTTAAACAGCTGGGTCCGCTGCTACTGAAAGATCCGGTGCTCAGAAAATGTCACAGATTCCCTTCTAAGCCTTCTTCATTGTTTTGGAATTCACTTTTGTTTTTGTTGAATGATATTTTTAAAGTTTGAGAATATACTTTGGGGGAAATTTCTTGTATTTTGTATCACTCTGACATTTATGTAGGCTACAACATCGGAGTTCTCAGTAAAAACTCCTAAAATTTTAGATCTGATCCATGTATCCTACCTACCGAGATCGGTCTCAGAACTCACTTCATTCAAAATATTTCTCGGGTGAAAGTACAAAGACTAACCTCATCAAATTTCCAAAGACATGAAGCTATGTAAGGTTGAGAATATTCCAAGTCATGGAAATATGATTTTTAATTACCTTGAGGTTGGGAATATCAATATTCTCAATATATGAAACTATATGTATGTGTATATATATATATATAATGATACTCAGTAACAAATGACAGAGGGTTAATTTCCAGTGAAGGACAAGGAGAAATGGAGAAATGAGCATAGCAGAAAAGAGCTAGAGATTACAATAGACCACATGCTGAAAACAATTAGGGAACACAGGGGGGTACCATTAGGAGAAAAAGTGTAGTAGGGGCTTTCAGTGCCAGGAACATTTAGGGACAAACTGTAGTTAAGGAGAGTTAGGCAACCAGGATCGAGATGTGGTCCTTCCTCAATGCTATACATTACTCTTACACATACAGAGCATTCTTCTCAGCTGCTGACCCATAGTTAATTTTGATCAGTCCATGATATATGTATTGCCAAAGATCCTTGCTTCTTTTTTTTTTTTAAAGATTTTATTTATTTATTCATGAGAGACAGAGAGAGAGAGAGAGAGAGAGGCAGAGGGAGAAGCAGACTCCCAAGGAGCAGGGAGCCCGATGTGGGACTCGATCCCAGGACCCTGAGATCATGACCTGAGCCGAAGGCAGACGCTTAACCATCTGAGCCACCCAGGCGCCCAGATCCTTGCTTCTTAATATACATTTTTAAAATTGAGTCATAACGGACAGGGAATTATACCTCAATATATGGTCAATGTACTTTATGTGTTACACCAATGACTTTAAAGGAGAGAACATTTGATCAAGTGTTTCATGTTTTTTGAATAATTAAAAATATGCAATATAATTTTCAATAGTTTTTGTAGAGAATTTAGAAATATGTCAGACTGCTGTATATTTGGGTTGAAAAATGTTGAGTCCAACTTTGGCCATCATCCCTTTAAAAAGGATGTAGAGAAATGGGAAGAGTCCAAGAAAAATGGCAGAAGTGATTAAAATCACGAAAAACGAGTCCAAGAAGAAGGAGCTTTTGCACCTTGAAAAGCAATGCTGCATAATGACTGTCACTATTAGGTTCACAAAGGGCTTTGTACAAGGTACATGCCGTTCTGCTATTCACCTGAATAAGTGAACCGAATAAAAAGTAAATAGAAACGAACTTAAAGTCTAATCGTCTAGAAGGAAGAAAATGTGCAAGCTAAATAATGAAATGCACTTGAATAATGAAATGCTCAGATAAACTTCTAGTCTCCATCTGGAAGTTTCCCATGAGAATAAACAATCTTCTCTCTCTTTTGATTTTGCCATCAACAGGTCTGAAAGCAGATGACTCTGTTCTGCCAGGTAATCTTGGGAGTTTGTAGATGCAGGGAGACACCTCTAGCTGCAGAAAATTAAAGTGTCATACTACATGTTGCTAACGAAGAACATATGCCTAAGAATATTCCCGGGTGACCCACAAATATGCCTGGTGGCCCACGAGGCTGAGTTCTAAAATTATAGTTTCTTTTTGGGGATTTGGCGGGGGGGTCATGAGACTCACAGCTTTCGGTGACTTGGATATGAAAAAGGCTTTTTGATTATCCAGTCTCATTACTTATAATTGTGTCTTTCCAAGAATTAAAGAAACAATCCCTTTTGGAAAAGTAGGAAGGGGAGCAGAACGTAAAAAGTGAGTGAATAGCTAGCTGCATGTTGATCCAATGTCTCTGTGATCTCTTTTTCTCTAAGCCAGACTAGAGCCAAGGGCAAGTGGACTTGGAGAATCTGGTGGTCCATACCCTGCATTTATGGCCTGCTTCCCATGGCACGAATTTTTTAAAACCCTCAAGGAGTAGGATTTCATATTTCATCACCTGAATCTCCATTTTCATCTGGAAGTTTCTCCTCTTACCCAATACAGAAATTTGGCTAATGTACTGTGTAGAAAAAGGTTAACATAACAGAGCTGAGACTGTTATCTTTAAAAAGGTCTGTTTGCAAAGTTGGTCCTTAGCTGGCATGTAGGGATTTGGATTTGGGGAGAGTTCCCATTATTCCCTGATTGGTAATAGTGGCTCAGTGTGCCTAAACTGTATAAACCATGTGGTTTATGAACACCTGCCTCCCTTCTGGGAGTCTGGAATTTTGGATCGTGCTAAACAGACATTGCCAATGCGACCGGCCCCCAATAAAAATCTTGGACACTGAGTCTCTAATGAGCTTCTTGGTAGAGAACATTCCACACATTTGCCACAATTCCATGTCAGAGGAATTGGGCATACCCTGGGTGACTATAGGGGGAGAGGTCTCTGGAAGCTCGTGCCTGCTTTCCCCCAGACTTTGCCCTATGTGCTTTCTCCCTTTGTTGATTGTAATATATTACAGCTATGAGTAGGACTATATGCTGAGTCCCATGAGTCCTTTAAGAGAATCAGTGAATCCATGGGTGGTCTTGGGGGACTCCTGACACACATACTTTGGAACCCAGCAGAGCATAAGATTCACCAGTGGGGCTTTATAGACGACAGAGTCCAGAATCACCCCAGACCTATTGACTCAAGATCTGTGTTTTTCAAAGCTCTCCAGCTGTTTTTGATATGAAGTCGGATGGGAAAAGAGATGCCAAATGCCTTGGTGGAAAAAACAACAGCTGCATGAAAGCTATATTTTCTAGGAAAAAAAATAAAGAGTATGTCTGCCACATGGAAGGAAAGAGTCCAACTCAATATGATTGAGTATGAATAATGTACACAGCAGACAGAAAGCAAAATTTTTCCGTTTTTTCAATGAATGTTCTATGTTAGTGTCAAGAAGGAACAGGACAGCTTCTATTTCTGATATGGCCACAACATGACAAAAAGGTACCCAATGATAAACATGTGGTTGAAGGTGGATGAGAATGAGGCAGTTCTTCATTGCAGCTCCCAATTTTTGAGACAGTAAGCCTTAACATTCATGCAAATGAACTAAAAGTCTTCATAGGAAAGCACAAAGTGAGACTACATGCAACCAAAGACTCTGGCCTCTGCAATAGTAGGCGGGGCAGCTGGCTTGAATGACACCTCATAAGTAGCCCTCAGGGAGGTTCAGGATATGACCCCAAAGTTTCACCAAGATCTCTCAGAGTGACAAAGGGAGAAGACTCTTCTAGGAAGTAAGAGATCATCAAAGTTGTGATGTAAAAGGGCATCTGCAAACTCACTTTCCTTTCTCATTCTTAGGCGTCTTTCAGTCTGGCTCGCCGGCTTATTCTGCATCTGCACCAAGGGCCTTGCAAGTGTAGCCAGAATCCAAATTACATTGTGCTTATTATTATGTCATGGATGAAGACACGTGTTTAATTTCTAAATTTTAGAAGTAGTCTTGAAGCTGGCTCTTCAGGTTGAATACTTCTATGGCCATATTTAACAGATAAAAAATGTAGATATGTCCTCATAACATACAGAAATGGGGCATGACTGGCGAATAAACAGTTGACTCAACGAGAGAGATTTCTTTTTAGGGGAAGTAGGCAAATATGTCCCCGATGGATTTGCTTTTCAATAACAAGTTATTGAACCAATTCACCAAAATACATCTTGAAGAATCAAAATGCTCTCATTCATAAATCAAATCGTATCTATGGAAGAAAACAAAAGAAATGGGAGAGGATGACAGCAGAAAGTGATAACCACAAATATCACCAATAAAAGTTAGACTCAGATGCTGTGGCATTTAAAGCCACAAACCTTAGAATGCAATAATAAAGTGAATTTTCAGAATGTAAAGAAGTCCCAGGAGAAATTATCCATTTAAAAGAATATGAGATGTACCTTTTCTAGGTTTGTATATTTCTTAAATCCTAACAAAACATTCTAATCCATTTCACAGAGGGAATCAAAGGCAAATTCTCAACAAGGGAAATAGAACCTCATTTTATCTACTCCTATAGTAATTTAAATAACTTATTCATTTATCTTTTTTCCACAAAGAATCCAATTGCGTACCCTTTCACGCATATCCCAAAAGACTAATCTGGTTTAATTTAATGTAGGAGTCCAGGAATGAGAGTCAAGAGATCTGGGCCCTGCCATTAACTTAATCTCTATTTGCCTAAGTTACTAATATGTTAAATGAAACGAAAATATTTGTCTTTCCTACTTCACAGGTTTGTGATAGAGTTAAACATGAGATTATAAATATAAAAGTATTTTGGAAATGTGTAATAGAAGCAGGTCCTAATTAATCTGAGACATGATTGCACACGTATTATGTATCCCTAGAAAATTAGAACTGGGATGTAGCCAGGACATCGTGATGTCCAACCAGCTTATATGACATATTAGTAGATAAGGGTCAAAGGCATGACAGGATGCATCTGAGACCAAACACCGGGGGACATTGCCAGAACTAGAAGCCAAGTCTCGTAAACCTGGCCTTCTTTTCACAGATTCCGTTACCTCCTCAAATGATTCTGTGCACACAGCCTCATGCTCCGTCGGCACAGAAGCAGCACTGAAAGAAGACAACATCTACAGCATAACAAAAAGTCACAACCCCATCAAACTTTAATGGCATTATCTGTGGCCTAAGTCTTGAAGATCTCTTTCAATTTGCCAGGACTGTTCTACCCCCAGAATTTTGAGACAAAGGTATCCCTAGAATCTTTGCTACCCAATCAGATCCCCACGAAGGACTTCTGAAAGTCATTTTTTTTTTTTAGCTTACAGGCCCCACTGTCCCCCCCTTCCTTCTAAAAGCCCCTGCAGAGGAGATCCCAAAAACTGGCCTCCTGTCCACAAAACATACTTCTGACCTGGCTAGCTGCTCCTGGAATGCAGTTAACAAGAAAATCCTATTTCATTTCTGCAAAGGTGAAAGATCTCAGATCATGAGCCCTCTCTGCACTGTGAATTGTTTTACAAATGCATTTGTACGTATAAGCAATGCCTTCCATTGCAATGAATCTTTTGCATTTTTAAAGGTAAGCTGTATGTTCTGACACTATAAATGGTAGTAAAGGTATTTCAAATTATCTACCATTTGCTTACTATATTAACCAAGAGAGTACATAAAGGGCAATAAAGTTATATCTTTATCAGAAAAGCATCCAGAGCCTTGGTAAGCACTGTGCTATCACAGCACTATTACCTGCTCCAAGTTGTATACTGTTTCCCAAATAGAACATAGGCATAAAATAACTTTTATTCTGTCTTCTGGGGGGAAATATTAAGAATAATCACCACAATGTAATCCATCAGGGGTTTTCTCATTTTGCTTCTTCTCGGGTAGTTTAGACAGACTTGCTGCTGTGAGTTACATAAAAGGATAGGAGTACATGGTGTGTAAATGCAAGTCAATAGGTATAATTTATTAAGTGTCAATCATGTACTCTGCACTTAACCCTACTCTGGCTCTCATCCTGCCAATAATCCTATAAGGTAAATGCTTATTAACCCATTTTGCAGGTAAGAACAGTAATAATAAGATTGACTGGCTGGCTCAAGGTTACACAGTTGGTCAGAGCCAAGGTGTGAACTTAGGTCTATTTGGTCTCAAGACCCAAAGTTCATCCACTATACCATACCACCTCGCTCTAATAGCAAGTTGTTAGAAGTCTCCAGAATCTGGATCTGAGTTAGACTGTAATAAAAATGAAACAAATGCAAATGTAATGAGAACACATCTCCTTCACCGTCCTACCTTAGAAATATCCACTGAACTTTCCATCTCCAAAGGCAGTAACTCACAGGGGTGATAAGAAGAAGCAAATAGACTCTGGAAAGGTTAGCAGCTACGGCTTTGACCTGAGTCAGCTTGGGTTTGTGCCCTGGCTCTGCCTGTTACTAGTTAGTTGTGTGACCCCACTTAACCTCTTTGAACCTTATTTCCTTCTCTGTAAAAGAGGAAAAACATCCTTATAGTCTTGAATAATACAAGGGGTACGATATACTTAACACAGCACCTGGCAGATTGCTGCGTGCTCGTTAATGCTATCTATTTTTTACTGGAACTTTTGCTGTTAGGTTGCTGTATAAAAATAAAAGACACGTTATTGGTTAAAAAAAAATTCAGTCTCTGGTTTAACCGGTTTGTGTTGGCACCTAATAGCTTGACACGTCTTGATTTAAAAGAGCCTAAAAAACAAAGAATGGATGTCAAGCATTGGGTTTCTCCTTTCAAGAACAGATGCTTTTGTTTGGGCTCAGCTAACATTGAAGTCTAATCGGCAGCCCAAAATAGAACCCATTTGATTTCTCCTGCCAGCTTAAGTAGGAAATTGGTGCTGCTAAGATTTTGAAACTTGAGTCTTTAGAATTTCTAATTAATATGTCAGTCCCTGAAATGCACATCCCATCCTTTCTTATTTTTACATAATGAAGTTTTAGCTCTCATCCCCACCATTCCCGAACTCTTAGTTTAAAAAAGAAAATTCTAAATAGGATTACTGAAAATAAAGCAGCAGCCTGGCTACATGCAGAGCTGAAGCGGGGACAATCTCTTGATAGGTCTTCTGTCCAAGGAAATCTTTTCTATTAGACCTTCAATTTTTTTGTCTATAGCTCAATCTAAGAAAAAAAGGTAGATGTCCCTTTGGAAAGATAACACTTTAAGACATGTACCTCAGTATGAATGAAGAATGGGAGACCTTTGGACAGGGAAGTGGGAAAGGAGAATGAGGCTGCTGGGAGATTTAGGATTTGGAAGTGACAATTTGACCAAGGGCAGGCACCACATAAAATTTCACATTAAAGAATTAAACCCCATAGTTCCAGATAAGCAAAACTAAAACACGTCTTTATGGGAGTTTTCACTAAATACCACCTGCAGGGCTGGGTCCTTACAGAGTAGTAACTCTTTAGGCTTAATTTTTATTTCCTAGGAAAGACTTCCCTCTCTCTGAACAGCTCACATCCCCATATTTTCTAGAATGTAGCAGTGTATGTCTTTCATTAAAAGCCCCATAACTGTAATTTTACACCTATTTGAATAATTTGTTGGTTACTGTCTGTCTTTCTGTGAGATTTATACTTTCTAAGGGCAAGAACTCTGTTTTTATTCACTGAGTATCCCGCAGTGCCTAGCAGGGTAGCTCTCACATAAAAAGTGCCCTGTGAGAGGCGCCTGGGTGACTCAGTCAGTCATCTGCCTTTGGTTCAGGTCATGACCCCAGGGTCCTGGGATGGAGCCCCTAGTAGGGCTCCCTGCTCAGCAGGAAGTCTGCCTGTCCTTCTCCCTCTGCCCCTCCCTTTGCTCATGCTCTCTCTTTCTCTCTCTCTCTCAAATAAATAAGTAAAATCTTTTTTAAAAAGTGCTCAGTGAATGTTGTTGAGTAAATGAATGCATTCATTGAATCCAGAAATATTGAACCAAATTCTGTCTCTGGAGACTAGAACAGTATTTCCCCAAGCATCACTCTCTGGAGCCAAAATGCCTGGGCTTGAATCTTGGCTATAACATTTACTGGCTGTGTGATTCTAGTCACATTAATCCCCCTCTCTGTGCTTCATCTGTCAACTGAGGATAATAATAGCCCTTGCTTTGCTGGGTTGTTATCAAGATAAAATGAATTACAATATATACATTGCTTAAAGCAATGTCCTACATATAACAATGCCTGAGCAAATATAATTACTGTTATTATATATCTTGAAATACCACTGTGGCTAATGACCTGGGGATTAAAAAAAAAGCATCTTTAGTCAAATAATTTTGGAAGATACAGGATTAAATAAAGTTAAGGACCTTTCTCTGATGCAGGACTTCTCAGAACTTTTAATATGCTAATGTGCATTATAAATGTCTAAGAGGAGAGCATAATATACAGCGTTTCCCAAGTTTATTTGACAACAGAATCCTTTTTTTTTTTTTAAGGTTTTATTTATTTATTTGAGAGAGAGAATGCAAGTAAGAATGAGAGAGCACAAGTAGGGGAAGCGGCAGAGGGAAAGGGAGAAGCAGGCTTCCCGCTGAGCAGGGAGCCTGAGGTGACTTGATGACTCGCGGCTTGATCCCAGCACTCTGGGATCATGACCTGAGCCAAAGGCAGACGCTTAACCAACTGAGCCACTCAGGCACACTGACAACAGAATCCTTTTTGCGAGTAAAATAGAGTATCTCATGGATACTCTATGGAACACACTTTGGGAAATGCTGAATTAGACTCCTTAGTAGCAACATAACAAGAAACAAAATTTGGGACTGGATATTTTTCAATAGTAGAGGTAATGAAGAAATACAAGAATAACAAGAAAGTAACTCGTTCTTAAAATTTAATTAATGAGACATACATGGAAAAAAGATCTAGCCTCAAGCTTTTAGAACATTGCACCTGGACGAAGATAAGAGACCCTTGGAGCACCTGAGAGCAGAGTCTGCAGCTGAAGCCAGATGCAGCTTGAAGAGTTCAAGTACAGGAAAAGATAGAGTGTCCTACTTAAAGGTTCACGTTTTGAAAAAAAGTACATTGTGCATGGTGCTATGCAGTTAGGAACTAGTATCTGCCCTTCTCTTCCTTTCCCCCCAGATGACTTAAGTAGATGTATTAGTTTGCTAGGGCTGTCTTTCTGCCTGGGCAGATGAAACAACAAAATTTATTTTCTCACAATTCTGGAGGTTAGAAGTCCAAGACCAAGGTGATCTCAGGGTTGATTTCTTCTGAGATCTCTCTCCTTGTAGGTGGCCGTCTTCTTCCTATGCCTTCACATGGTCTTCCCTCTGTGTGTGTCGGTGTCCTAATCTCCTCTTCTTATAAAGACACCAGCCATATTGGGTTAGGGACCACCCAAATGCCCTCATTTTAACCTCACTGTCTCTTTAAAGAGCCTATTTCCAAATACAGCCCCCCCTGAGGTACTGGGGGTTAGGACCTCAACATATGAATTTAGGGCAGAGATGAGGGGAATGGCACAGTCCATCCCATAACACCAGACCTAACTCCTCTCACTGGCCCCTTAAAGACTCTTTAAGGATGGGCGCCGGGTTACTGTGTGTCCTGCTCAATTTCCTGCACTACAAATACAAAAAAGAAAAAATATTTAAGCTCTCTGCTAAGTTATCTATCACTCTTGTTTCTTACCCAATTTTTCTCCAACTATTTTAGATCTTACTCTGTCTCCCCCAAACCAAGCGTGCCCCTGAGACTCGGGCCCTTTGGTACCATCCAGTGTCCCTTTGAGAGGTACTGTAGTGACATGTGGTTTCCCAGCTGATTCCCAGAGCCCATCCTTAAAGAGTTTTTGTACCACCCTACCCACCCATCTTTTCCAAACCTGATAACTTCCTCAGCTGCCAAGGATCTCCCATCACATTACAAAGATTTAAAACCCACAGACTCTGGAAGATATGCCCAGGTGGTGTTCAAATGGGGGTAGTCTTCTTTCCCAACTGAGAAAACACTCATGATTACGTTGACAGTTTACAAGTCTGGCAATAGTCAGCAGAGGGCTCAATACCTAACACAGGAAAGCCCGTTGTCCTGAAATAGTGAAGAATGGACTTCACAGCTCACCTCGGAGCTGGGACCTGGCTGGAGGGCATGGCAAGGTGTTTGGTTTCTGTAATGGAAAGCAGACTTTTTTTTTCTTTTTAATTACCTTGTTATGTGATAGAAGTCATAAGGTAAAAGAAAAGTATGAAAAGTTGATTTTTTTAATACCTGACCTTTGGATAGCCTATATGTTTTAGGGACAAACTTCCTAATGAGACTTTTTATAATAAAGCTTTCATTGCTTTGAAAAATATTAACTTTTCCAGTTCTTCCGGGTAGATCAAACAGACCCTGCAGTTATAGTTAACAATATCCTAAAGATTTAGCTTCGCAGTAATAATGGGTAAGAGCCTTAGCATTGCCACAGGCCAAAACTATATTATTTGAAATGAAACCTCTCATAAATATCCAACTATGAAGTCACTATCTATCAACTGCTGTTATATAAACAGGACAGAGCTAAATCTCCCATCTGCCAATATCGGAGCTGCCACAAAGAATGATTTTGTGTCCAGAACTCACAAATTAAACAGGTTCTTGCTCTGTTAGCCAATTCTAGGAAGCCAGGTTTGGTTTTAGGTAGTCACCATGCAGTCCAAGTAAGGAGGCCTGGAAGGTCTGAATTCTTCATGCATTTCCCTTTTGCCAAGAGCTTAGACCTCCCTCAGACTTAGAAGCTGTCTGTAGTATAAAAGATGTGACAAATTCTTTAGAAAGAACACTGTAGCTACCAGTGTCCCAATTCTTACCTCTTCTTTTCCACAACTTTCCCCATACCTTTGTGATAAGGTTAAGCCTTAGACTTCTGCACTCACTCTACTCTGAGCATTTATGTATCTAGTCTACCATAGTTCCAGAAATGCTAATGGAAGGTCTATGGACCAAGCTTTGAGAAACACTGCTCAGAACAATATGAAGCCACTGGGGCACCTGAGTGGCTCAGATGGTGGAGGGTCTGCCTTCAGCTCAGGTCATGATCTCAGGGTCCTGGCATCGAGCCCCACATCAGGCTCCTGGCTCAGTGGGGAGTCTGCTATTCCCTCTCCCTCTGCCCTTCCCCCCAGCTCATTCTCTCTCCCTCTCTCTCTTTCTCTCTCTCTCAAATAAATAAACAAAATCTTTTAAAAAGCAATATGAAGCCGTCAATAAAATGTGCTTCCACATTTACCTGTTCACATCTTCTGTTCCAGGACCTGGAACTTGCCAGTCACATAATACACATGTGATAATCTAAACTGAAGCCAAGATTCTTTTTTCAAGCCTAAGATTTTTAAGTAGGGAAGTAACACGATTTAGGTTTTAGAGAGTAAATGAGAGCAGCTTAGGAGCTGGAGAAAGAAAACAGAGATCAGAGTCAAGGGGACCAATTGTATATCCTCTAACTAAAATTAAAAAACATATTATAGTTGTAGTAACTAAGATTAACAAAGCTCGTATGCTATGCCAGGCCCTATCATAAAAGCTTTTCTTTCCATTTAATTCTCACAACAACCAAAAAGGTAGAGACTATCATTATCCTCATTTCAAGACAAAGCAAGGGAGATCCACTTACCCAGAGTAACATGGTTAGTTAGTGGCAGAGGCCTGCCACTGAAGCAGACCACCTAGCTTCCAATCTCAAGTTCAGTGTGCAGATCACTTCCACATGCATTGTCTCAAGCAATCCTTACTTCCCACCCACCCACCTAGCCTGCCAGTAATGTAATGGCCAGTGTGTCTGCCCCTCCTGCTGGCCTGTCCTACATAAAACTTCACTAGGTCTGGCCTACACGTCCCTGCTTACCACTATCAAAACTTATCTGACCTTCAGCTTGTTTCCAAGGGCTCTGGGTCAATCTACTGGTTTCAGCACCTTACTGTGTTTTAAGTGATACCAGGATGACTCATTATTCTTTCAACAAATACGTATTGAGCACCACTAGGTACCAGGCACTGTGCTAGGTGCAGAGGAGATACAGAGAACATACCATCAAAGAAATAAACATGTAAACAAATTCAACAATCACAAATCCCGATTAGTGCCCTTAGGAAAATAAAGATGATTACATCTATAGGATAATGACCCAAAGAAATGTTTCTTTGGTGTTAAGAATTTCAGATGCTGTGACAAATCATATAGGAAAGATATTTTGGGACATTGGCAGCCTTTCCATTGGGCCCCTAAATATACCAACTTCTTTGTAAAAAATAAACTATCTCTACCATTCCCCTAGAATCTTTTAGTGGTTCTTCTCAGCCTTCAGGATAAAATTCAAACCCCTTAACATGATTCACATGGCCCTCCAAGGTTGGCCTTCTGCCTGCCTTCCAGATTCAACATTATGTCAGTCCTTTCCCCACCCCTTTCACACTCAAATCTCACCATATTCAAAATTAATCATCGCATGATGCCCTATCCACCTACGTTGCCTATCCCCCTTCTCCACACTTCACCCGAACAACTCTGATTTATCTTCCAACACTCAGACTAGAGTTACCCTCCAAGAAGCCTTCCCCATCTGAGGCTGGGCTTGGTACTGGCCCTTGGTGATCCCTTAGTGTTATGGATTGAGTTGTGTCCTCACCCCCCAATTTGTATCTTGAAGTCTTAACTCCCAGTACCTCAAAACGGGATGATATTTGGGTGTGGGGGTCTTTAAAGAGGTAATGAAGTTAAAATGAGGTTATCGGGTGGGCCCTAATCCAATATGGCTGGTGTCCTCATAAACAGAGATTAGGGCACAGACACACACACAGAGAAGACTATGTGAAGACATAGGGAGAAGGTGGCCATCTGCAAGCCAAGGAGAGAGGTCTCAGAAGAAACCAACCCTGTGGTCACCTTGGTCTTGGACTTCTAGTCTCTAGAACCAAAAGAAAATAAGTTTCTCTTGCTTAAGCCACCTAGTCTATGGCACTTTGTTATGACAACCCTAGCAAACTACAAACTTAGCATCCTGTGTAAGCCTTAGTGATACACCTGCTTTGTGGACCTAAGTCAAAAAAAACCTCATCTTTTTACATTTTCCCACCCCCAGTGTTGACCTCAGGGCTGGGCAAATGGTCAACTCTCAGTCAGTGTTTACTGAATGAGTGAAGGAATGAATGAACCGCTTATTGCACTTGTGTGGAGGGCATCATCAATGCAGCGTTACTTCTGAAAACTGGAAAGCAGGCTGGATAGTGTAATCATCTGGGAGAAAGGTTGGCTCCCTCTCAGACAGAATAAAGGGAACCGGCACTACAGTTCCCACTGCAGCAATCAGGTTTTGGAAAAACAGAAGGTTACAGAGGCAACCCCCGAGGCACAGATCCGTGGTATTTCCCAGGTCTTTCAAGCACATTTAATTGTGCACATGGAAAAGAATGGCATCATTATTTAATCCAAAATACAATAACAACAATAGATTGCTCATGTAGGCGCATAAGTCCCCTGCAGAGAATTTAATGTGCATGTTGCCTTTACCCACATATTCAGCCAAGGCAGTGGGAATGGGGGCCAGCCCATTCTTGTGGCCTGGGAAGAGAGAACATGGATGCCTATGGTTGTTATCACAGCAAAAGGGGGGAAAACAAAAGAAAGCCCAAGGGTAGAGCTACGACTCCACTTAAGACTAATGCATATCTTTATTTTTGTCCTCGGCAATAACCCAAAGAAATAACTGATGCCACTGAAAGACTGCTGTCATCCCTGGTAGAGACTCATCAATTATTATTAAGTATTGCACGGTTCAGGTCAAGATATAATATGTCTGAGAAAAACTGTGGCACCTCCTTTTAATCTTGCGTAGAAAACAATTAAAGTATATAAAGCACATTATTAAAATATGTAAAATTTATAATTTAATTATAAGATTGCATAGCTTTATGATCTAATAGTTCTGCTGTATTTTGCATATTAGTGAACAATTGCTTTCTTAAAGCACACAGTAGAATCATTTACTTGATGCTGGAGAATAAGTTAATTATGGATTCCCTGTATATGACTAATGGATTTAATAATCACTTTACTGTAGAATTAACTTATACTTCCCTGTGCTTATAGCACTAATGATGATATTCATAAAAGTTATATTTTTTAAAAAATGTAAGATTGGCACAAAAAGAGGAACCAATGTACAACTTGGTTTTAGAGCCAGCAGTTCTGAATAGATCGTTCAGAGCCATCAAGGCCTTCTCCTTGCTCCATAATAAATCATACACACCCTCTCCACCCCCCACCCCCGCCACCAGCCCTGCCTCCATTGGCTTTATTAAGGGAATTTATTTTATTTAAGGGAAGACGAAATGCTTGCCAGATGCATTTAGTGAAGCTTCTGATTTTTTTAACCTCACTTGTAGGTCACAATGAGGATTATTCACTTATATCTATTTCATGGCACTCGGGGAAGCCCCATATGTGCTAAGATCCCATTGGGTTGCCCAAGTCCCTCTTTTTGTCCTCAGCTTCATTCTCTTGAAGCCACTCATTTTTCTCCTTCAGCCAGAACAAACAACACTGGTGGAAGGAGTAGCGGGAATGTTCTTTGTTTAAGGAGAAGTGTTCCTAGCACTGCCTTTCTGAATTTATATCCTTTCTAACCACCAACACCATCAGCAGCAGCATCATCACCGCCATCTGCACACCATCATCACCATCAACTCTACCACCACCACCACTACCATCATCATGACCATCATCATCATCACCACCACCATCATCATCATCACCATCATCATCACCACCACCAGCACACCATCATCACCATCAACTCTACCACCACCACCACCACTACCATCATCATGACCATCATCATCATCACTGACATCATCACTATCACCACCATCAAAACTTATCTGACCTTCAGCTTGTTTCCAAGGGCTCTGGGTCAATCTACTGGTTTCAGCACCTTACTGTGTTTTAAGTGATACCACTTAATCACCTGGATTCTTCTTCCTCACAGAATTAAGCAATGAAAGATCTGGATTTTATTTTCAGTTCTGCCAGCTTACCAGTGGGGATGACCTTAAGGGGGTCATGAAATTCTCCAAACCTCTTTCCAAGGTTCTAAGATGTGAAAACTGACTCTGAATGTCCTTTGTTCTCTGTCAAGTCCTAAATACAGTCAGTGTATTGTTTTAGTGACCCCTCTTACCCAGATGTACACTACTCACCCCTCCATGACTTACTCTGCCAATTCTGGCATGGAGGTTAAATATTCTGGAAGAAAAGAACTACGGCTTACCCTTTGATTTACTGCATGGAGTTGTAGAGTATAAATTCTTAAGGACCTGAGGGATTATAATTTCCTTTATGACAGAGACCATAGCTATTGCTGCGAATCCTTGAATCCCTGCCTCATGCCTCCACCGATCTCTTCCAGTATAATGCTCTGTTGAGAGTACAGTCATAAATGGTAATGACAGGCTGCCAGGAAATTTGACCTAGCCCCTAGCAGGGACCCAGGAGCCCTAAGAGTACCATTTCCTGCCCCACTGCTGGGTTCTTCACAAGGCGCCAGATACCCCAGATACTCTTTCCCTCCACCTCAGCACACTAAAGGAGTAAACTAATCTTCTTTATAAAATACTGAATTGCTTTGACAAGTGAGAAATCCACAAAGTTTTGCCTTTGTTTTTTTCAATATATAATGTCATTAGAGGGAAGATTTTAAGCTAAATTCTCAAGATTTCACCTATGCCCTCCTTGGCTAATTAAAATGTAATTGGTAAATGGTAGGCTGAATTAAATGTTCTCACCCCTTTAAGTCCCTAAAGTTTTTGTTTGTTTGTTTAATGAACTTTATTTACAACATAACTTCCCTCTACACCCCACTCCCCAGCCACAGTCAAGACACTTCTGGGGCAAGTGGAGTGATTTGTTCATACTGATTGGTCATACAAAATACTCAGGATACTTCCTGAAATTCATTTTTCTCATTAGAAGATCTAACACCTAAACCCCTTGCCCAAAGTTATGCCCCTTCTCTTCATCCACAGCCGTAAACTTTTGGCCCAAAGCAATGCTTCTGAGATTGCACTGTGCAGACCCATCACCTGGGGTCACGGTCAAATGCCTGCCCTGACTCAGAGGGACCCAGATTCTGCATTTCCTGTCAACTCCCAGGGGAAGCAGGTGAGCTGTTGGTCCTGAGGCACACTTTGAGTAGCAAGAACCGAAACTTTTTGTGGATCAGCCTTGAAATAATACCTCCTTAATTTTATACCCAGAACATTCATATTGTATAATTTTTCATGCAAGAGACAAACGTTTAAACTTTAAAATTTCTACTATGCAGAAATAAGTTTATTATTCTTTTTCTTTGAAACACTAAAACTCACTACTTTTCATCTCTGTCTCCACTTTATCTCCATTTTGGTCTCATATTCCCTTCTCTTTTTTCAACCTGCTCCACAAACTAAAATATGTTGAACGTTACAGGAGCATAACTGCCTCTGGTTTCCAGGTATCTTTTTGCTTTCAGATGTTAAATAACATCTAAAATGTCTTGGATTTATATAATACTTTATGCCTTACAAAGGGTTTGCGTGCACTTATTTCATAAAAATAAGTTCATGTCTGGGGAGAGAGAGAATGATAATGTGAAAAAAGTAGATGGACTTTGGAGAGAGATACACCTGGGTACAAATCCTGGCTCTGTAAATATTCAATTGTGGGCACATTATTTAACCACTTGGCTTAAATTTTCTCATTTGTCAAGGGGGGTTGTAAATAGCTGCATCATAAGCTAGTTTTAGGTTAAGGTTGAGGTGGTGTGGTTTCAAAGGAAACTGACGAGCCAAGACTTGGAACCCAAGGGATACTTCACGTGGGTCCCCTTCAAACTCACATCCAGCTGCCTGTGTAGGCATCTCTCAATGCCCTCTGTCCTACATAGCTATCCTTCTCCAAGATGGCAACCGGCATCAGACAGTATCTGCTCCTTTCCTCTTTATCTCCCAACCTTTCACATTTCCTCTATAAAACCCGCTGCTTTTGTGAAGCATGCAGCTAGATTTCAACTGATCAAACAAGACATGATGACAAATCTAAGAAAAATGACACCAGCCTTTTGAAGAAAACCAAAATCAATTCCCTCCCCTCCCCACCTCTTTTCCAGCTGTTATCTTACCTCATCTATCATACTTAGACAGAAATCCATACGTCTAGTTTAAATCACTGTTTCTCAGGCAATAGCCAGGCTACTTAGCAAGAGTCTAAAGCAAGCCAATATAATATTCTGCCTAGAGTGATATTCGGTCAAAGGTTACTGTGCCAGAGTAGGTTAATTATTCTAAGAGGACTTACTTTTACTATAATTATTGATTGCCACGAACTAATGAAAAAAAAAAGCTGCTATTTATTAAGTGCATCTGTATCCCCTAGAAACTTTTACATGAGTATCTCATTTCGCCCTCATCACAACTCTGAAATTTTTCCAGTTTTAAGAAAATTTTAAGATCAAGTTGGTCAAAGTCACAAGCTGGTGATAGGCTGAGCCAACATTCAAACCAAGCCATATGTGATTGTCTGATTGTGTTCTGTTACTATTACTTTTTTTTTTTAAGTAGGCTCCACACGCAGTGTGGAGCCCAACTCGGGGCTTGAACTCACTATCCTGAGGATCAAGACCTGAGCTGAGATCAAGAGTTGGACACTTAATTAACTGACTGAGCCACCCGGGCACCCCCTATTACTATTACTTCTAATTTAAAATTTATGTTTAGCCAAGTAATATGTGCATATAATAATAAAGAGTTCCACAAGACTTAGAGCAAATAGCAGCAATCCCTTGCTTATCCCTTCCCAACTGTAATTCCTATCCCCCAGAGGAAACTTTTTGACTGCTTTTTCTGCTATTTACCTTTATGTTTCTTTTAAAGCATGCTTAAATGCTATTTCTTAATTTTTCAACTTTTGAATTATAATTGACCTACTACCATGAAAGATGAAAATTTAACTCTCAACTACCATGTCCCCCAACAATTTCCCTTTTCCCTCCTCCTAGTATAATTAGATTTGTTTTTGTTAAGTCAAAAGTCAATGTTTATATTGATTTGGACATAGAGATGTTATTCACAGCTGAACAACAGTAATAGTACAACCTGATAACTTTTCTTGTATAACAGTTTTTCTTGGAATTAATACTTGCGTCACCATTCCACTTCTTTAATATTTCATATTTCTGTTACTAATTCATCCCCAGCTCTTTGCCAGAACCATAAAACTCTCAAATGTACCAAGTGATTTATGGTTTTTCAGTTTGTGCATGTTTTGTTTTGTTTTGCCCCCACATTCATCTTACAGGCCTAAACTACCAATCCACACTGATTGCTCTCGAAGTCTGTTATATTCATTGTGCTGGGCTCTTAGCAGGCTCTTTCAACCCAGAGATGCATGTCCTTCAGGTTTCCTGTATGGTTTCTTTGATAATTTTCTTCCCTTTGATAGTATCTCTGTTCTCTATTTCTGTTTTTTCTTTTTTTTAAAGATTTTGTTTATTTATTCAACAGAGAGAGAGAGACAGTGAGAGAGGGAACACAAGCGGGGGGAGTGGGAGAGGGAGAAGCGGGCTTCCCGCGGAGCAGGAAGCCCGATGCGGGGCTCGATTCCAGGACTCTGGGATCATGACCTGAGCCGAAGGCAGACGCTTAACCGAGCCACTCAGACGCCCCATCTGTTCTCTATTTTCTGAATTATTAGTTAGATGTTGGACTTCCAGAAAAGATCCTCTGTCTCATCTTTTCTCGCCTCCCTTTTTTGCCTTTTTAGTATATATTCTACATGATTTCTTCAACTTTTCCTTCCAACTAATGGGTTATTTATTTGTAGTATTTTATTTTTCATTTCCAAGATCATTTCTTCTTCTCTGAATGTTTCCTTATTATGGCATCCTGTGCTTGTTCCAGAAATGCAACATTTTCTTTTCTCTAAGGATATTAGTTACAGGCTTTTTAAAATTATAACTTTTTAAAAATTTTTCTTCTCTCTAAAGTTTCTATTTCCTCAAGTAGTATTTTTTCTGTTCGCTTGTTTGGCTCTCATCTTTCATATTAAAGGCTCCCTTTTTGCCTGTTATCACTCTGAGGCACTCTTAAATATGACACGGAAGCTCTGTGGACAGAACATCTAACTCGTGAGCTTTCTAAGAGAGTGATAAAAGGGTGATGAGGTGGTGGGTCAGCTTTTTCACTGATATCCAAAGTCACTATCCAAAAGTTATATTCCCCAAGGACATCAATTTCTTCCTTGGAAGATAGGAACCTGGCTACCAGCATCCCTGGAGCCCAGAGGGAAAATGGGCATGCAGTCTCCCAGTTTAGTAAACTGACTTACACTAAATCTCCTGATCCAGCCTTTTACCCCTGGCCACAGCTGAGCAAAACTTGCAAGAAATTAAACTCGAAGGTTTTTATTGTTGTTTTTTTCTTAACTGGTTACCAGAGAGGGGACCTTACTGTTCTATATGCTAACTTTCAAAACCTGTTTTCAGCTCCACTCCACAACCTTGACTCCAGAGGTTCCTGTTGCTGTTGAATCTTGACATCGAGGAGTTCTGCAGTGTAATGTGGCTGGCTTCCTGTCACCCTCTCCTACTGCAGGTATCTAGCTTCCCACTCCCTCTGCTGTGCTAAATCAGTAACCGCCTGCTCATTTGCTTTCCACTTGCTTTCCAGCTCATTTGCTTTCCAGCTTCCAACATTGATTTCCACATTGCTATGGAGCCCTCTCCCGTTCTCTTTGTCCTCATTAATGTGTATTTTTCAAATTCCTTCAGTATCATTTTAGTGGGATGTGAGGAGGGGACAGAAATACATATGAGAGCTCATTTACCATGTTTGACCAGAAGTCCAATGCTTTATTCTTTTTAGCAGTTATTTTAGAATCATAGCATATTAAATAATGGCTTAAAACCTCACTTGACTCTCAAATAAACAGAGGTCAATTAGGTTGGGCCATTGATTTTTTTTTTGAGATTTATTTATTTGAGAGAGTGAGCAAGCGAGAGAGCATGAGCAGGGGGAGGAGCAGAGGGTGAGGGAGAAGCAGGCTCCCCGTTGAGCAGGGTGCCCAAGGCAAGGCTCGATCCCAGGACCCTGAGATCATTACCTGAGCTGAAGGCAGATGTTCAACCCACTGAGCCACCCAGGTGCCCCCATAGATATTTTTTAGTATTTTATAAAATAATAGCCTAGGTGTACGAACATGTAAGTCTAGATCTTAGGACTAGAGCAGAAGGAAGAAAATAAAGGGAGGGAGGGAGAAGGGGAAAAAAAGAAAGAATGGAAAGTGTCTAAATTTTTTTTAAGCACACATGATAATAAATAAACTTTATACCTTATATAATTTTTCTTCATTAATACTTCTTGGCCTTCACTATTAGGTGGTATAAAACGATTTTATTCTCATACCATAACTGTCTTGAGATTTGCCTTCCAGAACCAACAGGAGGCAAAAACTACACTTTCATTGCCAGGAGTGTAGTTTGTTTTAAACCCAAAAGCTGTCCTTATAAAACTGCAGCCAAGAAGAGGATTTGTGGATTTTAAAATATCCTATGGATCTTCTGTAGACTTGGAATCTGAGGTCAATATTGGCTTGAAATCATCTGTGGCAGACACGTGACTTTTTTTTTTTTGGAGGGAAAGAATAAAAGGAAGAAATGAGGACTTTTTTTTTTTTTCCTCTTGGCTCAAAACCAAATATTCAAGGCTTGTGCTCACTTTCCTTTGAATGAAGCCTCTGGTAAGTATAGTGGTCCTTGCAGCCCTGCTACGTGATTTGCAGTCCCCCCAGTTTGCATCATGGGAGCTGGCTGACATTACTCAGGGGAAACAATGACTAAGGAAAATGTGATTTAAAACTCTGCTTCTAGCCTGCAAACTGCCTGTCTGGGACTGTGTTGGATCAACGCAGCTGCTGCTTAGAATGTGGGAATGAGGAAGGTAAGCTCTGTGACTTGGGCAGAAAAAGTCACTTCTATGGTCAGTGTGGGCACCACCTGATATGTGTCCTGGATACAGAGGAGCTGATGGTTGGAACCTGCCCCCAGCCCCAAGCCGTGAGGCATCTCTGTGAACCAGGAAAGCGTCTGTGGGCCTGAAGGGAAGGAAAGACCTGTGAGAACGTCTGCCAGTTCAAGGAGCTAAACCTTCAGAAGAGCATCAATATTGGCATGAAACACAAAGGATCTCCTGAATCAGGTAATACAGAATCCCCATACCATTCCCTTGAATTTTTAAAGAATAAAGAATATACGTCTCGGGGCACCTGGGTGTCTCTATCATTGGGCGCCTGCTTTCGGCTCAGGTCATGATCCCAGGGTCCTGGGATCGAGCCCCGCATCGGGCTCCCTGCTCAGCGGGAAGGCTGCTTCTCCCTCTCCCACTCCCCCTGCTTGTGTTCCCTCTCTCACTGTGTCTCTCTCTGTCAAATAAATAAATAAAATCTTAAAAGAAAAAAAAGAATATACGTCTCTGCGTATGTTTTCTATTTCTGACATTGACTGTGTACGTTGAAATGATGAAAGAGCCTGATATTTTTTGTGGTTACACTCTGACTTAATTTCCAGGTTATGTGACCTCCCACAGATCTAAAACACTCAGGTATGAAGAACTTCGTGGTCCCAAACTTGATTTAGTGCTCCGTAAATAAAATTATACAAGAATAAAAAAATTAACTGTACTAGAGCTCAACTATGTAACTTTATCGAGTAATAGGAAATGTTTCTGTGTTTATACATTTCATAACATTAATAGGGTTTTCTTTATCTTTTCTACAGTTATCATGCAAAATTAACTAAATTTTAATTTGGTGATATCTAGATGGAATTAAAAATAATAAGAGGCAATACAAGGTAAATGCCTTGATAAACATGAATTATATCTGTGTGGGACTTAACACTTTTTTAAAAGTGTGGACATGGCATATAATCAATTGGATGAAATTTCGTTTTGGTGTGAGAGTCAAAACTTATAACATTTGAAAGAACCACATTAAATAGATTGTAAATCTACATTACTTAGTAAGTAAGTAGGAAAGACTTCCTATGTCGTTTGCATTTATTTGGGGGCACTTAAGAGCCATAACAAGATAAAATAAAGTTCTTATAAGGCTGCGTTTTTCTTGACAGGATAAAGAAGCCGATGTAAACATAAAACTACTAGACTCATTGGGGAAGATGAAGAAAAATAAAGCAACTTTCACAGAGATAGTTTTACAGCCTCACATTAATGTAACTCATTCTTCAAAAATGAGTCATTCCAATTTCTTTTTTTTTTTAAAGATTTTATTTATTTATTTGAGAGAGAGAGAGAGAGCACAAGCAGAGGGGAGAGGGAGAAGCAGGATCCCTGATGAACAGGGAGCCCTATATGGGGCTCGATCCCAGGACCCTGGGATCATGACCTGAGCTGAAGGCAGATGCTTAACCCACTGAGCCACCCAGGTGCCCCGAGTCCCTCCAATTTCTTAGAGATTTTCACGTCTTAATGCATGTTCTCTAGAGCTTTAAATTGCTCACTAAACACTTCATAATACAGTTCTGGAGATAGCTATTAAAGGAATAGGGCAAGTTCAACAGTTATATCAGTACCCAGAACCTACTGTGTGTTATCAGATGCTCACACTATAAATACATGTATTTCAGAATATGATCATTTCACTTAGTTTTCAAAAGTCCATAGGTGCAATTTTTCCTACTACATTTGTTCCTAACAAGTAAAAATTGGAGATCTCTAGAAGCAGATTCCCAGAATGAAATAAGGCTTAACCAGCCATGTCCCCACTATAATAATGTCAACTCATTCGGATACAGTATTAGAAGTGCAAATACAGATACACAGTTTGCAGAGCGGTGCAGTACTGGATGTGCTGAAAGTCAAAACTCTGGAGAATTACACAGTTTAGCAAAGACAATATTTTTGCCTAAGATCCATGTGTTCAAAATAATCTCTCCCATCAGCAATAACCTATTATTGGGAATGTATTCTGCTGTAAATGAGGAACAAGAGGTCTTTTCTCCAGAGTAATAGAACCACAGTGACATGTGAAGCCTAGTGATCCTGATATCATTATCATATTTATTATTAATGAGTATTCATAAGACAAGGCTTTCCAGTGTCCATCTTCTTCTTCTTCTTTTTTTTTTTTTACATTTTTAAATTAGGGTAGCTCCTCTAGTATCACTTTTAAGGCCATCAAAACTAGCTTTCAGAAATTTTCAACATCATTTGTTTCACCGAATCACAACTCCTCAATGAAATGTGTGAGTTCCTAGAGCTGAGAAGATGAGTCTAAAAGAGCTGGTGATGGGCGCCTGGGTGGCTCAGTTGGTTAAGTGACTGCCTTCGGCTCAGGTCATGATCCTGGAGTCCTGGGATCGAGTCCCGCATCAGGCTCCCTGCTCAGCAGGGAGTCTGCTTCTCCCTCTGACCCTCCCCCTCTCATGCTCTCTGTCTCTCATTCTCTCTCTCGCAAAATAAATAAAATCTTAAAAAAAAAAAAAAAAAAGAGCTGGTGATGTCAATGATTTGGGAATACGCAATCTTACCATTTTTTATTTGGTCACCCCCTCCATACCCTATTTTCTAACTTCTACATGGATAACAATGCCATTTGAAATTAAAGTTTAAGAAAATAAATTCAGAGAGTAGAATTCTTTCCGAATCTTGTGATAAGCTTCTAAAACTTCACCACATTTACAAAAACATATTTAACCATTATTTTGTTAATTTATGAAATACATTCCTATAATGGTGTGAATTCACGAGCTTTGCAAAATGACCAATTTCCCAACATAATTTATGATTTTTTTACATACATAAGAAACAATTCGCAATTATTTTAGCATACTGATGTATACTGATCGGCAATAAGCTAAAATCCTTTAAAATAGTTTCAAGACTGCATTTTACCTAACTCTGACTCAATGATCTTGAGTTAAATAATACAAACCTAATGTTTAACAGTCCATTGGGTATGATTTTCTTTGGGGTTTTGGCAGATAATATGATAGATTGAGTTTGAACTTTAATCACAGTAGGGCTATGGAAAGTCTGTGAGACCTTTTGCATACAAAACAGGTAGATTTATCATGAGTGTTATTAGCACAGGTTATAGCATATAGTTTGTAATACAGAAAAATTAAAGGGCCAGCTTTGCTGATTAATATGTGACATTAGCTGAACAATGAAGTCATACAAGAGTCTTCTTTAGCCAAGCATAAAGTAATTGATTTGTGGACAACTCAGGGTTAAAACTAAATAGGTTTGATTCATTTACGTCCAAGAAAAGGTTACTGTTGTTAGCAATCAAAAAGTACTCCCCAAAGAGGAAAAACAAAAAAGAAAAGTATTACCAAATATTAAGAGCTTTTAGCACAAGATAGGACAAAAAAATTTGGTGGTTAGGAGAGCTAAGCTAAACCATCTATTCTTTATGAGTTTCTTGATATAAAATGTACTCCCTAATGTTGAGAAGCAACAATTTAACACCAGTCCACTTTTTGTTTTATTTCTTATCCCATTTATTTTTGATTGGATGTTCACAACTTAATACTTCCAAGGGCCACATAGGGTAGCTTTGCCCTACAAAAGGGGGATTTATGTGATTTCTAGTTTTTTTATTTGGTGCCCTTGGCATCGACGTTCCTGCTTTCCTGGGACGAAAAAGAAAAATTACTTTAATGTTAAATTGACTGATGGCCCATTCTGATTTCCTGAGATTACTGCTAATGAAAAAATACTTAACATTAAGAAATAGAAACTATGGAATATAAAATTTACAAAAGCTATCTGCTTTTAAAGGACCATATCATCCATTAAATAATTATACAATGTCAGCTTGTATCAATTGCTATCTAGACTGCAACAAAGAGTGAAGTACGTGGGCAAGAAAATTCATATAGCTAGATTTAAAGATGGCTTGACTTTTTTTTTTTACCCTGGGCCATAACAAAGTCAATTTCCAAGATGTTGTATCACTTAGGATAAAACCAAGCTATGCAATGATGATAATACATTATTTTTCAGAAAGAACTTTTAACATACATAATTAAACATTAATTAAACATATGCGTATATTTTGAGTTTTATCCTCCAAATGGATAAAAATGTCCTCTGTAGCAACTTATAGAAGTTTAGGATATTTTTAATGTGATTTCTTTAAAAAATAAAAATAACCCTGAAATAGAATTTACCATATTCTTAGTTGCTGTATTTCATTCCTGGATAAAGGGTCTGTTTTAGATTTAGCTCCATTATTGAAATAAAATTATAAAGCTAGTTATGGTATAATGGGAAAAATGAGATACATGGGAAAATGTTATCGGAAACGTAATGGGAAAAATATTTACTTTGTAGACAGACAAACCTTATTTAAATCTCGGTTCTGCCACTTAATGATGTGACTGACCTTGGGTAAGGTGCTTAACTTTGTTAAAGTCACCTGTAAAATAAGAAAATATCTACCTTGCCAGCTGGTAGTGTTAAATAAGAATTGACAAAGCTTGGTACACAAATGTTCAAAAATATGTTTCCCTTTCTCCCAACCACAGAGAGAAAATGAGATCCTAGAGTAATGACTATTTTTATCCCTTATATTATAAAGAACGGCTTTTGTATTTTTTGATATTGTCCATTATCTTGTTAACAGTTTTATTGAGCTTTATTTCACATACCATACAACTCACCCACTTAAAGTGTACAGTGCAATGGCTTTTAGTATATTCACAGAACTGTGCAACCATGGCCACAATCAATTCTGTTCACCACAATAAATTTTATATTTTCATTACCCCCAAAAAGAACCCTCACTCCCCTTAGTCATCACCGTCCAACCCTCCCATCTTGTCCAGCCCTAGACAATCACTAATCCACTTTCCTAAACTGAACATTTCATGTAAGTGGAATCATATATTATGTGGTCAATTGTGACCGACTTCTTCCCTTAACATGTTTTCAAGGTTCATGCATGTTGTAGCATGTGTCAATATCGTTCCTTTTTATTAGAATAATATTCCACTGTATCTATACACCACGCTTTATCATTCTTCAGTTGATGGGTATTTGGGTGGTTTCCATTTGGGTAGAACTGCTGTATTAGATGGTAACTCTCTGTTTAACCATTTGCTAAACTCCCAGACTGTTTTTCAGAGCATCTGCAACATTTTATATCCCCACCAGCAGTGTATTAGGGTTCCATTTTCTCCACATCTTTGCCAACGCCTCTTATTATCTGTTTTGTTTTGTTAAATTATAGCTATCTTAATGTGTGTGAAATGGTATCTCAATGTGCTTTTCATTTGCCTTTTCCAATGGTTCATGATGTTGAGCATCTTTTCAAGTGCTTACTGGCCATCTGTATATCTTCTTCATAGAAATGTCTACTCAGATCTTTTGTCCCTTTTTAGTTGGGTCATTTGTCTTTTTATTATTGAATTGTAATAGTTCTTTATATATTCTAGATACAAGCCCCTTATCACATGTGGTTCCTTTTCCCCCCATTATTTTCCTGTTTTTTTCACCTCAACATTCCCCACCCAACTTGGTACAACATCTTCACAGCTTTATTCTTACCAGGTCTTTTAGAATTTTTAACAAATTCTTTCCCATCCTAAGTAATCCATATTCAATTAAATGACAGGCATTTTTGAATAAGTTTATAATGCAAGGTTTCTTTGTCACTGGGATTCCCCTTTCCATCCTGCTTAAATACTACATATATTTTTGTGGCAATTTTGGCTAAAAGTCTACCATTTGAGTAGGAAAAAAAAGCCCTCGCTTATTTGTGCCAATTGAATTTATATATGCACAAGTTATTTGCAAAAAAAAAAAATTTCTTTAGACACGAAATCCATTTTTTTGACATAAATTTCTCACTTAATTTTTCTTCTTATAGCTCCTGTTATTTTTTTGCCTCCTCAAAATACAGAGAACTTCACTTAAGATACTGTCACTTTTGGTTGTAAAGTTTCATCCTATCCAGTGCTATGTGTAGAGAGGCATGGGGTGGCTGAGTGATAGACATTGGGGAGGGTATGTGCTATGGTGAGCGCTGTGAATTGTGTAAGACTGTTGAATCACAGACCTGTACCTCTGAAACAAATAATACATTATATGTTAAAAAAAAAAGAGAAGATAGTAGGAAGGGAAAAATGAAGGGGGGGATATTGGAGGGGGAGACGAACCATGAGAGACTATGGACTCTGAGAAACAAACTGAAAGTTCTAGAGGGGAGGGGGGTGGGGGGGTGGGTTAGCCTGGTGATGGGTATTAGAGAGGGCACGTTCTGCATGGAGCACTGGGTGTTATGCACAAACAATGAATCATGGAACACTACATCAAAAACTAATGATGTAATGTATGGTGATTAACATAACATAATAAAAAAAAAGAAAAAAAAAAAGAAAAAAGAAGAAGGCAGACAAACTGGCCCTTCCTGGTGATGATGGGTGTATTTCGATGTAGGTATTTGAGTTATTTGAACAGTACACATAGGCAATGAGTATATTTGTTGATGATGTTAATGAATTCTTTCCTCCAGATCACATTTTAAGATTCGAGTTTGGAATATTAAAATGTTTCCACTGTAATCATGTCAGGAAATATAATAATAACTTATATATTCCAAGTATTAGATTTACAAAATCATTCCACATGTATGATCTCATCAATATGACTTAGAGGTCTGCACATGGTGACAGAGAAAAAGGATGAAAGGGGGAGTGTAGTGTTTTTCAAAGTGTGGCTCAGAGACCACAGTCACAGGATCATCTTGACACTCTGGTGAAAGGACCAACTGCAGGACCCAACTGTAGCCAAAAATGATCCAGGATATAGGGAGTGTGCCTCACAAATCTGCCTTTTAAAATAATTGTTCCAGATGGCCCCAATTTATGCTAAAGTTTGACAACCACTGATATAAACTAGTAAACAAATAAATAAATGAACTGCATAATATGTTTCAGAATGAAAAGACCGTGAGCCTATTACTTAACCTCTTTGACCCTGTTGTCTCACCTTCTCAGGAACATCTCAGGATTGTTTAATAATGAATATATGTCAATCACTCAGTGCATTGCATTGCCCAGAGTAGGCGCTCAATAAATAGTAGTTATCAGTTTTTTAAACCACACCTCTAGGGCATTCTTCTCAGAATAATAATGGGTGGAGAGAGAAACAGTGTACACAAAGCAGCGAGGACAATCATGTCATGCAAATCACTCACTATAACTGTGCAGGGGGCATGAGTGGGAGTAATAATAAATAAATCTGGAAATGAAGGATTGGGCTAGATAAGAGAACCCTACATTCAGAGTACAGAGTTGGGGTTTTTCACAGTAAGCCATGAAGTTATTGAAGGGTTATTTATTTTATTGTAAGAATTTAGGGTTATTTATTTTATTATAAGAATTTTCTAGCATCATCAAAAGTAGAGAGAACAGTATAATAAAGCACATTATTCAGATTTAATAATTATACATTACTCAGATGCAATAATTACCAATATTTTGCCATATTGACTTGTCCATCTCTTTTTTATTTTGATTTTTTCTTTGCCAAAATATCTTAAATCTATCCCCAGCTTTCATGTTCTTTCACCTTCCATCCCTCAGTATAGGTCTATAGAATATATGACACTTTCATACACAATCACAATTCCTTTATCATACCAAAAAGGTTAACAGTATTTCTTTGGCATCATCTACCACCCAGTCCATAATTTCCACATTTCCCCAATTGTCTAAAAAATGTCCTTTTATAGTTAGTTTTTAAAAATTAGGTTCTGGGGTACCTGGGTGGCTCAGTTGGTTAAGCATTTGCCTTTGGCTCAGGTCATGATCCCAGGGTCCTGGGATGGATCCCTGCATGAGGCTCCCTGCTCAGTAGGGAGCCTGCTTCTTCCTCTCCTTTGCCCCTCCCCCTGCTTGTGCTCTCTCACTCACGTTCTCTCTCTCTCTCTCTCTCAAATAAATAAAATCTTAAAAAAAATAAAAATAATTGGGCTCCAAACACAGTCTACACATCACAGTTGGTTATTTGGTTTCTCAAATCTCTTTAATCTAAAAAAGTGCCCATACCCATCCTTATTTTCTATGTCATTGGCTTATTGCAAAACCAGGTGATTTGTTTACATAAAATACTACATGTTCTGGATTTGTCTGTGGGCTCCCTTGGGAGTGGGGATAGACATTTAACTTATTTTTCTGTCCCCCCACACTTCCTATAAGTCGATGTTTTCTCTGAGACTTATTTAGATTCAGGTTCAGCATTTTGGGCAAGAGCCCTTCATGGGGGTGCTGTGGACATCCTCTTGCATCACAGCAGAAGGCATACCAGGTCTGGTTGTCCTACTTTCAGTAATGCTAATATTGGTCAGTTGTTTCAGGAGGTAAAAGCCTGATCCCCCTGTGACAAATCCTCAACAAAATATCAGCAATCTGAATTCAACAATACATTACAAGAATCACACACTATGACCAAGTGGGATTTATTCCAGGGATGCAAGGATGGTTCAATATATGCAAATCAATAAGTGTGATACACTACAGTAACAAAATGAAGGATAGAAATATGATCACCTCAATAGATACAGGAAAAGCATTTGACAAAATTTAACATCCTTTCATAATAGAAAACCCCACAAACTAGGGATAGAGAGAATGCACCTCAACATAATACAGGCCATATATGACAAACCGATAGCTAACATCATGCTCAATGGTGAGCTGAAAGCTTTTCTTCTAAATCAGGAATAAGACAAGGATGGCCATTTTCACCACTTTTACTCTAACATAGTACTAGAAGTTCTAGCCATAGCAATTAGGCAAGAAAGAGAAAATATAGGCATCCAAATCAGAAAGGAAGAAGTAAAACTGTCTCTATTTGCAGATGACATACATAGAAAACCCTCAATACTCCACCAAAAAACTGTTTGAACTAATAAATGAATTCAGTAAAGTTTCAGGATTCAAAATCAATACACAAAAATCAGTTGTATTCCTATACACTAACAACAAACTATCAGGAAAAAAAGTTAAGAAAGCAATCCCATTTACAGTAACATCAAACAGAACACAATACTTAGGAGTAAATTTAACCAGGGAGTTGAGAGATCTTTCATCGTGTTGGTACTTGTGGAGATTACAGGCTAGTTGTTCTGTAGAATGTCTCTAAATTTGAGTTTGTCTAATGTTTCCTCGCAATTAGAGTCAGGGTATGCACCTTTTGCAAGGCTACTACAGAGATGGTATTGCGTTCTTCCTATTGCATTCTGTCAAATGGCACACGATTTAGATTTGTCCCATTATTAATGTTATCCACATTAATCACTCATTAAAGGGAGCAGATGACAGACTTCTGGACTGATAAGTTACTCTTTTTTACTTTTTAATTAATTAGTATTTTGTGAGGAACTACTGTGAGACTCTGTAAACTTTCAATTTATTCATTTATTTACTTATTAGTTACTTATTAGTAACTAATTATTATTAGTTACTTATTATTAGTAACTTATTATTACTTATTAGTCCTTATATTAATATGGACTAATATTAGTATATTATTTAGGTTTCTTATTTTATTCAATGAGTTATAATTTATTACTAACATTATTTATTTTGATGCCTGAATTGTTCTAGATTTGGCAAGTGGGAGCTCCTTCAAGTTGTCTCCGTGTCCTTTTGACGTGCCCCCTTCATTCTTTGAGGATTTCCTTACTTTCTGACAAGATGTTCCAGATTTATCTTGTGCTTACATGCCTTAATGTGGAATCAGCCATTTTTCCAAGGAGTCCTGGTTCCTGTAAGTGGGAAATAGTATTTAGAAGCCAAGTTCTGGATGTTAGTTGTGCTCATGGCTATTTGAGTGCTGCTGACCTCAGGCATTCTCAGTAGGGATATTTGTGGGACACACGCACACACACACACACACCTAAATTTATTTCTATATTTATCTCTATATAGTGAAAACCATGAATTTTCACTGATACTTCCAATCCAACACCACAGGGTTCATTCTAGTTATCCCTCTTTCCGTATTTGCAACTCCCTTCTCCTACAGTGAGAAATTTGGTTTCCATTATTCTTAATATATTTATTTATTTCATCAATTCCCTAGTATGTAACCAGTTTCCCAACTCCACTACCAACTTCTCCCCTACCCCAAGTAGGGGCTCTGATACCCCTTATCAGGGCACCACTGTACATGAAAACCCTCCTCACCTTGCTCAGGCTCTGACTCCCCACACCTAGCTAGCCTCACCCACATACCTGCATGGATGCTTTTCTCAGATCTGTTAAGCTCTAAAGTCTTATGCTGCGCCCCCCTTCAATGCATGGATACCCTTTTCATACCACTGGGGCTCAAATCTCTACAACAGGCAAAAACTCTGCATAGATGTCTTCCTCCCCTGCTGTCTCTGACACCCCAAGAAAAACCAGACCACTCTCATGCATAGTCACTCTCCTCATCCCATTCAGGATCTGATACCCTTGTCAACCAGCCCTCCTACACAAAAGTTCTTTTCCCCTTGCTTGTCTCGCAGTGGCTCCCCCAATCTTCTTTTGCAACCCTGGTGTGGACCTTGCTCCACACTGTTAGATGGCTTTAGGACTATCCCAGAGTATGCATTAAGTCTCAAAAATATAATATAATATAATCAAAATATAACTAATTCTCAAAAGTATTCTGGGTGAATAATAAACTATATGGTCAACTTATGTATAAGTCAACCTGGGAAAGCATTTTTAGGAGCAGTATTTTATATGCCTGAAGGACAAATTTTTGTCTTTTCTACCTCTCCTAGTTATAGAGAATACTGATAGTTCATTTAACGTTGTTATTAAATATGTTTCATTTTTAATAGTGAAAAAGAGTAGACAAACCTAAATTTCCTTCAGGAGAGGACTGATTAAATAAATCATGGTATATATGATAGCTACATACAGTGAAATATTAAGGAGTTCTTGAAAAGAAATGAGGTAGATCTATAATACTGACATGGAAGATACCTAAAATATACTGTTAAGCAGAAAAATCAAGGTATAAAACAGTATTATAGCATGATCTCATTTGTATGAAAGAAAAAAATGTTTGCCCACATATTTTTGTGCAGAGACAGAGGCTTGGAAGGACACATTAAATTGAGATGGGTTATTTTTGAGCAGCTGCCATTCCTGGCAACTTTTACTTCTGATTTTGTATAATTCTGTACCACTAGGTTTTATACAAAAATCATGGATTTCTTTTATAATCAGGAGAAGATAATAGAAATACTCTTTTAAAATAAGTTGCTACAATTGGAAAGGACTAAATGTATCATCAGCATTGATTGATCTTCCCTAAGCTCCTAAGTATGGCATAACCTAATCTTGGGAATGGCTGTGAATGTGTGTTGGGGCAGGGGAGATATGAGGCAGAAGAAAGGAGAAAGAAAAGTTGATGACTAGGTTTTCCTTGAGCTATTCTTAGGCTCTTTCATTTTTTCTTATAAGAGATTTGTCTGGTCAGCTGGGTATCCTCATGGTAAATTTAAAACATAACTCTTTGCAAAAGGAAAATGTTGACCCTTAAGGAAAGGACTTAGGTTTTAAGAAATGGTATAGCTCAATCAGAGAAAGACATGTATCGTATGTTCTCACTGATATGAGGAATTCTTAATCTCAGGAAACAAACTGAGGGTTGCTGGAGTGGTGGGGGGTGGGAGGGATGGGGTGGCTGGGTGATGGACACTGGGGAGGGTATGTGCTATGGTGAGCGCTGTGAATTGTGTAAGACTGTTGAATCACAGACCTGTACCTCTGAAACAAATAATACATTATATGTTAAAAAAAAAAGAGAAGATAGTAGGAAGGGAAAAATGAAGGGGGGGATATTGGAGGGGGAGACGAACCATGAGAGACTATGGACTCTGAGAAACAAACTGAAAGTTCTAGAGGGGAGGGGGGTGGGGGGGTGGGTTAGCCTGGTGATGGGTATTAAAGAGGGTGCGTACTGAATGGAGCACTGGGTGTTATGCACAAACAATGAATCATGGAACACTACATCAAAAACTAATGATGTAATGTATGGTGATTAACATAATAAAATTAAAAAAAATCTTCAATAAAATTTTTAAAAAATCTTTAAAAAATAAAAATAAAAAATTGTCAAAGAAAAAAAAGAAATAGTATAGCTCTTGCTTACTCAAAGTAATATTAGTATGTGAGGGATCTAATTTTATATTTTAGTACAAATTAGTTTCACTCTAAAAACAATTAAACAGTATTGCTTTCATTGAGAAGGACTAAATGTATTTTATAGAAATGTTTTAGAAGAAAGCACTAGAAATGGGGAAATGTCTATTTCTGAGAAGTAGCTATGTGCATAAAATGGGCTATGGCCAGTGATAGCTCTTTTTTTCTGCCCTATTCTCCTAGAGTTTACACATTTTATACTCTCCATTTCAATTTAAGACAGTATTAATTTTAAAAATTACACACACACACACACACACACACACACATACGCACACACACACTTTCTCTTATATCAAAAAAGATTTGTAGCAATAGAGCCTATCTGGTCAAACTCACCTTTTCTAAATGTCCTTCTACCCATATATATGTAGCTTCCACCAACACTTGTTTAATAAGTGCTTCTTTAGTGAGCATTAACAGTAATCTGTTCAGGTCTGATTTTTTATTACATCATAAGTTTTTCTCTGATTATAAAAATGAACAATGAATATTTTAGAAAATATTTAAAATGAAATCTGAAGAAGAAAAAAATCATCTGTTAATTCCATGACTCATAAGATAGCACTGTTAACATTTGTTTGCATTCTGTCCCATTAATTTTTTCTATGCCTTTTTCATTTGATTTTAATGACGTATTGTTCCATTTTGCCTTTTACACTTAACATGGCATTTTCCACATTTTTACAAAACTCTCTATAAATATAATCCTTAATGACTGTATAAGATTCTGCCATATGCTGTACCATAATTTACTTAACCTTTCAGCTTTCCCCTATTATAAATTATGCTTTAATAAATACCTTCACATATAAAACTTTTTTTTTTTTTTTTTTTTTTTGCAGTTTAGGTTATTTTCTTAGAATCACTTTCTTGAAGTTGGGTGAAGATGATAAACATTTTCAAGATTCTTGATATATATTGCAAATTGCTTTTCAGAATGGGTATACTACTTTATCCAATAGCATTACATGTCAGTGACATTTTACATGATGCTGCTTAGGGATAACTTTAAGGATACATAGTTAACATAACATTACTATCTTCCGAGGTAATCAATGCTTTAAACTATTTATTATTATGTGGAAGAACTAATAAGCAAGTAATATAAGGCAATATACAAAATAAAAAATATTACTTAGTTTTAATTTGTCAAAATAATAGCATTATTAATACATAGCAGTATACGTTTGTTATTGCCAGTATGTTAAAAGTATAAAATCATTTAAAGAAAAAGTGTGTATAGTTTTTAGTATATGTGTAATAATAAAGATTGTGAGATAACTCATATTTAATCACCAGAGGAGAAGAAATTTTTTTTTGTTACTCTGGTTTCACACTGGATATTTAAATGGAGTTTAAGGTTAATGACTTGATAAAATAAAATCATAGTTGAAATCAACCAATATGAAAGAAATATACACAAATATACATATTTTATGCAGCTGTTGTTTTTGGAGGGGTTTTACATAACTGAATTTTTTAGATGCATTTTTCTCCTGTTTCTCTCACCTGCCTGCCTTCTGCTGGATTCCTAAAACTTACTGAGGTATTAATTAATCTTATTAAGTGTATTCAATAAAATTACATTTTGTAGAATAAATTAACGGAGGTGTGTACTAATGTTTCCTATTTTTGTTTATATGTGCTACTAAAGTAAATGACTGGCCATAGGTTTTATATTTTATGTATTGATAAAGTAAGAATTTTACTTGGAGGGGCGCCTGGGTGGCTCAGTTAGTTAAGCATCTGCCTTTGGCTCAGGTCATGATCCCAGGGTCCTGAGATGGAGCCCTGCATAAGGCTCCCTGCTCAGTGGGGAGTCTGCTTCTCCTTCTCCCTCTGCCATCCCCCCAACTTGTGCTCTCTGGCTCTCTCTATTTCTCTGTCAAATAAATAAATAAAATCTTTAAAAAAAACGAATTTTAGTTGGATATTTTGTTGTTGTTAGTTAGTTGGATATTTTGAAGTTTCAGTCCCACAGTTCAGGCCCACATAAGTCCTGTTATGGAAACAAGAAAAAACAAATCAAAACTCAAAGATGTTAGGTGAATTTCTTAAGGTTCCAGAATTACAAATGTTAATTGAATTTCCTGAAAAGATACAAAGATCAAAGATCCATTTGTCTTTTTTAGAAGGCTAGCTGCCATAGAAGATACTTTTGTAATTCCTAAGAGCTCTAAATGTCCCTCTTTCAATTGAGTTTTGTGATAGAAATGAATTATTTGACATCCTGGAGCATCTTTTGTGCTATTTTTTAAAACATTTTTTAAAAAAGATTTTATTTATTTGAGAGAGAGAGTGTGCAAAAGAGAGCATGAGTGGGGGCAGGGAGAGGGAGAATTGGACTCCCTGTTGAGCAGGGGGCCTGATGCGGGGCTCCATCCCAGGACCCCAGGATCATGACTGAGCCAAAGGCAGACGCTTAACTGACTGAGCCACCCAGGTGCCCCAGGTGTGCTACTTTTAATAGCTGCAGTGACACAATTCTATCTTAAATTTTATTAATTGACAAAAAAGATACAGAGTTGTATGCATATTTTGTTAGAAAATCATGGAAGGGAGAGTTCATTATAAACTGAAATCTTAAGTGGTCACTCAAATTTAAAGGGAAAAAATAATTGGCTTTTCATTTTCTGAGTTACCTTGCAAATCCACAGAATAGTCAGCTGCTGTTCTTATCACAATCTTATATTTGTGCCAAGGATATTCTGCTATGGGGCAAAAAAAAGCCAAATGATCAAATCTCAAGAAATTGTTCCTCCCGTAATAGCTTAAAATTTGAGGTAATGGAAATGCCACTTTAAAACAATAGCTTTAAAATGTGGACTGGGATTCAGAAGTTAGACAAAGGCAATAAGCAGTTAAAATAATGGGGTATTGTATGGCAGATGCAATAGGGAGGTCAGAAATCAACACTGGTGCTAGGGATGTAGGAGTCACAAATGAGACTGGATATCAAAAGTCTTAAAGCATGGAAATAGAAGTTAGAATATAGGAATCAAAAACTCTGGGATACAGGAGTCATGAATGGCAGAATGAGGGCATTGAACATTTTCAAGTTTAGGAGCTGGGTTATGGGGACGAGGATTCATGGGCTATGGATGAGCTATAAAAATCAAGGGTGAAGAATAGAAGATGCAAACAGTCTCATCATAATGGAGTAGTTTATGTTGAATTAGACCTCCCACTTAAATCAATTATAAAAATAGGACAAACATGTGCACACGCACACACACACATATATGTATACATTTATATAAACACACACATATATACATTTAACAAATATGTTAATATATTACATATATAACAAATATAAATAAATTTGATACTTTAATGTGTATTAACAATGACACACACACACACATACACACATATATAACAACTGCTTGAAGGCACTAGGGAACAACCAGTAAAGACAAGAAGACTTGATTGGCTTCAACCCTTGAGAGCATGAAAGCACTAAGGGCAAGGTCCACATTCAGGTCAGTTCCCACCCTGGGCATTTTGAATTAGCACGGGTAACAGAGCTAAATAGACAGTAGCAATCTCAGTAGGCTAGGAGCAGAGATGGGAGTTTAGGAACAAAAGCAGCTGGGATTTGAAGGATACAATTCTAGAGAGGAGAAAATTACAGAGATGTGAGCCCCAAAATCTGTATATAAATTCCCTTTAAATCATCAGTAAATTCTTAAGATGCACATGCACAGGAAGAGACTTTAAGAAACTCAGCAGAACAGCAGCGCCTAAAGAGTTGAACAGAGATTTTAGCAGCTTCACAGTACTGGGGAAATGGGGATTAGAGTTCAAGCCCCACAAGGTGGAGGGGTCTTAGGCAAATATTCAGGCTTTCAAGCTCTAGTAAGATCTGGTAAGAACCATGACCTAGAAATAAGGGCAAAACTGAAATAAACTTGAATTTAAAAGCCTAAAACCAAGTCTCAATCAGATTAAGATGATTCACTTGTATTCTATCTGCCTACTACAATAAGAAAACTTAATCCTCTTTGGAGAAAGCTGATATCATCCACAGTCTCTACAATTTTTCTACCACACTGTCTGACATTCAATAAGAGATTATAAGGCATGCTTAAAAAACAAGACCAAATGCCAAAACCCAGGAGGACCCATAGGTGATTCAGATATTGGAATTATCTGATAGGGGCTTTAAACAATATGATTAAAATGTTCAAGAAAATAGAGGGAAGATAAACAATTCCACCAGAGCCTTAGAACCTGTTTAAAGAATGGAAGGGGAAGACTCAAACGAAAATTCTGGACCTGAAAATATTATAACTAAAATTAAGATTCCAATAGAGGGGTTGTGTAGCAGCTCAGACACAGCAGACCAGAGTTTCTACTGAATGGGTGACAGGTCAGTAAAAAAATATGCAGATTAAAACACAATGAGAAAAAAAAAAAGACAAAAAAATACAGAAAAGAGTGTAAGAAACATACGGAGTACTCAAAAAAGTCTAACATACATGTAACTGGAGTTCCAAAAGGATAAGAGACAGAGAGGAACAGAAGCAATATTTAAGGAAATACAGAGAATTTTCAAACACTGATAAAAATATCAGATTTCATATTTAAGAAGCCTTACGAATCCCAAGCAGGATAACACACACACACACACACACACACACACAGAGTTACATCACACTCAAACTGCTAAAGACAAAAAAGAAAGAAAAAATTTAAAGCAGCCAGAGGTGGGAGATGCATTACCTTTAAAGAAGCCATAATCAGACAGATGGCTAACTTCTCAACAGAAACAATGGTAACCAGAAATCAAGGAAAAAGACGTTTTTTTTTTAATGCTGAGAACATATTTTTTAAAAGACAAAATGGAATTCTATACCTAGCAAAACTATCCTTTAAAAATATAGGTGAAATAAAGATGTATTCATGTTAACAAAGGCTGAATTTGTCACTAGTAAACTTGAACTATAAGCAGTATTAAAGTAATTTTTCACACTAAAGTGCAATGCCCCCAACTGGAAGGGTCAATCTTCAAGAAGAAACGAAAAGCACCAGAAAGGAGTGACTTTGACCTACTTTTGTTCAAATAGATTCTCATTCCAATGGAATCATTTGGTGTAAAACACAAATTCATATTCAATGAAATATAGGCGAGAAGTAGTAAGAGGTGAGCTAGAATTTTACAAAACACCATGTAGACACTGTCATTTTAATTTTAACCCAAATAAAGTTAAAAAGAAAATGGAAGTTGGACTCTGGGAGTCAGGGGTCAAGGACAGCAGTTGGCATGAAGGAGTCCAAGGTTATGGCTGATTGTGCACAGCAAGTGGGTGTTCAGGGGACAAGAACAATTGTGGAGATGGGGGCATCAGAAGCCATGGGCAATAGTTGTGCTGTAAGGCTTCAGGATCAACAGAGTTTGTGGGAGATGTAAGAGCCAGGGGTCATGGCTGACAGTTGGGTTGTGGTGGTTGGGTCAAAGGAAAGATGTCAGAGGTTACGACCCACCTGAGGTAGCATCAGCGGTTCAAACCTCCGTGCTGGGGGCGGTTGAGATTCCTTGCTCCCTAGGCCCCGCCCCCTCAGGCCCTCCCCCCGCGCGCCGTCTCCGTCGCCCCGCCCCATCCCGTCAGGCCCCGCCCCGTCCAGCGCTTCAAACGCAGAGGCCGCGCGGCGGAGGCGACGAACGTGCGGAGCAAGCCAGCGGCGCAGGGACCCCGCGGGCGTCTGGGGCTTCAGCGGTGCCCGCCTCCGCTCCCTCCCCTCGGGCACTCGGGGCGGCCGGCCGGCGCCGCCTCCCGGGAAGATGGCGCTGCACTTCCAGGTCAGTGCGCTGTGCACCGCGGGTCCCCGCTCCGCCGCCCCTGGAACCCGGCGGGACGCTGAGGTCTGGAGACTGAGGGCTGAGGACGGCGGCGGAGGCCGCCGGGCCTCGGACCGGCGCCTCGGAGCCCCAGCCCCCGCCCCCGCCCCGGCCGGAGACTCGGGCACTGGCCTGGGCTGCCCACCCCGGGCCCGGGCCCGGGCCCGAGGAGGGGATGGCCCGTGCCCGGGGGTGGCGGGTGGAGGGGCAGGGGCCAGGTTCGGAGCTCGCTCCTCCGGGGAGGTGCGGATGCTGAGGATCCGCTGCGCGGTAGCCCGCACTTCTTGCGCGGGGCACGGCGCGAAGGGCTGCTTTGGCGGCGCCCAGGCAGGTGGGAGCCTGGCCGGGCCGGACCAGCCTTCCCGCCGCGTCGCTGGCCGCAGCTCCATCGCCAGCCTCCACACAGTTGGGATGCAGTTCGAGAGGGGGCCAGGGCCCCCGGAAGGAACGGCGGCAGCGGTTGGATTTTTAATTGGCTACATCGGGCGGGGGCTGTATCTGTAGGGAGTTGCGGAGTGCTTAGCAGCAACCTTATTGGAGGAGGAAACCGGGGCAGCGTGCCCGAGGAACGCGGAGATAAGGATGGGACCCGTGCTTGAGGAGGAAGGCTCATGTATTCTCGGGCTGCACTGGCATGTGCATCCAGTTATTCATTCAACAAACATTTATAGAGCTCCCACTGTGTCTCAAGCACTATGCACAGTTCTGGGTTAAAGGATTACATCATCTTACCATCCCTGCCTTCACAGAATTCACAGATAATTACAGTACATGTAAAAATGATATGGTAGAATTAAACACAGGATATCATGGGAACATTGAAGACGGGCAGTCAACCGTGTGTGTGTGTCTTGAGAAGGAATGAGGCAGAGCTTTTCTGCTTCTCAGAGGAGATGTTTTGAGTTTCTTTGAGCTTCCGTTCGTCCAGTTATGAATTGAGTTCCTACTTTGCTAGGCACGGAAGACAGCTTTAGCAAAACTATGATTTCTACTCTCATGGAACTTGCAGTCTAGTGGGTCTTGAAAGAATTGTAGGAGCCAGCCAGGTGAAGAGGAGGGGAAGAGTATAGAGGCAAAAGGACCATGTGAATGATGGTGAAGAATTGTGGAAGGACGTGGCACACTGCAGGAAGTTTGGTCTGGCTGGACCATAAGGTTCATATAAAATAGAATAGAGAAGGGGAGGCTGTGGATAGCAGGAATGACCTTGGAGGGTAGTCAGTTTCATAATGTGGTGACTGTGTCTATGTGTCAAGTTCTTCTTGTAGTCTTCTTCGGACTGCCTGTGGTCATACTGACTCATTTCTTATTTATTGATTCTTCCAAAGGATCTTTTCTTTCCAACCATCCACTCTCCTGTCAGGTGATTGACAGCTCCACGATTTATAGACCAGGAAATAGTGAGCCCCACACATTACCTTTTGACTCCTTGCCATTTCTGAGGGTGTCCAGGTCAAAATAATGTTATTTATTTCCACTGTGGTAAACATGCCCCCTGGGAAATTTTCACAGGAAGAAACTTACAGGGAGGACTTTGGGGTTGTAAATAGGTAATCAAGTGTTCATAGTTCAGGTATAAATCTTGAAAGTAAAGACTGTAGTGGAAGTTTGGAAGTTTTCAGCCTTAGAAAGATGATGCATAATAGTAAATTCCTCAGTCCTGGAAGACTTCTTCATACTTAGGTAGCGGGTTGGAAAAATTAGCTGCTGATGCCAAAACTACCTGTATTGGTTCATAGCAGCTCAAAAGTGTAGTTGGACAAATAAAATATCAAACAGTTTTGAGAGCCAGAAAAAAAGCTCTGAAACTTTTCAGTTTGAAGTATTTCTAGCATATGAGACCATATTCTCCAGTTAACTCAAGGAACATTTATTAATAATGATGACCGGTACTTAGCATTTTGAATTTTCACATGCTTATTGTAGATTTTGAGCCCCACAACTAATTTGAGAGGTGTGCATATATGTATATACATACATTTTATTCTTGAAGACACTGAATCTTAGAACAGTTGTGACTTGCCGAAGGCTGTAGAGTTAGAGTAGGCCTAATAATTCATAATTCCATATTCTTTCATATCAATATCTTACTGTCCCCCTACTCACCAGGGTAGCTCATCAAAAATTATGCCATTAGGGTGATGAGTAAAGATGTGGACTTGTGTAAGGTGGGTTAGAGCACTTCTCCACAATCTTTTTCACATTATGGCGTACATAAAAAATGGTGATTGTCTTGTTCATTGACATAAACTGCTCACAGCCAAAAGCCTGGCTGCCTGGAGGGCTGGAGGATCAATATGCCAGGCATACCATCAAGGTACATGCATTCTGGTTAGGAAGCTGTGAGTGAGTTAGAATACTTTGTCCCAAAGGAAGCAATGGATCTGGATTATCATTTGAGAGGAGACAGTCCAGACTGGGGGGAGGAAGGCAGAGTGAGGAAAGATAGAGTTAGGAATAGGTAAGATAAAAGAATTTTAGATAGAACATAGGGATTGAGATGAGAATCAAGAGATAATGCCAGGAAAAATTTGGAGTACTCATTTGGTTCATCTTTTTACTCTCAGAATTGTTCCAGAACCAGGGACTATGGCTATGTTTCTTCATACCCAGCCAGGCTACCCGATTGATCTAGATATGATTGTGCACTGTTATATTTGAACATGATGGTAACATAATGGGAAAGAGGTTTGGGAAAGATCATGGCAGTATGGACTTGAATGGGAGAAACTATAGATAGAAGACCAATGTAGTGTTTTATATTTATCGCGAACTGAAGGGATTATTTACAATTTATTGTGGATCTGCTGTGTGCCAGGCACTGGGTTAAGCTTTCTGTTTTCTACCTTACTCTTCATGGTTATTGTGGAAGGTGGATATTACTACCTGCAGTTTCAAAAGTGAAGTTTAGAAAGGTTAAATAATTTGCTTGGGGTCAATAAGTGGTAGATTCTAGAGCTTCTACTCATTCCCAAAGAAGCTGCTGAAGAAATCCCGGCACTGGAGGCCACAGTTAGAAAATACTGTTCTATTGCTCTATTGTCTATGACTATCATGTAGAGGTGTTGAGTCTGAGTCTCGAGTTAAAAAGAATTGTTAGGATTTTATGACAAATTAGGTATATACCAGGAATTAGCTAAACTGTGAGGTTTAAGGCATAGTTCACAAGACTGCCCTCACTTCTGACACCAACTGCATATTTGGGGGTTTCCTAGAACGCTCAGATTTGATAGCTTATCAAAAGGACTCAGTGAATTCACCGAAAGCTGTCATATGCATGCAGTTTATTCCTGGGAAAGTACACAGATTAAAATTGATTAAAAGAAGAGATGCAAAGGGCAGAGTCTGGGAGAGTTCCAAAACAAAGCTTTTGCTCTCCTTAGGACATGGTACTCTCCCAGCCTATATGTATGACAGAATGCATTGAGTATTGGAAACTAGGGAACTTTTTACTGGGGCTTCATTACATAGTCATGATTGACTATTGATTGCCCTCGTGATTGATCTCAGTCTTTAGGCTGGCTAATACTAATGTGATCCAAAGCCCCTACCCTAAAACACACACTTGGTCTTTCTGGTGTGGCCAGCCCCCAACTTAAGACTACGGAGTGTGTATCCCCCAGCTCCCAGCCCCTAAACAAAAACAGGCCGGTCAGGTATGATATAGGTTAACCTTCCAGAATCTGAGGTTTGTAAAGGCCAGACTTTTCTTTGGGCAATGCCAAACTCTTTAACTATATAGGAGGGGCTAAGGAGAAGGAAGAGACAAAGCTGACATCAAAATTATAAATCTAGATCCTGGTCTAGACCTTTGAAACCACTGAAAACAAAGAGCCACTTGAAGTGGAAATCTGTTCAGTTCAGTTTCTGACATTTTTGGCTTGTTTTTAGCATCTTTCTGAATTTCCAAGAGGAAGAAATTGGTAGGTATAAAGATGGTGAGCAGACAGGGTTGAAAGTATGGAGTAGGACATCATCTGCTTATCTCCCTGCAGATTGAAGTAAAGAAATCAGGGTGGTAAGGAGACAACATGTTCTTGAGGTCTGTAGACTTGTATTTATTTGGCTCAAAATTGACCATTTATTCCACACTTGATCTTAAGCAACTTATATATATATATATATATTTGATCTCTCAGCCTCAGTGTTTTTTTTTGTTTTGTTTTGTTTTTTGTCTTAAGATGGGTGTACTACAAATATGTACTTTGCAGGAGTCTACTTTTCAGGATTGGTTGAAAAATAAAAGATGGAAATACTTTTGTAAACTATGAAGCTCTAAAAACAAATACTATCTTAATTCAATGTAGAAGGAGGAGTTTCAAGAGACCCAGGAATAAACCTTCAGGTATGCTCAGGAAAAGGTAGTGAAGGGAAGAAGAAACAAAGATTTGCGGGGAAATTAGGAACTTCAAGATGAAAGTGTTTTCTATTAATGATAATCAAGAATCTTAATTCCAGATGGCAGGAAAGATATAGAGAAGTAATTGAAAAGAGTTTTAAATTCAATTGGGGTGGGATTTTTGTGGCTCATCGATTTATTTTTTTATTATTAGGGGCCATTTTTTCCCTAGAACAAAAGCCATCATTCTATTTTTTTTTTTTTAGGTTAATATTGAGGTATAACTGACAATAAACTGCACATATTTAAATTGTGCTGTTTTGACATATGTTTACACCTGTGAAACCATCACTAAAATCAAGATAATGAGCATATCCATCACCCCCCGAAGTTTCCTTTTGTTCCTTTGTAAACCCCCATTGCCATCCCCCCATCCTGTTCTGCTCTCCTCCCTCCCTGGCCAAAACCTGTGATCTGCTTTCTTTTCCTTTAATACCTTCCAATATATACGCTTTTTGTCTGTTTTTTTTTTGTTTTGTTTTACTTAGCATCTACCCATTGATAGGTACATGTGTGAGAATCACTGTACAGAAAGAAGTCACATCACTTAGGGGTTAATTGTATGTCACGTGCGAAGACTAGAAATGAGTTCAGAATAACTTGGAAGATCTTTAAGGCAGAATTATGTCATTGTCTCATGCTGTGGAAGTTGGATGCTGTCTGTTCATATTTAATAGTTATTCTTTGGGGGTTAGGTGATGTCCAATTCTACTTGTTTTACCTATTAATTATTTTTATGGGCTTCTAATATTGATATTAAGCCTTGCAGGAGCTTTAATAACTCAAGCCTGATTTGTCAGCAAATAGAGAAGGGATCCATTTCTCTAAGGCATTCTAATGTTAACCATATGCGTAGACATCAGTGCGTAAAACTAAGATGCAAATTTATCAATTCATTGTGAAAAATAAAGTCTTTCTTTATAGATTCTCTGGAAAGTCCAATGCTAATCAGAAGATTGCTTGGTCAGTCAGCATTCACCACATTGTGAATTTAAGTGTTTTAAATGTTTAGATAATGACTTTCCACCAGAGTAAGGATCTTTGTGGGTGTATCCTTTTCTCCAAAAAGATTTGATATGCCTGGCATGTGTTTCATTATTATCATCACAGTGAAAGAATGACTTGATTCCCCCCGCCCTTTTTTCAGTCTTTCTTAAGAAAAAGTTCAAATCCTTCCCTTTTTATCTTGCACTGCCTTTCAGTTAATACTTTGAAATACCTTTGGAAAGAAAAAGGTAATTTGTAATATTGTTGACTTAAACCAATACTATTTGAATTCACTCCAGATTTGTTCTTTGTTGAGGTTCTTTAAATCAGTATAGCAAAACAGACAAAATAATCTCCAGAACTTTTCTGGAATCTTTCCAAATAGGTTTACTTAAGTACCACTGAATTGATTAATATTTGTATTAGTTTCCTAGTACTATTGTAACAAATTACCACAAACTGGGTGGGTTAAAGCAACAGAAAATTATTGTCTTACAGTTATGAAGGCCAGAAGTCTGAAACTAATATGTCACTAGTATTGGTTCCTTCTGGACTCCTTGAGGGAGAAACTGCCCCATGCCTTTCTCCTACTTTCTGATGGCTGCTGGTAAATCTTTGGTGTACTTTGGCATGTGGATTCATCATTGTAGTCTTTACCTCCTTCATATGACCTCCTTTGTGTATCTCTGTGTCTCTGCATCTCACATGTACTTCTCCTTTCTTTTATGAGTCATTAGACTTAGGGCCCACCCTAAATCCAGGATGGTGTCATTAAGATCCTTAATTTAAGGATTTGCAATTACCTTTATTTCCAAATAAGGACACATTCAAAGGTACCAGGGTTAGGAATTGGGCATATATTTTAGGGGGATACAGTTCCACCCATTACAATGTTATTAAGTCATAATAATAATAAACAACTAACCTTCATAGGGTATACTCTGTGCCAGAAGTTACGTGACCCTTACTCATTTAATTCTCCAAACAAACCAAAAGATAGGTTTGAGTCTTACTTTTTTGCTGCCTTTTGCTTTTAAACAGTTAGGTCTTGTCACTATTTCTGGCCCAATTCTTTTTGAATTCAAAATCTACTTCTTCAGAGACTCTTAGGCCTCGATGAATGCTTGACAGCAGGATCAGTTTATCATTAAATCATTCTGGGTATTACCAGTTCTAAAATTCAGCCCTTCAAGTTTATTAGATGAAGGAAAAGACTTCTAAGGTTGATCATGAGTCAGGAGAGGGGGGAAAAAGGTAGCTCTTTCTATTTTTGTATTTCTTACCCTTGGAGAAAATATGGAAATTCATATGTATTCATGAACCATAAATTTTCTATGCATTTTAATATTATGAGCATTATGGAGCAGTACTCTGAGGGCTTGTTGGGCCAGTCTAGGTGGGGGAAATGTTGAAAAGGTGGCGCACTTGAGGTCCTTTATCTTAATTTATTCATTTGAAACCTTCTCTTTATCTTTCATTCTAGCAGAAATTTCCCAAGTCTGAGATTTTGGGCTGTGACCTGGTTAGAAAATGGAAAATGCCATAAAGGAGCTAAGAAGGAAAGAGAAGTGAGAAGAATAAAGGAGCTAGAGGAGGTCTCATTTCAGTGTTTTGTGTGCATTCATGTTAGGCAAAGATATATGTTTTTGAGAGAATGTTTGGACTAGTGTAGTTCTAAGGCTGCCACATAAAAATTCAGGCCAGAAAGGATAAAAAATGGCATTTCTTTAGGAATATCCCATTACCTTCATATGACTACCTGATATTGAAATCTGTGCCATTTTTTTTTTTTTTTTGTCCTCCAAAGAATTCTCTCTAATTCAAGTTCAAAGTGAAGTAGTTTGTTTTAGTCAGGGGCCTTTAACAAAAACTGTGTTAAGCTAACAAGAATGCTGATCTCATTTTTTTTTTCCAGATCTTATCCATGTTTTATATCTTCAGATGAAATTATATTTATAAACAGAATAAATTATTCTTTGTGCTTATAAAATAGGAGCCTACAACATGATAACCAGTTATTACACTGCTAGAAATAACATGGGGTTAGGTCATAGTTCCTGAAAATCATGACAGAGTTTGCCTGCAGCACTATGAGTCATTAGTTCAGAAACCCCAAATCAGTGTATATTTATAATTATCTTTGCTTTTTTATGGATGGAACCATTGAAATTCTGATAATTTGAGAAATAATGTAATTGACATAGTGTCTGCATCTTGCTCATGATAATTCCCCCCACCTATCTCTTCAGCTTCGTTTGGCATCTCCTCCTTGCTGTCTACCAGGGACATTGACCTTTTAATACCTCAAAATGATTACGCTCTGTTCTGGGCCCTGGTAAACACTACTTCTCTGCCTGGACTCCTGTCTAGTCTTTTTTCATCTGGCTCACCCTTTTAGGATAAATGTTACTACTTCAGGCAAGCCTTTTAAACTCCTTGGATTAAGCAAGTCCTTCTCTTTCTATACTCTTACTTTTCCACTACAGTACTGTCAATTTATAAATAAATAACTTGGCGATAGGAGATAGGCCTTTTTTGTTCACCACTGTGACCCCTAGTAAGTAGTGGTAGCTCAGTAAGTATTTATTGAATTGATGAATTCAGGCATGATATTTGCATCCCTCGATTCCTGTATTTATTATGTATACCTTATTTTTGTCTTTCACTCAAGTAAAATGTTAATTTTTTTTTTTTTCTTCCCAAGAGCTTGGCTGAATTGGAAGTGTTATGTACTCATCTCTACATAGGGACTGATCTTACACAAAGAATAGAGGCTGAGAAAGCACTCCTGGAACTTATTGACAGCCCAGAATGTCTCAGCAAGTGTCAACTTTTATTAGAACAAGGAACAGTAAGTATTTGATAACAGCGATTAACCATGAAAGATCAGTAGATACATGTCAGTGTTAATGAACTTGTGTAGGTTAGCAATGATAATTGATAGATATTACGCATGTCTTTTTGTTATAGTTTACTTCACTGTCAAAGAGATTAATCATAGAAAGAATTGGAAAATCTGGAGAGCAAACTTCAGAAGAGAGCCCAAGAGGTAGAAATAGGCGTGAATTGAAATAGTTTCTTCATTCGTCTTGACCCCTTTTGATATCTCATATCAGTGGTGGGCAAAGGTTGTATTTTTAGAAAGTTGACTAAGAGCTTTTTTTTAAAAAAAAATTTCAGGTAAGAGAGGCAGGTTGTAATTAACTCTAAAACATGAAGGAATGGTTCACAGGAATGCTGATTACCTCTTGCCTGCCTCCCTTCTAGAGATACTTAGCCATTCACTCAGTAGTCATGTAGCAAATACTTAAATGTAAAACCAGGTATAGTACTACCTACTTGCTTTATGTACATGCATTAAAATAACTCATAGTTCAGTTGAAGAGGCATAAATGTGTAAAAAATAGCTGTAAAATGATAGGGTATTGCTACAGTAGGAGACTGTAGGGGCTAGAGCAGAGGTCAACAAACTTTTTTTGTAAAGGGCCAGATTGTAAAGATTTTAGACTTTGCGGGCCAAGAGGCTAAATCAAGGATATTTTGTAAGTACATCTCTAAGAAGAGAGAAAACAGATTTCCATAAAGTTTTGTTGATGAAACTTAAAAGTATAATAATTGAGTACAGTTTTTTTGTAATACAGATCTAATAGTCAAAAGAATGAAACTGTTCTTTTGGAGATAACATTTGACTTAATTGGGGTTCAAAGTTAATATTTCTGTCATCCATGTTGATTGTAAATGTTCATGTGTTAATACTCATCTGTAATGAGATTTTTTATATTTTATCTTTGAAAATGTCTTTTCACATAGATAGATATTGCCAAATGTTGATATCAATCCATAAGATATGATTTTAATTAAGCATATTCATCACTTAGAAGGCATTTATAGAATTCTGTTGAAACTTCTCTTGATGTTTGCCTTTCAGAATGTCATTACATTGCAGATTAATCACATCCAATTGAAGGTTAGGTGGAAGCTCCTCAGTTACTCAGTTAAATGGATTTTAAAATATGGAAATTTCCTTTGCACTTGTATCAGGGTCTGAAAAATGCTGCTGGAAGTGTAGTTTGAGCTCAGAAAATATACTCAGGGATAGAGATCTTCCTATTTGTTTTAACTTTTGATAGTGTGGAAAGTGTATAAAGCAGCTTACTACTAGTTGTGATCGAAAAAATGTTAGTTATTATTGAAATGACTTTACTGAATTATAAGTTTTGTAATGTAAGTACTAAGCACTCGTTTGCCTTTTAGGCAATTTTGTAACTTTAGGTTGAATTCATTAAATTACATTATCAAGTCTGCAGCAAAAGCTAATTTTAAAAGCCTTTTAGCATGCAACAATAGTGGTTCTTCTCAGAAAAATTTCAGTCTCAGCCCCGAGCTAAAAAAAATTGTGATAAAACTTTACTACTGCTAAGCTTTGAACTATGGTGTGGTGGGGCAAGTCAGGACTTTCAGCTTATATTTCTGACACAAATTCACAGAACTGAAGATAAGTTCACAAAAGTGAATTGAAGTCTACTATTAACACCACTGATTCATTAACACATAGTAGACTCAAATAATTTACTACAGAGTATCTACTGATGAAGAACATAATGAATAACCATAGGTTTGAGACTCTTACATTTTTATAAGCTTTGTAAATTTGTACAGCTAAGCCCTTTTCTGTTCCATATATTTTTACCACCACTTGTGACACATCTTAGCAGATACTGCTTCAGGTTGTACACAATTAGTGTTTTCTCAACTTCTTTGAAAATATTTCTGGCCATAAAGTTCCACATAGACTCTTCATAGAGGTCTTTAGTCACTTCAGACTTAGCATTGACTTCTGGAATAAATGGATAATATAATATTGGTAACAGAATAGGCAGAATTAGCACATCTGTCAGCTCGTTAGGAACTAAAGAGAACCTCCAAATCATTTGCCTTGTTTGAAATTGACTTTTGATGTTGCTCCCATGTCTTCAGCTGTTTGAGCATTGTTCTCATTGAAAGGCTAGTAGTTTGAGGTTTATCTTCTCTGCATATATAATTTCGCTACTACAATAAAGTGATGGTGATTTTAATTAATTCTCCATTGGTAAATGACTTTCCTTGCTTGGCTAACAAACAAGTCTCTTCAGAACTTTGGTCTTAGTCCCATTTTATTTTTGTGAGGAAATTCCACTGAGATGAGATACTCTTCTAATTTTCTACTTTTTCTGACTGTTGATTTCCTGTGAGTTAGGAACATTGTCATGAATACTTAGTCTGATATTGTCAACATATATTATAGTCTTTTAGGACAGCTGTAGTGCCATTGCATAAAGAGCACATTGCTCTGCTATCTAATTCAATAACAATAATTCAAACTCAACTGTGCCTTAAAAGTTAGATACTTGAAATCTGCTTTTATCTTGTTTTGACATGATGGTTATGCACTGGTAATAATCAAAGGTACATGTCATGGCAATACCCATGGCACTCTAGGTGCTGTGGAATTATAACTATATTATTGCAGTATATAATGCATTCAGCAGCAGGAGGCAATGAGTGCCACATACAGTCTGTCTCAACTATTCAACTCTGCTGTCATAGCATGAAAGCAGCCATCGACAATATGATCATGGCTATGTTTTGTGTTTGTTTATGGACACTGAAATTTGGATTTCATATATTTTTCACATATCACAAAATATTATTTTTATTTTTCCCCTGACTGTTTAAAATAGTAAAAACCATTCATACCCCACGGACCTTGCAAAAACAGATAGGATTTGATCCACGGGCCTTAGTTTGCTGACATCTAGTCAAGAGAAAAAAAAGAAAGAAGGACTATTTTTACAAGAAATTACTGGAGGTATAGTGGATAACTGGACCAAATTTTGATGAATTGAGTATACTATTAAGTTAAGACAATTTGTGGCCAAAGAGGATACAATACAGTAAGACATGGATCTGAAGGAGTGGGGAGGTCAAGGTGGGAAAGGCATTCAGAGGGGCTAAAAGACAAGCTATTGTCATCAGACGATAGTGAAGAGTGGAACCAGGTGAATTGGAAGAGATAATCAGAGGCCAGAACATACAGGACTGTGTAGACATGGTAAGAGTATTTTATTTGAACTTGCTCAAAATAATTTTTTTCTCTCGATTATTTGCTGCTGTGTGAAAAAGTGACCTACACCTTCCTCAATGACTGAACCCTTATGAGAAATTGTATACATATATGTGTATATTTGTATATATACTTTATTCATTGTAAATCTGCCAGCTTGGAAAACCAGAAAAATTTCCATTATTGCTTAGGAAAAGTTCCTGTCAGTGTTTTGATGATTCTAATTTCATTTGTGATAATAATAAATAAAATTTATTATTCTTTACAGACATCCTATGCTCAGCTCCTTGCAGCAACATGTCTTTCAAAACTTGTTAGCCGAGTCAGTCCTTTGCCAGTTGAACAGAGGGTAGATATCAGTAAGTGGTTTATTATGCTTTTTTTTATAAAATTGCACTTTATTTTTTATTGAAGTATAGTTGACACACAATGTTACATTATTTAACATTGTATTTCAAAATAATTTTTTCCTTTTAAATATGTTAAACTGTTAACAGGGATACAAGTTATTTAAAATTCTGTTATTTTTTGAAGATGAGTTGTCAGGTCTCCTTTACCCATCTAGTGATGAACAATGATGTGTTGTACAACAATGTATAATCAAAAAAGCATTTGTTTAGTTTAATAATAAATAATAACTAGCATTTTATTATGTGTACTGTTGGTAAGATTTGTACTATCTCATTTTATCCACCACATTTATGAAGTGGGTGCTCTTATTATCCTCATTTTATAAACGAGGAAATTAGATTTGATAGGCTCTGTAGTGTGCCCAAGATCACACAGCTCAGAAGTAGAGCGGTGATTCAAATCCAAACAATCTGTGTGGATTTTATGCTCTTAGCCATTGTCTTAACTTCATTTGCAACTGAACGATAGGGAAGAAGTCAACTCTCCATTTATTTCTCAGGATGCTATACAAAATCATTTGGGATGCATGTAAAATCAAAAGCAGTTTCCTACTTATTAGGAAGATAATGTGTATATGGAAGAATAATATTTGGAACTTCGTGTAGTTGGAAAACTGATTCTATGAAGTAGCAGTATATTTTTCAGAAATAATGTATTTTAAGATTTGTGTGTGTGTGTGTATCTGTGTATGTATGTGTTTGCTTTTCATATGGACAGAAGTCTAATAATTGAGCTATGGGATTTTTTTTTCAGTTATCTTTGTTCATAGTAGAAATGAACTGTTGATTCATATATGCTCTCCAGCCTCAAGGTTCACATTATTTGTATTTGTGTATCAGAAGAATTAAAATGTGTATGTATGATGGATTTTAAGCCTGATTTTTGAATGATCAAATCACACAATGACATGTCATTTGCCTCATATATTTGACTAATACTTTTCTTTAAGGACCCAGAATCATAGACTGCAGAAAGCCTAGAGGAGGATTTATCCATGTGTTCATGGACTTGTGTGCTTAAGGAAGCAAAACAAATTTACAGTTTTAAAAATTAGAGTCCAAACATTATAAAACTAACACATACAACGTCGTGATTTTATTTGACTTATGTATATACACACACACACACACTTTAAATAGATTTTATTTTTTTAGAGCAGTTTTAAAATTGAGCAGAAAGTAGAGTTTTCATACCCTCTGTCCCCCACACATGTATAGCCTCTTCCATTATTAGTGTCCTGCACCAGAGGTACATTAGATATAATTGATGAACCTACATTGACACATGATCATTACCCAAAGTCCATAGTTTATATTAGGGTTCGCTCTTGGTATTATGCATTCTGTGGGTTGCATAAATGTATAAGGACATATATCCCCCATTATAATAGTCTACAGAATAGTTTCACTGCCCCCAAAAATCCTGTGTGCCACCTATTCATCCCTCCCTCCCTTCTAACCTCTGACAACCATTGATCTTTTTACTGTTTGCATAGTTTTGCCTTTTCCAGAATGTCATGTGGTTGGACTCATATAATGTGTAGCCTTTTCAGATTGGCTTCTTTTACTTAGTAATATGCATTTAACCTTCTCCCATGTCTTTTCATGGCTTGGTAGCTCGTTTCTTTTTAGCACTAAATGATATGCTATTGTCTGGATGTACTGCAATTTATTCGTTCACCTACTTGATTTCTTCCACGTTTTGGCAATTATGAATAAAGCTTAAAGCAGATTTTTGTGTGGACATAAGTTCAACTCGTTTGGGTAAATACTAAGGAGAGTGATTGCTAGATTGTATGGTAAGAGTGTGTTTAATTCTGTAAAGAATCATCACGCTGTCTTCCAGAGTGGCTGTACCATTTTGCATTCCCATCTGCAATGAATGAGAGTTCCTGTTGCTCCACGTTCTTGCTAACATTTGGTATTTTCAATGTTTTGAATTTGGGCTGTTCTAGTAGGTGTGTATCTTACTGTTTTAATTTGCAGTTCCCTGATGACATATGATTGAACATCTTTTCATTCGTTTATTTACCATCTGTATATTTTCTTTGATGATGTGTCTAAGTCTTTTGCCCATTTTTAAATCAGGTTGTTTTCTTATGGTTGAGTTTTAAGTTTTTGTATATTTTAGATAGCAGTCCTTTATCAGATTAGTCTTTTGCAAAGATTTTTCTTCCAGTCTGTGGCTTGTCTTCTCATTCTCTTGATGTTTCTCCCAGAGCAAAAGTTTTACATTTTAACTGAGTCCAAATTATCACTGTTTTTTTCATGGAGTGTGCCTTTGTTGTTGTGTGCAAAAAGTCATTGCAAACCCAAGATGATCTAGGTTTTTTTCCTGTGTTGTCTTCTAGGAGTTTTTATAGTTTTGTGCTTTACATTTAGGACTGTGATCCATTTCGAGTTGATTTTTGTGAAGAGTGTAAGGTCTGTCTAGATTCGTTTATTTGCATGTGGGTGTCCAGTTGTTCTGGCACCATTTGTTGAAAAGACTGTCTTCATTCTTTTTTGCCTTTGTCCCTTTGTCAAAGATTAGTTGACTGTATTCATGTGTGTCTTTTTCTGGGCTCTCCGCTCTGTTCCATTGAGCTATTTGTTCTTTCACCAGTACCGCACTGTCTTGAGTGCTGTAGCTTTATAATAAATCTTGAAGCTGGGTAGTATCAGACCTCCAGCTTTGTTCTTCTCCTTCAGTATTGTGGTGGGTATTCTAGGTCATTTGCCTCTCTATGTAAACTTTAGAATCAGCTTGTAAATGTTTACAAAATAACTTACTGGGATTTTGATTTGGATTGTGTTGAATCTACAGATCAGGTTGGGAAGAACCGACAGCTTGACAATGTTGAGCCGTCTTACCCATGAACATGGAATCTCTCTCCATTTATTTAGTTCTTCTGTGGTTTCATCCATCAGCTTTAGGTTTTTTGTAACATTCTTTTTCAAGTTGAGAAAGTTCCCCTCGGTTCCTAGTCTGCTGAGAGTTTTTATTATAAATGGCCATTGGATTTTGTTAAATGCTTTTTCTGCATCTAATAATATGATCATGTGATTTTTCTTCTTTCCTCTCTTAATAACATTAATTGATTTTCAAATGTTGAACTAGACTTGCATAACCTGGGAGAAATCCCACTTGGTTGGGGTATATAATTCTTTTTATGCATTGTTGGATTCAATGTGCTAATAATTTGTTGAGGATTTTTCTTTATGTTGATGAGAGATATTGGTCTGTAGTTTCTTATCTTAATAACATCTTTGTCTGGATTTGTTATTAGGATAGTGCTGGCCTCATAGAGTTGGTTAGAAGGAATTCTCTTGCTTCTGTCTTCTGGAAGAGATTGAAGATAATTGATATAATTTCTTCCTTAAATGTTGGTAGGACCCACCAGTGAACCCATCAGGGCCTGGTGCAGAATAATTACTGATTCAGTTTATTTAAAAGATATAGGCCTATTGTCAGATGGTCTATTTGACTTATTTTTTTAAATAAATACTTAAATAAAAAGAGGAACATGCTTTAAAGGAAATTTGGAAAAAAGAAAAGTAGAAACTTAGAAAACAATTCCAAGCAACAAATGATGTGTTCCCTTTATGAGTTTCTTTGGTTTAACCTACTGCTCTTATTCCTGCAAGTAGATTAGAATGTTTGTCATGACATGTCTGACGTGTCAGTAGAATAATTGGCATGTCAGTTAAAGTAATGATCCCAGGTCCCTGGGATGGAGCCTCTCCTTTCCTCTCTCTCTTCCTCTCAAATAAATAAAATCTTTTAAAAAAAGATTTAATTTTTTTATTTGCATAACTATATAATCTTGTTGTTAATAAAAATTAAGGTTGAGTCATGAGAATTTTTTTTTAATGTCAAGAATCTCACTACAGCTATTTCCATTAAAGCTATTTTTAGTTAAATATTGAGGTATTTACCTTTTCTTCACTCTTTACCCTAATGGCATGTTGGCCTTTGGGGCCAAAGTAGAAATGGAATCTTTTCCTTTTTAAAAATTTGTTTCCTTTATTTTCCCGTTAGACTTCTGGCATATTTGTTACCAATTATTCAATCCACTAGGAAGCTCATAGCTGACTTTGCTACCCACTTTAAACGATCTTGGTGTATCTACTTTGTTCCAAGTTTTAATTTACTATTCTGTTCGTACTTTTCCTAACTTATATACTTATTTTATCATACTGTACTATTTGTATCTTTTATGCCACTTAAACAGGATAGCGTACAGTCAGTTTTGCTATAATAAGATATATGCATCCGTAGAAGTGACTGTGCTATGCATTGTTATGCAATAAAATCATAGGGCTCATGAGAGAAATGGGATATGGAAATAAAACTCAGACACTTCGTCAGTGACACATTAAAAAAAAAGAAATCTAATAAAAGGTTTAGTAGAGTTTTACACATTTTAAATGGTTAAGAAATACTTAAATAGTAGAATAAATAAGCATTTAATCTTGAAGAAGACCTGAATTTTGTTTTTGGGTGTAGACTTCAGAAGGGTTACAGTTTGTGAGTTATAATGAAGTGATGGAAGGAAGGTGATCTGAAATAGTTTGGAAAAGTATAAAACCAGATAAGGATGCATGAGGCTGATAACACATAAGGTGAACCTGAGATAGTTACTAGATGTTTGAGGTCTGTGCATCCTGTATATGGTTTGCTTCATTTGGCCTGGTTGCAGTTTTCTGTATTCACATGGCAGTTTTTTCTACATGAAATCATGCAAAAACAAAAGTGACATTCTCATTATACTCAAATTATCCCCTAATATATAAATTGAATCGGAGCAAATTTCCTTTTTCCCAATAAGGCTTGTAGCAAAAATGACTATTTAAATAAGTATATATCTTAGAGAAAGGGATTAACTTTTTGTCAAAGAATATGTAATTACCAGCTGTTTTTCTTCACATGATTCACATTATGTTACTGAAAAGTTCAAATGATCACAGAATATTTTCTTACAGGAAACTACATTCTTAATTATGTGGCATCACAACCCAAGCTGGTACCCTTTGTTATCCAAGCTCTAATTCAGGTCATTGCTAAAATCACTAAACTGGGATGGTTTGAGGTTCAGAAAGACCAGTTTGTCTTCAGAGAAATTATTGCTGATGTGAAGAAGTTCCTTCAGGTAAGAAGGCATTATTACATTATTAGAACATCACTAGTTGGTTTTTTTTGTTTGTTTGTTTAGAAAACTTTTCTTAAAGGTGTATGGTTTGTTCTGTGACTACCAGTACCATATTAATTATGACTTATTGTTTATCCTCTGGGATAGAAGAATGAACATTAAAGAATGAACATTAAAATGTTAGAAAATACACAAAAGTTAGAAAATTTCAGAAATACATATTCTGTCCTTTCTAACATGCATGTCTATGTACTACATATATACAAAATGGATCTAATATTTTTCATGTATTATGTGATGTAATGCTCATTACATCTCTGTGAAGTGAATCTCATTTGCAAATGAGAAAATTGAGGCTTAGGGGAAAGTTAGGTGAATTGCATAAAGTTGCACAGTGACCTAGTAAAGCATAGAGCAAGCACTTCAGCAAGTTTTCTAACTTAAGAGATACATATATTTAACTGTTGCATTAGACCATGTTGACTATGCTAGTTTCTCAAGGATATTTTTAACTTAAATGATTCAAGTTATAGCATATGCACGTTTAACCTATGCAAATTCAGGTATTTGAACTGCAAAAAATAAAGAAAAATAAGTAAGAGAACAGTCATATACATTGAGCCGGTGATTCCACTTGCCATTCTACAGAATATTCTATGTCCTGAGGTATGATGTGGCAAACTTAAATCTGCTATTTCCAGTCTCTGCATGCCTCTTAGGATGACCATCTTGCCTTGCTCAGTGTGATTCAGATATTTAAAGATACATATTTTTTCATACAGACATTATCCCTAATTGCAAAAAAAAAGCACTTTAGCCAGTGCTGTGCTGTAGAAGCAGTGATCTATTACAGTTTTTTTTTTTTTTTAAGATTTTATTTGTTTTTTTGACAGAGAGACACAGCGAGAGAGGGAACACAAGCAGGGGGAGTGGGAGAGAGAGAAGCAGGCTTCCCGCGGAGCAAGGAGCCTGATGTGGGGCTCGGTCCCAGGACCCTGGGATCATGACCTGAGCCCAAGGCAGACACTTAACGACTGAGTCACCCAGGCGCCCCTCTATTACAGTTTTTGAGGAAAAACTGGCAGTTTGGATTGAGAGATGGTTCGGTATTGGTTTATTGGCAATTAGAGGCAATTTGGACTTTCTGAGATTTTATCTCTTATGCAGCAAATCCCTGTGTAAGATGTAACTCTACCATGTAGTGCAATTCTAGAAACCTCAGAATATGAAACACTAGACTATGCTGCTTCTCTTTTATTCATATTGTTAAAACCCTGGCTAACAAATACTTGGTCATCTAAAACTTCATAAGGAATAAATATATTTTTAACCCTGAGGAGAGCAGCCCTGGGGTGGTGGGAGAGTTTATGCAGAGACAAAAGACTTCTTCACTCCAGAGTTGGGCTAACAAAATAGCAACCCTCTCTTGTCATTTACTAAGATCACACACAGCTCATCAAGAATCATTAGTGTAGGGCGCCTGGGTGGCTCAGTTGGTTAAGCGACTGCCTTCGGCTCAGGTCATGATCCCGGAGTCCCGGGATCGAGTCCCGCATCGGGCTCCCCGCTCAGCGAGGAGCCTGCTTCTCCCTCTGACCCTCCCCCACTCATGTACTCTCTCTCTCTCTCTCATTCTTGCTCTCTCAAATAAATAATCTTTAAAAAAAAAAGAATCATTAGTGTAGGCAAGAATAGACTTCAGAGTTTTTTTTTTTTAAAGATTTTATTTATTATTATTTATTTATTTTATTTATTCATGAGAGAGAGAGAGAGAGAGAGGCAGAGGCAGAGGGAGAAGCAGGCTTAAAATAACATTAAGGTTGAAAACTGAATGGAATGAAGTCATTCTTGTTGGTTAACATTTCTTAAGCTCTCTTTCCAGTGACTGGTAAGTTGAACTTAAGTTGAGCTTTAGTGTGTTTTTGTCAATTTCAGAAAACCAGAAGAAACAAAATGTGTTGTCTTCAAAGTGTATCAAAGTATCACAAAAATAAGCACTTGCTTTCTGGGTATGACTTAACCTAACTGAGTCATGAGAAAGGCAACTGACTTTAATGTTTAAGTACTCAAATATAGTACCACGTGGTTCTTTTGGGTATTAGCAGCTTCTATGAATTTTGTACTAAAAATTATTTTAAATTTGCTAAATCTTTAATGGCCTGAAGTTTTGTACATCTTCTTTTCTCTGTTATTGCATTCTTACTGCTGCCACACTACAAACATTGATGGGCTTCCTTTCTACATACATACCCAGGAGAGCCTCCTGTCATCCATGGCAGTGCTATCCAATTTACTGATTCACAACAAGATACGGAGCAGAATGTAAATCAAAGTGGTGCTTCCTTCACTGAGGAAGACTTGCTATGAAAAAAATGCCAGCTGAACTAAGTGTACTTAGTAGAGACTTAGCTGGCTTATAGTCTTGTGCAAACTCTTTTATCTCCTCTGTCATGAGCCAGTACCAATCCATTCTGAGATTAGCATTGAGTTTGCAGACGACCAGCAGGTGGTCAGGGAGCAGCACTTTGAGGAGCATTGACCTGGTGTACTCAGAGGATGGATGCTTCAGTAACAGGAAATCTGTAGCTCAGTTCAAACAGTTGAGAGTGTTGAGAACGGCCATAAAGAATTAAAATGCAAAAATTATGGAATGTGTCTTTTGTTTATTTTTTATCCTAAGATAATAAATAGAAGAAATGACCAACTATAAAATTAAGACATGAAAAATTTGTAATCTCTATTAGTGTTTCTTTTTATGATTACACTATAATTGAATGTTATTTTATTTTTTTAAAAGATTTATTTGAGAGAGAGCACGAGCACGTGGGTGGGGGAGGGGCAGAGGGAGAGAGAGAATCTCAGGGAGACTATGCTGAGCACTGAGCCTGACGTGGGGCTCGATCTTATGACCCTGAGATCATGACCTGAGCTGAAATCAAGAGTCGGACACTCAACTGACTGAGCTACCCAGGCACCCCTGCATGTTACATTTTTTTTTTTTTTTTTAAAGATTTTATTTATTTATTTATTTGACAGACAGAGAGAGCGAGAGCAGGAACACAAGCAGGGGGAGTGGGAGAGGGAGAAGCAGGCTTCCTGCCGAGAAGGGAGCCAGATGTGGGACTCGATCCCAGGACCCTGGGATCATGACCTGAGCCGAAGGCAGACGCTTAACGACTGAGCCACCCAGGCGCCCGACATTTTTAATTTTTATAATTCTAGTGTGATTTTGCAATAGGGTGATTTGTTAGTAACGGTGAATGTAAAATCTGAATTTTGATTTGAAGGAAGTTTTTGAGATTAAATTAAAACATTATAGAGGCTATGAAACTGTATACCATATTGATAGCCATGTATTTATTTACCCCGGTGCCTTGGGCACTTTAGATGCCTTCATTTTAGATACCCTAATAAATGCATACACATGCACTATTAAATAATATTAAAAGGGCCTAAGTGATCTAATGTGATATTAGATGGAGGGATTTAGATTCGTTCCTAAGCAATTTATTAATTATTTATTGAGTTCAACTCTAAGCAAATTTATAGAACTAAAAAGCATTTTTTGTTCATTCTTATGCATAGTCTCATGAAAAGTATTAAACTCTTGTATTTTAAGGTTTAGTTTATTATAAATCCTAGGTGCTATAAACATTTTGTAGAATATTGTGCAGTTCTAAGGTAGGTGAGCTTTTTTCCCACGCCACTCTGTGTGTACCTAAATTTATCCTTCAAAAAATGAACTTGACATTATTTTTGTAGACCTTATAATAATTTTTCCACATATTTTAGTAGATACATTATTAAGAATATGTGATGTTTCAGTATTTAATTATTTGTTTACACATCAAGAACCAATAATATGTCTCTACTTAGGGTACACTTGGTTGTTTTCTCCATAGGGTACTGTGGAGCACTGCGTAATAGGAGTAATAATCCTTTCCGAGTTGACTCAGGAAATGAACCTGGTAAGGCTTCCATCTAATAGTGATGTGAAGTTTGCTAAGTAATGTTGAATTCTTTCATATAAAATGTTTGTGTGGCATAAAACTAGATAATCAAGTCTTTTGTGTATTTTATTGGTGGGATAATTGGGTATTGGAACACTTACTGTTACTGAAAGTAATAGCAATAGTGTAAAGTACTACAAGGAAGAGGGAATTAGACATGGTCCTTGCTCCATGACAATTGGTGAAGTGTCCTTTTATCCTCTATATATAGTAATACACTAGCCATAAGAAATAAATTATATGAAGAGAAACAAACCTTTATTTGCTTACAAATAATAAAAGACAAGCAGATGAATGGATTCTCAACAATGGGTACACAGCAGGACTCCTCAAAGAACAGGCCCCTTGGCACTTGGCCACTTGCTAGCATGGATTTTCACTCTGTACAAGGAGAGTTTCCAGAAGCTATGCTTCCCCCAAACAGTGCTTTTATGAGCTCAGCAACTGAGCACATTGTCACCTGTTTCTGTTCACTTTTGTACTTATCATGGTTCTAAACAGAACAAAAGCAGAAGTTGGGTTCTGTGTGGGACAATGTTTAAAGGGGAATAAAGGCAGTGTTTATATTTTAAAACTGTTGTCATGTTGAGTAGTCTGCATTTGTGTGTATGTGTGTGTATAAATATGAAGAGCTTGCATACCCGGGACTACTTGCCAACTCCCTTTGGAGTGTCAGTATAGTTCCTGTGCATTAAAAAAATCACCCAAAATAAGTGTTTCCAGCTTGTGTTCAGTCAGGAATTAGAGAATGTTTCTAGTTTTATTGGATGGTTTTCTTAAATTTAAAGTGATCCCTTACTTTATCACAGACCTCACTCCCTGACTCCTCCACCCCAGAGTATGTAAAGATTTCTCGCCTTATGGTTGTCTACCAGTATCCATTTGTCCCAGAAAGGAACCAGTTTAGAATTGTGCATTTCATTTATTTGACATGTTTTATTAGTCTCCATCGATCTGGAAAAATTCTTCAATCTTTCCCTCACTTTTCATGACCTTAACATTTGTGAAAATTACAGGCCAGTTTTGTGAAATGTCCCTCAATTTGGGATTGTCTGATGTTTCTTTATTATTAGATTCAGATTATGCATATTGGTTACGAATATCACAGAAATGATACTGTGGTCTTCTCATTGTCTCCCGTCAGGAAGCACATGATTTGATTTGTTACATTACTAATGATGTTTACTTTGGTTACTTGATGAAGATGGTCTCCACCAGGCTTCTCTTAATTGTAGATTTATTTTTTCTACTTTATAAATAATAACTATTTAAGACTGAAAATACCCATTCCTCATCAGACTTTCAATTTATTCATTTATTATTTATTTATTATTTATGTCAGTATGGATTGCTGGCTTATTTTATTTAATAGATTATAATTTGTTACTAACATTATATTTTGATGCTCACATTTTGCCAGATTTGGCCAGGAGGAACCCTTTCAGGCTAGCTTCCATATCCATTTGACACTCACCGGTCTTTGAATATTTTCTTACTTTTTGGCACAAGATGGTCTAGGCTTATCTTGTATATAACCAAGTGCTTTTGAAAAAAGCTTCAAGGTCTGAAGTGTGATTTTGGTTTTGTATGGTAAAAAATATATGGCTTTTGTGGACACATTTTACTTAGTCTAATTTTATGGCATTTATAGTTTGAACAAGCATTTGGTAAGTACTTCTGAACCAGGCAGCAGGGAGATCTGCAATGCATAGTGAAAATCAAATACTATTATTGTTAAATGTGAGCCAAGTAAATTCATGTAATGTCAATAACAAGATGTATTTTTTAAGAAAAATATCTAAACTTGAGGTTTCCTAAAAGAGGATTATATGCTATCTTGTTTTTTTCAAAGCCAAGTCTATTGTTTCTACTCTTCCTGTAGGATATTCAATATAAAATCATCAAGAAGTAAAATATCCTTTATCTACATTATAGAGGAATAGATATACAATAGACAATAGATGCACAGTTCCTCTTCTCAAAAAACTGGATATCAATGAGTAAAACAAGTAAAATAAGCAGGTAGGCCTTGAAGATAACTGAAATAAGACCTGGATTTGTATTTTAGCTCTATTGCTTACTACTTTGGACAAACTTTTGAACGTCTTTAAACTTACGGACTTACTGTCTGTAAAGTGAGACTGACACCTTCCAGGATCTTACTAAGATTAGATAAGCTACTAGCTCAGGGCCTAGCATGTACAAGTGCTCCGTAAGAGGTTCTTCTGTTCATGTTATAGATGTGGTAGTAATGAGAGGTTGGTCTAAGATCGTATGCCTGTAAACTTTAATTTTCATACGTAAGAAGAGGATAATATATTTCTCACGGGTTATTTTAAGAAGTAAGTGAAATAATATGTGATGAGTACTTCATAAATCACAATTGCAATCCTGTATGCTATTATTAATTTGTATTAAGGAAAAGTTTTTATATATTGAGGGAGATACTATAAGAGAGACAGACTGAAGTTTGATTTAAAAGAAGGGAAGAATGCTGGAAATGCTAATTTGAATCTTACATATTGGTTACAGATTCCAGTAACTACTTTCTGTAATCACTTCTGTTATGTTTCATGTTTCTATAAGTAAATGCGACATTTAAGTATAGTCTAAATTGTATGATGGAGCTTAGGAAGTATCAGATAATCAATTTTGAACTCACTGCTTTTTCTTAAATATATAAGCATTAACAAAGAAAATGGTTTATTTTCTCCTTCCAAATAGCAAAAGGAATGCTGTAGCAACTGTAGCCCATGGTGTTAAAAGTCGTTTGGGTATCAGACTTCAGCTTTGTTTGCTGTTTGCTGTTGATAAACGGAAGTATAAATGGCATTAATAGTATAGTTTTGACCATATCACATTTTAGATTAGAGCTCAAGAACTACTCTTCATAAATTTATTCTTTTTTTTAAAGATTTTATTTATTTATTTGAGAGAGAGAGAATGAGAGACAGAGAGCATGAGAGGGAGGAGGGTCAGAGGGAGAAGCAGACTCCCTGCTGAGCAGGGAGCCCGATGCGGGACTCGATCCCGGGACTCCAGGATCATGACCTGAGCCGAAGGCAGTCGCCTAACCAACTGAGCCACCCAGGCGCCCTCATAAATTTATTCTCAATAGTTATCAATCAATAACTAATATTCAGAGGGAATGTACTATTGCTTATATAATAAGATTTCTGGTTATTTATTATTTCTGCCTTGGTTTCTTTTTAAAACACCGAGGATATGTGAACCAATGAAATTTCTGGTATATATAGAAATATTACTTTTGTATGAAGAATTTTTCTGTAATTGATTATTAACTCATTCTCAGAGAGTAGAATTTGAAGATTATCTTAGGGATTCTTGTTTTACAGGAGGAATCTGAGGAACAGGGAAGTTGTTAATTGCCTAATGTGAAATGGTACATGGTACAGGAGTTGATAGTCTTAGGATCCACCTATGATTTTATAATCTGTGTTCATATTGCCTCTGAAAGTATGATCAATTCTGGTTTTTAATTTTGGGATTGGTATAGTTAGAAAGAGCAGTGAATTGAAACAATCTAGAAACTTGGGTTCTGCCAATGGGTCTGACATTAACTCTTTGAGTAACATTAAGCAAGGCACTTATCCCAGTAGATTTTTAAAAGCTCGCTTAACTCTGTACTTGATGCTTCTTTAATCGTTATTTCCATTCCTTTTCTTAGTAAATTTTTGCTTTGCTATTTGCTAAGTCTGGTTAAATAAATTCATCTTGATCTTTTTAGGTTGATTATTCTAGACCTTCAGCAAAACACAGGAAAATAGCTACCTCATTTCGTGACAGTTCTCTCAAAGACATTTTAGTGCTAGCATGCTCTCTTCTAAAAGAGGTAAGTTATTTAATAATTCAGTATCCTACTTAGAGTATTTAGGAAATTTTAAGTTTCAAAATAATTTCAAATGAATCCCCCTTCTCTAACCCCCATTCTGCCTTTTAAAGAGTTATTGTGAACAATCTTAATTTAAGTACAGTAGATTTCCACAAGTCTGTAAGAGGTCCCAAAAAATTCACTTTTATTTACCAGAGATATAATAAAACAAAATCCAAAGGGAATTCAGTAACTCATCTTTAAGTAGTAGTTTCATTGCCTTCCTGCTACTACTATGGATTATTTATTACAGAAGCTAATTGAGACTTAGTTTCTTTATTTTAGTTGCCTGTATTTTAATGGGATGCAGATGAACAATGAAATGACAGTAAGTTTTCCTAATTCATCAATTATCAATATTTATTCATAGGTGAGCCAAGACAGTTAACTTTAATAATTTCTTTGGGAAACAATATTTTCCCATTTGCTAATTGGTGACCTATTGAACATTAGGGATAATACAATTAATAATTATATTGTGTTTGCTTGTAATATAGGGATTCCATCATGCTGTTCAAGCTTTTTAATTGGCGTAGTATAGCATTTCCTAAAGTATGTTCCACTAAGTACAGTTTCTAATTATTTCAGTTCTCTGGTATAGTTAGGAACAGGTTAACTGCCGCAGTAGGCCAAGTTAAAGCCAATAAAGACCCTCTATTATTTTTTAAATTTTCCTTTTGTATGGAAAATTTTAACATATGCAAAAGAAGGTAGAAGAGTATAATGAAGTCCCTTGGACCCATCAACCAGTTAAGCAATAACTACTCATGACCAGTCTCTTTTCGTCTCTGTACTTTTCAAACAACTCTTTCTTTTTGTGTTATTCTTAAAGCAGAATCCCAAACTTCATATCACTTCCTCTACAAATATTTCACAATGTGTCTTTAGGAGATAATAATCTATTCTGATTGTGTCAGAATGGACATTTTGTGGGGGGCGGAGGGGGTGTGTGGTCAGGATTGTTCTCTAGAAGTTTGTGAGTGTCCTCCTTCATTCAGACAGCTCTGACAACCTTTGTTAACTGAATATGGATTATTTACACATAAAGTTCCCCCACTTGAAGAATATTATATTTTCAGCTTGTTCTAAGCAGCATTTGAGCTAATAAATCCAATAGATTTATACATTTGTGCTGAGTAAAATATTTGTCCTAAAGTTACTTTTTTTAACTTTAGAAGATGACCTATAATTTGCAGTTAAGTATCAAAGGTCTTATTCTCATTTTAGAAAATAAAATTTGAAAATAGCCTATTGTAGATTTTTGTTGATAGTGATTTTATAACTTTTTCTAATATATACAACAACATAACTTTGCAAACTTCCTAATTCTAATTTAGCATGGAAGAATAATTTAGTGAAGTGAAAATTTGTTTATTGACATATTTCATAATGTTTTATTTGACTTTCAACTTTTTTCAGGTATTGGCCAAACCTTTAAATCTTCAGGATGAAGGTCAACAAAATCTAGTGATGCAGGTCTTGAAACTGGTCCTCAACTGCCTTAACTTTGACTTCATTGGCAGTTCAGCAGACGAATCTGCAGATGATCTTTGCACAGTGCAGATTCCAACAACCTGGAGAACAAGTAAGAAGAAAGTTTAGTGTGAGGGATGGTTAGAGTAAAAGGCACAGAATTAATATGGTTGTCATATGTGCAGTTACCTCTAGTTTTTGCTGGGTAATCAAGAAATTCAAAAAGATTTGTAACACGAGGTAGCTGCTGATACCTAGTATTGAAATCTGCTTTCCTTCATATCATGGGAGCTTCCATATTTTGATATTGGAAAATAGGAAATATAGCTCTAGAGTTAGGGGGAAAACAGGTTTGGGAGGGAAAATGAAGAGTTCTGTTTTTGAAAGTTTCAGATAAATGGAGTGGGAGAGGATATAACACTGACAGAAAACATACTTTTCAAAGTTAGAGAATGAATTAGAGTAACTGACTTAGCAGAGCAGAATTGCAACTTACTTTCTTACAGAGAGGGATACCAAGAAGAAAAGCAAGCTGATTTGCTCTCACACATTTCAGAAAGATGATGGCACTAGGGTATTCCTGCAGTCAGAGGTGAGGTAAGGAATAGGGCTGAAGGGGCTTGGTAAAAAAGTCTGTATTCTGCCCAAAGTCCCCAGGATCTTCTCTACCACCTGTGCAACTACCACCTGTGCCTTTTCTCTTCTCTTCCCTGTGTGCCCTTCCCTCTTACTTCCCAATACCAGACCTTTTTGTCCTCGAGAAATTAAACTGGATATTTAGGGATATCAGATATAGTAGGGAAATACCACAGATTTTGTGAAAACTTCTAATATAGAAATCAGAGATTAAAACAAACAAAAGGGACTTAGTATTCTTAGTATCATGATGAATACATGAGCCAACACATGCAATAAAAATTACACAGACTACACATACACACACACAGACACACACCCATACCTACACATGAGTGCATGTTAAAATGGGAAATATGAATAAGATTGATGGATTTTATCAGTGTGATTTCCTGATTGTGATATTGTACTGTAGTTTTGCAAGAATTTACCATTGGAGGAAACTAAGTAATGGGTGCATGGGGTCTCTTTGTATTATTTTTTGCAACTGCATATGCATGTATAATTATCTCAAAAAGCTTTTTTTTTTTTTAAAGGGAGAGTTTAGTAGAAACAGAGACAAAGTGAAAAGTAGAAGTAATCTTCAAAAAAGTATAGTTAATATCCCCAGGGAGATAAGAAAAGGTAACACATCCCTGAAACAAGAATAGGATATTGTTTTGTTTTTTAAGATTTATTTATTTGAGAGAGAGAGAACGAGCTCGTGGTGGGGAGGGGTAAAGGGAGAAGGAGAAGAGAAAATCTCAAGCAGAATCCCCACCAAGCGTGGAGCCCTACATGGGGCTCGATCTCATGACACTGAGATCATGATCTGAGCCAAAATCAAGTCAGATGCTTAATCAGCTGGGCCACACAGGTGTCCCAGAAAAAGATATTGTTTTAAAAAAAAGTTCAGAGAGTGTTCCAAATATAAAAGACAGTTGCCAAATAAAACATTTAATAAAAGAGTTGGAAGGTAAAGTTAAGGAAATGTCCCAGAAAGTAGAATAAAAAAGCAAGAAGAGATTTGATAGGAGAAAAAAATACAAGAATATTAAAGCATGAAATTAGGAGAGCTGGCATCTGACTACTAGGAGTTTGAGAAAGAGGCTAGAAAAAAACAGAAGAAAATTTGCAAACAAATAACACTTTCTCAGCCCTGAGACATAAAATTTCAGATTGAAAGATCCCATCAAGTGCACATAGTAATGAATGAAAAAAATAAATACTAAGCTTCATAATCATAATCACTTCAGAGTAATAATGATAAGAGGAAGATCCTAAAATCTACCAGAAAGGAGAAGTAAGTCACCTGCAAAGGACTGGGGTCAAGAATGGTATTAGACTTCTCAGCATCAGTACTGGAAGCTAGAAGACAATGGAGTAGTATCCCCAAACTTCTGAAGGGTAATAATTTTCAAACTAGACTGAAATTATCAAGCATAAGGTAGAATTAAGACATTTTCAGTCATGCCCATCCTCCTGGAATTTATCCCTTTATGTGCTTGCTCTCAGAAAGTTACTTGATACAAAAACCATGGAAGATAAGGGGTTTGTGAAAAGGAAGGTTCAACACAAAATGGCAGTGAACAGACACATAAAAAGAAATCATTATATAACAAATTTAGGAACAATCAGTCCCAAGTTGAAGGCTTTAGGAGGTGGGAGGGAGAAATGGAAATTATAGGTTATTTGATGCTATTGATCATATGGAAAATGGTAGAAAGAACATTTTTCAAATCTGTCAGAGCTTTTGGAAAGAATTAGTGACAGATAGACAACTAAACACAGAAAAGATGCTATGATTAGATTCAGAGTGTTAGAAATGTAGTATGATCATATTGCCCTCCTTGGCTCAGCTGTTAACATTACTTACATAGCCATAATAAATGTAAACACTTAGAATTGATTTAATCTCAAATTGTTAAAATAGTGGATGGATTTTGAGAGAGGACAGATTGTGGTACGTACTAAAGCCTCATGTAGTATATCAGAAATTCATTTGATGTTTAAGGTAAAACAAATAAAGAAATAGTCATATAGCATGTTATTTGGAAATATGTATGTAAGTGTAGATAAGAGTTGAAAGGTACTTGGAATGGGGTAGGGTACAGCTGTTTTTTATTATACACATTTTAATAGTGTTTACTTTTTGATACTGTTTGAATTTTTAAATGCTCATAGTACTTTAATACAAATGAAAATGGTAAGATTCTCTCAGTAAGAACTGTAGATGCTACATAGAAATAAGGAACATTTTAGCTAATTAGTTTCTATCTGTATTATTTCATCTTTCAAAGGAAGGTAGCTAGGAATTAAAAAGGAATTAAGCCTAACTGATGAGAGTGGCCACATGCACAGGTCTTGGAGTTCTTGTTTGTATGATAATGAATGTCTTACTGATTACATTAAGATCACTGATTGGAAGTAATGGTATTGGAAAATATTTTTTTTTTCCAGTTTTCCTGGAACCAGAAACATTGGATCTTTTCTTCAGTTTATATCATTCACTTCCACCACTACTATCTCAGTTAGTAAGTAAAAATCATTCATTATTTCATTAAAAAGTACCTGCAATCTTTATCTAAGGGTGGCATATATTTATTGTAAAAAGTCCAATTTATAATCTTGATTGGATTTACCTCTCACAAGAAATTCTTTCTTACATCTCCTGGGATTTATGTTACTTAAGCTATTTGTCAGATTCTATTTATAGTCACCAGTGGATTCCATTTCATGGGTGAACCCAGAACCTTTAGCTGTTGATTTAGCTCTTGCCCAGAGCCAGGAAAACCTGTTAACCTCTAAGTGCACCTTCCTTTCCACACAGTCCCCATCCCTTCTTCTGGGTCTCAGTCCAGTAGTTGTCCACACCATCTGTTACCTTCCCTTTTCCTACCCTGTTTCTAACTCTTCCTCAACCCTCCATGCCCTAGGCTTGCCAGGCAGCTCCCATCAGTATCTCTGAGAAACAAAGGGGATCTGCTCATTTGATTTTGTGTTCATCACTCCAGTTGTTCATTTATTTTTTGAATTAAATTCTTTTGTGTGCTTTAAAAATCTTTAAACTCTTTGGTTATATAGTAACTTTGAGAATGTGAACCCCATCTTTGTGGAACCTAAAACAGAGACCAGGTGAGATTGGAAAAAAAAAAAAAAAAGAAAAAGTTGTCAGTTTAATATCTAAGCTTCTAAAAGTAAAGTTGGAGAATTCTGATATTGCCATTTCCTGAAAAAAGATGTTCCAGATTTAAAGTACATTAGAGTGGTGTGTTTGTTTAGATATGTTATTGCCTAGAAGGGAGGAATAGATTTACAAAAATACTCTCTCTGCTTCTTTTTTTTTAAAAACATGTCTGCTCTCTAATCTAGGGATTTAAGGTGGTGGTTTTATTTTTTTTTAAGATTTTTATTTATTTATTTGACAGAGACAGAGATAGTGAGAGCAGGAACACAAGCAGGGGGAGTGGGAGGGGGGGAAGCAGACTCCCTGCCGAGAAGGGAGCCCGATGTGGGACTCGATCCCAGGACCCTGGGATCATGACCTGAGCCGAAGGCAGCCGCTTAACTGACTGAGCCACCCAGGCGCCCCGAGGTGGTTTTAAACTGGGTTTCACAGGATACTCATGCTTCCAGGTGGTGCCAGAGTTTTAGCCTTCTGTCTTTTAACCAGAATAGTTTTATTTTTAGTTATTTAAAAACCATGGTTTCATGTACAGTTATGTTTTGCAATAAAACAAGCTACTGGCGCTTAAAAAATTAAGTGGAAAATAACTGCTTTAAGAGAAAGTAACTAACATTTATTGGGCCTGCCCTATTATATGGTGCTTATCTCCCTTCATCCTCAAAGTGGCCCTGCAAGGTAAGTATTATTGTCCTCTCTATGTTGACAAGGAAACAGACCCAGACTGGCTAAAATGAATTTCATTAGGGCAGCAAACTAAATAATGAAGCTGAGATTCAAACCCAGATGTTTTTGGCCCTCAAACCCTGGATATTTTTAATACACTGGTAGTTCCCAAACCTTCAACACATCAGAATTGCCTAAGGAATTGTTTGTTCGTTTGTTTTTTTTTCCCCAATAGTAAGGACTGTGGCAAACTGGAGAACATCTAAAAGGCCATCCTCTGATTCTTGTCACTGTTCTCACCTTTGCTAAGAAAGCCAGACATTATGTAATATATCTTAATTAAAATATTTAAATATTAACAGCCAATTCTAATTTTTTTTACAAAGCGGGCAAACAAACATATGTGGACCAAAACAAAACCTATGCGGGCCCGTTTGGCCTGAAAAGCTGCCAATTGTAGGCCTCTCACTTAATGATCAGACAGACTTCAATGGTTTTCACTAGTAGAATTAAGAACCCAAGTAGTGAAATTGTCTGGTAAAGTATTAACTTTTAGAAGATAACTAGACCATTTTTGTAGAATATCTAATGTTTCTAGCAGCATTCTCCAAATTGTGCCTTAACTTATTCATGGATGGTATGGATAAGATGTACTATCACCACATAAATTTGGGATATGCTGGATTAAGTAAAGTTATACCAAGTTACACTAAAGTTTTCCCACTTGCAGGGTATCACCGTACATAATGTACAGTATTTCTCAAACATATTCTACCACAAAACCATCTTTTATTTTTTGTAGAACACGTTGGTTCATGAACAGAGCTGGGCAACAGAAGCAATTGGGAGCCTTTTGAGTGTATGCATGTCTAGGTTGCTTTGGCATATTAAATATATGAAAATATATTAGAAGAGAATATACACGAATAGAAATTTTAGTGGTGGGGTTAAAGAGGGATGGGTGGTGTTGGTGATTGATGATGTGTAGCTTTCATTATTTCTGGATTCTATAATACTTTTCTATCATTAAAATTTAAAAAAATTTTTTTTATGTAAAGACAGTGTTCCTTACATGTGGCCATAGTTACTTTTAAAATTGAAATGAATTTTGTTGTTCCTATTTTTAGGCACTTTCATGTTTAGTTCAGTTTGCTTCTACAAGAAGGTCCTTATTTAGCAGTCCTGAACGTGCCAAGTACCTTGGTAATTTAATTAAGGGAGTAAAAAGGATACTTGAAAACCCTCAGGTATTTATGAAGTAATTTAATTAATACTTAGTATGTAGAAATACAGTTTTTCTGCTGAAAGGTGTAATAAACTCGTGACTTGATTATGATTCTGGAAGGAAATATGAAGTATCATATCCATCTTCCTTAGATCTCATTTGTAGTAGAAATGGACAGTTTTTAAAAATAGATGCTTTCCTGACAGACTTCTATGTTCTTCCTTTTTTATTTTTTTCCATTCTTTTAGGTGAGTAAGAACAGAAGGTATATATCTTACGATGCTTCTGCTTTATACCATTGTGTACTGCATTTCTTTGCTTGTACTTCTTAAATTACTAATTACTTCAGAGTCATAGCTACCTTCTGAACTAGAAGACTTAATATAAATCTGAATGTTAATATTGGATTAAGTGGCTTTGAATTATGAGATAATGTCTTTTTGCCCTCTTGTGGACAAATAAGAGTTTGTAGATTTAAAAATCTATACATTAACTTGCAAAGCTTCAGTAGCAATATTCATTTCAGAGAATTGCAAAGCCATTATTAGTGATTTTGGCTGCCTAGATAACATTTTTTGTTTTACTTTTTATTTTGTTTTTGGTTTAAAATATATGTAATAATGAAAGTACAGATTTTAAGAGGTTAAATGGTTTAAGGAGATTTATCTGTCTCTTAGTTATTACTAACTTTTGAGGGACATATAATATCTGTACATAAAGAAAATGTGCTTGCTTAATAAGGAGCAATTGATTTTGTAGGTCATTCTCAGGAGTATTTTAGTATTTTGTGTGTTATGCTTTTATTTTATCTTTTCAATGTTAGCACAATCATGAAATATACATGTTTTGTTGATAAATGGGATTTTACTAATATACTTTAAAATATTTAGTTGTTTAAGTCACTGTCATCAATCAGTATGTGGAAAATAATATGCTGATGTCAAATAATCGTCTTAATTGGTTTTCCAACATCCTCACGTTCATGTTTTGTGTCTGTAAAAGTTAGTTTGAATATTCTATTATTTTAGAATTACAAACATATTAAAAGACCTATGAGTATGAAGGATCTTTTTGTAATTTGTCCTTAATAATTAGACACTATTTTATATTTTCATGGTGTTCATGTGAATGAAATTTCTTAGAAACTTTTTCGGTATTAAACAGATACTTTTGAATTCTCTTTCATGCCGTCTACAATGCACAGTGTTCAAACTTTTGTAAAGAAAGCACTTGTGCCCAGTCTTCAAGGAGCTCTCGTAGACAACTAGGGGCCTCTTTCTTGGTCTTTCCTTTTAAACCTTTCCTTCCTCAAGTTTACCTCTATGTCTTGTAGTACTTCTTTTAAACTTTCTGTCCTACATTGCATTAATTTATTTGAATGACTCTACTTAGGGACCAGGAGTTTCTTGAGGGCACAAAGTCTGTAGGTACTCAATAAATATTTGTTGAATTAAAAGAAATTTCTATTTGTGTGCACAAATACCATCTTAACTTCAGTTCAGTTGGTATCACTCTTTTCCAGGGCTTCAAGAACCCATTCTGAATTTTCATCTTAAATATTTCTCAAGTTTTCTGTTGACTTCTGTTTAAGCTGCAGTGCATGCACACACGCGTGCACACACACACCCACGCATACATACACACACGCAAATTTTTTGTGTAATACAGTGGGTTCCCAAACATAACTTAGTCATCACAGTGCAAAGCGTCTTCTACATCCTCTACTTTGAATTTCTTATTATGAATCATTGATGACAGCATTAAATCCAGCAGGAATCATTTGTTTTCTTTCATTAATAATCTACCCAGTTGATACAGAGTACCAGTGAAAACTGGAAAACTTAATAAAATACTCTTGGAATTTTATTGATAGGTCATTAGCTTGGTTTGTTTTTAAGTATTTTTTTAAAAGCCTTTCTTTTTGTCTTATAATTTAGGGTTTGTCTGATCCAGGTAATTATCATGAATTTTGCCGATTTTTGGCTCGTTTAAAGACAAATTATCAGCTGGGAGAATTAGTTATGGTGAAGGAATATCCTGAAGTTATCAGATTGATTGCTAACTTTACCATTACTAGCCTACAGGTAAATAAAAGTATATAGTTGATGTTAAACAGTAGATAATTTTAAAACAATTTCTTGATAAGATTTGGTGGGGATTTTTAATATTTGTTACTGTACTTTGCTGAAAATACTTATTCCAGGGTTTTAGGTAAAATTTCATTGGAACATATTTTATAATAAAAATTTAGAGACTATCTGAATATCTAATAATTGAAGAATGAATTGAGAAGCTATAATAAAATCTTTGTGAAGAAATAAAGACTTTTTACAGATTTTTTTTTGAAAAATTCTTTTTATAAGTTTGGGGGGAGGTTTTAAAACCACGTTTTCTACATGATATCAACTCTGAAAAATATTCATGGAAAGAAGATTAGAAGGAAGTACACTAACATTTTAACATTACAATAATGAGAGATTGTTGGTTTCTTCTTTATGCCTTTTTGCATTTACAAAATTTGCTATGTTAAATGTTCATTGGCTATATAATTAGAATAAAATTAATTTTAAAGCCTGTGTTTAGTAATTTGTAAAAAAAAACTTTTTAGTGATTTTGTTTTTGTAATTCTTATTCTAGGAAGATATGTCATTTTAAATAACGTTTGCTTTATTTCTTTGTAGCATTGGGAATTTGCTCCCAACAGTATTCATTATTTATTAACTCTGTGGCAAAGGATGGTAGCATCAGTGCCTTTTGTGAAATCAACTGAACCCCACTTATTAGACACTTATGCACCAGAAATCACGAAGGCCTTTATCACTTCTCGGTTGGAATCTGTTACCATAGTTGTGAGGTATTGAAAACTAAATGTTTCTGTTGTGTTTTTATCTTTTGCATCTTGGAATTTAAAACATTTGAGGTATAATTTACCTAGTGTAAAATCACCCTTTTTAGTGAACAGGTCTGTGACTTCTGATAAGGGCATACAGTTGTAGAACTACCCTTACAGTTAGGATAGAGAATAGTTCAATCAACCCAGAAAATTCTTTTGTGTTCCTTGTAGTCAGCCCTTTCCCCACCCTCAGCCTCTGGCAATTACTGATTTTTTGTTTTCCTGTAGTTTTTGCCTTTTCGGAATGTTGTCTAGATGAAATCATATGGTATGTAGTCCAGCTTCTTTCACTTAGCATAATGCATTTGAGATTCCTCCATGTTGCGTCAGGAGTTCTTAAAATTTATTGCTGAATAATATTTCATTTTATGGATGTATCACAGTTTATTTATCCGTTCACCTGTTGATGGACATTTGGGTTGTTTCTGTTTTTGTCAATTATGAATAAAACAGCTGTAAACATTCCTGAACAGATTTTTATAGGAAGATAAGTTTTTATTTCTCTTGGGTAGATAGCTTAGGTGGGAGATTTCTGGGTTGAATGGTAAGTGTATGTTTTACTTTAAGAGAAACTGCCAAACTATTTTTCAAAGTGGCTGTATCATTTTGCATTCCCACTAGCAATGTATGAGAGATCCAATTGCTCTTTATCCTCATCAGTACTTGATATTGTCAGTTTAATTTTAGTCATTCTAATAGGTGTGTGGTGGTACCTCATTTTGGATTTAATTTGCATTCCCTTGATGACCAGTAATGTTGAGCATCATTTTACATGCTTGTTTACCATTTGTATTGTTTGGCAAAGTGCCTGTTAAATTTGTTGCCCCCTCTTTTTTAATTGGGTTGTTTATTGAGATTTGAAAGGTCTATATATTCTGGTCACAAGTCTTTTTATTGTATGTGTTTTGTAATATTATCTCTCCGTCCATAGCTTGCCTTTTCATTTCCCTGACAGTCTTTTTCAAAGAGCAGAAGTTTTAGAGTTTAATGAAGTCTGATTTATTCTTTATTTTTTCTTCTAGAAGTTTTATAGGTTTAGAATTTACATTTACTTCTCTGATCCATTTTGAGTTAATTTTTGTATATGATATGAGTTAAGGCTTGAAGTTGGTTTTTTATTTTTTGTTTTTGCTTTTTTGGTTTTTTATGGCTGACCAATTATTCCAACACCATTTGTTGAAAAGACTAAGTTCTCTCCATTGCATTGCCTTTATACTCTTCAAAAATTAATTGACCACATACATGTGCTTTCTGGGTGCTCTTTTCATTAATCTATGTGTTTATCCTTCTACCAGTACCTTGTCTTGAATATTGTAGCTTTAATAGCTTTGAAATCAGATAGTGTGAGTCTTTTGCCTTGGTTTTCCCTTTTCACAATTGTTTTAGCTCTTTTACTTCCTTTGCTTTTGCATGTAAATTTTGGATTCATTTTTGTCAGTTTCTACCAAAAAATCCTGCTGGAATTTTGACTGGGATTGTTTTAAATTTGTAGATTAATTTTTGGGGGGAAGAAGTGACATCTCAGCAGATCAAGTCTTTAGTCAGTGAGCATGTTTATCTTTTAATTTATTTAGTTCTTTGGTGATTTCTTTCCTCACTGTTGTATGGTATTCAGCCTTCAGATTTTATGTATGTTTATTAGATTTAATTAATTAGATTTTTCTGGTGCCTTTGGAAGGTGCAGTTTTTTAAATGTCAATTTCCAGTTGTTCATGGCTAGTATATAGTGATACAGTTGAATTTTGTGTATTGACCCTGTATGCTAGGACCTTGGTAAACTCATCTGTAAGAGGTAGTAGCTTTTTTTGTGTGTGGTTTCTTTGGGACTTTTGTGTATATAATCATGTTGTCTTCAAATACAGAATTTTCATTTATGTTTTATTTCTTACCTTCCAATCTGTTTGTCTTTTGTTTCTTTATCCATGATAGGATTTTTATTTAACATAAAATGTATTTGTGGTGAATAAAAGCATATCATATTCTAATGTTGTTGCGCACACTTGTTCTTCTATATTTGCAGAGATAATTTAGATGATCCACTGGATGATACTGCCACTGTGTTCCAGCAGCTGGAGCAGTTGTGCACGGTCAGCAGATGTGAATATGAAAAGACGTGCACTCTTCTTGTACAGTTGTTTGACCAAAATGCTCAGAATTACCAAAAGCTTCTACATTCACCTTCTGGGATAACTGTGGATAAGGCAATTCAGGAAGGTCAGTACATTTTATATAATCTATATATGGTATTATGTTGAATCTTAGGTAGTTTCGTTAGTCACTTTAATAATTTTGCTGCTAATTGTTTTTATGTATTCCCCCAAATCCTCGTCCTCTAATAAGCCATTAATTTTATTAACCTTCTGGGTATTTTGGTTGCTTGATAGTCAATTTTCAGTTCTCCTTCCAGTTCTCTGGAATCAGTTTCAAGAAAAGCCGATAATGGTATTTGAGTACAGTTCATTAACTTGTAACTGTCTTTTAACTAATCATGTTTCCTTCTTTGCTATAGTTGACTGTAAATTCAGAGCCCAGTTTTATCCAATAAAAAATTGTAGAAGACCTCATTATGGTTTTGCATTTGTGTATTAGCCTTCACCATGGCTTTGGTTTATTCTTATATTTTAATTCCTCAATTTCCTCATTATTTTTCTTTAATCGTTTATTGAAGGAGGATTTATTTATTGCTGTATGTCCCTTTAAATCCTTTCAGGAACATAGCAGGGAATAAAATTAAGTAAATACATTTTTCACATTTTAAAAAAATGAAATGAGTATGAGAATGGAAGTGGCTTTATATATTTCTAATAGGAGACACTTTAATTATAGTTCCAGAATGGTTTTTTTTTTTTCTTTTGTGTTTCTTCCTTTGATAGTTTTGGAAAGGGAATGGTAGAGGATGAGAGTCACACTCTCAATGATTTCCTATCTAAACTCTTTTTAAAAACAATTGTTTAGTAGTTAACCTTATCTACTTCAAATGTTTTCTCTTATTAAGATTTCATTATTTATAAATTAAATTGAGACACAGTATTTTTTCCAGCCTTTAATCTTTTCATGATTGATTTCTTCTTTCAGTAGAGTTTTGAAAATTATTAAACATTAAATACATACAAAAGGTTATTTACATATATTGAAACATAGTGACTAGCAATAACAGCACCATCACACAAGCTTAAAGAATAGGTCAGTATAGGTATCTGTGTTGTTCCCATTGTTCTCTGTCCAAATCTATCCTTCCTACCAGCAGAAAATACTTGTAAACTTGAATTTTGTGTTTATCAGTTGGTGCCTTTTATTATTCATAGTATTACTGCATATATATATATATGCGCAATTATTCCTCTACAACTTGCTTTATTATTTTTTTTTCTTTCAGTATTGCACTTATGAGAGTGTGTGTTGATGCTGTGGCTATAGTCCCTTCATTTGCATTGCCACTGTTCTCTGTCGTTTGAATATACCAAATTTATTTATGCATTTTTTTGTCAGTAGATATTTGTGTTTTTTCTGTTTTTTTGCTAATAAAGTGAGTGCTGCTGTAAAGATTGTTATGTATACCTATTACATAGTTTCAGTAGATGATGCCAAAGCAGTTTACAGAGTGATTTACTACTTTACATCCCATCCACCCTGATCTAGGTCTTTGCCAACAGCTCATAATGTTAGACTTGAATTTTTACTCTTGAGGTAATATATCTCATGAGTATTTTAGTTTTTATTCCCATAATTATTAATGAAGTTTAGTGTTGTCTTATGTTTGTTGACTATTGTGTCATTATCAGTGATATATATATATACATTTTGTTCATTTTCTCCTCACCATTTGGATTATTAGTTTTTCTCTTTACTGATTGAGTTCTTTATGTATTTTTGACATTAATCCTTTAGTTACTTGAATTGTAAATATTGTCCCCAAGTTTGTGATCTGTCTTTGCATATCACTTTAATGTGTCTATTCTCTTAGTTACTTTTCGTACCAAACTTTATTTGAATTAATTCACCTAATCTATTTGAAGAGGTAATGTATGCACATCGTCTAGAAAAAGGAAATTAAAATGTCTTCTGTTTCAATTCTGTGATCTGTCCTCTTGTTCTTCATGCTAAGTAGCAATTCTTACTAGTTTTGCGTATATTTTCAAAGTTTCTGTATGCAGGGCGCCTGGGTGGCTCAGTTGGTTAAGCGACTGCCTTCGGCTCAGGTCATGATCCTGGAGTCCCAGGATCGAGTCCCGCATCGGGCTCCCTGCTCAGCGGGGAGTCTGCTTCTCCCTCTGGCCCTCCCCCTCTCATGTGCTCTCTCTCTCTCTCTCTCAAATAAATAAATAAAATCTTTAAAAAAAAAAAAAGTTTCTGTATGCATATACAAACAATTATGAACTTATAAATTCTTATCCCCCTTTATTTACTTTGGATGTGGCATACCACCCTTAATGTTCTGTTCCTGCCTTTTTTTCTTCATTTAACAATGTATTTTATAGCTATTTTCAAATCAGTATACAGAGAATTCTTATTTTTTTATAGATGCATAATATTTTATTTTTTGAATGTATCATACTGTATCATAATTTATTTAACCATTCCGTCCACCACTGAAAGTCATTTGAGTGGTCATCATCAGCTATTAAAATTAATTCCATATAGATTAACGACATACATAAGTCTTTTTACATGTCTGCAAGTATATATATAAGATAAATTTCCAGAGTGGAATTACTGTTGGGGAAAGGATAAACTTTTATAGATACTGCCAAATTATTCTTGGTCAGGATTATGTCAACTTACCTGTCCATCAGCTCTTTGGGAGTGTTTCCATATTGCCTTCACAGGATAATTTACCAGCCTTTTGAATTCTTAGCAATTCTGTAGGTGAAAAATGGTTTTTCAGTATAATTTAACATTCTCATATCAGTGCAATTAGGCATTGCTTAAATTTATTTAAGAGCTATTTAGTCATCTCGTTCTGTAATGACCTGTTCATTTCTTGGCTCTTTTTATTGGGTTGTTGGTCCTTTTCTCATTGATTTTTTTTTTTTTTTAAAGAGCTCTTTGTATTTTAGAAAAATGAGCTCCTTGTCTCTGAGAGAGTTGCAAATATCTTTTTATTTTTTTTTTAGTATATAGTTTGATGAATTAAGTTATTCACAGCCATGTAACTATCACCACATTCAAGATAGAGAACACTTCCTTCACTCCAAATAATTTCCTCATGCTCTTTGATCCCTTTCCCTGTCTCTTGACCCAGGAACCATGGTTTCTGTCACTGTAGTTTGTCTCTTTTAGATTTCTTTATAAATGGAATCATACAATAAGTAGTCTTTTGTGTTTGACTTTGCATGGCATAATGTTTTTGACATTCAAATATATCATGTGTATTAATATTTTGTCCCTTTTTATTGCTGCATAGTATTCCATAGTATGACTTTACCATATTTTATCTAGTCACTGTGTGATGGACATTTGAATTCCACTTTCAGTTTTGGGGCTATTATGAATTATGGTGCTATGAACATTTGCAGACAAGTCTTTGTATCTACTTAAATTTTTAATTCTCCTGGGTAAATACCTAAGATTGCTGGGTCATATGAGAAATGTATGTTTAATATTATAGGATACTGCTATACTGTTTTACAAAGTGTAGCATTTTTCATTCTCATTAGCAATGTGTGAGAGTTTCATTTGCTCCACATCTGCATCATGATTTGATATTGTCTTCTTAACTTTAGCCATTCTACTGGGTATCTAATAATAGTGTCTCATTGTGGTTTTAATTTGCATTTCCCTGATAATGGTGGTGTGCTTTTTGCCCATTCATATATCTTCTTTTGTGAAATGTTTGTTCACGTATTTGCCCATTTTTAAATTGGGTTGTTTGTTCTTTTATACGTATTCTTATTGGAATTTTAAGAGTGTTTTGTATATTCTATATATAATCTCTCTTTCCAATATATCTTTGCAAGTATTTTCTCCCTGCCTGTGGTGTATCTTCTTAACTATTTTTCAAAGAGCAAAAGTTTTAAATTTTGATGACCTGCCTTTTCAAGTTTTTCTTTCTGGCTTGTGCTTTTTGTATTTAAGAAATCTGCCACCCAAGTCACAGAGATGATATTCTATGTTTTCTTCTAGAAGTTTAATAGTTTTTAGCTATTATGTTTAAGTCGGAACCACTTAGGGTTAATTTTTGTGAATAGTGTGAGTTAACAGTAAGGCCCCCTCCTCACCCCATACAGTTATATAGTAGTTCCAGCACCATTTGCTGAAACAATATCTTTTTCCCTGTTGATTTATTGTAACACCTTTGTCAAAATCAATTGATTATAAAAGGCTGAGGTTTATTACCGGACTGTATTCTGTACCATTGATCTATATGTCCTTCCTTATGTTAGTGTTATACTGTCTTGGTTACTGTAACTTTGTAAGTCTTGAAATCAGGTAATCTAAGTACTCCCATCTCATTCTTCTTTCTCAAGACGGTTTTGTCTGTTCCAAGTCTTTAGCCTTTCTATATTAATTTTAGCATCAGCTTGTTAATTTCTTTAAAAAAAATCTCACTAGAATTTTGATTGGGGTTGCCTCAATCTATGCATCCATTTGGGCAATCTTAACAATATTGAGTCTTCCAGTTCATGGACATGGTATATTGTTCCACTAATATAGTTGTCCCTTAATTTTCTTTGCAATGTTTTATTGCTTTCAGTGCACAGGTATTAAAAATGTTTCGCTAAATTTATTACTGTATATTTTTGATGGTATTGTAAATTTTATAATTATTCTTTGCTACTCTATAAAATCAGAATTGATTTTTATCTTTGTGTCCTATGATTTTGCTAAATTTACTTATTCTAATAGCTTTTTTGTGGATTCTTTTGGATTGTTACATATGACATGTCATCTGCAAATAAAGACAGTTTAATGTCTTGTCTTCATGCTTTTTATTTCTTTTTCTTGCCTTATTCCACCGGTAGGACCTTTGGTACAATGTTGAATAAAAGTGGTGAGAGTGGATAGTCTGGCCTTGTTTCTGTTTGTACATATAAAGCATTGAGCCTTTCACCATTGATGTAGGATGTTATCTGTAGGTTTTTTAAAGGATGTTCATAATAAATTTGAGGAAATTCCCTTCTATTCCTCCGGCTGTTTATAATGAATGCGGCATTTTTGTTTTAATGCTTTTTATCCACGTATTCAAATGACCTATTTTTTCTCTTTTTTTTACTAATATAGTGAATTACATTGATTGATTTTTCTGTGTTAAACTAGCTTTACATTCTCAGGATAAATCCTACTTGGTTATGATATAGTTTTCATTTATATAGGGTTAGATTCAGTTTGCAAAAAAAAATTTTTACTTTATGTTGATGTTCATGAAGGATATTTGTCTGTAGTTTTATTTTCTTGTGATGCCTTTGCCTGGTTTTGGTAACAGGGTAGTACTGGCCTCATAAAATGAGTCAGGAAGTGATTCCTCTTCTTTCTTTATCTTCTGAAAGAGTTTGTGGAGTATGAGTATTATTTCTTTCTTAAAAGTTTTATAGAATTCACTGGCAAAGTCAGTGGGCCTAGAAGGTTTAGAATTACAAATTTGATTTCTTCAATTGATATAGGACTATTCAAATTTTCTGTTTCTCCTGGGCTTAAATTTAGTCATTTGTATCTTTCAACGAATTTGTCCTATTTTTAAATTTTTTGGAATAAAGTTATTTCTAATATTCTGTTGTTATTCTTTTACTGTCTATAGGATCTGAAATGATGTTCCTTTCGTTCTTTTTTTTTGTTTTTAACTGAAGCATACTTGACATAGAACATTATTAGTTTCAGGTATCCAACATAATGATTTGATATTTGTATATATTGCAAAATGCTCACCACAGTTAACATCTATCATCATACATAGTTATAAAATTATTTTCTTCTTGTGATGAGAACTTTAAAATATCTACCCACTTAGCAGTTTTCAAATATGCAGTACAGTATTAACTATAGTCACCATGCTGTATAGTCTATCCCCATGACTTAGTTTTCGACTGGAAGTTTTTAACTTTTGACCCTGTTCACCCATTTTACCCACCCACCCCTCATTCTTTTTTTGTTTTGTTTTTTAAGATTTTATTTATTTGACAGTGAGAGACACAGCGAGAGAGGGAACACAAGCAGGGGGGAGTGGGAGAGGGAGAAGCAGGCTTCCTGCTGAGCAGAGAGCCCAAAGCGGGGCTGGATCCCAGGACCCTGGGATCATGACCTGAGCTGAAGGCAGACGTTTAATGACTGAGCCACCCAGGCGCCCCTCTTCATTCTGGACATTGACAGTTGTTGCCTTTTTTTTCTTTTCCCCTCATTGACCCCAATTAGATATTTATCAATTTTGTTAATCTTTTCAAAGAACCAACTTTTAGTTTTATTGATTTTCTTTATTGTTTGTTCATTTTTTTATTTCATAAGTTATTTTAGCTTTATTATTTTCTGCCTTATACTATTGATTTTATTTCATCTTTTTCCTGCCTAATTTTAGATAGAGATTCCACATCTTTGAGTTTTAGATTTTTTGTATTTTTCTAGTAGAAACATTTAAAGTTATGAATTTCATTGTTAAGTATTGTAGCTGCATTTCATGAATTTTGATATTTTTATAATCACTTAGTTAAAAATGTTTTCTAATCTGTATTTCTTTGTTAATTTATGGAATTTGAAGCATGTGTTTTTTATTTCCAAGTATTTGGGGTTTTCTTAGAAGTTTTCTTATTGTTGCTGATTTCTAATTCTACATTGTTCAAAGATTATCTTATAGGATTTCAAACTTAAAATTTATTGAGACTTGTTTTATGGTATGTCCTGGTAAACATACCATGTACACTTGAAAAGAATATGTATTTTACCATTTGGGAATAGCAGTTTATAAGTAGAAATTAAGTCAAGATGGTTTTAATAGTGTTGTTCATGTATTCTTTGTCTTTACTGATTTTGTGTTTTGTTTTGATCTATTTCTATTATTTATAGGGAGAGCTGTTATAATCTCTAAATAGAATTGTGGATTTGTCTTAGCTACTTTTAATTGTCAATTTTTGCTTCATATAGATATCTATAATTGTTTTGTCTTTCCTATTAAAATCTTTCATCTTGAAATCAGTCTTATCTGATATTACTGAAGTCAGTGCCTTCTTATGCTCTCTGTTTACAAAGTATATCCTTATCCATGCATTTACTTCCAGTCTGTCTGTGTCTTAATATTTAAAGTACATCACTCTTAGTATATAGTTCTTTTTTTTAAAAACCTATTCTGACCATCCTGTCCTTTAATTGGAATATTTAGTCCATTAACTGAATGAGGTGGAGGAGGACTACAAACTCAATACCTTGTGAACCTATTTCCTTAGAATAAGGTTCTTCATATCATACTGATGTCTGTATTAAGGCCACAAACCATGTGAGGTCTGACTTGAGGGTTTTTTCCTCCTCTCTACCTAATGTTAAAGTCAAGTCAGACAAGTTTCTCTGTTGTCTTTCTCTGCCAAGGGCAGGTTTTTTTCCCCCTCCAGTTCATTTTTTTCAGTAAGGGTGTAACTGTGTCTCAGCTTTTGTTGGGCTCCTCACATTGGACATGCCCTGGCTTTGTCCTTTGTCCATCAAGGAGAAACTCGGGTTCTCTAGTTTTTTCCATGCTTATGTCTCTAGATTTTAGCCCTCACATCATTTTGGCCTTTGAGGATTTATTTTACTTTCTTATTAGCTCAGTAGTACATTTGGTGTCTTTGTGCACCTTAAGTGCAGATGCACCATAGTAGAGTGCACAGATTGGTGTGTAGAGTACAGGCTGGATTTTCATCCCTCCTTGTCTTTTCCATTAGGTATCTTTTTGTAGCTATGTGATTGCCCTGTAAGCCTGTGTTGTAGTATTTTTGAAAGGTTTTTTTTTTTTTGTCTAATGACTCAATGGCATCCCATATAGTCTTTTCAGATTTGTTTTCCTCATTAACTCAATTATGTTATGGCCAGCTGCCTGTAAAATTACATTTTTCTTCTTGGTTTATATCCCAATAGTGTTTGCTTCTTTTTAATAGTAAAGAATCAGTAGTAGCTTTCACTTCTTTGTGGTCAGCTTGATGCTCTGAAAGGCTTTTCAGATGCAAAACAGTCATCTCCTGGATAAACTTTTTAATGCATTGCTGGGCTTGAAATAAGTACATGAAATTTTTGAGGTTCCTTCTCCTCCCCTCTGCTACTCTCCACTCCTCTGTCCACCAGCCCCCCCCACCTCTTCTGACTATTTCTCCCTCAAAAAAATGAACTTTAACCAGAATGGGACTAGCCAGCAGCAAACAAAGGCAAAAGGCAGTTTTGTGTTCAAAGGCGAATTATCATTATCAGTGATTAAATTGGTGGCAAGGCCTTAGGCCTGTAGCAAGGTATGTGTACTGAACTTAGATTTATATATTAAGTTGGACCCTTGAAAGGGGATAAAGTGGTGCCAAAATGGTAGAGCCTCTTGGCTTCCAGCAAAAAAGTAAATTAAAGCCTTCTCTGATGAATAGCAAGCATAATTTAGGGCCTTGAAAATCCTGCAGATTCACATCACCAAATGAGTGCTCATAATTTTAAAAATAACAAGTACACAAATAATGAAACAAGATGTCATCAGTGAGCACTAACAGAAACAATAAATTACCTATTTGACTTAGACCTTCCCAAGGACTTAAGATACTGGAACTGGATGGGAATATAAAATAATTATGTATGAAATGTTTAAAGAAATGAAAAATAGAGTAACAAAATAGCAAACAAGAGTATGACAAATGACGAAGGCAGATTGAAGAAGACTCAGGTAAAACTTTTAATATTGAAGAAAAACTTTTGTGATCTAAAATTTAGTGGATGTGTAAAACAGTAAATTAGACCTAGCTAAGAAAAGAATTAGCAAATTGGCAGTTAGGTTTGAAGAAATTTTTAAGAATGTAGAGAAACAAGGAAGTGAGAATATTAAAAAAGAAGTTAAAGGATGGGATGAAACATCAGGGTGTTAAATCAATCCCAGGAAAACAGAATAGAGAAGATGGAACAGAGGCAATAATGAAGATCATCTATTTGAGAATTTTTTTGGAATTAATGGAAGACATGAGTCCATTGATACAGCAAGCCCCAACATATACCAGTCAAAAAAAAAATTTTTTTTAGGCATACTGTGTAGTCCCAGAGACAGATTATCTCCAAAGCAGCTTGAGAAGTATAAAATAGACTGATAAACTTAACTTCTCAACAGTAAAAATGTAAGCCAGAGGATGGTAGAATATTATTTTTTAAAAATTGAGCCAAAATAACAGCAATCCTATGATTATATGTCAGCAAAAGTACCTTTCAAGAACAAGGACAAACAAAAGACATTTTCAGACAAAACCAGAATGTTTTCTACCAATAGATCTTTGCTGAGGTTCTTCGTTGAAAGTTTTCATTAACAGAATGAAAAGGTAACCTACCCAATGGGAGAAGATACTTGCAAACATATATATCTGATGAAAGGTTAATATCCAAAATATGTAAAGAACTCATACAACTCAGCAACTACAGATGCATCAAAAGGTGCTCAACATCACTAGTCATCAGGGAAATGGAAATCAAAACCACAATGAAAGCACCTCACACCTGTTAGAATGACTTTTATCTGAAAGGCAAGAGAAAACAAGTGTTGGCAAAGATGTAGAGAAAAGGGAAGCCTCATTCACTGTTGGTGGGAATGTAAATTGATGTAGCCACTATGGAAAACAGTATGGAAGTTCCTCGTAAAATTAAAGATAGTGCTACCATAATATCCAGCAATTCTGCCTCTCTGTATTTATTCAGAGAAAACAAAAACACTAACTTGAAAAGATATCTACACCCCCATGTTCATTGCAGCTTTATTTACAATAGCAAGACATGGGAGCAATCTAAATGTCCATTGATGGATGAATGGAGAAAGTGTGTGTGTGTGTGTGTGTGTGTGTGTGTGTGTGTGTGTGTGTGTGTGAAATGGAATATTATTCAGCCATGAAAGAGAATGAAATCTTGCTATTTGTGACAACAAAGATGGATCCTTGGGACATTATGCTAAGTGAAGTAAGTCAGACAAAGAAAGACTAATACCATATGATCTCACTTATATGTAGAATCTGAAAGTAAAACGTAACAAAAAACTGAACCCATAAATATAGAGAACAGATTCGTGGTTGCCAGAGGAGGGGAGTGGGGGCTGGGCAAAGTGGGTAAATGTGGTCAAAAGGTATAAGCTTCCACTTATAAAATAAATAAGTCATGGGGATGTAATGTATAGCGTGGTGACTATAGTTAATAGTACTGTATTATATATTTGAAAGTTGTTGAGGGAATAAATGTTAAAAGACCTTATCATAAAAAAAGTTGGTGACTATGGGAGGTGATAAATGTTAACTGGACTTAATGTGGTGATCATTTCCTAATATATACGAATATCAAATCATTATATTTTACACTTGAAACTAATATAATGTTATAATGGGAATTGCATGTCAGTTTTAAAAAGTTGAACAAGTATTTGCATATAAAGCAAGTCTCAACAAATTTCAGTCACATATCATCAGAGTGTCCACATTCTTACCAATTTGCAATTAAACTAAAACTAAATTGCAAAAATAATTATAAATGAACCCATACACTTGAGTATTTTAGAAACATAAGGCACATGAGATACCATTTTACTCCCAGTAGGTTGGCAAAAATAAGAAATCTTATAGGAGAATGTAGATCAAAGGGAATTCTTACACACTTGTGGTAGGAATATAAAGTAAATCAATTAGAAATGGGATGGAAGTCAGTTTGGTGTTATTTTGCAAAGTGGAACATTTGAATCCCTGCTGGCCTGGCACTTGCAGTCTTGGGAATGTCCTCTAGAAAATCTCTTCTCCACAGGTGCTGTGAGACTGAAAGACTGAATGTTCATAGTCTACTTGTTAAAGGCACAAAGTGGAAACAGCTCAAATACCCATATGCATATGTATAATGTGCTTATACAATACAGTATTCTATAACAATAAAAATGAATGAAGTACAGGTATACTTATGATGAATGTCAGAGATACGATAGCTAGTGAAGTAACGCAATTTTCAGGAAACTGTATGTAGTATGAAACACTTAAAGCCCCAAAACAAATGAGACTAAAAATATATTATTTAGGAGTATATGCATAAGTGATAAAATGAAAAAAAATTTTCAGAGAATAGTAAGCGCCAAATACAGGATCATGGTTACCTCTAGGGTGGCAGGTAAGGGGATATGTTTGAGGAGGGGTAGCGTTGGTTCTTAAGTTGGATAGGGGATTAAAGGTGTTTGTTTCATTGCACTTCATATCCATTACACATGGCTTCTTATATATCAAATATTACATTGCAATGTAAAAAGTAAAAAGATTCAGTTATAAAATAATACCTGTTTTCCTACAAAAGGGTACTAAATGGAAGTATAGCTGTTCTGAGATACACAAATGGAATTAACTTCAATGTAATAATTTATTGATATTTAAATAGGTCTATTGAATGAATTAAGTAAGACCTGATTCTTGATTAATATAAATTCAAGGAGTTTTTATGGTTGCATTTACTATGTAGTTTTAATAACATTTCAGTCTCTAATGCCCAATATATAGAAAATTTTTAACATTTGTTTCCTTTTTTTTTTTTTTTTGTCATTGGGAAGGAATCTGCCTTTTAAAGATATCTGTGTTCTACTTAAAAATGATTGTTTTATATTACAAAAAGTGCCTAATGTGGCTCTCGTTTATACCACCATATGTAGCAGTATTCAGTTTCTTTTGTGCAGACTAAACACTTCAGTTAGTGTTGAACAAAGAAAATTATATGCTCTCGTTATGTGTGCTTTAATTTAGATGCTTAATGGCTTTTAATGTTACAAAATAAGTTTATTATTATATTATGATCTCATTTGTATTATATTGTCTTGCTCTTCCATATTTGTGGTGATATGGTCATGGTTTACGAAAACAATAATCCCTAAGAAATAGGTCATTAACAGTAGTTAACGATTACTTGTGATCTATGGTAATGACTGATTTCTTTGGGATTATTGCAGTTATAAACCATAATTACAGATTATTACAGCAATAATTATTTTGTTAAAGGAAAAAATGTTCTGTGCTTGAACAGCTGCTAAAACAAGTGCCCTGAACATTTCAGAATAAATAGAAAAATGGAAAATTATAATGGAAATTTAGTCTCATTATAAAGATGAGATTCAAAATGAATTTATAGATGTGAAACTTATGTATTGGATATTTAAATTTCTAAATGTAATTTTGATTTATGGATTTACATTGTTCTTTAAACTTTGTGGACAAAATTCTATAACCAAAGTAACATTTATTATTTTGAATATTGTCCGTCTAAAATTGTTGAGGGTTAGGGAAAGGATATGTATGAGAAATATTATTTTCTCATATTATTTCTCATTCAGTTAAATATGAAAATTATGTTTGATAGTTTAATAATCCTTTATATTCCAATGTTGATTTCTAACACTAATCCTAATTTATTCAGTCAGTGGTTGTTAAGTTTCTAAGGGTTAAGAAATGCCTGCTTTTGTTTCTTGTATGATAGAAGTCAGTGCTTTCTAAAACAAGGAGAGTAAATATTCTATTTTTCCTCCGAATAAACAAACTTCCATTCAGAATTTACCATAATTGGAGAAAAAAATACTCACAATTGATCCCATGTTATTTTTGCATAGTGTTTCTTGATATATGAACCTTAATTTCAGAGTCACAGAATAAAAGGAATTAAACAATAAAAAATTTAAATTTGAGAAATTCATGTCTTACATTTAGTATCTTTTATCTTTTTATTATTGGACAGTGATACTCATCAACTGCACTGAAAAAAACATTTTTCTCCTAGTGAGGTTCAATCCTTTGGGCATGGGGTCTCCCCCTTCTCACCCTACCCCATACATACACATATTTAGTTATAGCCCTATGGCAAAACACGACACATAGAAAGGCACATGCTTTTCTAAGTGTGTTTTATTTAGAAATTTTATTTTCACTTTACAGTTTTTTGCTTTGTTTGACAAACAGCATTACGAAAATATATATGGCTAATGGTAATTAGCTCTAATTGCAACGAGTATCTGGTAGAGACAAAAGAACTTAAAAATTTTTAAATATTGTGACTTAATTTTCATGAGGAGCTTTTAAAGTAAAACTTAACGATGAACATATAAAAGTAACATTGGTATGTTTTGGTTTTCGTAGGTTTGATATAGAAGAACTAAAAAGAGGATGGCTATTTTATAATAATAGTAGTAATAGTCAACATTTAGTGAGCACTTGTAGGAAGCATTATTATGAGTACTTTACATGCAAAGTACTATTTAGTGCTTGTCACAAGCCTGTGAGCCAGGTATAATTATTACCCTCATATTTATAAATAAGAGAATTAAAAATGAGAAATTAAGTAACTAGCATTATTAATAGTACAGGCAGGATTTGGACCAAGCCTATGCTCGTGGTAGCTAAATTGTACTGCCTCCATTTTTTTTAATATTGATATTTCAACAGAGAAATACAAAAATTACATGCATGGTGAATTCTTTGACTATTTTCAAGTAGGCTTGTTTTTATCCAGAGTTAGTAGGCAGATGTTTCTGTGTTTACATTAGCGATGAACCCCCAAAATAAGTTTTCTTATTTTAAATTCAGCTGTTCAACACATACTCATTTCATGTGTCACATATACTTGGTTTTATCGTGAGTGGTTTGGGAATCAAAGGAAGTATGAAAGACCCTAGACCTGATCCCAAAGGTAGATGCAGTCTCATCTGTGGTCAAAACTTGGGAGACAGGGAAAAGTTCCGGATTGGGAATTAAAATGTGTTAAACACTTGAGAGATTCTTGGATCATAAGATATTGTTGGATCATCAAGGTTTGTCCAGCTAATAGACAACTGTGCTGTTTGAGTATTCCCTTTCATCCATCTTGAGAGGTAGTGGTATGTATCTCCTAATGGTATGAGAACAGACTCTTGTAACTCCATTGCCTGTATGGAATCATATCTCTGCAGTTTTTAATAGGAACATTTGTGACATTAGATGAATGTAAGTATAGGTAATAGATACAATGTTTAGAATAGTACCTAGTACACAGAAAATATCATATAAATGTTTGCTATTATTTTTAGTAATAGTCAAACTTGCTTTAAGAAAAACCAGTATCTAGAAATCTAAATTGATAAAACATATAAAGAAGGTTATTATTTAAGAAGGTTATTATTTACATTTAAATAATATTTTTCATCTTGAGAAAATTTGCAGTATGATATTTTTTAAGTAATGACTTCCATTAATGGGGCAGGTAAATTATTACACTGCATTCACCAAAAATTATACTTGTAGTTTTTCAGAGTCACATCCATTACTCAAAATGTGTATGTCCCGTGCACAGTTGCAGCATAATCTATTAATAATGACTTCTGTAAGATTCTGAGAAATAGAGTCAAATTTTCTTATTCAGTATTTATGTTCTATAAAGTTGCGGTGAACACTGAATTAGCAAATGTTAAACTATTGTTTCTAGGGTGAATATAGGTTAAGTTCCTGCAGCCTCCTGTCACAACATTTTCATTGACTGATGAACATATAACCTTGTTTTATATGTGTTTCTGTTTAAAGACACCTTGTTTATTATATATTATTGATTCATTAACATTGAACTCATAGCCAGCATCCCTAACACTCATGCCTGGATGAAGCTTATCTAACACATGTATTTTCAGTATGAGACACATAACAGCCTTTTTTTCATGGAGGGATACTATGCAGCACTTTACTATTCTTGGGGAGTATTTTAAACAGTAAAATCACCAACAGAAAGCACAAAAGTGCAAAAAAAAGGAACACATTGGGCTACTCAGATTATTTTGTTGTGCATCTATGCTATGAATGGTCACAAGTATTTCTGGAGTTACAAATTTTACCAAGTAGACAAATTTTCAAGTAGGAGAATCTCCCATCCAAGTACTAACCAGGCCCGACCCTGCTTAGCTTCCGAGATCAGATGAGATCAGGCGCATTCAGGGTGGTAGGCCGTAGACTATCTGCAAATAACGAGGATAGACTTCATCACATCTTGTGTTGAGTATGCTTTGGGTTAGTTTTGTTTTATTTAAGCAATAAAAATATAATTACCATTAACATTCACTTTTAGTAATGACTCTACATTTTAATATTTAATGTGATAATAAAATGTTAACTTTTTCTTGCCTGTTTCATGCTATCTTTTCTATGTAATGATTTTTTAATCCAGTAACCCATGTCCTTTGATAACTTACTATGTGCTAGGCACTGCTTTAGGCTCTGGAGATGCAATAGACAACCAAACAGAAAAAATAACTGCTATCATGCAGTTGATATTCTATTGGAATAGACAGGTAACAAAGCAAGATAAATAAGTAAAATATATATTATATTAGGAAGTGATAAGTTCTAAAATTTAAAAAAAAAGCAGGGAAGGGGGGATATGATATGTTACGATATGATATGAAATGTTGGCAGATTATGTTCTCGTTATCTCTTACCAAAACTTAGTAGCTTATCAAATAACAGTCATTGTATTATCATCTCTCTGTGTTCTCTGAGATTTGTTAAGTCTCAGCTGGTTGATTCTCATTTGGGATCTTTCAGGCATTGTAATCAGATGACAGCTGGCGCTGAAGTCACCTGAGTGATTATTTACTCACAAGTCTGGTATCTGGGCTGAAATGTTCAATGAATGGGCTCTCGGTGGACATTTTTCTCCCTTGCTAGCTTGGGCCTCCTCATAGTATGATAGTATCATGGTGATTGGCTTCCCCAGAGTGAACATTTTCCTAAGAGACTGAAAGAAACTGCCAGTTCTCTTAAAGGCTAATCCCAGTACTGGAATGATGTCAATTCCACCGTATTCTGTTGGTCAGAAAAGTTACAATCCAGCCCATACTTAGAAAGGTTTGGAAGAATAGACTCCATTTTTTGATGGCTTGTGCGTACATGGGGGGAAGGAATTGATGATGGTTAACTGGAAGGCCTTACTGAAAAGGTGAATACAAAGTGAGACTGGTCAGCATGGTTGTATCTTTCTCCAGTTATATTAAATTTTGTGAGTATAGGCAAAGACTACCTGGGGAATTGGATTTAAACAATTATGGTTGTAAGATGAGTATGTCAGAGCAAGAGAGGAGTTGAAGTGGTATGCAAGACAGAGATTTTAACGATTGAGGATTGAGCAAAGAAGTGTAGCTAGCTAAGCAGGATAGAGAAGACATTAAGCTTGTAAGAGACTGAAGAAATGGCAGATCCCAAAAAACTGTTAGTACTAATAAGAGATTAACAAAGGTGCAGGATACAGGATCAATAAAATCAATAGTATGCTTATATATTGCCAATTAATCAAAACTGAAAATCAGTTCAATTTAAAATAGCATCAAAAAGAATAAAATACTTAGGTATAAGTTTAAAAAAAGAAGCATTATACTTAGATACCACTGTAAACCATTGTCGAAAGAAATTAGAGATCTACATGTGGAGACACCTATGGTCATGGATCAGAAGACTTAATGTTGGTAAGATGACAGTACTCCCCAAATTGACCTACAGATTCTGCACAATCTCTGTTTAAGTCCCAGCTGGCTTCTTTGCAGGAATTGACACACTGATCCTGAAATTCATAAGGAAATCCGGGAAACCCAGAATATTCAAAATAAGCTTGAAAAAGAATGAAGTTTAAAGATTCACACCTTCTGATTTCAAAATTTATTAAAAAGCAACAGTAATCAAGACTGTGGAATTGGCATGAAGATAGACATTAGATCAGTAAAATAGAATTGAGAGTCCAGGAAATCCTCCAATTTATAATCATTTGCTCTTTGACAAGAGTGGCAAGACAATTCAATGTCGAAAGGATAGTCTTTTTGACAAATGGTGCTGAGACAGTTGGATACCACATGCAAAGAATGAAGTTGAACCACTGTCTCCCACCATACACAAAAATTAAATCAAGATGAATCATAGACCTAAATGTAAGAGTTAAAACTATGAAACTCAGAAGAAAACATGAGTTTTGGTTGGGCAGTGATTTCTTAGATATGCACCAAAAGCTAAAGTGACAAAAGAAAAATTCAAAATTTGGACTACATCAGTTAAAAGTCTTAGACTACTTCAAAGGATACTATCAAGAAAGTGAAAATACAACCCAGAAAGTGGGAGGAAATATTTGCAAATTCTATATCTGATAAGGAACTTGCATCTACAATACATAAAGAACTCTTAGAGCTCACTAATAAAAAAAAAACATAACTCAATTAAAAATGAGCAGAGGAGGGGTGCCTGGGTGGCTCAGTCGGTTAAGTGTCCAATTCTTGGTTTCGGCTCACATCCCGATCTCAGGGTTGTGGGATTGAGCCCCGAGTTGGGCTCCATACTCAGTGCAGGGTCTGCTTGAGATTCTCTCTCCCTCACTTTCTCCTTCCCATTCAGCCCCTCTCCCTGCTTGTTTGTGCTCTCTCTCTCTCTAATAAATAAAATCTTAAAAATGAGCAAAGGATTTGAATAGACTTTTCTCCAAAGAAGATATGTAAATGGCCAGTAAGCATATGTGAGGATGGTCAACACCATTAGTCATCAGGGAAGGACATGTCATAATTACAAGATACCACTTCACATTCACTCGGATGGATATAATAAAAAAGACATAATAACAAGTGTTGAGAAGGATTTGGACCTTTATATTGCTGGTGGGAATGTAAGTGGTACAGCTGCTCTGGAAAGCAGTTTAGCCCTTCCTCAAAATGTTAAAAATCTAGGTATCATATGACTCAGTAATTCCAATTGTGGATATATCCAAGAGAAATTAAAACATATCCACATAAAAACTGCACAAATATTCATAGCAGTATAATTTTTTTAAGTTTTTATTTAAATTCCAGTTAGTTAACATACAGTATAATATTAGTTTCAGGTGTACAATATAGTGGTTGAACACTTCCCCATTCAGCACCCAGTGCTCATCACAAGTGCACTTCTTAATCCCCACCACCTATTTAACTCCTCCCCTCACCCACCACCCCTCTGGTAACTGTCAGTTTGTTCTCTATACTTAAGAGTCTGTTTCTTGGTTTGCCTCTTTTTTTTCCCCCTTTGCTCATTTGTTTTTTTCTTAAATTCCACATATGTGTGAACTCATGGTATTTGTCTGACTGACTTATTTCACTTAGCATAATACTCTTCTAGCTCCATTCATGTCATTGCAAATGGCAAGATTCCATTCTTTTTTATGGCTGAGTAATATTCTATCATATATATATACATATATATCCCCCATGTCTTCTTATCCATTCGTTGGTCAGTAGACACTTGGGCTTCTGAGAAGCAGCATTAATTTTAAAGCCAAAATATAGAAACAACCCAAATGCCCATCAGCTGATGAATAGATAAATAAAATTTGATATGTCCAACAATGGAATTTTTTTTAGTATAGTTGATGCACAGTGTTCCATTAGTTTCACGTATACAGCATAATAATTCAACTTTCTCTATACCTTATGGTATCCTCACCACAAGTGTGGTTACCATCTGTGACCATACAATGGTATTATAGTTCATTGACTATAATCCCTATACTGTGCCTTTTATTCCCATGACTTTTTCATTTCCATAACTGGAGGCTTGTGTTTCCCCCTCCCCTTCACCCATTTAGCCCATCCTCCAACCCCCTCCCCTCTGGCAACCATCAGTTCAAACAATGGAATGGTTTTTTGGCTATAAAAAATGAAATACCAATATAAACTCCCAATAGGGATGATCCTAAAGCACATTATGCTAAGTGAAAGAAGACAATTATAAAGACCACATGTTAAATGATTCTATTCGAATGAAATGTCCAGAATGGGGAAAATCTGAAGAGACATGAAGTAGATTAGTAGTTACTTAGGACTGGGGGTGGGGTTAAGGGGTATAGAGTGGAATTTCTTTTGGGAGAGATTGAAATGTTATAAAATTAGGTCATGGTGGTGGTTGTACAACCCTGTGAATTTATTTAAAAAAACGAGTCATATACTTTGAGTGGGTGAATTGTATGGTATGTGAATTATATTTCAGTAAAGTTGTTTAAAAAAGAAAAGTGATAGGTTCATGTGATAGAGATTCCCAGTAAAAGGAAGGATTGTTGGAGTTGGAAGATTCATCTTTGTACATATTGAAATTACTGCTGATTATGATAGAAATACTATTGGAAAAAGTGTCAGCAAGCCTGAAACTAACATCTTCAAAAAATAAGGGAAAATAACCTGAGGGAGAGTAGATTATTGCAACCAGAAGGGGTATGTGGTAGTATAGTTTGATGATATAAGATATAAAGCTGAGTGCTTTTATGATGGAGAGGGAGTTTGTTTTGGAAGTGGAAATGAGGAACATCAAGAACACCTACTTTCATGTTGGAATCCTGAGATGGAAGAGGTGTGGAAGAGAAATCACTTAAGAGGAAGTAGGGTCGTCAGGGGATAGTGTATGTTATTAATAGACTTTTATATTAATCATAAAACAATTCTGAAATATATAGGTAACTTTCTTAATACCTTCTGTTTCCTACATGGGCTTTTTGTTCTGTTACTTTTTTTTCTTTTTTACACTAATTATACATATCTTGAAGCTTGAGTCTGTTTTATGAATTACTTAATCAAACTGGTGTTTTCACCAATTTGGCTGTTTGACATTGTTAATGTCCAAGGCTACATAATTGGTCTGTTCTGATTTATTCATTGTTTTATGATAGAATAGGGGATGTGGATACTTGCCAAGTTGTATTTCTAACTTACAGGAAGTTTGTCACCTCACTAGGCTGATGTCTCTCCAGAAGTCAGAGGGAGTTGATAAGTTGTAATGATTGCTAGTATTCACAGTATGAATATAGGAAGAATGTGCTCTTTTTCTGTAGGTATTTATCCTTCCTAAGTCTTCCAGTTAGCACGGACAGCCTCTTTTATGACTGTTCCAGTCAATACCTTGTGAAAAATACTTCAGTTCACTTGAGAAGGTTTCTCAATACAGAAATGTGATTGATTTTGGTAATATGAAATATCCTGGTCATCTTTGAAAAATCAGTCCCTAAAAATAGCACAAAATTTCTTTTTAGCAAGATAATTGGTATGTTGTTAATTATTCATAAAGGTCTTAAAATTTTTGGAGAATCTGATACATAGATCAGTGAATCTAGAGATGTAAAATAATAGGCTTAAATAAAAATCATTCAATAAATAACTCCATGTCTGAACCACTCAATTTTGGCTGCCCCAAAATAAGATTGGTGAAAACTGTAGATTCCACGTGTGCCACTGTTGTAAAGTTATTTAATCCCTTGCTAATATTGTCCATGAAGTTGATTTGGTCGTCAAACTATGTGATTTGAATGGTGACAGTCTTGGATTTTAAAAAGTTATGCATAAAAATACAAAGGCAATAAATTTATTACCATCTATTATGGTTCAAGCAGAACTAATACTAAAAATGACTGGTATGATCATGACATTGACCATTCAGAAAAGATGCTGCTCATTGGATCATATTAGTACTTACTAACAGCCCTGGATCTAGACATTACTTTCGGTGTTTTGTTACCAAATTTAATTTTAATCATAAGTCTTCACAATAGATCTTATTTTCTCCATTTTTCAAATGAAAACCCTAAGATGTAAAGAGGTAAATAACTTAGGCAAGATCACATAGCAAATTGTTTGAACTAGGATTTGAACATAGTTTTTTCTGGCTCTAAAGTCTGTCATTTTTACTGTTATACTGCCTTGCTAAACTTAAAACCCACTCTCCACTCTGTCAGGGACTGAGTTCACAGTAGTTTATCACTTGTTTGGAAGAACAGATATTTTGCCAGTTTTAGAATTTTCTGCAAAATAAGCATTGTTTCTATCAATACTTTCTAAACATTTTTCTTTCTTGTTACATATTAGGACGTCTTGCATGGCTGGTATACTTAGTTGGGACAGTTGTTGGAGGAAGGTTAACATACACCAGTACAGATGAACACGATGCTATGGATGGAGAACTATCCTGCCGGTAAGTAATGGCCACAAAATTGACAGACGAAGTAGTTAAGAGATTTAGTTATTGAACTGGTATTATGAGTTAAAACATTTTGTACCTGGCCTTTTGAGGAAGGTATTATTTTCTTTTTATTGGTGAGAAAACCAGGGCATAGAGGTTAACTGATTTGTAGAAGTCAAATCTCTAGTAAGTATTATGGTCAAATATATTTTAAACCTGCATTCAAATAGTGTGATGAAGATTAGGTTGCTTTTTATTTCTTAGGACCTGCTTTAGCAGGCAAAATTGCTGTGTATTGGGTGGTGGCAAAATTGGGGTGAAGTATATCTAGTCAAAAAGCAATGGATAGTCAATTACCCAATACAAGCTTTGTTTATGATTGTTGACTAGATTTTTCACCTCATGACCATAGTCTTAATAAGAAGCAATGAATTACTTGCCTTAACACTGAGGAAAATTCCTACATGTGAATAATACATGTGAGTTGGTTTTCTATATATTTTAATTTATTTTTTATAACATTTTTCTTTATAACTAATTAATATATGTTTTTATTGAACACTTAACTATTTCAAATAAAAAGAAAAGTCATATATTAATTTGGAGATAACTATTTGTCATTTTGCTAAATACCTTTGAGTCTTCTTAATTAATGCTTGAGGGTATATGTACATTATAGGTCTTTTTCAACATTTTTTGAACAAAAATTATATTATACTATAATACTGTTTTGTAAACTAAAATGGAGATAATAATACCTAATTCATTTTGGGCTATTATAAGGATTAAATGAGTCAATGTTTTTAAGATGCTTAGGACAATGCCTGGCAAATAGTAAGCACTATATTACCACACATCCCTCTCCCACCAACCCCCCCCCACAAACACTTTTTTTTTTTAAATCAAGCATAGTACTGTGAACATTTTACCTAGACATTAAATATTCTAAGCTGTACCATAATTTTTTTTTTTTTAAGATTTTATTTATTTGAGAGAGACAGCGAGAGAGAGCACAGGTGGTGGGGAGGAGAGGGAGAAGCAGGCTCCCTGGTGAGCAGGGAGCCCGACGTGGGGCTCGATCCAGGACCCTGGGATCATGCTCTGAGCCGAAGGCCGACGCTTAACCGACTGAGCCACCCAGGCACCCCAGCTGTACCATAATTTAAACATACCCCAGTTTTTGGAATTTTGGCTTGTTTCTCAATTTTTGTATATTGTAAACTGCTTTGAGGTGAATGTTCTTTTAGTTATATCTTTATGTAGGTCAAAATAATTTCATTAGAGTTAATTCCTAAAGGCTGAATAGCTGGGTTGAATGGTCTGCAGCATTTTAAAGAGTCACCAAATGACCTTCTGGAAGAATTGTACCAGTTTATTCTCTGAACTCAAAGGCTCTGAGACTTAACCATTTTTTCTGCAGTTGAACACTAGATAATAGTGTTCTTATCTTTGCCAGCTTATAGATAACAAATGTCTTGTTTTGATTTCTATTGCTTTGGTTACAAGTGGTGTCAAATATTTTTTCCATTCCAATTTTTCCCAATTGTATTTTCTCTTTGTGGTTTTTAAATATATATAGATTGTATCATTTAGCTGCTTTTCTTTTGTGATTATCTTTCTTAATTTATCTATAAGAACTCAGGGTATATCAAAATCTTAATATTTAGTATTCATTTTGAAAATGTTTTCTCCATGTTTTTAATTTGTTTTAGAAATTTCTCTTTTAATGGATTTCAATATTTATATATTGAGATCTATGAATTTTTCCCTTCATATTTTCCCCTTTGTTCATGCTTAGAAAGGTTGTTCCACATCTAGATAATAAAAATATTCACCTAGATTTTCTCCTAGTTCTTTTATGGTTTCATGGTTTTTATGGTTTAATGGTTTTTATATTTAATTTTTAATACATTTGACATTTGTTTGATATACTTTTTCTGAAGTTTCCATTGTGTTAACCAGTTAATGCAAACCCCACCCTTTACTGATTTGAAATGCTGCTTATATCTTTACACAGTATTCTTAGGTCTTTTTCTGAGCCTTTCATTCTTTTCCACTGATCTTAGAAGTCTGTTTTCCTCTGTCTAGAATAGAAATATAAGGGAAGTAATCCCTTGCTTCTTACTAAGGCTGTGGTCTTGAAGTAAAAAATCTAGTCAACGATCATAAACAAAGCTTGTATTGGGTAACTGACTATCCATTGCTTTTTGACCAGATATATGTCACCTCAATTTTGCTACCACCCAATACATACCACTATCACCCTACCAAAGTCCTTAAAATTATTAGACCTAGTTGTGGCATTTTCCTTCTTTGCTATTCTTAAATATATCCCCGAGTATTTAATAAATTTGTTGCCATTCTGAATAGAAATTTTCTCTTCATTTCATACTCTTTTTAACCTTTAAACTAGCCCTTGTTTTAGTGAAACTTGAGTCTGAATGGAACGTAAATATTTTTAGCTTTCCTAAGATTTATTTCTAGTATCAAATAACTTTATGAATGGGGGCATTCTTAGAATGCTTTCGTTAATTTTAAACAGTGAATAATTTACCTCTGTGCCATCTTTTAATATAACATTACATAATTTAGTAAAGTGAAAAGTAGGTATACTTTTTTGCTGTAGTTTGATTTTTGAAAGTTTTCATCATCAAGTAGAGAAATACTCACTGGCATTATTTTCCTGAGAAATATATAACAGGAAATAAACAAAAGCAGGTGTATATTTGCTAAGGAAATAAATAAAAGCAGGTGTATATTTGCCAAGTACAAAATTTTAATTTTTTCTTTAAGCAACAAACATATTTAACTTTAAATAAGATTTGATTTGTGTTTTAGCCATTCCCTAGAAAACAAAGTGTTAGGTGAAGTTGATGGTCTAAGGCTTTATTGAGGGGTGGGGAGAACACTGCATTTTCAAGGAAGAAAAAATGAAGGAAAAGGAAGAGTGAGAGAATAAGAGAAAACAAATAGAGTCAGTGCTCCTAATTCACAGATTTCATTTTTGCAGATTTGTGTACTTGCTAAAATTTATTTGTAATCCCAAAGCCAATACTGATGGTGCTACTGCAGTCATTTTTGGATATGTGCTTGGTGGTGAAAAATTTGAGTTGCCTGATACCCACTTTCCCAGCTGAGGTTGAACAGATACTCTGCCTTCTTGTTTCATACTCTCATGCTGTAAATAAGTGTCCTTTTCATTGTGTGTGCCATATAGCTCACATTTTTGTGCTTTTTGTTAGTGGTTTTGCTGTTTTACAGTGGCCCCTGTTACAGTGCTGTAGTGCTGTCTAGTGTTCCTAAGCACAACAACAAAGCTGTAAAGTCCCTTACAGAGAGAATGTATATATTAGGTCAGCCTCGTTCAGGCACAAGTTGTTGTGCTTTTGGCCATGAGTCAATGTTAATGAATCAACAATATATTAAATAAGATGTCTTTATTTTATTTATTTATTTATTTTAAGATTTTATTTATTTATTTGACAGAGAGAGAGATCACAAGTAGGCAGACAGGCAGGCAGAGGGAGAGGGAGAAGCAGACTCCCTGCTGAGCAGGGAGCCCGATGCGGGGTTTGATCCCAGGACACTGGGACCATGACCTGAGCTGAAGGCAGACGCTCAACCAACTGAGCCACCCAGGCACCCCTAAATAAGATGTCTTTAAAGAGAAACACAGATAAAACAAAGTTATGTGTTGATTGGTTGATGAAAATATTGTGACCGGAGTCCTCAGGAACCTAACCCTGTGTCTCCTCTGGGAACGCAGTGGTTCAGTATTCACTCATTCACTTTTCACAATGCCTTTTTAGAACATAATTACCATGCATACTGAGAATCACATCTATAAGGTGGTACATCACACACCTGGTTGCTCCCTGTTACAGGAGTTTTCCCCAGAGGCCACATGGAACCACTGTGTTTGAAAACAGTCCATGATGATGGTGGGAAGATGGGGAACTATGGGCAAGCCATTTCTCTATTTCCTTACTTCTGCGTCCCATTTCTTTTTTTTTAATTAAATTTTTTTAATTTATCAATTTTATACATGTAGATCTAATTCATTCATTTTAAGTCATACAATATCAATTGAATGAATATGGCACAGTTTATTTCCCTATTGATAGACATTTGTATTGTTTCTTTTTTTTTTATTATTATGTTATGTTAATCACCATACATTACATCATTAGTTTTTGATGTAGTGTTCCATGATTCATTGTTTGCATATAACACCCAGTGCTCCATGCAGTACGTGCCCTCTTTAATACTCATCACCAGGCTAACCCATCCCCCCATCCCCCTATCCTCTAGAACCCTCAGTTTGTTTCTCAGAGTCCAGAGTCTCTCATGATTCGTCTCCCCCTCTGATTTCCCCCCCTTCATTCTTCCCTTCCTGCTATTTTCTTCTTTTTTTTTTTCTTTAACATATAATGTATTATTTGTTTCAGAGGTACAGGTCTGTGATTCATCAATCTTACACAATTCACAGCACTCACCATAGCACATACCCTCCCCAATGTCTATCACCCAGCCACCCATCCCTCCCACCCCCCACCACTCCAGCAACCCTCAGTTTGTTTCCTGAGATTAAGAATTCCTCATATCAGTGTGTCCCATTTCTTACTGAAGTCTACTCCTGGGGTGTTTAACTTTTTCATACTTCATAGCTGTGTTCCCTGGCCTCTTTGAGGTACCATTGGGGAAGCCAGAGCTTCTGTTGGTCCTGCTGAGTTGGGAGGTAGGGGCTGGAGCTGTCATAGACCTCTCTTCTCCCCTGGGTGAGGATTTATAACTGCAGGAACTTTGTGAATTTTTACTGGAGCTACAAGGCAAGTAGTTGAGGCCAGAGGTGGGGTGAGAGGTAGTGGTGAGGTTGGTGGGTATGTAAACAGGGCTAAGCAGATTCAAAGTGGGGCATTGAAAAAACATAAATATGTGTTTTAAGATATTGAGATTTTAAATTGAGTAAGATGGATGTTTTATGTAGAATTTTAAAATACCAATTTCACATGAAGAAGTTCTAAGTAACTGGAACCATAATACTGTTGCCTTCTGTGTGTTGTTATATGATACCTTTCTAACTCCTGGGAGAACACTACCAAATTGGAAGATTGTGAAGCTTCTGCCAAAAACCTATATGCTATTTTATCAGGAAAAGTTTAATATTCATAAAAGCTCCCAATATTATGATCATTTTAATTAAAACATGTTACTTAAACATATTTAAATATGCTTCTTTTAACTTAGCAAATAAATTTATTTGTGCTCAGTCTATGCAATTCTAATTAAATAAAAATAATTTTGTAGTCATTTCAGTTTCATTCATCATTACCAGAATGTAAACCTCTTGAGAGTTTACCCAGAGATTTTGTTTTATTCATCCTGTATCCCTTCTGTTTGCTCGTGCTAGTAGACTGGCTGCTTCTTTCAGGCTTATTTCTCTTGGTTACACCACCCTCCATCTCTCCTTGTTTCTCTGACCTGTTCATCTCCCTGTCGTCCCTCATCATTCATTGAAACCTTTGACAGCTAGCTCAGAGTTTTGTTCTCTTTCCCAAACTCTGCTATCTTATGGATGACTTCAACTTCTTTCCCATGAGATCATGTTACTCTACTCTTCTCTATTTATAAGCTTCCAGTGGCTTCCTGTCACACTTGAGACAAATTCCAGGGTCCTGGTCATGGCTCAGAGCTTCCTGTACTATCTCTCTGACTTTGTTTCCTACCCTTTCTCATTCAGCTCCTGGCCTCCTTGCTGTTCTTTGAGTGTTCCCAATATGTTCTCACTTTAGGGCCTTTGCTTGCACTATTCTTCTGCTAGGAATGCTTTCTTCTAAATGTTTATATAGTCCTCCTTCACTTCAGTCAGGTCTCTACACAGCTGTCTCTTCCTGCTCTGACTTCCCAATCCAAAATAACATCCTTATCCTAGTTCATTTTTTTCATAGAACTTACTACCTCTTGATGTTTATTTGTTCATTCCACTAGAGTAAGGGAAGGAATAAGCTTTATCTGCTTGGTTCACTGCTGTATTTTTATCTCATCTGCCTGGCAAAACCTTAATCCTGAAGGAATTCAGAGTTTTCTCCTATTTGTTGAGTGATAATAAAAGAAATTGTAAACCTCTGTATATAGGTACCATTTGTCAATTAAGGTATCATTTTTACCTCAGCTGAGCTCTCAGAATTGCTCAGTGATTCTCTGTTTAGTAATTCTTGTCTTCTGACTTCCAAATACATGTTGAACTGTTTCACTTACATGTTCTGTTTCACATGTGTCTTCAATTCAGTAACTAAAATTAAACTCATCTCTTCCTTCCCCTTCCAGCCCTGACTCTCTTCACGTGTCTCATCACCGTCCACTCATTTGTCTAAGCCTGCATCCCAGGAGTTAAGGAATCCTTAACTTTTCCTTTTATCTCTCTCCAACATCCATGTAGTCTTCATCTTCAAATCCTGTCAGTTCTACCTTCTAGTTAGGCCAGTTAGTCAAGTTGTTTCTATCTCCCCTGCCATTTTAGCTCCTATCATCTTTCATATGGGTTCATGCTGCAGTTTTAAATAGATACCTTGCTTCCTCTCTGGCTTTCTGAAGTACAGATCTGATTATGTCAGTGCTTTGCTCAAACTCTGCAATGCTTTCCATTGCTATTGGGATTAAAATCAACGTGGCTCATCAGGTTCTTCATGATCTGGCTCCTGCCTGTCTCATTAGCCTCATCTCCTGCTGCTGATTGCTTTATAGCCATATTTAACTTTTTTCAGCTCTTAAATGAGCCATGCTTTTTCTTCCCTCTCTAGTTAGCTACACAGGCTTTCTCCTTTCTCTCAACACACTCTTTCTTTGCCCTGTTCCATCCTAGAATATTATGAATCTTCGTTAATTTCTTTGTATTGTTTATTATAGCACTTGTCATTCTTTATTTTAATGGCTTGTTTTATGTCTTTCCCTGTATAGACTATAGATATCTGGAGGACTGGGAATGTCTAGATCTTGTTCACTGTTATATTCTGGACTTCTAATGCACACCTGCCATATAGTAGGCCCTCAGATATTTGTTGACTGAATGAATACTTATTTATATGGATAGGTAGGGGAATATAAACAACTGAGTATCCAAAATTCATTTCTTTGAATTTGAAATGGTGTGCTTATACTTGGACCAAATTATTTAATGATATATTTGTCTTTTTATTCCCTCCGTGCTCTTTACCAAAAATAATTTAACATAATGAAAAAAATAAATGTAGGATAATAAGTTGAAACTGAAAGTGAATATTAGATATGCAATACAAGCTTTGGTCTTAAGTACTTTTCAAGGCGGCCACCGATCTTTGAAGGGCACTGTGGCAGAGACTGCCAGCTGTACAGTGTCTCTGCCTCCCTGCTTCTGAAGTCATAGAATACCTGATTCTTTTGCCAGGCATGTGGCCGCCTGAATAAAGAGTAGATTTACTAGACTCTCTTGCAGCTAGGTGTGGTTAAGTGATTGTGTTCTAGGCAGATGTGGTATGTGCAAGACATGTGGACAAAATGGGTGGATCTGAAGTACCCATCATCAACCAGAAAAGTGATTGTGTGAATGGAGGCAAGTATAACAACAAGATGAAAGGCACCTGAGTCTCTGGCACACCATGGAGCACTGGCTAGTCCTGGAGCGCTGTCTTGGATATTTGCCTGAGAGAGAAATAAATATCTATATTGTTTAAGCCATGGTTATTTGGACGTTAGGCTGTTGCAGCTGAACTTCTTGTAGAGCTACCAAAACTTCTTTGACAAATGGATCCTGTACCCTGCTGGGGACGCTTTCCTGCTTTCCTGCTGGGATGCCATTTCCTCTTAGGCAAATGCAAATCACCAGCTTCACTTGAGTTATAAAGGCATCCCAACAAACTGTCTTCTGGTTTCACATCTTCCTAGGGTTTTGGAATGTATGTTATAAAAAGGAAATAAAAGTAAAGGAGCAAGTACATAGAATCAACAAAGAGCTAGAGTAGGAAAAGGGAGGTCCCACTCAGTAAAGAATTAAAAAAAAAGATATGTCTGTTTAAGTCACGTGAAATATCACCTGGATCTAGACATAGTTTGATGCATATATCTATTTATTTAACTAAAAATTACTCCCAACTATCTGCTAATTCAGAAATACCCAGACTGAAAGTCAGCTTTGTCACTCCTCTCAAAATTACAGAACAGACACATCTTAGGAAAAAAAAAACCCTAGCAACCTGGCTACGGTAATCTAATTCTTAAATTTGTTCTTCAATAAGTTTCCCTTCATAAATTTTAATGGTATTAAAGATATTAGGTAAATGAAGGTTACTTTTAAATAATATAAATATAGGAAATCATAACCATAAAATGGTTTTCAACATATTATTTCATAACACTTTGGCAACAAGTACCAACTTTCTTTTTTTTTTCATTATTTCTTAAAGATTATTTATTTATTTATTTGACAAAGGGAGTGCAAGGAGGAGCAGAGGGGGAGGGAGAGGGACAAAGCAGATATCCCTCTGAGTTCAGAGCCTGACTTGGGGCTCAGTCCCAGGACCCCAAGATCATAACCTGAGCTTATCCCAGAAACCAACAGTCAGATGCTTAACTGACTCAGCCATCCAGGTGCCCCACAAGTCCCAACTTTTTAAAAGAAGTTCATACACTATAACCTAGACACTCTGTAGAATTCTTTGGAAGTAGGGAAGAGGGCAGTAGTTATATTTCCCTGAAATCTGAGTTTACATTCAGAATGAGATGCTTAAATTTTGAGATAGTCTTTAATATTTTATATCCATTAAAAATAATGTTTTGGGAAAATATTAAATAATATGAAAAAGATAATTGATCAAGATATATGTATTGAGACTGATCGCCGGAATAGAACACAAGGTCCGGTAAAGTAATCTGAATGCGTAAATGAACCCAGTGTATATGATAAGGGATGTAGTTGAAATGGTGAGCAAATGATAGACTATATAAGAAAGAAATGGTGTTGAAGCACCTGGCTAAAATGGGGAAAATGGGAAAAAATGTTGATCCATACCTCACAAAATGTGTTCAAGATAAGTTCAAATCTATCAGAGAGGTAAATGTAAAAAAAAAGAAAAGGAAAAAAAAGAAACAAACAAAAATACCTCAGATTTAGCTAAGACCTTGTTAGTACGCATAATCCACTTAAAAAATTGATGAAAGGGGTGCCTGGGTGGCTCAGTCGGTTAAGCATTTAACTCTTGGTTTCGGCTCAGATCATGATCTCGTGGGTGGTGGGATTGAGCCGCAAGTCTGGCTCTGCACTTAGCGAGGAGTCTGCTTGAAGATTCTCTCCCTCTGCACTCCACCCCCCACTCATGTGTTCTCTCTCTAAAATAAATAAATAAATCTTAAAAAAATTAGTGAAAATTTTGTATAACAAAAACTTCTCTGTAGCATTAAAAAACACCATAATCAAAGTCAAGAGACAAATGAAAACTGAGGAAAAATATTTACAGCTGAATCAAAGACAAAGGACTCAGTTTTCTAATATATAAAGAATTTGTAGAAATCAACAATAAAAAGACAACCCAGTAGGAAGAATTGGCAAAGGATGTGGACAAATATGTCACAGACAAGGACATATATATGCTTAAAAACATGGAAAAATTTTAACCTCACATACATGAGAGAATGCAAAATAAAACTGCACTGAGATGCCATTTTTCAGATTTCAATGAATTTTAGAGTTTCTTATCATCTGAATTATCTGAGTGTATATAAACACTTACAGACTGATGATAATAATATAAATTGTTTCAATTTCTATGGAGGAGAGCAATTTATTAATAGTATCAACATTGTACAAATTTATGTTCTTTAAACTAGTGGTTTTACTTTTAGAAGTGTATGTTATAATAGTGTACATGTGTGGAATGATGTGTAAAAGATGGTTAATTGCAGCATTTTTGCAACAGCAAAAAATTTTAAGCCGTGCCCATGTGTAGGAGAATGTTTGAAAATATAATGGTATATTCATGTAATAAAATGTTAAACAGCTGCAAGAGAGAATGAGGAAGTTCTTAATAGCTGACATGGAAAGATCTGTAAGATAGTTAAATGGAAAAAGCTAGGTTTGGAATCATAAGTATAGTATGTTCCATATGTTGAAAGGAGTTGGGAGGAGAATATATAGTCATATTTGCCTGTATATACATTTAAAAAAATCTCTAGAAGGACATATAAACTGTTAAGAGCATATGTATATGTTCCTGTGTGCATGCACGGAAGGAAGCGTGCAGGTCGGGGCTAGACGTAGCTGCCTTTGTGCAGTTAGAAAAAAGAAGACAAAGGTGCTGGTCCTCAACAACCTCTACATCTTGGCCCTTAAGAAAGATGATTCTAATAAGCTGATTTTGTTAACATCAGGCACTTGGCAGCCATCCACTGGAAACTTTTAATGAAAATAGGTAATACAAGGATTTCTCTTTTGAAAACTCTAGACTAAGCTTTTCATTATACTGAATTACATTTTTTCTCTAGGAAATTTGACTTAACCTTCAGTTAATTTATGATTATCTGGTAATAATAGTTGTGTACTTGTATTAAAACTACTTGATTTTATTAAGATCACCTTTTAAATTATTCCAGATAAAATTTTTATTATTCATTGAAAATATGACCCCCAAATATATAATTATATAAAAACATAAGGTTTATTGAAAAAGTAAAATACAAAACTACACATTCAATATCATTTTTCTTTTATCAAAATTTTATATAGATACAGATATTAATTTATATCTGTATATATGTTATATATAGTTATAGGTATTTACTTATATATATGCATAATATTTATATGTATATGTCATATGCATTTATATGTAAATTTTTAATGAAATAACAAGTATGTCCTTGTAGGTTTCTGTGTATGTACACGTATGTGTATGTCTTAGGAAAAAGACTAGAAGGAATTAGGGACTTAGACCAAATTGTAGTATCTCGTAGTACTCTCTTAGTAGTAAGATTTCAGATGTTTTTAAAAATATTTTCTTTATTAGCTTTTGTATTTTTCGACATTTTACAGTGATTATATATTATATTACATTGACAATAAATGTTTTAATGTTGTTTCTCTAAGAACTTTTACTGAAGCTTTTTTTCTCCTTCATGAAAAGAGTTTTTCAGCTTATATCTTTAATGGATACCGGATTGCCTCAGTGTTCTAATGAGAAAATAGAGCTTGCAATTCTGTGGTTCTTGGATCAGTTTCGTAAAACGTATGTTGGCGATCAACTTCAAAGAACCTCAAAGGTAGGTTTTTACTAGAGATTTTTTTAAAAATGTTACCGAAAATGAAGAAAGATGTTCACATACAGTAGCTTTAAGCTGAATGATATATTTAGGTAATTTCTACCTAAGAAATTTAATTGATCAATTGAAATCGATTGATTGATTGGCATTGAAGGCAACGTGAGATTAATTTGCTTGTTTTTTGCCTAGATTTACCATTTTCTTTGAAGATTGATTGGCAGAGTTAGTGAATATTTTTTATGTGGCTAGTCATTAAATAATTAAGATTATTTTAAACACTTTAATAGATTTTGCCTTATATTTATTTCAAGGTTTAAAACAAAAGATTTAATCTTTTAGTAGTTCTGGGATTTTTTGGGGCACTTATTTATGTGGTTTCCAGTAAATTTTTCGCTCATTGCTCGGCATTTTTACATGATAACTGATGAGGACCAGGAGAGCTAGACATGTCTTTGAGAGGCCACAGTTAAATCACCTTAACACAGAGGACACTCGTAGTATGATGATTGAAAGTTTAGCATCAACAAATTTAGATGAATTGATCTTAAGACATAATGAGGGATTATTGAGGGCATTTATGTGAACTCTAACCGGATATTTAGTAGTACTTGTGACACTGAGTAAGATCTATGAGGTTTTCTTCTTCTGAAATAGTAACTCTTTCCAAGCCTTCTTTGTAAGAAGTCCTGAGGATAGTCTTATCTCCTCTGGATTTATAGCTTCTATTAGTAACGTTGAAGGAATTTCTTACTTGAAATATTTAGAATAAGCTTTTTATATTGAACTGAGCTTTTTTCCCCATGGGAAATTTAGCATAACCTTCAATACGTTTATGATTTTCTGTTCGTAATAGTCGTATAGTAGTGGGAAAAATTTTTGTTTGATTTTGTTAATATCATCCTTTAGTTTATCTTTGCTTTTTCAGAAAGTGATATAGCTTGATGCTTCCTTTGTCAAATATATTGTGATATTTTATTGCCATTTCAATAAAATTTTCTTAGAATTTAGGTGCCATTGAATGAGACCATTAGGGAGAAAAAGGAGTAAGTAGAAATAAATGTTTTAGTTTGATGGTAAGACAAATTAGAGTCAGACAAAAATTACATGATATGAAATTTATACAGGGTACCTCTTTTTAAAATCCCAGTTGTGTTACTTGAAGGTTGAGAATAAACCGAATTATGATAAATTGTCTTATTTTAAATGTACTCAGAGAGTTTGATATTTTGCTTTCACAAATGTGAATACTCTTCAAACATTATAATCCAATATTTGTTTGGTCTGGGTCTTACATCAGAATAGTACAACATGGAGTGAAAAGCCTTCATATTAACTGTATTTAAAATACTTGGAAAGATGTATGTAAAATGACACTAGTTGTTTACAGCAATGGGATTTAGGAATTTTTTTCCAAAATTTTTATTTGTCGTATTAAAAAAAGAAGAAAAAATATATATGGGAGTTTTAGATATCAAGAAACAGGTCACAGAAAAATACAGACATATTTATATATCTTTTAATACAAGGTAATTGTGGAAAAAAGTGAATTATAGAAGGTCAGTTTTTCTTTTTTGAAAGAGCTTACATATTAAGAAAAAAATGAACATATCATCAGACTGGTGTTGATTCTTTCATTATAATTTTAACATTTTTGGTGTATGCATCTAATGCTGTTTTTTTCAAAGAGTGTTTAGTCCTACAGTGATTTTATTTCTAGGGCATTCCTACTGCACAGTCCTAAAGGGAAGCCAGAGCTTTCTGCTTTCCTTTTCTCTGGCTTGTCTGCCAATCTGCCTTTATAGGAGCCTCGAGGAGGTTTTTGGGGGGTCCTTGATACGTGCCCTGGCTCTCCTCTAGGAAATCTTCACACTCCAAGTCCTTACAGTAATCCTGCAAAGTTGGTATTATTTTGTTGTTTTGCTTTTTCAAAGTTGGTATTATGGTTCCCATTTTACAAATGAAACAAAAGACCATCTGAGACATTTATTAAGTTCTCTACACACTAGTTTTCTGGCAACCAACCAAGGAAGACCAGATGGAAAATATTTTTTTTTGGTGAGTATATTGTCACATTCCAAATTGTGGCGAAAAAAGGGGAGAGTGTTAGATACTAGTAGGCAAAAAATATTTAGTGTGCACTTACTTTTTTTATCAGGAACTGTACTAAACACTCTTAAGCATTATCTCATTTAATTGAATCATACAGAGCATGACTTACAAAGTTCTTCCCAGTCTTTTTTCTACGTATGTCACCAGTTTCATGCTTCAGTCCTCCATACTTGTACTGCATACTTTATGTGTACTAAACTTTTTTCAGCTCCTTCAACAGTTTGTGTTCTCTGCCGATTCTGGGTCTTTGGACAAAATGTTTCCTCTGCCTAGAACATTATTTGTTTTAAATCAAATTTCCACCTGCCTTACTCTGCTGACTCCAACTTTATCTTTCACATCAGATACCCCATCCTTTAGGATGACCTTCTTAAATTCTGGGAGAGTTCCCTTTTTCTCTGTGTTCTCTATTTTAGCATTATTACACTGCATTGTAATTGTTTGTTAGCAAAACATATATTGAGTATAATTTGGGTTAGGACTGTCTCTGCCTTTTTTATTATCACTTCCAAGTGCCCGGCATATTGCTCATATGCCTTCTACTAGATAATGGTTGAATGTATATATTTAGTAGAATTCCATAGGATTTGGGCCTAGATCTCATGCATAATACATTCATGTGATAAAGGCTATGTTCTTGAGTTGGAAAATGATGCTGACTTTAGTGAAATTATTTGGCAGGTTTAAAGAAGGTATCCTGCTAAGCATCTTGAAATTTTTACATATGCATAATAAGTGCTTCAGGAACCCAGGTGGAATCAATGAGGAATCCTAAGTGATGTATAAAATAGAAGTATGTGCTATAAATGAGAAAGAAGAGTCATAAATGGTAGCTGTAGGCATTTATTGAAGAAATAGTCTGTGTCCAGGATTTCACATAGCATTTGACAGGCATCTGATTTCATCTCACAAAGACCTGTGGGAATAGTTGTTTTTATTAACACTGTGCCCACCCCTTCTTACAGATTTGGAAACTGAGGTTTGGAATGGTTAATTAATGTGTTTAAATGGTTGAATCTGGATTTGAACCCAGGACACCTGACAACAGAGCCTGTGATGCTAATCACTTTGCTGCATTGCCTCCTGTTGGATCTTTAATATTGAACAGGCCTTTCAGTCTCAGTAGGTCTTACTTAATCTCCTGAAGCCCATTCCACCTACTGTCCAGTTTTGAGGAGGAATGACTGTGAACCCAAAATTTCCACTTTGTTCTTACTTGTTATATCTGATCTGTCACCTAATCTTGCTGATTTTATTTTCTTAATATCTCTCAGCTTCACTCTTTTCTCAGGCCCTCAGGTTTTATCCTTATTGGTACTGCTTATCATTTCTCACTGGACTTCAGAAGTCTTCTGACTGTCCTCTTTGTTTCCTTTTTTGCCTTTTCCCCACTTCATTTTCCATACTGCCACCAAAGTCATCTTTCCTTCAGTAGAAAACCAGAGAGAATAATGTAAGGAACACTCATACACCCACCGTACAGCTTTGTCAAATCTGAATGCTTTGCTATATTTGCTTCAGATCTGTATATTTTTAAATGAAACATTAATGGCCCATTGTTGCTCTGATTCTGCCCCCAAAGTAACCATTATCCTAAATTTAGTGTTATTTTCATGCATGATTTTCTTCTATTCCCACATTTCTATGTATTTATAACAAAACATAGCACTGTTAACTTTATAGAAAATTAGTATGCAGAAACTTGCTGTTTTTGATCAACATTATTTTTGAGATTTATCCATGGTGATACATATAGTCCTAATTTATTTTAGATATTGAATGGTATTACAGTATATTACTGTGCCATTACATACTCATTTTTCTGTTAATATATGTTAGATTGTTTCCAGTTTTAAAGATTATAGAAAAACCTGCAGTAAACCTTCTAATACCTTTTCCCTCATTCATGTGTATGAGTGTCTTGAAGGTAAATACTGGGAGTGGAATTGCTGGGCTGTAGACTACATATCTTCAGCTTTACAAGATATTATCAAGTTGCCCTCCTAAGTGTTTGAATAGTTTATTCTCCCTCTCCCAGCACAGTATGTGTTGCCGTATGTTGTCTCAATACTTGTTTTTGTCAGACTTTAAAATTTGCGGAATTTCTCTGCTTGAAATTCTTATTGGCTTCTCATTATATATAAAATAAGCTCCTTATTATGGTCAGGTTTTTCCTACCTTTGCAACCTTTTCTTTTGACACTGCATTCTACTATATGACCTGTTTTATGTGTGCTACACTTCTTTCCCTCTTGCCTATTCTTACTTATTATCCAATGAATATTAATAAGTAACTACTGCATATTAAGACCAGGGATAAATGGCAAATGGGATGGTCCATCTCTCCACTAAGTTTGTAATTACAGAGGAAGATGGGCAAATGAAAAATAATGAAATTTACCCCCACTTATACATTGAAGTGGTATATAAATAAGGAAAAGGCAGACTATTACATAAAGGATGCTAGACTTTTGGTTATATCTATGTAAAAATTTGGATTATTACTTCACAGCATACAAAAATCAAATCTAAGTTAGTCAGTGAATCTTAGTGTGAAAAGCAAGAGATTATGATTTAGGGATAGGAAGGATTTTTTTTTAAGGCATAAAAAAGCCCAAACTCTAAATGCAAAGGTTGATTAATTCTACCCATATTAAAAATAAAAATTTCTGCAGCTCAAAATACACAATAAACAAAATAAAAAGACAAGCTAGAGATAGGATAAGACCCTATACATGTACCTTAAAGAGAATCAATATTCAGTTATGTAAACAATTTCTGTGAATCAATAAGAGAAAAACAGCCTAATAGAAAAATGGGCCAAAGATATGAATAAACAATTTACAAAAGAGGAAATCATAGTTTCTAATCAACATGAAAAAATATTCGTCCTTTCATGGACTTAGGGAAATGCAAATTAAAGCTATAGTGAGATACCATATCATACCTGTTACCTGGAGACAGTTAAAAAGTCTGATGAAAGCATGTATTTGTGAGGAAGTAAAATAGGAAACACTCCTATACACTTCTAATGGAATCCAAACCAGTAAAATGTTTTTGGAAAATAGTTTAGCAATATCTTGGAAAGTTGAAAATACGTATACTCTTGGACTAGGTGAAAACTGTAAAACGTTGAAAGAAATGAAATGAGGCCTAAATAAATAGATATATACCATATTTATGAATTGGAAGACTCAATATTGTTAAGATTTGTTAAGTAAAGTAAGATATGATAACAATATGTCATCAACTAGAGAATTTCAATAGAGATAGAAATTATTAAAAATAGAAAAAAATAGAAATTCTGTAGTTGAAAAGTACAATAATTAAAAATGAAAAGTTCACTAGAAGGCCTCAACAGTATATTTAAACTGGCAGAAGAAAAAATTAACAAACTTGAGGATAACGTCTTAAGCATCTGCCTTCCGCTCAGATAGTGATCTCTGAGTTCTGAGATCAAGCCCTGAGATGGGCTCCGTGCTCAGCGGGGAATCTGCTTGAGATTCTCTCTCACCTCTCCCTCTGCCCCTCCCCCACTCCCTTGTGTGCATTCTCTCTCAAATAAATCTTTAAAAAATAAATAAATAGAGCAATAATGGCTTAAAACTTATCACATTTGATGTAAAACATTGCACACCAAAGAAGTACAACAAAGGTCCACATTAAAAACACATCATAGTAAAAATACTGAAAGAGAAAATGTGGATAGCAGCAAGAGAAAAAATATCATCAGTTACCAGAAGGGAGGAAGGTGGGGGGATGGGTTAAATAGGTGATGGGGATTAAAGAATGCACTTGTGATGAGCACTGGGTGATGTATGGAAGTGTTGAATAAAAACTTTAAAGAAAAAGAAAACTACTCATTACATGCAAGGGGACACCAATTAGATTAATAGCTGATTAGTCTTTAGAAACAGTAGAGGTAGGAAGATAGTTGGACGACATGGTCAAAGTGCTGAACCACTAACCAATAATACCATGTCCAGCAAAACTATCTTGGAAAATTAAAGACATTACCAGGCAAACAAAAACAGAAATTCATTGCTTTCAAAGCTGCCTTCTAAGAAATACTAATGGAAGTACTTTAGGCTGAAAGCAAGTGACCTGAGATAAATCCACATGAAAAAACAACACTCATTATATATAAAATAAGCTCCTTATTATGGTCAGTGAAGGTAATTAAGCAATTATAAAATATAGTACTTTTAACTGATTTAAAAAGCAATTGTATAAGGCAATTACATATTTTATGCACATATACACTGTATTGATGGCATATAACATATGTAATATGTACTATATTTGCCAATAACAGCATAAAGAAGATAAGTGGAGCAAAGTTGGGGGCTAAGGAAATGACACAAGATGGCAACTCAAATCCACAAGAACCAATAAAAAAGAACCAGAAATGGTAAATAAGAAAGCTGTTATAACAGACACTTTAGACATACGTTTTTGCTCTCTTTCTCTCAACTTCATTAAAAGATGTAAAATTAAATGAAGAAATAATTACCATGATTTATTGTTGGATTTATAATATATAAAGATGTAATATATTTTATCATATAATAATAATATTACAAAAAGGGAGAAAAAGGAATAGAGCTATATAGGAATAACATTTCTTTATCTTTTGGAATTAAGTTAGTATAAATCTGAGGTAGATTCTGGTAAGATGAATATGGTGAGTCCTAGGGAAACTACCCAGAAAGTAACTAAAAAATATATAGTAAAAAAAATTATTAAAGTTATTAAAATGTTACACTAGAACATATTCATTTAATGTAGAAGCAGCACAGGAAGGCTAGAGAAAAAAAAGTGACAGAAATGAGGGACATAGATCTAACAATATAAATAATAACATTAAATTTAGACTGGGTTATGTAACCCAACCAATAGCAGAGATTATTAGATTGGATTTTTAAAAAAATAATGTTGCACATGCTATCTATGTATAGAGCACACATTTTAAATTCAAGAATAGAAATAGGTTGAAAGTAAAAGGATGACCAAAGATATATCACATAGACAGCAACCATTAAAAAGCTGGAGTGGCTATACTAATACCAAACAAAGTAGACTTTAAAACAAAAAAATGCCACTAAGGATAAACAGGAATATTTTATAATGATAAAAGGGTCAACCCATGAGGAAGATATAGCAATTATAAACATATATGTGCCTAACAGTAGAAGCCCAAAATATATGAAACTAAAGCTGACAGAAATAACAATAATAGTTGAAGACTTAAATGTCCTAGTTTTAATAATGGATAGAACAACTAGGCAGAAGGTCTTTAAGGAAGTTGTAGACTTGAACAACTCTATAAACCAACTAGACCGTAGACGACTATAGAACACTACACCCAGCAACAGCAGAATATGCATTCTTTTTTTTTTTAAGATTTTATTTATTTGACAGAGAGAGAGCACGCACAAGCAGGGGGAGCGGCAGGCAGAGGTAGAGGGAGAAGCAGACTCCCCACTGAGCTGAGAGCCTGACATGGGGCTCAATCCCAGACCCTGGGATCATGACCTGAGCCGAAGGCAGACACTTGACTGAGTCACCCAGGTGCCCCCAGAATATGCATTCTTATCAAGTACTCACAGAACATTGCCCAGAACAGACTATATGCTCAATCATAAAACAAGACTCGATAAGTTTAGAAGAATTGAAATAGCACAAAGTATGTTCTCTCATCACTATGGAATGCATAGAAATCAATAACAGAAAGAAATGTGAGGAACCCATAAGTATGTGGAAATTAAACAACACATTTCTACATAACCAATGAGTCAAAGAAGAAATCAAAAGGGAAATTAGGTAATAATTTCAGATGAAAGAAAATGACACAACATACAAAACTTACAAAATTTAGCTAAAGCAGTATTTAGGGGTAAATTTATAGCTATAAACACGTACTTTAAAAATAAAGAAATATCTTAGGTAAATAGCCCAACCTTCTACCTTAACACACTGGCAAAATAAGAAGAAACTAAACCTAAAGCAAGCAGAAGGAAGGATATAATAAAGATTAGAGTAGAAATTAATGAAATAGAAATTTGAAAACAATAGCAGAAGTCAGTGAAATCCAAACTTGGTTCTTTGTAAAAAAAATAAAATGAAATTGACATACCTTTAGCTACATTGACAAAAAAGAGAGTACTAAAATCAGGCATGAAATAGAGGACATTACTATTGACCTTACAGAAATGAAGATGATTATCATGGAATATTATGAACATTTGAATGCCAGTAAGTTAGATAACTTAGATGGAAAGGAAAAGTTTGCATAAAAATATAAACTCCTGAAACTTTTATACAAGAGAATATAGAAATCTGAATAAAAGTATGACAACTAAAGAGATTGAATTAGTCATCAGACTACCCACAAAGAGCCTGGGCCCAGATAGATTCCCTAGTGATTTCTTCCAGACATTCAAAGAATAAATACCAGTTCTTTATAAATGCTTCCAAAAAGTGGAAGAGGAGGGGACACTTCCCAACTCATTCTGTGAGGCCAGTTTATACCAAGTTTATACCAAGACCATGTAATTACCAAAAAAAAAAAAAAAAAAAAAAAAATGTACTCACCAATATTTCTAATGAATATAGATACAAAAAAAATTTAAAAAATACAGGCTAACTGAATCTAATGACTTATAAATACTTTCCTCTGATCAAGAGCAAGACAAGGATGTCTCTTTACTTATATTAAACATTGTACTAGAGGTTCTGGTCAGGGATATTAGACAATAAAAATTAAATAAAGGCACCTAGTTTGGAAGAGAGGAAGTAAAACAATCCCTGTTCACAGCTGGCATGATCTTGAATAATATAGAAAATCTTAAGAATCACCTAAAATACTATTAGAACTAATTTTAAAAATTGGTAGGTTTGCAGAATAGATGATCAGTATAAAAAAATCATTTGAGTTTCTATACACTTGCAATAAACAACCTGTGAATCAAACATTTCATTTACAATAGCATTAAAAAGAATTAAATACTTAAGAATAAATTTAACAAAAGAAGTACAGAACTTATAAACTAGAAACTACAAAGCATTGTTGGAATAAATAAAAGAAAACCTAATAAATGGAAAGATATCCCATGGTCATGAATCAGAAGACTTACTATTGGGGTACCTGGGTGGCTCAGTTGGTTGAGCATCCGACTCTTTTGGCCCAGGTCTTGGTGTCAGGGTCATGCTTGAGCCCTCAGCAGGGAGTCTGCTTCTCTCTCTCTCCCTCTGCCCCTCCCCGCTTTCTCTCTAAAATAAATAAATGAATCTTTAAAAAAAAAAAAAAAAGAAGACTTACTATTAAGATGGCAATACTCCACGGATTGATCTATAGCTTCAGCACAATCTTTATAAGAATCTTAGCTTAGTTTGCAGGAATTGGCAAGCTTATCGTAAAATGCATATGAGAATTCAAAGGACCAAGAATAGCCAAAACAATCTTGAAAAAGAGGAACACTCCCTTCCCAATTTCACAACTTACTACGAAGCAACAATAATCGAGACAGTGTGGTACTGCATAAGGATAGACATACAGGTCAGCGACATAGAATTGAGAGAGTCCAGGTATAAACCCTCACATTTGCAGTTTATTTTTGACAAGGATGCCAAGACAAGCCAGTGGAGAAAAAGTAATCTTTTCAACAAATGGTGCTAGGACAACAGGATATCCACATGCAAAAGAATGAGGTTGGAACCCTAATTCAAAATGAACCAGACTTAAATGTAAGAGTTAAAACTATGAAATTCTTAGAAAGAAACATAAAAGTAAATCTTCATGATTTCAGATTGGGTCATGGTTTCTTCAATACAACACTGAAAGCACAAGCAGCCAACGACAGTAAGAGATAAATTGGACTTCATTAAAATTAAAAACTTTTGTGCTTCAAATAACACCGTCAAGAAAATGAAAACACAACCCACAGATTTGTAGAAAATATATGCGGATCATTTATATGAAAGGGACTTGTATCAGAATTTATAAAGAGCTCTTATAACTCTATAATAAAAAAATAAGTAACCCAATTTAGAATGGACAAAGGATTTGAATAGACATTTCTCCAAAGAAGACACACAGATGGTTAGCAGGTGCATGAAAAGATGTTTGACACCACTATAATTCATGAGAAATTAAATCACTGTAATTCAGGAATATTCATGTCATTATTACAACGAGATACCACTTCACAGCCCCTAGGATGGATATAATCATAAATACAGATAATAATATTGGTGAGGATGTGGAGAAATTAGACCTTCGTACACTATAATGTGAGCATGTGAAAATGGTACAACCAGTTTGGAAAGCAGTCTGGAAGTTCTTCAAGAAGTTAAACACAGGTACTATATGATCCAGTAACTCCAGTGTATATACCGAAGGGAAATGAAAACACATATCCACATAAAAATTTTACACAACTGTTCACAGAAGCATTATTCCTAATATCATGAAGTAGAAAAAATCCAAAAGCCCATCAACTGAGGAATAAATAAAAAGTGGTATATCCCAAAATGGAATATTATTCAGTAATAAAAAGGAATGAAATATTGATACATGGTACAACATAGGTGATTCTTGAAAACATTATGCCAAGTGAAGGAAACCAGGAGCCAAAGAACAAATATTGTGTGATTTTGTTGATATGAAATTTCCAGAATAGGCAAATCTGTAGAAACAAAAGTAGATTATAGGTTTCCTAGTAAGGGTTTTTTTTTATGGTGTTGAAAATATTCTAGAATTGATTGTGATAATGGTTGCAAATATCTGTGAATATGCTAAAAACCATTGATTGTGTACTTTAAATGTGTGAATCATATAATAGGTGTCTCAGCTATTACCAAAAAAAGAGACAAAGCTCACTTTTAAAATGGGGAAAAGATTTAAACAAGCTCATCGAAAGATGACATCTAAGTAGCCAATAATCACAAAAAGATGCTTTGCTAATTATCAGAGAAATATTAGGACAGGTGGGAGGTCATTGGGGCTTCTTGTCTTTCTCTTTCTTTTTCTTTTTCTTTCTTTTCTTTCTTTCTCTCTCTCTCTCTCTTTCTTTCTTTCTTTTCTTTCTTCCTTTCTCTTTCTTTCTTGTTTTCTTTCTTTCTTTCTTTCTGGAACTGATAGATTGCCTAATATGTTGGATCATATTGAGAGGAATTGAGGGTGTTTACAGATGTGGATTCATGATATAGAAGCATAGAAAATTTAGGCAAATGAAAAGTGAATCAAACTAAATGTACAAGAAAGGAAATCCAATCATAGTACTATGTAGCTTATTTGTGAGTAATAGGTACATTGTCATAAATATGTTAGGGAGTCAAAAGATAATGTCTGAAGTTCAGAAATCAAGAGAAATGGCTGGATCAGCATGTTATTTAGAAGAATGCATGAAAATAGTAAAAGAAATAGCTAAAAATGTTGAAAGTGGGTTTACTGAGTATCGGAATCAGAAGTAGAAAGGAGTATATCAGAGGATGGCAGCTTTTCATTATTGCTATTTGATTTTCAAATGATGTATATATGTAATTTTAATAGAAATATGAATTAATTTGGAAAGTACAATATCATACATGTAGTGATAATGGTAAGCATAAGGTGTCATAAGAGCACAGAGGATGGGGTATTAGCCCAAATGTTGAGAATCAGAGAAGGCTTCTGGCAGAGGGAAATCCTGAATGGAATCCAAAAGAATTAGTAGAAGCCATGGGAAAGGAAGTAAAGCAGGATGCCTGTTCTAGGAGGCAGGAGGAAAGCCTCAAAGGTTCCACATTGGAAGAAATCCAAATAGATCGTTATAGCTAGGGTTCACAGTATCCTCAGTGACCACTGCAGAGCCTAACATTAGTAAATTCTCAGTAAATGTTTGTTGAATTAATGAATACATAGTTGATATATGGAAAGGGATTAAGAGTGAGAAGTCTAAGAAAGGAGATTCATGACTGTCATATGCAGCCTACCTTGTATCTAGAGCACCAGAAGTCTAGGCAGGAAGATATAGCAAATTCAGGCATCTACAAACTGACCAGTTTGTCATCGAACTATGTGGATTGTTTCTGAGATACATAAATATTCTGGACTTTAGTGACAGTATAATTACAATAATCCAGCATTCTCTTAGAATAAAATGTACTAATTAAAAATATAGCTAATAGTTTAACTGTATATGTAAATAGATCACCCTTGTAAAATATTAGGATAGAATTTAAAACATTAAAATTCTTTTAAATATAATAGAGTCTTTCTTAGGTTACATAAGAATTCTTGATATATTTTTTATTTTTGTATTACATCAGTTCTGTGGTAAATATTACCTGCTTCCTTTGATCTCATTATATAATAGATGCCACTATTTAGCATAATTATATATATTGCCTCAGCTTGTTAGTTGAATTCAGTTTTAAATGTTACATTTACATTTTAAAATGTGAAATCCATTCATTTATTAGGAAAAGTCCATTTTAATTTTTAATCCAGTTAAAATTAGAAAAGGAAGAACCCTTTTTAAAAAAAACACACACATCTTGGCTTCTGAATATTTACCAAAGGGTGGAAGTTTTGTTTTGTTTTGTTTTGTTTTTTTAAAGATTTTACTTATTTATTTGAGAGAGAAAGTGAGCGAGAGAGAACACACAAGCAGGGACAGAGGGAGAGGGGGAAGCAGACTCTCCACTGAGTAAGGAGCCCGACATGGGGCTCGATCCCAGACCCTGGGATCATCGGACCTGAGCCAAAGGCAGAAGCTTAATCGACTGAGCCACCCAAGTGCCCCTGAAAGTTTTGAACTTTGTTCCTAATTCCCTTATTCAAGCCAACCCTATCATAAACATCAGTTTTGCTTTGGTTGGTTACAGAATCTCACTAATGTTAGTTAAAATGTGGTTGTTTAGATCTTGGAATGTATTTTCCTTTAAAAATAGATCCACAAGGAGCTGTTTTTTCATTTAAATTCAATTAATTAATATATGGCCTATTATTAGTTTCAGATGTAGAGTTCATTGAGCCATTAGTCTTTTTTTTTTTAATTTTTTTATTGTTATGTTAATCCCCATACATTACATCATTAGTTTTAGATATAGTGTTCCATGATTCATTGTTTGTGCATAACACCCAGTGCTCCATGCAGAACGTGCCCTCCTCAATACCCATCACCAGGCTAACCCATCCTCCCAACCCCCTCCCCTCTAGAACCCTCAGTTTGTTTTTCAGAGTCCATTGTCTCTCATGGTTCTTCTCCCCCTCCGATCCCCCCCCCTCATTCTTCCCCTCCTGCTACATTCTTCTTCTTCTTTTTTTCTTTCTTAACATATATTGCATTATTTGTTTCAGAGGTACAGATCTGAGATTCAACAGTCTTGCACAATTCACAGCGCTTACCAGAACACATACCCTCCCCAGTGTCCAACACCCAGTGACCCTATCCCTCCCACCCCACCCCCCACTCCAGCAACCCTGTTTGTTTCCTGAGATTAAGAATTCCTCATATCAGTGAGGTCATATGATACATGTCTTTCTCTGTTTGACTTATTTCGCTCAGCATAATACCCTCCAGTTCCATCCACGTCGTTGCAAATGGCAAGATCTTATTCCTTTTGATGGCTGCATAATATTCCATTGTATATATATACCACATCTTCTTTATCCATTCATCTGTTGATGGACATCTTGGCTCTTTCCACAGTTTGGCTATTGTGGACATTGCTGCTATAAACATCGGGGTGCACGTAGCCTTTCGGGTCCCTACTTTTGTATCTTTGGGGTAAATACCCAGGAGTGCAATTGCTGGATCATATGGTAGCTCTATTTTCAACTTTTTGAGGAACCTCCATACTGTTTTCCAGAGTGAGCCATTAGTCTTATATAGCACCCAGTGCTCATTACATCCTGTGCCCTCCTCCACAAGGAGCTATTTAATCAATGACACTGATAAGACATAGTATTAATACAACTTGTCTGAATTTTGGCCTCCTAGGCTAGGGTACCAAAAATTGAGGAGAAAAGCAAGCTTCTTTTTCTTCTTAGGATTTAAAATTTGAAATAGGCAAATTAGTCTTAAAAATTTGCTCTGCCTTTCTTCACTCCTGGTTTTGACATCCTTGTTTTTCTTTCTCAAGATTGCTTTGGCTATTTGGGCTCTTTTGTGGTTCCATACAAATTTTAGCATTATTTGTTCTAGTTCTGTGAAAAATGCTGTTGGTATTTTGATAGGGATTGCATTGAGTCTGTAGATTGCTTTGGGTAGTATTGACATTTTAACAATATTAATTCTTCTAATCCATGAGCATGGAATATCTTTCCATTTGTTTGTATCATCTTTAGTTTATTTCATCAGTGTTTTACAGTTTTCAGAGTGCAGTTCTTTCACCTTTTTGGTTAAGTTTATTCCTAGGTATTTTATTCTTTTTGGTTCAGTTGTAAATGGAATTGTTTTCTTAATTTCTCTTTCTGCTACTTCGTTATTAGTGTATAGAAATGCTACCAATTTCTGGGTATTAATTTGTATCCTGCAACTTTACTGAATTCATTGATTACTTCTAGTAGTTTTTTTGGTGGAGTCTTTAGGATTTTCTAGATGCAGTATATCATCTATAAGTAGTAACAGCTTAACTTCTTCTTTACCAATATGGATACCTCTTATTTCTTGTCTGATTGCTGTGGCTAAGACTTCCAGTACTATGTTGAATGAAAGTGGCAAGAGTGGACATTTGTGTCTTATTTCTGATCTTAGAGGAAAAGCTCAGTTTTCCACCACTGAGGATGGTATTAGCTTGGGTTTTTCATATATGTCCTTTATTATGTTGAGGTATGTTCCCTCTAAACCCACTTTTTGAGAGTTTTTATCCTGAATAGATGTTGTCCTTTGTCAAATGCTTTTTCTGCATCTGTTGAGATGATACGATTTTTATCCTTTGTTTTATTGATGTATATCATGTGGATTGACTTGGCAAATATTGAACCATCCTTGCATCCCTGGAATAAATGCTACTTGATTGTGAATGATCCTTTTAATGTATTATAGAATGTTGTTTGTTATTATTTTGTTGAGGATTTTTGCATCAGTGTTCATCAGGGATATTGGTCTATAGTTTTCTTTTTCTGCGGTATCTTTGTCTGGTTTTGGTCTCTACATGTAGTGCTGACACATAGAATGTATTTGGAAACTTTATCCAGTCACCACAAGAGGAATTTGATCTAAAATGATCTGTACCTCTCTTTTCTCCATCACACAGTGCACACTGCAACACACACACACACCCTTACAAATTTGCTTTCTTTCCAGACACCTAGCATATGCCAGATGTCAAAAGGAGAGCATTCCAATTAATGTTTGAATGAATTCTCCTAGAAATGATTTGCCTTTTCTAAGGAAGATATTTATTAGTGCCAAAGAATTCCAAATGGTATCACAAAGTTAAGTAAGTAAAAAATCAGCTGCGTTGTGGTAGTTACCTAGATATGGGTACCATATGGTTAGGAGTGCGCTCCCATGTTGGTCCCCTCCACACACACACTTTTTTCTCTCCTTTATCCTCTTGAATCTAGCTGTTTCCTAAAAGTTTCCAAATTTTTCAGGAAGGTTCTTGAGGCATTGAGGTTATTAAGCCAGAGGGAGTGAAGACCTAGTAATTTATAAATAGGGTGACCATACATCCAGATTTCCCCAGGATAGTCCTGGTTCACACTTGTCCTGGCATAACTGATAATTGCCCCAGTTTACATTCTCAAAGGTGTCCCTGTTTTGATGATAAGTTATATGGTCACCTTGTGTATAAGTCACATGTTTATAAACAAGATATTGTAGTAATCTAGAAATGGGAAATAACTTTGTTAAGCCCAGGCAAATGATCCTTTTCTTTGGCTCTCTAGTTATGAACTAGTGACATAGAAGCACATTGTATGCTTATAATTCTGTGGAATAACTTAGAATTTGCATTAAGACAGTTAAATGCCTGTCCATTGATGAATTTTCAAGTTATCAAAAATAGACATGGGAATATTTCAACTTTCAAGCATCAGCTTTGTATATGGATTTCTAAATTGTATTGTGTTAATTAATCTACCTGTTACCCAGCTTGTTTTCTCCTGTTGAGTACACACATGAAGCAGCAGATGGCATTCTCTCCCTACAGTTGTTAGGTCCTTCTGCATAGAATGTTACTAACAGTTACTGGTAAATTGAGTAGGAAAGCCCTTGAATAAGGAAACGAAAACATATTGTAACAGTAACTTCAGTGGGCTGCTTATAAGTGCAATCCAGTGTTGAAATAATGTATTTGCTGCTTTCCCAGGTACTTGGATATATTTTAGTTGTTGGCAAAATATATATTTGTATTTGATAACACTACATTTTGGGGAAAAGTGTTTAAGAAATTCAATCATAAGAAAACTGTTTTGGGCATAGAATTTTTACTTTGGTGAAAAATAAGTAGCAGCTTTAAAACATTTTCAACAGTAAACATTTAAACATTTAAAAATATTTTAGTATAACAAGTATGGCATGCAGCTTATAGGGAAAAAGTTTGAGTGTTAAAGAGTAATGATTGATGACTTTTGGGTTTTTTTCTGTTAAGTGTTTTAAAACTTTTCAGACTTTAATTCTGGGATGCTTTCACATTTACTCTAAATGTACTTTGTAAATATGTCTTTGTGATAGTGTTACTAGAGTTAGTTAGGTTTTCTTTCTTAGAGAATGGTTCGTGCTTATAGGCGAAGTTAATGCTTATACTGCTGGATTGTTTTATTGCTTAGAGATTTGTTCTTTTAATCGTGACATAATACATATAATACATCAGTTTTCAGATAGGCCTTTTTTTTTTAAAGTAATTTCTCTACACTCTTACCCACTTAATCTTACATGATAATATATATTAACTAGTAAAAAATCCAAATATTTTCTGTGCCCCTGCTAAACAGAAAATTGAACAAATCTGACTAACGACCTAATTATTTGATTTTAAAACTGTTTTTGCTTTATAAATGGATTTGCTACGTTACACTTTTAAGTATGAACTCCCTAATTGATTCAAGAGCATGAGGTACTAAACAAGGAAGTTTAGAGCAGGAAAACCTAAAGTTAAAATGTTAGAAGCCACTAATGATTGAAATTACTATATAAATTGGAGAAATAAGGGATTTAAGTTGGAAAACTATGGATTTAGATTTTTTAAACTGGTTTAGATTTTTTTAATTGACTTACCACATCGAATCAAATACACCATTGTTTGGTATCAAATCTTATGTGACTTATATATAGTTATGTAATTCTTTATGCATTTGTTAAATACTTACTGTCTTCCTTGTGTCAAACACCGTGCTAGAGCCTGGAAGAATACAAAGATAATGGTTCTTTTTGATTACTTGATAAAGTGTATGCTAACTCACAGAGTATTTTTAATCTATATTTTCTCATTTTTTCCACTTATTTTTAATGATTATAAATTCTAAAGCACTTAGAAAATTTGACAATGCACAAAGTAAAACTTCATGTGCATTCACAAATTATGAATGACCTTTTTTTGGATTGTTCTCTTGATTGATTTTTAAAAAGTAAGGTGGAATGTAATAATTTCTTCTGGTGGTGATTTTATAAGTTTTCTACCTCAGATATATTTATCTGGCTTATCTTCAGATGTTTAAAATTTTCCTAACAATTCTAAGAAATTCTTGTGATGAGAATAATAGACATAATAGGTGGTAGGCTCTTGTAATGAGCCCTGGGTGATGTGTGGAAGTGTTGAATCGCTATATTGTATACCTGAAGCTAATATAACATTGTATGTTAACTATGCTGGAATTAAAATAAAAACGTAATAAAAAATAATGAAATATCATGTGGTATGTGACTACAGTGTATTCTTGCAGAGTGTTAAACACTAAAAAAAGCACTCAATTTAAAGAGATTTTAGTTTTTAAGTTTTACAAAAATTTATTTTCTCCCCCCTTTAGCCTGTAGTTTTTCTTAATAGTCATTGGGTCTTGTGCAGATCATGCACAAGACAGTCTTCCCCCACAAATCAAAAGGTGAGGCATACAAAATAGTCATTTCCTGAGAAATATTTCTTGTAATTTAAATTATGTCCACTGTTCACGATTTATTCATGATGTCTACATTTCTTTGATAGTTCTTGCTTCTGGGATAATGATGGCTGTTTTTGAAAATTCAAAGAACCTGCCAGATATCACTGGCCACTTTGTAAGATGGAGATAGGGAACTTAATTCCTAGAGTCTTGGGGTAGAATCTGCTGTCTTAAAAATATTTTTAAGTTGTTAAAAGAGTTGTTAAAAGAAACTTATATGTGAAAATATTTTACTGACTTTGGCATCTCAATGATAGAGGCATACACAAATTTTCTGAATTTCTCCTAGAAACATGTTCATCTATGATGCTGGTGCTAAAATGGGTTATCTTTGGGGCACCTGGGTGGCTCAGTCAGTTAAGTGTCTGCCTTCGGCTCAGGTCATGATCTCAGGGTTCTGGGATTGAGCCCCATATCGAGCTCCCTGCTCAGTGGGGAGTCTGCTTCTCCCTCTGCCCCTCCCCCCGCTCTCTCTCTTTCTCTCTCAAATAAATAAAAATAAATAAAATAAAATTGGTTATCTTTATTTAGTGTCAAAATAGTTATAAATGAGAACCTCCTACTGTATCCTTGAAAGTTATTTTCTTTCTTCTGCTCATAATTGCTTTAAGTGGCTTGCTTGAAGCAAATCCAGGTGAGATAGGGTCCATCCTACTTCTGCTGTAGAAACCTGGAAGCTATTCAGTATTTGTAAATAATCCATCTTACATCTTTGTTTCTTTTTTGCTTCAAGAAATGTGTGACACCTATTATGTATTATGATGACTTGATTAACTGGAATGATAAGAAAAGTCCTTTTAGCTACAAGTTTTTTAATAAATATAGTTGAAATATTTCCAAGGATTTTAGACTTTAATGCTATAGGACTACAGAACTGAATGAGGAATATTGTGGATCATTTCATTTTTAATCATTTATTTATATCATTTTAATCATTTATTTATATCACTCTTAAAAAGTATTTTATATTAATCACTTATGTACTAATGCATTATGCTTTTTTCATCAGGTAAGTATAAGAAAGTAAATATATAATATTATTTCCAAGGCACATTAGTATTTGAAGAGTACATATGTTCAGCCTAAGAGCAAGCCTGGTACTAAGCAGTTAAAGATTTTAATAATATATTCATGTGAGTGTGTTTATATTTTTCTTTCTCAAACATATATTGTTCATTGCTAATTTATGTTCTAATCTATTAACTAGGAAGAAAAATCAACCAGGTAGGCTTACTGAAAAATATACATCAATGGTAAACCAGAATTGCAGGCTATTTATTAACTTATACATATATAGTATGATTATAGTGATTTAAAACAAACAATAAAAACTAAGGTATTAGAGAAAAGACCAAAGAAATATAATAAAATAATATTAATAAAATTAATAAGATATTAATTTGCTGTCTTAATATTACAATGACAGGCAGTGTTTTCTTGATGTTTTTTTTTATATTTTTAGATTTTCCCTATTGGTTATATTATATATATTTGGGAAATCCAGTAAAGTCTATTAAAAGTGCTGAGCTTTTAAATCTGAATGGCACTGCCTTTGTTCAAATGATACTTTCAGGCAAGAGTTTAACGCATAGCATAGTGGGCAGTTTATTGAATGAATTTGTTTAAATGTGTTGTCAAAAATTATTCTCCAATTATACTGTATTCTGAGTCTTACAAGTTTACGTTCTACTACATATAGATGGGTGCAATCTGCATTTATTAGATTTCTACTGATTTCAGAGAATATTGTGTGCTTATTATATTTCTGCTTATTTTATCAAACTAACTAGCTTCAGGTTATGTAATGTTAAGCTTCTTACCACCATGTGGCAGTAAACCAGATAAATAGAAACTTCAGTAGCATAGATTATAATAGTAAATGTTTATATTCCATCTAGTACATTTATTTTTTTCTTTCTTGTGAAAAGGCCAAAAAAATATTTTGTTTTAGCTTAAACAAAGGATAAATGAGCATTCTGAATAAGGCTCCTTTACTGTCCTAATGATTAATGATCACTGAACACTTTTGAAAGATTAGCATTTTTCAGAGCTGCTAAAAAAATATACTGTTTTATTTAATTACAAGAAAGTAAAGGCTCTTCACACTGACAGGTGGTGGAAATTAGCAGGCAGTTTTGAAATTGTGCTGTGCACAAGAAATTAGATCTCATTTTAATTCTGCTTTTCTCAACTAGCAAATGAGGTTAATGCCATACATATTCAGCTGATATGGATGAAGAAATTGATATAAAGTAGATCAACATAGCTACAGGGCTAGATTAATTTATAGGTAAAGAGGCAGTGATAAATGAAAGTAATGTAGTAGTGGTCACTAAACTCCTCTGCCATGAGGGATTCAATAGCGTTAGTTGCTCATTAAAGGCATTGTCGGGGTGCATCAAATAGAAATTTGAAAAGGAATAGCCAACTAACCCCTAATTATCAAAATACAGAAAATACTAATTATACCTTAATTAGCTTTTCTTTTAATGTACTGAAATTTGTTACTTTTTGTGTGGCACAAATGGATAGTTATATCAACAATAAATAGGTTGTTTTAATAACTTTCTTTTACCTCTGGGAAAACTACACTCCAATTTTTAATATGCAATAATGCTTCTCTCTAGCCTGTAGGAGATGAAAATTATTAAGTAGCTTTATTTTTTTGAAGATTTTACAGCAGCTTTGGGAAGAATTATTTCACCATGCATCAATTACTTTTAATTGAACTGAATATTTTTCAGATTGTACCAAATGCCTCTCATTTAAGTTTAGCAGTTAGAGTTTAAGAAAGCATCATAATGAGAACTGCATATAACCTCTGTCTTGTGTTATAAGAGAAGAATGTTTATTTATTTTGAATTTTTAAAAAGCAGTCCAAGGTAGAAATTGTAAGTGTAGTCACCTTTTTTATTTCTGGTGGGCAATGTTAGAGAAATAGAGGCTATATATTTTAGAAACTTGGCTTGTGAATTTTTTTCTCCCTCCCCTCCGCCCCAAAAAAGGTTGCTATCAAACAATCCAGTTAATCAGGAATTCATCTCTTTTGAATAAAGATGCAGTGTTGTAGTGAGAAGTAGCTTGGGCTTCTGTATTCTGTAGTGCCGTAGATCTCAAGCCTGTTCTGTGCTCCTCCTCCTATCTCTTATTATCCTTGGCAAATCCATTAACTCTTCTTAGTATCTGTTTCCTCATCTATCAACAGGAGAGATGCTTTTTACAGAGAATTGTGAGGATTAAGTAAAATATGTAACAAGTGCCTAGCATAAAATTTAATACAATGTAGGGGCACCTGGGTGGCTCAGTCTGTTAAGTGTCTGATTTCCACACAGGTCATGATCTCAGGGTCCTGGGATTGAGCCCCATGTGAGGCTCCCCGCTCAGCGGACCTACTACTTCTCCCTCTCTCCCTCTGCCCCTCCCTCTCCCCACTTGTGCCTGCTCTCTCTCTCTCTCTCTCAAGGTCTTTTATCATCATAAGGAGCTAGGTTTGTTTGTTTGTAACTCCTTCCACCCTCTTTTAAACCTAAATGCCTGCTCCTTTCTTGCTTGTATTTTAACCTAACATGTAGAGAAGGGTGGGGGGAAATGACCACTTTTATATGTCAAACATTGTGCTGAAATAAAATACTCTAGGGGAATGTGTAAGTCAGTAGAGGATCTGTGTTCTCCTCTCCTGAGAACTAAAACGCATATGGTTATATAAGGTACTAGGTAATAAACTATGGCTTATCCTAATCTTATCCTAATTTTTTTTTAAAGATTTTTTATTTATTTATTTGACAGAGAGAGAGACAGTGAGAGAGGGAACACAAGCAGGGGGAGTGGGGGAGGGAGAAGCAGGCTTCCCGCTGAGCAGAGAGCCCAATGCGGGGCTTGATCCCAGGACCCTGGGATCATGACCTGAGCCGAAGGCAGATGCTCAATGACTGAGCCACCCAGGCGCCCCTCTTATCCTAATTTTTCAACATTTATTTTAACATTGTAAGTAAGACTAACATGAACACTTTTTTTTCCTTAAAGGAATTTTCTAAATCTAATTTCTCTTAAAATACGGATTTTTTTTTTTTTTTTTAAGAAAACTGCAGTCTGGACTAATGCTTGAACAGTCCTCCAATGTTGTGACTCTTCCCTGTTCTTGGCATTTCTTTGTGTTATGTTGCTGATCTGTGGACTCATTACCTTTTAAAAATTAATACTTTTGAAGAAAAGTCCTTCAAACACTGTAGCAAGATTAGGTTAGAAGTCACACTCTTTCCTGTTGCTAGAATTAGATTGATGGGATGTAATGCCCAGTTCTCTCTTACTTGCCTTGTGATTTTTGGCAAATATGTAATCTCTTTGAGCCATTCTTTCTACATCTAGAAAATGAGAATAATAGTGTCTACCTCTGAGGGAAGTTTTGAGATTAAAGGAGGGTGTGTATGAGATAGTACGAGATAGTTGGCACAGGGCCTGACACGTGGGGCTCGGTAAAGCGCTAACCGTGACGAGAATGGTGATGGTGACGCCGACCATGGTGACAACAGCAATGTGGCTGTCACTTCTCTGTTGCAGTTTAACCAGGGCGCTGTGTTTTCAGTTACAAAATATTAGAGCCTGGAAGAGACCAGATGTAATTTAAATGAGCATTTTCCAAGTTGTTTTCTACATATCACAAGGCTCCTGAAAACAGAATTTAACAGGGTAATAGTTCTTTTGAAAAGGGTTGTATTTTGTTTTTGTTTCTTATTTTGCCAAATAAATTTGGAAACTTGGAAGAGCCCATGTACTGTATTTCTCTCGGAAATTTCTAATGCATATTGGCATATTAAAGGTTTTAAGAAGGCCTTGTCTTAAATAATCCTTAGCATTTATCAAAATTACTTAACCATAGAAACCTTTTCGCTGGGGAATACCTTCTTGTGCTTTACAAAATACAGTCTGGGAAATGCTATCTAGACCAATTACTTTTGTAGGTAAAGAAGTATCTCCCCAACCCCATTCCATAGAAATTGATAACTTACGTAAGGCCACACAGTTGTAGACTCAGTATGGAACCTAAGCTCTTCCTAGTCATGTTCACTTGTTTTTTCTAATCAGTTTTGGGTGTAGAAAGGAAAATGCTTTGAGTGGAAACTTGAAGATGATTCTGTAATGTAGGGTGGCAAAGAAAGAGGATTGGGAGATAATTCTAATCTAGTGGATCTCATGTTTGCCTGATTGTAAGGCAGTCCAGGATATTTTAAAAATACAGGTTCTCATACTCCTGGAAATTTTGATTTATAGGAATGTGGTATGTTATCATTGCTAGGTCATATATGAGTGGATCTAGGATTTCCAGTGATGGATCTTTATAAAATTGTAGGAGTCTTTTGATTCTGAGTGACTAGAGAATTGGTGTTATCGTTCCATATTGACAGAAAAATTATTAAAAATAGACCAGCTTATATGACAAGAAATGCAGATATATTTCACCTGCTATACACTCACATCTTAAAGTCGTGTATGTGTAGGGAAGAATGGAACTGCCTTATTTGTTGCCTTCCCTTTAAATACTCTCTAATAGCCATTACCTAAAGCAGTTACAGAAATCTGTCTATTAAGATAGCTGTGGGGTCATTCAAAGCTATGCATTTTTATCAACCTAACAGATTATCAGCGAGCTTAATATTAAGTACTCTTTATAAATTCATGATTCGTTAAATTCACTTTTTATTCTTTGACCACAACTCTGTTGGATTCATGTGAAAGGGACAGGATGCCTATAACTTAAACTTAAGTCTAGGTCTCCTTATGTCAGAAAACATTTAAGAATTCCTACATGAAAAATTTCGGGAAGATATGGATAATATTTAGAATAATAGCACAGCTTTTATAGTTGATATACCTATTTATGTCTGATAAAGACAGAATTCTCAATGAAATAAAAATTTTATATTGATATATTTTAAAAGATCTGCTTTCCAATAAATATTCATAGTATATCAGTTAATTTTGGGAAGTCAGACGTTATTTGGGAGAAATAAATACATATAAACTGTATACTGTTATAAACAAAGATTTTTATGATGATTTGTGGGGATTCTGTGTTACAGGTGAAATGTTTCTGATGTTTGTTATATGCATATCTTTTCTTTAAGACCTTGAAATTTATGACCAAGCGATATACACATTTAGCATTTTTATTGCAGATTGTCAATTATAATCTCTAAGTATTAAATTGAAGTTATATTTGTGAAATTTTGACTTTTCAAAATAATAATACTGTTTATCTTTTGTTCTCCAGCTTATTTTGTAATCCACTTTTCCTTCATGTTTTGCTTCAGAGAAATCGGACTAAATTACAATATAATTATAATATCAAGGTCCTTAAGAATATTCACCTTTGTTAACCCGGTGTCTGGAAGTGTAGCCTGAGGAAATAATCTGAAATGCAGGCAAAGCTTTGTGTACCAAGGTATTCGTCCCAGTGATATTTAAAAGAGAAGACTGATTAAACAAGTTATGATACAGACATATGAGGAAGTATCAGGCAGACAATGGAATTTGTTTAGGCTGAATGTAGGAAGTTTTTGTTCTTTATTCCCTTGTACTTTCTCTTCCTAGGCATAACTATTGTATTATTCCATACTTTTTTCTTTTGTGAAAATTTTATTGACATGGTATGAAGCTTTTGATATAATGTTACATTTTTTAAAGGACAACAAATTATAAATATGTAAATATTTTTCAAAGTCACCAAAAAAGATTGGAAGAAAATATATTAAAATGTTAATAATATTTATCTATGGGTCTCTGTAGTTTCAATTACCTTCCACAGCCCTCCAAGTAATAAAAAAAAAAAAGCTCAGAGATAAAGGATAATCTTTCTACATCAAAAGGGCTAGCAATCTAAAAGTCTGAAAGAGAGGGTGTTTAAAAGACCCTCTTTTTTATCATCATTACTAAATTTAAGTATTAGTTGAAGCTATTTTCCCCCCAAAAGCAAGGCAATGAATGAAAAGATAAGGACACAGTGGTGTCAATGAAATACAAGGTAGGACGAGTGGAGAAAGTGTTCATGGAAATGTGAGTTGGATGGAATGATTGTAATATCTGAAATGGATTTCAAAGGAAGCAAAAGTGATCTTTATGAGAGTGGTTATTTTGGTTATTTCAAATTGGGAATTTATTTGATTCTTACTCTGCTAAACAGTAGCTTTTCAGTCACTATACTAGGTGAATATAAAGAAAGGTTTCTTTTCTTTTTGGGAAGATTTTGATGTCATAGTTATAACATGCCAAAAGTTTTCACAGATAAAAAGAGGTGAAAACAGAATTCAAACCTAGGTTGGTCAGATTCCAGAGCGCTGGCTGTATAGATGCGTCATGTTTAGGATCCTAATGTCCACCTACAACATACTCTCTGATTATGGAAATAAAAGGTGTATCTCAAGATATATTGTCATCATTACTACGTTCCTTATTGGAAAGGGATAGTTTATCTTTTTATAGCTTTACTAAAGAGAGTGAGATTTCTCTGTGTTCTTATTTGTTACGCAGTGGTTTCTAAAAAATTGAAAAGTGAATTGCTAGCCAAAAGAAAAAAAATCAATTTTAGTTAAGTCCCAGAAGCTTTATTATAACTCCAAATCCCCAATGTGATGTTTCTGGAAAGTGGTTCCTCAGACTGTGGTGTACGTAAAAGTCCTGTGGGGGCTAGAGTCTGTTAAATGCAGAGTCTTCTACTTCTCAGAGATTCTGATACAGCAGGTCTGGGCCAGGACCCAGAAATCTATATTGTAATAAGTATTCCTACTAATTTTGGTGTAGGTGATCCCTGAACTCCACTTCAAGAGACGCTTGTCCAAAAGTTCTACCTACTAGTCCATATACTGGATATATGACCAAGGGGTGAAGGGTGACTTTAGAAATCCTCCCGCAGAAGTATAGATTGCTATTTGCCTGTTTGGCTTAGTGAAGTCCTACATACCTACTCTTGTGTTAAATAAATGCTAGTTGACTAAGTAGTTATTCAATATCCATGTCTTTAGGCCTTTATTTTACACTGTTAGAAAACCATATACTAATCCAATATTCTTGTTAAGCTATTTGCAGAATGTGTTACGAGTCATAAAAATGTGCGTACCCTTTGATCTCGTAATGCCATGTCTAGAAATCTATTATTAGGAAATTGTCAGTCCCCATTGCTTTGGTATTTGTAGTAGTAAATTTGGTATAAAAAGACTCATCTCTATTAGCATGACATTTGAAATCACTTACAAAAATGCTACTTTTATAATGTTAATAGAAAATAGTACATAATATTAAATACAGAATAAGATCGGGTGCCTGGGTGGCTCAGTCGGTTGAGCATCCGACTCTTGATTTTGGATTTCGGCTCCAGTGGGATCAAGCACCATGTTTGGCTCTGTGCTCAGCATGGAGCCTACTTGTCCCTCTCCCTCCCACTCTGTCCCTCTGCCTGGTCTCCTGCACTCTTTCTCTCTTTTCTCTCTCTCTCTCAGATAAATAAATATTTAAAAAAAAAGATCCAACTATATGAAAAAGGGAGGAACAAAAGGACTATAAAGAAAGGAACAAAAATATCCATTTTCTTTATTTCTCAGGACAGTTAAAGAGAATTTTTAAATATTCCCCTATTTTTCTACATTTTCCAGTATTATTTCTTATTAAAAGAAATATATTAATTTAAAAATAATCATTTTTTAATGTCTTCAGTTATAACCTAATACATATAATCAAGTTAACTTGATTATACAGAGGAGAGTCTAAGGATTTTTACATTACTTTCTATCATACTTAGTTTCACAGTATGCTGTGAAGTCTGCCAAATGCATGTAAATTTGCTGTTTTATATCTTAATGCTGTTTATCATTTCTTAGTTCCTCATCGACTGGAGAATTTTGTTGTCATATACATAACTTTTTGAGTATGATATTTTAAACATAATTGTCAGGTTGGAGCAGTTGCCATTTCAAACAATTAGGAACATTCAGGCCATTGTGTGAGTGCAGCTGTTAGAAGACATAAATAGAAGCCCATTTATAAATCTTGGGTTTTTGCTTTTTAAAAAATTATTTCATTCTTAGGCATATCCATGTAAAATTACCTAAATGATTTTGGTTAGTCTTTACATTGTTGTGGTATTTAAATGCTATATGCCTTCATACAATGTAAAAAATGTATATATGCACATAGAAATAACATCAGTACTAAAAGTAGTAGAGAGAGCTTTGATAGTAATATTAATTCAGTGGTAGCCCTTCTCATTCAGCAGTTTAATAGTCTTGTTAAGGTCCTTGAAGCGTTTTAACCACTGCTAATTAAAAATGGACCTACTGACTGGTCTGTTTTATTGTGCTTTTACTTGTGTCTTGGATGTCTATCCAGATGCTTTTGCTGATGAGAAATTAAATCTATTACAGTTTCAATGAAAAGAAAATATCAGAGGGATACAGGTCTTGGGGCTATGGTTTTAATTTTTATAAACTATTTTTTATTTTGGACTGGAAATTCCAGGATTTTTTTGTTATTTATCATTGGCAAGTGTTTTTTTTCTAGATGTAAGAATGTTCATGAACCTGGATAAAATATCACATTTTAGGATATTTTACTTTAGAGTTTTAATTTATTTATATACTATGTAATAGCATCATCAAGTTTAGACCTAGAAAGGATCTTGACAAATCATTTGCTACCTTGAGGCAGTTAGAAATGTTTTAACCCTATTTTAATAGTAAGGCACTATGAGAGAGTAAATGACTTGCCCAAGGTCTTATGGCTAGTAAGTGTAGAGAGACAACTAGAATCAAGGCTATTATTTTCCTAATGTAATTATTTTATCTAATTTTTTTCTTGGATCATTACATTAATGAATTTTTCACAAATATAGCTTATGTCAGTGTTTACCATCATTAAGTTTTTAAGTATATTTCTATAATTGTAGATAAAATGCTAGTATTTATTACAGGTTTTCTTTTTATCATTTGATAATATTTTTACAATAAAAATTAAGCAATTATAAAAATAAATAGCCTATTTTTCCAATTGGTATAAGCTGGCTTTATTTTATACTGCTAATAAAAGCACATTATGTTCAAGCATTGCAATTATCACTGAAATGCTTGTCCATTAACTGAAACATTAGGCTGAGTATATAATTACTGTCTAGAGCCAATATCTTTGTGAAGCTGCATCTACAATGCTATTAAGCTATAAGCAGTATTCGTAAACTAATATTTAAAAGAATCAGAATTGATACCATCTTTTGCAAACTTAGAAATAAATACTATATATATTCAATTTGATTGGTTTCTCATGTGCTTAGAAAAATACGGGAATTCTCAAAGATGATTGAAATATGTTACTTGAAATAGATGAATCTTAATACAGTTGCTATAACCTAATACATATAATCCTACTGAAGTATTCTTTTTACCAGTATTTTTTATCTTGGTAAAATACACATAACATAAATTTACTATCTTAGCCATTTTTAAATGTACAGTGGTATTAGGTATATTCATATTGTGCAACCATCACCAACGTTCATCTCCAGAACTTCTTTCAGCTTGCAAAACTGCAACTCTAAACCTATTAAATAGTAACTCTTCATTCTCCCCTACCCTTAGTCCTAGCAACTACCCTTCTACTTTCTGTCTCTATGATTTTGACTACTGTTAAGTATTTCATGTAAGCGGAATCATACGGAATTTGTCTTTTTGAGTGGCTTATTTCACTTAGCTAATGTCCTCTAAGGTTCATTGATGTAGCATGTGTCAGAATTTACCTCCTTTTTAAGGCTGAATAATACTCCATTGTATGTATATACCATTTTTTTTTATCCATTCATCTGTCGATGGACATTTGGATTGCTTCCACATTTCAACTATTGTGAATAAAGCTTCTTTGAAGTACTTGTATCAGCCTGGCTGAATTATAACTGCTGGACAGAATATTTTTTTAAAACCCACCATTTTAAGACACTGGAGAGTGGCTAAAAGTAGGTAGAAACCAGAGAGGAGATGCTCCTTGAGTAAAAGGAACAAAACTGGTTGAGATGCACATTTATCTGGTGTTTCCCTTGAAGAAACCCAGCAGTTCATGTGGTGTACAGGAATACAGCTCAAGCAGAAATCAGTCATCTTTTTTGATGAGTCAGAGGTTGAAAAATCAGGTCTTTCAGAGCAGCTGAAAATGAGGAGGATACTGGAAAGGAAGAAGGCACACAGTGGGGAAACCCCAGAATCTGAATACAAACTTATCCCACATCCTTATAGGGCAAGATTCCCAGGAACTGGGGTGGAACTTGAACTCTAAACTCTGTCTTCAGGAACTACTGACATCACTGCCATGCTCTTTAAGGCTTCTGATTGGGGAAATACAAATCTTAATAAAATTTTTTGCGAAAGAGCACTTGAGACCAACAATGAACTGTGGAGCAAATAGATAAAATGACAAGAACAGCAAACTTTAAGTTCACAAGATTATCCTGCAACTATCAATTCTTCATTAAAGTGTTGTTGACTACCTTCTCTTAGTAGGAAATGAGCTAATTTTAAGTATTTCTGCCAAGGTAAAAGCCTACAGTTATATTTAAATTCACAATCTCTTTAGTTTATATGCCGTTGCTGAAAAATCCACTTCCTAGAATTTGAATATTGTAGTTATCGTTCTATAATTTCTGAGGATATTTTTGAGAAAACTTTTTTTAATTTAATTTTATTATGTTATGTTAATAGCCATACAATACATCATTAGTTTTTGATGCAGTGATCCATAATTCATTGTTTTTGTATAACACCCAGTGCTCCATGCAGTACGTGCCCTCCTTAATAAAAAGCTTCTGCACAGCAAAGGAAACAGTTAACAAAACAAAGAGGCAACCCACAGAATGGGAGAAGATATGTGCAAATGACACTACAGACAAAGCACTGATTTCCAAGATCTATAAAGAACTTCCCAAACTCAACACCCAAAAAACAAGTAAGTCAAAAAATGGGCAGAAGACATGAACAGACACTTCACCAAAGAAGACATACATATGGCTAACAGATACATGAAAAAATGTTCATCATCTTTAGCCATCAGGGAAATTCAAATCAAAACCACACTGAGATACCACCTTATACCAGTTAGAATGGCAAAAACTGACAAGGCAAGAAACAACAAATATTGGAGAGGTTGTGGAGAAAGGCGAACCCTCTTATACTGTTTGTTGGTGGGAATGCAAGTTGGTACAGCCACTTTGGAAAACAGTGTGGAGGTTCCTCAAAAAATTAAAAATAGAGCTACCCTTTGACCCAGCAACTGCACGACTGGGTATTTACCCCAAAGACACAGATGTAGTGAAAAGAAGGGCCATATGCACCCCAACGTTCATAGCAGCAATGTCCACAATAGCCAAACTGTGGAAAGAGCCGAGATGCCCTTCAACAGATGAATGGATAAAGATGTGGTCCATATATACGATGGAATATTACTCAGCCATCAGAAAGGATGAATACCCAACTTTTACATCAACATGGATGGGACTGGAGGAGATTATGCTAAGTGAAATAAGTCAAGTTAGTTGGTGAATTCAGGATTTTCTATTTTTTTGAGTGAGGCTTGGATGGCTATGTATTTCCCCCTTAGGACTGCCTTTGCAGTATCTCACAGGTTTTGGACCAGTGTGTTTTCGTTCTCATTGGTTTCCATGAATTGTTGAAGTTCTTCTTTGATTTCCTGGTTGACCCAAACATTCTTTAGCAGGATGGTCTTTAGCTTCCAAGTGTTTGAATTTCTTCCAAATTTTTTCTTGTGATTGAGTTCCAGTTTTAAAGCATTATGGTCTGAGAGTATGCAGGGAATAATCTCAATCTTTTGGTATCAGTTGAGACCTGATTTGTGACCCAGTATGTGGTCTATTCTGGAGAAAGTTCCATGCGCGCTCGAGAAGAATGAGTATTCTGTTGTTTTAGGGTGGAATGTTCTATATATATCTATGAGGTCCATCTGGTCCAGTGTGTCATTCAAAGCTCATGTTTCTTTGTTGATTTTCTGCTTAGATGATCTGTCTGTTGCTGAGAGTGGAGTGTTGAGGTCTCCTACAATTAATGTATTATTATCAATATCACTCTTTATTTTGGTTAACAGTTGGCTTATGTAGATGGCTGCTCCCATGTTGGGGGCATAGATATTTACAACTGTTAGATCTTCTTGTTGGATAGGCCCTTTAAGAATGTTATAGTGTCCTTCTGTGTCTCTAACTACAGTCTTTAGCTTAAAATCTAATTTGTCTGATATAAGAATTACTACCTCAGCTTTCTTTTGAGGTCCGCTGGCATAGAAGTGGATCTCCATCCCTTCACTTTCATTCTGGATGTATCTTTAGGCTCAAGATGAGTCTCTTGTAGACAGCATATGGATGGGTCCTGTCTTTTTATCCAGTCTGCAACCCTATGCCGTTTTATGGGAGCATTTAGGCTGTTCATGTTGAGAATGATTATTGAAAGATACGAATTTATTGTCATCATGTTGCCTGTGAAGTCCTTGTCTCTATAGATTGTCTCTGTGAATTTCTGTTCTATATCACTCTTGGGGTTTTTCTCCTTTTATAGAACCCCCCTTAATATGACCTTAGTGGTCACATATTCTTTCAGTTTCTGCCAGTCTTGGAAGCTCTGCATCTCTCCATCCATTCTAAATGACAGCCTTGCCGGATAAAGTATTCTTGGCTGCATGTTCTTCTCGTTTAGTACCCTGAATATGTCTTGCCAGGCTTTTCTGGCTAGCCAGGTCTCTGTGGATAGGTCTGACATTATTCTGATGTTCCTCCCTCTGTATGTAAGGAATCTCTTCCCCCAACTGCCCTTAAGATGGTTTCCTTGGTTCTAAGATTTGCGAGTTTTACTATTACATGCCGGGGTGTTGGCCTGTTTTCCTTGATCTTAGGAGGGGTCCTCTCTGCCTCTAGGACACGAATGTTTGTTTCATTCCCCAGATTAGGGAAATTCTCAGCTACAATTTGCTCAAATATATTTTCTAGTCCTCTCTCTCTGTCCACCCCCTCAGGGATCCCAATAATTCTGACATTATAACGTTTCATGGTGTCGCTTATTTCTCTGATTCTATTTTCATGGATTTTGATTTGTTTTTCCCTGGCCTCCTCTTTCTCCTTCTTTTCTATCAATTTGTCTTCTAGATCACTAATTCATTATTCTGCCTCGCTTACCCTAGCTGTTAGATTATCTAGATTAGATTGGATCTCATTGATAGCATTTTTAAGTTCTGCCAGTTCAGCTTTCATTTCTGCTCTTAGAGACTCTGTGTTGCCATTAATCGATTTCTCCATTCTAGCTCTTGTCTTCACAATTGCTACCCTGAATTCCATTTCCAACATCTTGGTTATATCTGTATCCATTTGTAAATCTGTGGCAGAAGTCACAGTCTCTGAGTCTTTCCTACTTTGGGGGTTCCTCCTCCTAGTCATTCTGTTGAGGGGTGGTTGAGGGAATGTACAAAGTCCAAATTATTGACCACAACTGAAGCAAGATGCACCTGTTTTATAGGGACCTTAGGGTTGCCGGCGTCTTGTTCTCCCAGCCTGTCTTCTGGGGCAGGGGCCTGCCCCACTGTTACTCAGGCAAGCCTGTTTGGGCAGAGTTGCCCTGCCCCCTGTGTGTGTGTGGGGGAATGGCTCAGTGAAAACCAGTTTTTTGGGGCTTTTGTTCTCTGGTGGTTTTCCCTGGCGGCATTCCGCGTCTCTTCCGAGAGTCAAAACAGAAGAGATAGTTTCCAACCCTCTGCCTCAGAGCAGAGAGATGGCAGTCTGTTCTTCAGTGAGCTATCCAGGCTACACTATCTCCATTTCTGTCTGTGCTGCTTAAAACTTCAGCGTCCTGGTTTGTGTGCCCCTCAGCAGCACTCCCAGTCCTCGCCTCCAGGTCGGGGCATGTCTCTGCCCTTTGTGCTTCTAAAACCACCAGCCACCCCCAGTTCGCACACGCAACCCCGCCGCTTGGGGTTTCAGCCCAAGGGGGCTGCCCTAAAGTCCTTTCCCCATCACTACCAGTCTACGAGTCTGTGCCCGGTCCCCAGCGCGGGAGGCTTTTGTGCTCCTGTGTTATTTCACCTTCTCGGTGACAGTGCTTATGGCAGCTCCCTCCCCCTTCCGTTTATCTTCAGATATGTGCCGGGGGAATCACTGCCGGGGCTCCCTGCTTCATACCTCGAAACCAACAGCCTGTGATATTCTGTTTGTAGAGATTCAGATCTATCTTCTTACATCTCAGGCTGATTTTGTGGGTGTTCAGAGTGGTCTGGTAGATAACCAGCTCAATTCTGGGACCGGTTGGAATAGGGTCCCCTACTCCTCTGCCATCTTTTCCTCCTCCTCGAGAAAACTATTTTTGATGAGGATTCTGACTCTTTCCTGAGGGGGGAGAAGAATTCGGGCAAGGTATCTAGTCCTCTTTTGAGAAGTGAAAGTGAAAATTGTGAAATAAGTGAAAGTAGAAATTAAATAGCCAAATGAGAAATTTTCAGTGTTCAAACCCAAAGAGAAGGTGTTAAGATTATATTTTCTTTTTTAAATCATTATTTGCTATACTACTTTGAGTTGCCTCTGATTGTCATGGTAGTTTTAGTGTACTGAAATAATCACTTTCTAACTTGGACTTTCTCCACAGACTAAATAATTTCACTTAGATTCTAAATTTAAAGAATACTTTTAAAAAGAGCAGTGTATGTGCTTACTGCAGATATAATCAAATCACAGGCTAGTTATATTTTAATTACTCCCATCATGTTAAGATGTCTTGTATAGCTTCATCTTTCATCTGTCAGCTTTCCAGTTAACCCAAACAAGAAAACAGTCCATTTTTGAAAGATGTGCAGAAGCTTTGAATGTCTATTTTGATTCTAGAGTTACATTTCAGAAGATATTCCATTAGGTTTGTGTACATATTCATTTTGGAACTGCCTTAAAATGACACAGTAATACTACTGAACGATCAGTTAGTTGATACTGCTTGCAGTTCCTTATGAACTTGTTTGAACCAACTTCCAGAACTCTAAGATGATCCTAACATCCAGCTTCTTATTTTGAGCATCCATCATATGCAAGCATTAGCCCACCTGATCTTCTACTACCAGCTCAGCCCCCAGCCACAGTGGAACACCAAACTGAAGCAGAACCCTAAACTGTTGGATTTTGAACCATAATCCAACCAATCTCCTTACTGAGAAACCACACTGGTCCCCTGTTGGTTACTACATTTTTTGTTCTCTTTCATAACCAGACTTTGTACAAGTGTTGTCTGAACTGCTTGTCACCATGCCCTGATCACCTGCTCATTTCTCAATCTATTCAAATTCATTCTTTTAAGCCCTTTCTAGTTCATTCCCTTTTACATTCTAAAAAATCAACTTTATTGAGATCTACTTTATATACACAGTATACAATTTGATGAGTTATGACAAATGTGTACACGTACAGAGAGCCACATTCAAAATACAAAATATTTCCGTCATTGCAAAAGTTTCCCTGTACCCCTTTCCAGTCAGATGCTACTTACAGGCCCAGGCCACCAATAATCTACATTTTTCACTGTTGATTAGATTTTTCTTTTCTAGGTTTTTTGTTAGTTTGTTTGTTTTTTAATATAAATGGAATCACACAGTCTATACTCTTTGGTGTCTGGGTTCATTATCTCAGCATCCTGTTTTTGAGATTGATCTATGTAATTGTGCATTTGTTCCTTTTTATTGCTAACTAGTATTCCATTGTCCGCATGTCCCACAATGTATTTATATTCACCTGTTGGTGGATTTTTTTTTGTCCTTTTTCCTCTTTGTTATTATGAAAAAAGCTGCTGTGAACATTATCTGCAAGTCTTTGTGAGGGTATATATTTTCATTTCTCTTAGAGCTTTCACTGCTCTTGGAATAAAATTGCCAACTGATAGGATAGGGGATGTTAACTGTCAAACTGTTTTTCAAAGTGATTGTACCATTTTATATTCTCATTGATAATTTATAGTTATTCTACATACTTGCCAACGTTGTCAGTTCTTTTAAATTTTAGTCATTATAGCAAATGTAGTGGAATTTCACTGTAGTGTTAATTTGCAATTTCCTGATGACTAATGATACTGAGTGTCTTTTCATGGACCTACTCTCCTTTTATATATCTCCCTTTGTGAAGTGTCTGTTCACCTCTTTTGCCCATTTCTTATTGTGATATTTGTTTTTTTATTATAGAGTGTTTTTTTAAATAAATTCTATATACCAGTTCTTTGTCAGACATATGTATTATGAGTATTTCCTTTGCATCTGTGATTTGCTGTTTTCATTAATGGTGTCTTTTGAAGCACAGACATTCTTAGTTTTGATGAACTCCAGTTATTGGTTTTTTTCTTTTTTGCTTTTTGTGTCCTAAGAAATTTTTACCTATCGCAAGGTCACAACTCTCTTCTCTGATATTTTCTTCTAGAAGTATGTTTAGCTTTTACATTTATACCTGTGATTCATTTCAAGTTAGTTTTTGTCTGTGGTGTGAGATAGGAGTTGGGCTTTGTTTCCCCCTACCATATGGATATCACGTAGTTTCAGTACCACTTGTTGAAAAGACTATCCTTTCTTCCATTGAATTATCTTGGGTCTTTAGTAGAAAACTAATTCATTAGGTATGTATACGTCTAGTTCTGAAGTCTGTATTCTGTCTCACTGATCAATTAACCTATCCTATGCCAATATCATACTGTTTTAATTACTGTAGCCTTTAGTAAGTCTCGAGATCAGGTAGTGTAAGTCCTCTAAATTTTATATCCTTTTTAAAAATTACTTTGGTTATTCTAGTTTTTTTGCCTCTTGTACAGATTTTAAAATCAGCTTATCAATCATCATTTCTTGGAATTGCATTAAGTGTATAGATCTGTTTAAGGAGAGAACTGAGATTTTAAGAGTATTGAAGTTTCCTGTATTTCTGATTTTTTTGGCTACTCGATTTTGTTGATTATTGAGAAAGAAGGGTTGAAATCTCTGACTGTAATTTTGCAGTGTTAATTTCTTACAGTTCTGTTTTGATTTCATATATTTTTGAAGTACTGTCGTTTAATCAATGAACTTTTAGAATTGTTATGTCCTCTTGATGAATTGACCCCTTTATCATTATGAAGTGACCCTCTTTAGTCATGGTAATATTCTTTGCTCTGAAATCTACTTTGTTTGATATTAATGTAGCTACTATAATTTTCTGTTCATTCTGTTAACATTCCTTTACTTTTAACCTATTTAAGTCTTTTTTTTTTAAAGATTTTATTTATTTATTTGACAGACAGAGAGAGAGACAGCGAGAGAGGGAACACAAGCAGGAGGAGTGGGAGAGGGAGAAGCAGGCTTCCCGTGGAGCAGGGAGCCTGATGCAGGGCTCGATCCCAGGACCCTGGGATCATGACCTGAGCCAAAGGCAGACGCTTAATGACTTAGCCACCCAGGCGCCCCATAAGTCTTTATTTATATATAAATAGAGTTGTAGGCAGCATGTGGTTCAATCTTGTGTTTTTTAACCATAGAAGATAATTGCTACCATTTAATTGAGCTGTTTAAACCACTTACATGAATGTAATCATTAATATGGTTGGATTTAATCCATTATGTTGCTTTTTTCTATTTGTTTCAACTGATTTTCTCCCCCATTTTCTTTCCTTCTTTCTCTTTCTTTCCTTTCTCTCTCCCTCCCTCCCTCCCTTCCTTCCTTCCTTCTCTTTCTTTTCTTTCTTCTCTTCTCTTCTCTTCCTTTGGATTGAATGCTTTTTATTCTATTTAATCTCCTTTTTTGACTTATTAGCTATAACTTCTATTAGTTTCGTAGTTATTCTTTAGGGTTTATAGCACATATTGTTAGCTCATTACGGTTCCCTTTCAAGTAATACCACCTCAACAGTATACTTCCATCTCTCCTCTAGCCTTGTGCTATTTTTGTCATACATTTTACTTCTACATACATACATTATAAACCCCATAGTATCTTGACATTATTTTTGCTTCAACAGTCAATTACATTTTAAAGAGACTTAAATAAGAAGAAGAAGCTTTTTATATTTATCCAGGTAGTTACCATTTCTAATGTTTTTCTTTCTTTTGTGTGGATCCAGATTTCCATGTGGCAAAATTTTCTCCTGTCTAAAAGATTTCTCATAAAATTTCATGCAGTGCAGAAATCCTGATGACAGTTCTTTCAGCTTTTGTATGTCAAGAAAGCATTTATTTTGCCTTTTTTTTGAAAGATATTTCCACTGTATATATCAATCTAGGTTGCAATTTTTTTCCTTTCAGTGTATTAAAGAAGTTGGGCCACTGCCTCCTCTTGATGACAGATCTGCTGTGAGCCTTTTCTCTAGTCCTGTGTATGTAATCCCCTCTTCTCTGCCTCCTTGTAACATGTTTCTCTATCACTGATTCTGAGCAATTTGATTATCATGTGCCTTGGTGTTCTTTTCTTCATGTTTCTTGTGTTTGAGATTGTTTGGCTCTTAAACCTGTGAAGTTTTAGTTTAAAAGAGTTGGGAAAACCCTGGCTTTTATTTCTTCAGAATTTTTTTTCTATCCCTCCCCCTTCTTTCTTGTGGGGACTCCAATTTTACATGTATTAGGCTGTCTGGAGTTGGACAGCAGCTTATTGATGTCTTTTTGTTTCCTCTGTGTATTTGATTTTGGATAATTTCTTTTGCTCTTTTCAAGTTCACTGATATTTTCTTGCATGATATCTGATTTGTGGTTGATCGCATGCAGTGTGTTTTTCAAGTCAGACATCATCGTTTTCTTCTCTAACAGTCCAGTTTGGACTTTTTTTTTATATCTTTTCTGTCTCTACTTAACATCTTTCCTCTAACTTTTTGAACATATCAAGTACATACTTTATCATAACACTTTCTTCTCTTTGTATACTACTTCTGTCATTTATAGAATTTTATTTTTTGCATTCCTAGTAATTTTTTATTGAATGGCAGACATATTTTTGTATTCCTGTAAATACTCTTGGGTTCTGTTCTAGGGAGCAATTAAATTACTTGGAAACAGTGTGATCCTTTCAGATCTTGCTTTTAAGTTTTGTTAAGCAGAAAGAGAAAAGAATGTAGTCTAGGATTAATTACACCTCAATGCTAAAACAAAATCTGAGTCTTTTACAGACTTAGATTTCAACTCAATACACCGTGAATTATAAGGTGTTCCACAGTGGCTATTGGGTACAGGAACTACTTTTGGCCCTCTGTGAACCCCTGGTGCTATTCTCTTTTGTCCTTTTGCTGTTTTGTTTTTTTTTCTCTGACATTGGATAGTTTCCTCACATGTGTATGGATTGATAAATACTCTGTACCTCTCTGAAGTTCTCTCTTTGTAAAGCTCTCTCTTTTCCAGTACTCTTTCCTGCAAACTATAGCCACCTTGGTCCTCTGAACTTCCATTTCCGTTTCTATTTCTTGAACTTAGAGGGTCTGCTGAGGTTCACCAAACTTGTGTTTCCCAGGGCCAGTCCCAGGACTCACATGTTTCTCAGGGATCCTTTTGTTGTTGTTGTCGGACTCTAATATCTTGGAAATTGTTGTTCTGTGTATTTAATTGTCTGGATCTTCAGTTATTTCAGGCAAGTGGGTAACTATAGTCCCTGTTACTCCATATTGACAGAAGGTTTTATTTTTTCTGTCCTTTTACTTTTAACGTACCTGTTTCTTTTTATTTGAAGTGGTTTTCTCATAGACAGTATCCTGTCTCACAATTACTGCATTATAATTGAAATGTTTAGACTAGATATCAGCAAACCTTTTCTGTAAAAGACCAGATAGTAAATATTTTAGGCCTTGCAGGTTATCTCTATCAGAACTGCTCATCTCTGTAATTCTAGTGCAAAAGTTGCCATAGACAATATGTGAATCATCTGGCTTGGCTCTGTTCCAATAAAACTATATTTACGGATATTGAAATATGAATTTCAAAAATTTTCATGTGTCATGAAATATTATTCTTAAAAAAATTCCTTTTTTAACCATTTATAAATGTAAATGTCATTCTGAACTTGTAGACCATAAAGAAATAGATGGCAGGCTGGATTTGGCCTGTGGTCTGTAGTTTGCTGATTGCTGGCTTATAGTGTTTCTCTTTAATATAATATGGCTGTCATCTTGGTATTTGTCTTCTATTTTCCTATCTGTGTTTTGTTTCTTTTTTCCATCTCTTGCCAGTTTTGGATTAATTGAGCATTTTTTATTATTCTACTTTATCACCACTACTGGTTTATTAGCTATATCTCTGTATTTTTAACAGTTTATTTATGGCTTATAATATGCATTTTAACTCATTTATGCTGAAATAATATTACAGCATTTCACATATAATGTAAGAATTTTACAACAATATGCTTCCATTTAAACCCTTCCATTCTTTATGCTCTTGTTCTAATAGATTTTACTTCTACATTTATAAACTTCTCAATACATTATTTTTAAATTGTCTATTGTTATCTTCTAGAGAAATTGAAGACTGAGGGGGAAAGTTTTCATATATGCCCACACATGTGTTATTTGACACTTCATTTTTTTATACAATTCTAAATTCCTACATGGTATCTATTTTCCGTTTGAAAAACTTTCTTTAGCAATTCTTGTAGTTTACATATGATGGAAGCAGATTCTCTCAGCTCTTTCTCTTTTGGCTGAAAAATTCTTTATTTTGCCCTTACTTTTGAAAAATATTTTTACTAGATACAGAATTCCAGGTTGACATTTTCTTTCCTTCAGCTATTTAAAAATGTGTTTCATTATCCTCTGGCTCTTACAGTTTCTGAAAAGAAGTCTGTGAATATTCTGAAACTCTTTCTGGAACTCTGCCCTGAAAGTTCAAGTTGCCTCAGATTCTGAACTCTTACCTCCTCAACTCCGTGAAACTGCTGTGCTATACCTAGGATATCCCCTTCTTCGCAGTCTAAAATGCTCACCCTTTTTGTTTCCCCTCTCACAGGGATCCTAGTCCTGCACTGCCTGTTTTCCAGTGTCTTAAAACTGTTGCTTCTTACATTCAGTCCAGTTTCCTTGTTGCTTAAGGCATGTGGGTAAGCCAGGAGCCTGTTAATGCATCATAGTTAGAAGAGCAAATTCATTCTTTGTTTTTTTTTTTTAATTTTATTTATTCATTTGAGAGAGAGAGAGAGAGCACAAGCAGGGAAAGGGAGAGGGAGAGAGAGAAGCAGACTCCCTGCTGAGCTGGGGGCCTGACGCAGGGCTCGATCCCAGGACCTGGAGATCGAGCCGAAGGCAGACGCCCAATGATCTGAGCGACCCAGGCGCCCCCTAGCAAATTCATTCTTTATAAAAATAAAAAAATAAATATTCATTGAATGCACTGGGAACTACATTCCTGCTTTAGATGCTAAAGATATGAAAACCTAAAATGTACAGGCCTGACCTCTATTCTCACAAAGCTTACATTCCAGAGGAAGCAGAGAGAAACATTTAATAACCATGCAAATCAGAAAGGCAATTTAAGATAACAGATAAGTGCTCTAAAGACAGTAATGCAGGATGGTATAATAGAAAGAGTCTCCTTTACATTGGGAGAACAGAGAAGGCCTTGCTGAAGTGGTAATATTTGAATCTGAGATTTGATTGATAAAAAACAGGAATCTCCAAACTATGGTCTGAGGACCTGTTTTTTATTTTTTATTTATTTATTTATTTTATTTATTTATTTTTAAAGATTTATTTATTTATTTGATGGAGAGAGACACAGCGAGAGAGGGAACACAAGCAGGGGGAGTGGGAGAGGGAGAAGCAGGCTTCCCACTGAGCAGGGAGCCCGATGCGGGACTCAATCCCAGAACCCTGGGACCATGACCTGAGCCGAAGGCAGACGCTTAACGACTAAGCCACCCAGGCGCCCCTCAAATAAAGTTTTATTGGAAAACAGCCACACCCATTCCTTTACTTATTGTCTATGGCTGATTTGGGGCAACAGTGTCAGTGTTGGGTAGTTGGCCCATAAGCCTAAAATATTTATTATCTGGTCTTTTAAGAAATAGTTTGCCATCTCCAGCATAAAAGAACTGCACCCCTGTTGCTGGAGCTGAGATCACCAATGACTGCGGTACTTATAAAGCCGCTGTATACTTTCCTGCCCTTGTCTTAATGAACTTTTAGCAGCATTCAACATAATCAACCACTTTCTCTTTGAAACAGTTTCTCCTTTCTTAGGTTCTCTGACACCATGATCTGTTTATTTTTTTCTAAGCTCTCTGACAGTTTCTTCTCAGCTTCTTTGTATAGTAATTTTCCTAAATCTGATCTTTAAATGTTGGAGTTTCTCAGGGCGAGGCTTAGGTCTATCATGACTCTCTTCTCTGGTTTTTTCCTAGTCTCTTATACTCCTGGGTCTTCAGTTACCATCTATTTACTAATGATTCCAAATACGTATCTCTAGCTAGGCCTGTCTTCAGAAGTTTTGTTTTGTTTTTAAGATTTATTTATTTGATAAGGGTGGGGGGAGAAGGGCAGAGGGAGAGGCAGAGAGAGTCCCAAGCAGACTCCACGCTGAGTGTGGAGCCCCACGTGGGGCTCAATCTCATGACCCTGATATCATGACCTGAGCCAAAACCAAGAGTCAGCCACTCAACCAATTGTGCCACCTGGACACCCCTTGAACTTTTGACGTATGTATCCAATTGCCTGTTTGACATCTGTCACTGTAAATTCAAGAGGCTCTAAAGAGAATTCATGACATCCCCTGTAAAAGCTGCTTTAGATGCCTCTATTCAGTAACAGGCATCCGATGCTCATGTCAGTAACCTAGAATGTACTCTGTAGCCACTAAGACGTTTGAATTCTCTCTCCTAAGTATTTGGTTTTGTATAGTTTTATCCGTATTAGTATGTTCCTAGTCCAGGCCACCTCTCTATGACCTATGTGACAGCTTCCTGCTGGTCTGCCCATATCCATTCTTGCATCTCTCCAAGTGGTTCATCAGATGCCATAGCCAAAGATTAAAATGAAAATCAGTAGATTCCCATTGCTTTTAGGATAAGGGCCAAAATCTTTTACATGGCTTATAGAATCTACTGAAGAAACTGTCTTCTTCTCCAGCCTTATCCTATACCATTTTCCCTTTTTTCTCTTTTCTATATCTAGTCTGGCATTTTTTCAATTCCTAAATTCTCCAAATAATTTACCATAGCCTTTGCATGTATTGTTTCTTCTGCATGGATGATCTTTCACTTTTGTTTGCCTAGCTAATTCCTGCATTGTTTTCTCTGGGCAGCCTTCTCTCACCCTGCCTTCCCATCTTAGGGCCTCTAGTTATATGAAGTCATATTACTTGGTCTTTAGTTTTCAAAGTATTTACCACACTGTGATTAATTGTAGATATAATTAATGGAATTATTTATCTGTCTTCCTCACAGAACTATTAACTCCATAAGGGAAGGAGTTGTGTCTGTCTTGTTCACCATTGTATCCCCAACAGTATTTTCTGACAGTAAATATTTGTGAAATGAAATAATAAAACAAGTATATTATGTGTTTTAATTATCACAAAAAACCCTATAATTTATAATTTATAATTTCTCTTTGGGAGGCTTTTAAATTCCTTGGAAGAAAAATTTAGTAAAGAATAATGATAATAGGATCATTTATTGAGCAACTTCCATGTGCTTGCTTATCACTCTGCCACAGACACAATCATAGTTTGACCCTCACAACAATCCTACAATGTAGGTAGCCTTACCTCCATGATTCTGTGGGAACACTGAGGTTCAGAGAGGTTATTTCACTTGCTCAGTGTCACACAGTTAATAAGTGGGAGAGCCATGATTCAAACTCAGTTGGTCTTCCTCCAGAGGCTTGTATGCTCTTGCTCTTTGTCTTTCAGCCTCCTACCACATTATTACTGGGAAAACTGCCCTTCCTAACTTCACCACAGGCCTCCATTTAATTTTCCCTTTTTACTCTCCATTTAACTGAAGGAATTAAAGTTAGTATCTATACATACTAGCTCATGTATTCCCTAATAGTTAATATTCACATAATGACTGTGGAAATACTTCTTAAACAAACAGCTATACAATACTGGAGAAACACTGAAATTTAGTAATTGGCTTAGATTTGATGACGTACTCTAGAATAGCTAAGCAAAAATTGCACCCAGTTTACAAATGAACTTCATTTGGCATTCAATTTTTTTCTTAGCTGTCATTAACAGTTTTGATACTAAATTGAGAAACTAATCACAAATTCAAATTAAATAATGGAATGTTTCACATTTTCTCTACCTTAGAACATGTAGTAAAACTTGAATAGATCTTTAAGAGTCCATTTCTTAAATGACTTTATCATGTAAGGCAAGGTACTGCTTTGAGAAACCACAGGTTAGCTTCATTCTATTATTACTGCATGGTTTAGGAGTCTTAAAGATTCAGCTACTTCTCTGATAAATTAGTGTCATGAAGAGTTCATTTTTGACTTTTCTTTCAGCATTGGCAAACTCATTTTTACCATGGAGCATCTTATTTACTTATAATGCTCATGAAGTATAAATAGAATTACCCATGATATTTTGATAAAGCTAATAAACACTGATCTTCTCCTATTTTTGTGCTTTGTGGACAGTATATTGGCTCTTTTCTGGAATTTTCTGTATTTTACAACTTCTCCTCAGAAAAAAAAACATGTACTTATATATGCAAAATTAGTTCATGAGGCATTTGAACTAACCTAGCATCATATTGTAGTTAATAATAATAATGTTGTCAAGCCTTGTTTTATAATAATTTCCTTTCACACTTCTGTTTAAGTACTAAATTTTGTAGCCTTATATAGTGATTTTCATTACAGAAATCAACTTTATTATTTTCCTCTTGAACTATGTAGAACATAAACTACTGGACCTAGTAGTTCTGGGTATTTTGTAGAATGGGAGGTGAGAACTAGAATTGAGGAAGGGATTTCGATTTCATATAATTTTATCATCTATTAATTAGTTGGTCTACTAGATTTTTATAATAGTTTTTGAATTTTGCAACCAGTCTTATTCCTAGTCCTTTATTAAGGTATTACTTACTAGCTTCAGTATCATCTCATCATATCATCTCTCTCATGTGAAATAGAGTTTTTTGCTTATCGATTTTTTAAAAATAAAAATTAAGTGATATCCATACATACAGAACATTGAAATTCCAGACTTGCCCATGAGGGAGAACAGTTAATATTAGAATTGATGAGGCACTAAAAAAAAAAAAAAAAAGACAAAAATTAATTGTGTTTATGAGGGCAAAATAGACATTGTAAAATCTTGGAGTTTACTAATTCTCTAAAATAAAATTGTGCATATCTGTAAGAAACACTGACAAGATGTTTTTGAATACCGATTCTAAAATTAAAAGAAGGAAACCATCAATTTTGTAGGAATAAACCACTATTTTTAGAATTCTTGTTTGAAAACTTCAATAAGGATATTTTATACCTGTGGAAAACCTGACTGGAACATGTTAGAGACATATCAGTTCCTGGCCTTCAGAATGCCAGATAATTTGAACCCTGGAAAGATAATATTCTTCTAAATCACCATTACAGCAGCTATGATATCTGAAAATAATCATTTGGATTGACACTGGATTGTTGACATCCAAACTTAAGCATTTTTAGAAATATTCTAGGACTAATTACTTTGCCCATGAAAGCAAACTTCTGATTATTAATTTTCCCAAAATGAAATTTTAAGGAGCCATGAAAATAATCAGTTATAATTAGCATCTTTATTATTGTAATCTCCATTCCAGAGTGATTTAGACTTTTGATACCTTTGTCTCTCCCAACTTTCGCAGAGACTTTCTTTGCCTTGTGTACAGAAAAGAGGTAGCTAATGGAGAATATGCATACCTGACTTTTTTCCTCTCCTAAGAAAGGAGAATTCATCCACTGCCACTGTACCTTTTTTTCTTTTCTTTTTTGTCTTGCACAGAAGACTGACATCTTCCTGTGAAGGGCTTGTGGCAAACCTATCCAACTCGGGTTTCTTCCTCCTTGAGAACGGTCTGATCCATCATCATCTGAACCAGGGATCACACTCTAAGGGTCCAGGTGAGGGCAAGTCAGTCTATATGTTAAGCCAATTTCTTTTCTGGTCAGGTAAGTCACACTCAGGCATGATCTCACTCAGCATCAGCCAGCCTTAGTTTTTTAAAGCTTCCTGGTCCCCAGAGAGAGACACAACTCATCTGTCCATTAATTCTCTGACCCACCTAAACTATTAATGATTAATCACATCTTTAAAAATTCTCTTTGCTATATAATGTAATCATTTTCAGGATACCTACTCATTTTTAATTCCAGAAATCTTAAAAGGATTATGTGTATGTGGCCAGAAAGGAAGACATGTGCTGAAACAAATAGGTTTTCATAGTTGCAGCTTGAATTTATAAGACTTTAGAGACTTAAAATCAAGCTAGCACCCTTGTAATTTTGATAGTTTTTAACTGTGTTTGTAGATGTCTTGAAACCAAAGGTAGAATACTAGAGCTGGTAACATAGACATGCATGGTCATCATGAAGGTCTTTTTTGGTTTGCCATGGATTCTTTCATTTAACGTCAGAATGATAAAGGGCAGAGACAAGAATTTCCCTGTCCTGTATCCAACTTCCATATGCTAGTTATAAGAAGAAATTTATGATTGCTCTTCAGGCAGGTGATCTTAGCTAATTGAAGTTTGGCTTTGCACCTTGATGCTATCTTTTAAGTTGGGAGGTGAATTAACTTTGTAGCTCTGAGGCTATTTTCAAGACAACTTGTTTTTCAAAAGCTTTTTTTTATTAGAGGAAAAAAAATCTGCCTTGTATTCTGACATTGATAGTCTGTCCTTCAAAATGCACTTGTGCATTATATAATTTGTTTTATAGGTGACCTTTATATACAGTAATGAATTAGTTTCAATCTTATAAAACATTAATTTGTTTCATCGCGGTAATGATACTGTATGCATTTAATTATGAGGAAAACAAAAGTAGTTTTACTCTGATATACCTTGTCTCCTTTGTCAGCACATAGATAGGAGTAAGTTGGGCGTTTATCTCCTTCTGTTGGCTGATTCTCCAAATGACTTATAAGCTATGAACTGAAGTTAATACATGTCAGTGAGTTTGCTACAGTAAAGAGTGACTCCTAGACTGAGAAGAAGAGATTATTTTCCTCTCTGAAATTTTGCCAACCATTAAGCTACATAGTTGTTTTACCCTAATATATTAGCTTTTTGAGATGCATTGTTTTGTGTTTATTATTCAAAATGTCAGTACGAGTTTTGAGTAAGAGAAAATTTTTTTGGATGGAAAAGCAACAAGCATTCATTATTCGTAACTGCCTGATATTTTACCATTGGGACCTACATAAGACAGTTGTTTACTTGATTCTGTATCAGTGCAATTAAGTCAGTATGGACTTAAAGACACAATTTGTTGGGTACAGATCCCATTTGTTATACCCTTATGTTTAGCATAACATGTGGAGAAGCAGAAAATATTCATTGGGTATTAAAATATTTCTATGGTAGTTCTCTTGAACAGAAGAGGTATTTACTTAACTCTGCTTCAGATTCTAATAGAAAGTTATTTCCCACTGGATCATAACTGTTTTAATATGATTAGGTTCCTATATATACATTGTATGAGTATGTGAACATATTCTAACTCAAGCATATAAATACATGAAGTAACTTAAATATGTAGAAATATGAATTATATTACTTAACCAGGAATATCATAGACATTGATATGTTAAATATTAGAATCTGCATTGTGATTAATTCAGTGGCCATGTTTCAAAGGCTTAGGTAGCAGCCCAGCTTTCCCATGCTATTCTTGGGCTGGGCCAATCAGCTACATTGTTGAAGATTATAATTTTGAAGAAATTTGAGGATTGCATTTGACTGGCTTCAGAAGTACTTGTATGTCTAAAGAGTGTAAGTTTTAAAATAACCTTTTATCCTTCTCATATTCTTACTTTTGTACCTAGTAGTATTTTTGTGTAGATGTATATATGAACTTTTGACATGTCCATATTTATATCAGTGAAATCATTGCAACATTAGTTTTCAAAAAAGAGTGAACTATAATGTAGAGACTTAAAAGATCAGTTTTTAGTCCTTAAAACATCATAATGGGATCTGCTCTTAGTATCTGCACAGAAATTTGTAGACTTTAAATATATAAATTTATTTTTAAAATTTTTTTAAATATATAAATTTAGATTACCTGTAATAACATTCCATTCTACAGCAGTTAACACATTTCAGAGATGCCTGGCATGTGTAATAAGGGATATGCTAGCTAATTTACCTTACTGTAAGCAAAACAAGATTAGAAAGGCAAATTTTCTATGAAAAATAAGTAATTGATGAATTCTAAAACCAAATATGTGACTTTGGGACTCTCCCCTGTATTGATAAGGTTGATCTGCCCTTTCCAATACAGAAACAATGTTGCTGACCCACCATAATAAGCTTTGAGTTATCTTTTAAGTAAAATATATTAGATCTGAAATAAAGCATGGCTCAGGCCTAGGCATTATAGAGGTTATGTGCTGAAATTGGGGCTTCCTTTCCATATTCTCCCTTCTCAGGATTTGATTGCATTACGCTAATAAGCTTTAACATTAAGATCATGTTTTGTGTTTTTTCATCTCCATTTTCTGTGCCCTCTGTAGGGCAAAAAACAAAAATGACCAATGAATGTCATTCTTCTAAGAAGCTCTTTTATAGTGCATCCAAGATGCCAGAAACAATCCTTTCATACCTCCTGAATAGTGGCAGCAAGCAATTGTGTAGGAGTACTCTACCTAGCTTTTCTTTTGGTGCTGTCTTGCCATTAACTCATAGAAATGTGTACCATACCTTCAAGTAATTGGTTAGATTGCCTGACGTCTACTAATATCTCAAGTTAATAACCATAGAATATTTCAAAAAGGTGGTGCCTGCTTCATGAAATGTATCTGTGGTTGCTAAAATCTTATTTGGCTTGAAACAACTAAATTTAGTAGACTCTAAAATTGTATATTGTTAGAATATGATACTTCAAACAAACAAACTGTGATTTACTTTCAGTTCTGAAAATATTCAGAAGGATTTGTTATCTCTTGCAGACCTTTCTGCAAACTACTAATGGGATGAACACAATATATCACTTTTATAATAGTGAGCTATTAAAGGCAAGCATAAAGCAGTCTGAAGCCCATAAGTGCTGCCAACAGCTCCTGCTTTAATGAATTCCCTTTTAGATGTCCATTAAATGCTCATGGCAAATGTACTCATAATGGAAATGGCAAATCTAAATGGGTAGATATGAATAATCCATGGAGTTTAAATTCTGTTTATGATCATCTTCACATTTAGTTTTCAAGACAACGCAGTTTAGTTTTCATTACAGTTTGGAATAAAGAGGACAGGGAGTAATTGATTGCTTCAAGCAGATTAAAATCAATGGTTTTCTTTTCAAAGAACCAGTTCAGTGCAGTAATTCCAACTTTAAACATTGATTTAGGGTACTCAACACAAAATGTTTTGTGCTGTGTGAACTTTTATATAGAAAGACTAGTATTAATTTTATTTCCCTATATATCTATACAGTGAAATATAGAGGTTGTTAGTAGCATGTGCATGACTTAATAGTGATCTATATTAAGTCATTTTGATATTATTGCAGTCATATAATGAATCAATGAGATTCCCGTCATCACTGTAATACTGTTTGTAACCCATTAGCACAGAGAAATTACAGCCCATCATACATCATTACTGTGATTGAGGCTTTATTACCATATTCTCAAATTGCTTGCTTGCTATAAAACTAAATAGACACAAGACAACTATAGGTGGAGTATAGACTATGCATTATTGTGCTACAGTAATGAGGGATTATTGTACCATAATGGGGTGAAACTTATGAGGAAAATAAACTTAGCAGTAATAGAAAACTGGAGACTCTTTTTACATTTGTTTTTATTACCTTAAAGGTCAAATATATTTGTTATGCTCAGGTTATTGTTTATGTATTACATGAATCATAGCCTCTTGATATTTTGTAAAGATTCCCCCCCCCCCCCCAATGTATCTTTTCAAAGTCTGTAGTCTCATGCACTTGGAATGCTCAGGGCTGGATTCAGAATCTGCATTTTGCCACTTGAGAGAGTAGACATTTTACTGCTACTAAGCCTGAGATTTTTGTGGTTAGGTAATACCCTTTAAACTTTAGGCTATTTTTCAGTACTCTATATATTTTATTCACAGTGTGAATAGGTCAGTAGTCTTCTGGCTCTTCAGTTGAAATAATAAATGTATGAATGCAACAATATTCTAAGCAATGAAGGAGGTAAAATATGGAACAGTTGCCTGGGGCCTGATTGTAAAAGACTTTTGATGTCTCAAAGAGGGAAATGGAAGAAATATATTGCCTCTGTATTAAAGAAAAAAAAATCCCATGACACTAAAACTTGTTAGTTAAATTGTGCATATGTTCATTCTATCCCTGTTGAGTCTTGTTTATGAGTTATAACATTGAGAGCATTATTTAGAACAGTAAAAAGCCCACTGCACTGACTTTTGAGCTAAGATCATTGCTTGGATTCGAAGCTCTCCTTAGTGCTGCGTGGCTTTCTGATCTCAGCCCCTTGTGATTTGGCACCATGACAATTTAAATAGCAAATAACAATGTAAGATAAAAAAACAGAAGCTGGGATAAGATATATTCATGATTATAAAGCACTTCACATATAAATTCTTAGCCAAAGCAGTAAAAACCAACTGCAAAGTTAGAAATGGCAGCATATTCTCCAAAAGACTAAAAGAGGTAACCCATTCTCAGTTTATAATATCCTTACAAGTCACATAGGCATTATTCTTAGGCTTATCATGATACAATTACCACCGCCTTTGTAAATTGTGCCTTTTTAATTTATAATGCGTATGGTGGTTGCAGTGGTATAAAACCTGAACACTTGTCACAGTGTGTCTTGACAACAGTGAGAGGTGCTGCCTAAAAGGAGAGTTCAGAATTGGCCAAAGGGACATAGACGTAAACTAGTCCTCAGCCAACTCCCAACTGGTACCTTCTGAAAATGTAAGAAACTGTAAAACCTCCTAACTGACCAACTGCATTCCTTGTTTTCCAGAGTACGCAGCCATTTTGAGCCATATGAATATTTTTGTGACTTTCTCATAATTCATTTCATCACTTCTTGGGAATACTTTCCATGTTAAAAACAAGTAGGGGTGGGGGCGCCTGGGTGTCTCAGTTGTTAAGCATCTGCCTTCAGCTCAGGTCATGATCCCAGGGTCCTGGGATTGAGCCCCGTGTCAGGCTCCCTGCTCAGCGGGAAGCCTGCTTCTCCCTCTCCCACTCCCCTGCTTGTGTTCCTGCTCTCTCTAACTCTCTCTCTCTCTCTCTGTCAAATAAATAAATAAAATCTTTAAAAACAAACAAAAAAACAAGCAGAGGGAGCAATGCAAAAGCAAAATGCCAGGAATAATAGAGAGAGGCAAACTTTAGACTTTAGAAAGATGTAATTTTAATGTTTAAAATCATCTATGACTCATATTATACTTAATATAATTTCAAGTAGGATTTGAAGTTGTATTAAATTTGTTACCTGCCTCAAAATCTTTTGGGGAACAGGGGAGAACAAGAATAAAACAAATTATTTTGTTGCTTTTAAGAGTCTAGTTGGAGCGATAGTATAAATAAAAATAATAAACAAAAAAAATAAGCAATAAATGCTAAGAAGAAAATAAAATAGGATATAGAGGATAGGGAGTGCTGGATAGGATTGTTTTATTTAAGATATGTATAGGCCTTTCTAATGAGATGACATTTAAGCAAGAATCTGAAAAAAGTCCAAAACCAGTCATAATGGTATCTGTGGTAAAAATGTACCAGGAACAGTGAATACAAAGGTTCTGACACAAGAGCTTGCTTGGTGTGTTTGCGGAACAGCAAGGATACTGTAGCTCAGCAAAGTAAAAAAGGGGTGGGGGAAGGAAATTAAAAATAATGTCTTATTAATTTTCAAGATTTATAATGAATTCAACACCATTAAAGATTTTTTTATTTGGTGGCTTTTTTGCCAGTGGAGAGGTCATTCAAACTCAGATGATCCAATAACTTTCTTAATTTACTGTAAGTGACCTAATTTTTAACTATTTAAGTATAAAAACTTATATTCACCCAATCATGTATATCTTTTTGTGGGGCTTTAGATTTTTATTTTTGATAAGCAGAGTCTCAGAGTATGAGCCATGGACTTTCCTATATATTTTTAGAACTTTATAATTGGGGAATGCTTACACTTTTATTGCTGATCTAGATAGGCTTCCAGTTTATTTCTAGAACTGAGTGAAAACAAACACTTTTTCATTTAATGGCCCTTCCAAAGCAAACCATAGGTCCACAAAAGCTTGTGAAGTTTTGCTATTTTATTGATTTGAGTTACTGACAAGTGGAAATAGATGAGATCTAGAGTTTGGGGGAATCTTTCGTTCTGTAAAAGGGGTCCTTGAATTGAAAAAAGTTTTGAGAACTAGTTACCTTCTTCTAAGGCAGAAGGTGAGGAACAGAGGAACCCAACATGGGAAAACTGAGGTTAAAAAGAAGACCAGAAGAGAAGTCTGAGGTTCCAAGAGAGAGAAGCAGCTAAAAATGTGTAAAAGTTAAGTTTGACACAGAGAAGAGGAAGCTGCTGAAGAAGGAGTTCTTCCTAGTTGTATCCTACATTTGTTACGTAGTGTTACGTAACAGATTACCATCAGATTTAGGAACAGACATACTTTATTTCACACAGTTTCTGAGGAACAGGAATTTAAGAGCAGTTAAGCTGAGTGGTTCTGGCTTAGGGTCTGTCATGAAGTTCAGTCAAGGTGTTCAGCTGGGGCTGTAGTCTCTGCTAACTTGACTGGGGTTGGAGGATCAGCTTGTAGAATGACTTGCTCACTTGGCTGTTGAACTCATCAGTTCCTTGCTGGTTGTTGACATTAGGCCTTGCTTCCTTGCCATATGAAGCTCTCCAACGGGCTACTTGATTGTCTTTCAAACGTGGCGGCTAACTTCCCCAAAGTGAGTGATCTGAGAGAGAGCAGGGAGCAAGCCACTATACTTTTTATGACCTACTCTTGGAAGTGACACAGTGTCACTTCTGCTATATTCTTTTGGTTAGAAGTGAGGCACTACGTTCAGCCCCCACTCAAGGGAGTGGAATTAAGCTATACCTCTTAAAAAGAGGGATATTAAAGAATGTATGGACATATTTTAAAACACTTACCCATACCAGCATCAGCCCAGCTGATCTGTACGGAGGCTGTAACCTGGTGCTCTGGAACCATAGTCCCGAATTAAGAGGAAATGTAGACAGTCCTCCTTAAGTCTTCTTAGCTGTCCCTCTCCCAATCCTAGAATGTGGGTTTTCCTGGATTTTTATTTCCTCAGCCTTATGTCACTATTGATCAGTAGGATCTCGTGGAGTAGGTCTGACTGAAAGGAGCCTTGGGCCTAAGTAGGAGACTTTGCAGCTCACGTGTAGTCTAGCCTACCTTATTATGACCCTAATAGAGATTTATGGCCAAAGCTCTGGCTAAAATAGTGGTAATGTCTGGCTATGCACTTTGCATTATCTCCCTATGAAACTTATAATCATGGAGGTGATTAGAGTTTTGAGGTTCAGGAGCCCATCTAACAGAGACCATATTCATGTAATTACTAAAAACTGTAGAATCCAAGGGCTTATACCTTATAACTGGTGGATTAATGGATAAATAGAATGATGGCAAGATATGTAATAATGTAAAATATAGCAAATTTAATTATAAAATCTAGATGATGGATATATGGCTATTCATTGTACTATTCTTTCAACTTTTCTGTATGTTAAAAGTTCTCATAATAAAATGTTGGAAGAATAAAACTTTTATTCTTATAATACTACTCCTAGCTATTGGTCTTCCAAATGAGTGCCTACCTATAGTATCAAAGAATTGATAGCCTTTTCTCTCCAACCTGAACAACATATACAGGCTATTGTTAATAGCTGGCGTCTTAGCAAGCCTAATAACATTTAGCTCTTTCTGTCTACATAATGTGATTTCTGTGATAGGCAAGCAGTGATTACAACTCGACATGCTCCTATATATCAAAGGGCCTGAAACATAACATATCACGAAACATATTTGGGGGCGCCTGGGTGGCTCAGTCGTTAAGCGTCTGCCTTCGGCTCAGGTCATGATCCCAGGGTCCCGGGATCGAGCCCCGCATCGGGCTCCCTGCTCAGCGGGAGGCCTGCTTCTCCCTCTCCCGCTCCCCCTGCTTGTGTTCCCTCTCTCGCTGTGTCTCTCTCTGTCAAATAAATAAATAAAATCTTTAAAAAAAAAAAAAAAAAAAAAAAACGAAACATATTTGAACAGAATATCCATTATATAATGGCAGCTGCCAGTTACTTAGTGGCTGCTATTGTTCCAGGCACTATGCCAGGTACTTCTGTTATCACCTTAATCCACATAAAGATCCAAAACTGTAGGAAATTACAGATGAGGAAACGATGCTGCAGTACTTTTGCTTCTTACTGTGGTCCTTGTAAAAGTCTCTTTAGTACTGAAAATCACTACCCTGTATGTAGTTTTCTCGATTCTAGTATGTGATTATTAACCCTTAGCATAGTCTATGAGAAATGCCTGCGTATTTGCAGTGGACTGTCATAGCGCCTTATAATTTCTTATACCTCCCATGGCTCATTTGTAGTTGGACTGATTGTGTAATCAAAAGACCCATGTCGCTTGGAGTCAGAAAGCTGTTTTAGGGCCTAGCCACATCTATTAAAAGCTTTTTGACCATATAGGAAATATAAGTGAAGCGTATATAGGAATTCTTTGTAACTATTTTTGCAGTTATTCTGTAAGTCTAAAATAATTTTAGATAAAACATAGAAAATAAATAGCTTTGTCACAACTCTGAGTGTTAGTGTACTATTTTTGGAAAATAGGGAGATCTATACCTAATAATAATAACAAAAGAACATTGAAAGCCTAAAATGTGAGTATAGATAATATATCTCATACAACTTTCAGCTGTATCATACTCAATAATTTTCATGCATAGTTAAATTCACAATATGTGTTCATTGAGAATGGCAATATGATCTTGTAAGAAAATCCTTAATCTTGGGGGACCTGGCTAACTAGATTTAAATCTTGCTTCTCTCACTGGACCAGGCCTTGAGCCATTGACTATGTACTGTCATGCCTCAGTTTTTCCTACAATGGTATGAAATCATGGTAAATACTCAATATCTTTATTTTTATTTATTTATTTTATTTATTTATTTATTTTAATATCAATACCTTTAGGCATTTGAGTTATCCCCTAGAAAGCTACTGTAAAAATTCAGAGTTGAATTATGTAGTATTTAGTAAGCAGTGAACTATTTCAGTAATTGATATCACCCATTTACTTCTTTTGTGTATTATGGTTCCTCAGTTTTTCTGAACCATCACTGGGCACAGAGCAACATATCTCCCAAAACAAAGAAGGCCAACTATCACCACCCCCTTCACAATCTAACTTGTGATAAGATATGAAAATATATTATTTGTTGAAGGAAGTCCTGTATATATATCAGTTGAAATAATTTTTTGAAATACATCACTCTAGGCAGATGCTATGCTTAAATATTATTTTCAGTGTTAATCAAATATTTGTGGTAAAAGAGATGATTAAATAATGCTGATGAGTTGTTTAGATCAAAGAGGAATCCTCCCTTTGCTAGTATCTTGAGGATGATCAGGAACATCATGAATGATTTTACTACCACAGCACTCATATTTGAATCATCTTTGGATTTAAAGGTTCTAACTAGTGTCCTTTTTGCATTGCTTTTCTTAATTATAACTATAAATCAAAAACATGTAAAATTACAGAGAGCTAAATGTTTTCTAAGAACCATTTAATGATTGTAATAATCCACTCTAGAGGGGGGCATCATCTTTTTGTCAGTGAAACCCAAATCACAGAAAGACTCCTGCTCTTAAACATTGTGCTTTGTATGAAGGGAGTGTATGTTACAGATGTTTGGAGAAATAGTAACAGAAAGTCTTTTCTGTAGTATTTTAAAAGAGGATATAGTAGTTTGCCTAAAATAAATTAATAATAAGAAAGTACTTAATGGGCACAAAAGTAGATGAATATGGGACTTCAGAAAAAGAGATACAGCTGATGTTACATATTGACTAGTGACTGCCTTCCTGTACTTAACAATCTGTACCATGCAAATATCGACCTCTATCTGTCAAACAACTGACTACATTATTTTCATGCAGATGTTCCTGTAATTACTTTGTAACAAGTAAATCTTTTCAAGGCAAATATGTGAAAATGAAGTATTATTCTTTAAATAAAAACCCTAAGATCACTGTCTTCTTGCTTAAAATAATTTATTCTGAAGATTCCAGGAATATACGTAAGGTGGGATAGCGGTTTCAGACTGGCTTACAATCAGCTGTTTCTTAAATGAAATATTGCACAGAAGCAAATGGCTCTGACTGAAACGAAGATGCGGGGGTTTCGGGGTGCCAGATGTTCTAATGGCTCAGTTCTTATTCTCTCTTTCTGGTGCCCTAAAGTGTCTCTGTGGCATCCTAAGCCTCTGAGGAGTGCATTTTGAGAACTGTGGACATATGTAGGAATTTGTAATTCATAGGCCATATGCTATTCTTTTGGCTGTTGGACGACTCTGCCCTTGTATCCTTTTAGATCACATAGGCTACCAGCAGCCCTCTAGTTGTTCAACAGGAATGTGTTTATTGAATGTACAAGTGATTGTTAGTCAACATGTTTGTCTAATCAGCACTGATAATTAGCTATGTGATATGGGCTTAGACACTTTCTTTTTATGTATATAATGAGATAGAATTGAGTTAGGTCAAATCAGAAGCTCTTTCCAAGCATTTGCTATTCTGTCATTCAGTGGAGAGTCTAGAACTTTCCTTTTATGAGGTAGAAAACAAGTCTTAGCCATAGTCCATAGTCCTGCAGGATTTAAACTTGGACTGGCAAGATAAAATTAGTCAACATAAAACATTTAGAAAACACCTATTGACAACATATTAATAAATTGTTTTAGACTTTAACAGCCAAAATTATAGAGATAAATGTATATAGAAAGGATCTGTTTTAAAATCCTTAGATTAAATAAAGTCTCTCAGATTTCTTCTAATTTAGGTAAACTAGCAAAGTTATATGCATTTCCTTCTAAGAACTAGAAATCAATCCTATTGCTCTATTATGATCTTAAATACGGTCTTTTAAGCAGGTGTAGGAAGATGTTATTTTCTTCTCCTGCTATCTATAAATAAATATTAATAATATGACATTTTTATCTTAATGCCTCCTATGAAATCTGTATTTTTAGAAATTTAATGAGCCACACTATGACTTTAACAGTTCATATAAATTCAGTTGACTTGAACATTAAGATTAAAATGACAAACTTTTCCTAATTTTTTATGAGTACAAACTAGTATTTTCTTAGGTCCATTTTTCAAATGAATTTTTAATATAACTTTAAGGTCACATAGATCTATCTATTTTAGCATGTTAAAGAAATAGTTTAGTAATTATTTTTATGTTAAAATTTTATCTTACCAGCAGTGTTAAGTCATTAAGGCTTATTTTTCCTTTTGTAATAATAAACCAAACCATTATAAACTTTGTAGAGAATTGTGTATTTATTTGATATTTCACTATAATACCCAAATTGGTTTTGCTTTGCTCACAAAGGTAAAGAGAAATCCAAATTTACTCATAATAAAAGTATTAGAGAAACTGTCAATAAATTTGCTGTTATAATTGAATCATATGATATCTAAATTGTTGATAATATGATCTGCTCGTTAAACAATAGTGTCTGGAGAAAATGATGGATTAATTGACTGATGGCTAAAGTTTCCCTCAAATATAATGGTTTACCCAGTTTGATTTGATTTGTGTAAAATAACTTTCTCTAATAAACAATTTGCTCAGAGGCAATAGAAGAAATGAATGGTTATCAAACCAAACTTAATTAGTCTATCCTAGATTGATATTACTTGGGGAGTCTTCGTTTTAATTGTGGAGGGCTGGATACAAAGAGTTTGGTTCATTATTTTTTCCTGTATAAACACTATTGTGTAACTACCTATGGAATAATAACATGTGAATTCATTTTAATAAATGCTTGTAAAGTGAATTAGCTAATTATGCCAGGCTAAAAATGATTCCTTTAATTATTTTGGATATTTAACTGGTACTTCAATTTTATTATTGTTAGTCTGTAAATGTGATTTGTATTAGCTCTGCCAAACTAATTATAATGTATAACTTAACGAACAATTTGAACAGTTTTGTAATGCTTATAATGTTCTCTCGTGCAAGAGAAAACCTTATTTCTGGTTTGCATGAAGATAAAGGTTTAACACAAATTCAGAGCAAAAGAATGGCAATTTATATGTAAATAGAGACTAAAAACCCCTCAGTATCCAGTGTGGTGACCGCCATAATTATATGTATGAGAAAAAGGAACAGATTTCATTCAGAAGATAAAACCAGTGACTCATTAGTTGATCTTAAGATGGTGTTCAGTTAGCACTTGAAGACAAGGTGTACTATGAGAGATTTGATTAGTTCTTACTTTATGAGCTAGAAGTGTTTTCTATTTGCCCTTAGTATAGGTAGAAGAACTCAGTCTGCATTCTCAAACAGAAAGATTTATATTCATAACTCATTGTGGATGTCAGAAACAATATGCTTCTTAATCATTTTCACTTAGTAGATTAATTCTAATTGTTTTTGAATCAGAAATGAATGAGAACAAAGGCTAAAAAATATAGTAGTAAAAATAGTAAAAAATATAGCATTCTAATTTAGTCTTTGTGGGGAAAAAAGCAAAATAATCTCCACGAGAGTAGGCAATCAAAAACATTCTTTTTAAAATTAATACACAATAAAAATCACTTTTTAATTTTTGAGGGGTATACAGTGCTATGAGTTTTAACCCAAGTGTAGATTCATGTAACCACTACCGCAATCAGGATAGGGAATAGTTCTATCACCAAAAAAAACAAAACAAAACAAAAATTCCCTCATGCTGCCACACCCTTCCCCATCCCTCACCCCTAGTAACCACTGATCTGTTCCCACTCACTATAGTTTTGTTTTTTTCCAGAATGTTTTATAAATGGAGTCATATAGTATTTGACCTTTTGAAATTGGCTTCTTTGACTTAACATAATGCCTTTGAAATTAATCCATGTTTTTGTAATATCAGTAATTTGTTTCCCATCTACCCTTCCCCAAATTGAATATAGCAACACCAGTATTGGTTTGTCCAGTTAATAATATAATTGATCTTCCCATAGGGAAACTTAGTTTCTCCTTCAGCATATCCTCATAATACCTAGAACTTGATTTTTGCTCTTATTCACACATACAGTTCTGCCTTTTTAATGTCTGCATTCTAATTTCATGGCTGCACCATACCTTCTTTGACCTGTCTTCAACATAGATATGTAGATTTTTTTTTGAAAAAAATACTGCATTTAATGCTGCAGTAATTATTCTTGGGCATATCTTTTCTGTACATGTGTAACTCCTATACCAGTAACTCCTAGGAATGAAATTGTTGGGTAAAAAAATAAACACAAAAAACTTGTATGGATTTGCCTTCCAAAATGTTGAACCAATTTGTACACATTCTTACTTTGCCATCATTATCCTTCTTTGTATTCTTTGCAAGTCTAGTAATTGAAAATATCTTACTTTTGTTTTCAGTTGCATTTCATTAAACATTAGTGCAATTGCACACTATATTAAGGGGTCATTTGTCTCCAGTTTGATCTATATACTTTATAGATTTGGATACAAGTCTTTGTTAGATATATGATTAACAAATATTTTCTTTCATTATATAGCTTGTCTTTTCATTTTCTTAACAGTGTCCATTAAAGAGCAAAAGTTTTTAATTGTGATGAAATCTAATGCCAATTTTTTGTTAATGGGTCATGCTTTTGGTGTCGTTCATAGTTAAATGAGCAATGTATAAGAACTGTTTGCCTACTTCCAGGACACAAAAATAGTCTTTCAAAAGTTGTATAGTTTCATGTATGTCTTTGATATATCTTTTCTTTTATCCTTTTGCTTAGACCTATCTTTAAATATAAATGTATCTTCTGCTAGACAACATATCATTTGGTCTTATATTTTTATCCATCCTCATGGTCTCTGTCTTTTAATAGGTGTATTTAAACCATTTACATTTAGTTATTATTGACATTTGGATTTACATCTGCCCTCTTCTTGCTTTCTGTTTGTTCCCTCTTTTCATTTCTGTTTCTTTCCTGCTTCCTTTTAGATTATTTAAATATTTATAGTATTCCATTTTATTTATCTGTTGAATTTTTTACCATTTCTCTTCAAATGGTTTTTTTTCATAGTTGCTGTAGGAATTATAATAACCATATTTAACATACAACAGTCTATTTAGCATTAATATTGTATCACTTAAAGTGGAACATAGGTCCCTTTATCCTCCACTCTCTATGTTGTAGTTGCATAATGTATTACATCAACTTACATTGAAAACCCCTCAGAAAATGTTAGAACTTTTGCTTTGAACCATATTTTGTAGAAATTAAGAGGAAAATGACATTCTATTATATTTATCTAGATATTTACTCTTTCTGTTTCTCTTCTTTCATTCCTGATATTCCAAGTTTTTCTCTATCATTTCCATTCTGTCCAAAGCCTTCATTTAGCATTTCTTACAGAGTAGATCTACTGACAATGAATTCTGTTAGTTTTCCATCATCTAGGAATGTCCTTATTTAACCTTTATTAATGAAGGAATTTTCTTTTTTTTTTTTTTGAATATAGAATTCTGGGTTGAAAGTTCTGACTGTTCTTTCAGCACTTTAAAAATGTTGTCCCAGGGCGCCTGGGTGGCTCAGTCATTAAGCGTCTGCCTTTGGCTCAGGTCATGATCCCGGGGTCCTGGAATAGAGCCCCGCATCAGGCTCCCTGCTCCACGGGAAGCCTGCTTCTCCTTTTCCCACTCCCCCTGCTTGTGTTCCCGCTCTCACTGTGTCTCTGTCTGTCAAATAAATAAATAAATAAAATCTTTTTTAAAAAACCCAAAAAACAAAAAATGTTGTCCCACTTTCATCTGACTGCATGGTTTCCACAGTCATTTGAATTCTTATTCCCCACTATGTTATGGGCTTTCTCCAGCTGCTTTCACAATTTCTTTTTTTTTTTTTGCCTTTGGTTTTCATCAGTGTGGTTATAATTGTATGGGCATGAATTTCTTTCATGTTTATTCTTCATGAATCTATAGTTCCATGTCTTTTGCCAAATTTAAAAAGTTGTCAGTAATTATTTCTTTTCTTTCTTTTTTCATTGAGGTAAAAATCACATGACACACAATTAAGTATTTTAAAGTGTACCATTTAGTGGCATTTAGTACATTCACAGTGTTGTTCATACACCACCTCCCTGTAGTTCCAAATATTTTTGATCACCTCTGAAAAATACTTCGTACCCATTAATCAGTCATCGTCATTCTCCCCTCTCCCATCCGCTGGGGGATAACACTCATTTGCTTTCTGTCTCTGGACTTGCCTGTTCTGGTTATTTTATATGAAAAGAATCATGCTGTATGTGACCTTTCATGGCTGGCATCTTTTAGTTAGCATATGTTTTGTTTTGTTTTTGTACTTTCAAGTTTTTATTTAAATTCCAGTTAGTTAACATACAGTGTAATACTAGTTTCAGGTGTAGAATTTAGTGACTCATCATTTACATATAACACCCAGTGTTCATCACAAATGTCCTCCTTAATACCCATCATCCATCTAGGCCATCCCCCACCCACCTCCCTCCATCAACCCTCAGTTTGTTCTCTATAGTTAAGAGTCTGTTTTATGGTTTACCTCTTTTTTTTCCCCCCTATATTCATCTGTTTTGTTTCTTAAATTCCACATATGAATGAAATCATGGTATTCTCTCTCTCTGACTGACTTATTTCACTTAGTATAATACTTTCAAGGCTCATCCAAGATGTAGGATGTATCAGTACTTCATTCCTTTTTATGGCTGAATAATATTTCATTTTATGGATGTACCATGATTTGTTTATCTCTTCATCAGTTAATGGGCATTTGGGTTGTTTCCAACTTTTGGCTATTATGAATAATACTGCTATAAACGTTCTTGTACAAGTTTCTGTGTGGACATATATTTATATTTCTCTTTGGTACATATATAGGAGTGGAATTGCTAAGTCATATGGTAATTCTATGTTTAACTTTTTGAGTTACCATTAAACTGCTTTCCACAATGGCGTGCTGCACCATTGTACATTCCTACCAACAATGTACAAGGGTTTCTGTTTCTCCACATTCTCATTAACAGTTTTTATTTTCTGGTTGTGTGTATGTGTGTGTATATATGTGTGTTTGTGTGTGTGTGCGTGTGTATAATTATATATAAGTATGTAACTATATAGTGTGTATGAAGTGATAACTCATTGTGGTTTTGATTTGCATTTCCTTAATGGCAAATGATGTGGAACATATTTTCATGGGTTTTGGAGAAGTATCTATTCAAGTCTTATGCCCATTTTTTAAGTTGGGCTGTTTGTCCTTTTCTTGTTGAATTGTAAGAATTCTTTAGTCTTGATATTAAACCCTTATCAGATATATGATTTGCGGAGCACCTGGGTGTCTCAGTCGGTTAAGTGTCTGCCTTCAGCTCAGTTAATGATCCCAGGGTCCTGAGATTGAGCCCTGCATCGGTCTCTCTGCTCAGTGGGGAGCCTGCTTCTCCCTGCCCTTCTCCCTCTGCTTCCACTGCTTGTGCGCACTCTCTCTATGTCAAATAAATAAAATCTTTAAAAAAAAAGATATGATTTGCATATATTTTCTCCCTTTCTATAGGTTGTCTTTTCACTTTCTTGATGATGTCCTTGAAGCACAAAGTTCTTAGTTTTGTTGTTGTCTGATTTATCTATTTGTTCTCTTGTTGCTCATGCTTTTGTGTGAAATCTAATAATACATTACCAAATCTGAGGTCATAAATATTTATTCCTATGTTTTCTTATAATTTTATGGTTTTAGCTCTTATATTTAGCTGGTTGATCCATTTTGACTTAATTTTTATATATGGTGTGAAATAAGGTGTCCACCTTCATTCTTTTGCATATGATTAGCATGTATCTTAGTACCATTTGTTGCAAATACTATTCTTTCTCCCTTGAATGGTTTTAACACCCTTACCAAAAATCAGCTCTCCATGGATATTTGGGTTTATTTCTGACTCTCAATTATAATACCTTGGTCTGTGCTATCATCTGATCATTTGTGTCCCCCAAGAATTCATATGTTGAAATCCTTATTCCAAACAGTGGTGATATTAGTAGGTAGGGCTTTGGAAAGTATTTAAGGGTCTTTGGAAAGTACTTAAGTTATGATGATAGAGCCATCATGAATGGAATTAGTGCATTATAAAAGAGACTGCGGTGAGATCCCTAACCCCTTCTACCATATGAAGATACAACAAGAAGTTTGCATTCTGGAAGAGAGCCCTCCCCCAACCATGCTAGCACCCTAATCTTGGACTCCCAGAGTTCAGAAGTGTGAGAAATTACTTTCCATTGTTTATAAGTTACCCAGTCTATAGTATTTTTTTATAGAAGCCTGATGGACTAGGGCTATATTTATACCCTTATGCCAGTACTGCACTGTTTTGATTACTATAGCTTTGTAATAAGTTTTGGAATCAGGAAGTGTGACTCCTCCAACTTTGTTTTTCAGTATTGTTTTGGCTATTCAGAACCCTTTGCAATCACATATGGATTTAAAGATCATCTTTTCTACTTCTGAAAAAAAAAAAAAACAGTTGGATTTTGATAGAGATTTGAATCTGTAGGTCATTTTTGGGAGTACTTCCATCTTAACAATATTAAGTCTTCTGATCCATTAACGTGGAATTCTTTCCATTTAATTAGGTCTTAAATTTCTTTTAGCATTGTCTTGTAATCTTCAGTGTACAAATATTTCTTCTCTTTGGTTAAATTGATTCCTAGATATTTTATTCTTTGGGGTGTTATTATAATTGGAATTGTTTTCCTTCTTTTCTTGAATTGTTCATTGCTGATGTGTAGATACTTAACTGATTTTTGTGTGTTGATTGTATGTCCTGCAACTTTGCTGAATTCATTTGTTAGCTTTAGTTGATTTTTTGTGGCCTTTTGAAGATTTTCTATATATGGAATTGTATCATCTGTAAATAGGTATAATTTTATTTTTTGCTTTGCAATTTGGATAGCTTTTATTTCCTTTTCTTACCTAATGGCTCTAAGTAGGATTTCCAGTACAGTGTTGAAGAGCTATAGTGAAATAGGCATCCTTGGTTTGTTCCTGATCTTAGGGAGAATGCTTTCAGTCTTTCACCATTGAGTATGATATTAACTATTTTCTGCTTCAATTCCATCAGTGTTTGCTTCAAATATTTTAGAGCTGTTGTTTGTGTATATATGTTTATAATTTTTGTATTTTCTTGTTGATTTTACCCTCCAATCAATATATAATGTTTTTCTTTGTCTCTTGTAACAACTTTTTATTTAAAATCTATTTTGTCTGATATTAATATAGCTGTTTTTTAATTACAGTTTGTATGGAATATCTTTTTCCATCCTTTCACTTCCAGCCTGTTTGTATCTTTGGGTCTAAAGTGAATCTTCTATAACCAGCATGTGGTTGGATCATTTTTTTTCCCCATTCTGCCAAATTCTGTCTTTTAATTGATGAGCTTAATCTATTCACATTTAAATTTATTACTAATAATGAGAAACTTAGTTCTGCCATTTTGCTGTTTGTTTTCTCTATGTCTTTTATCTTTTTTGTTTTTCAGTTCCTCCCATACTGCCTTCTTGTGTGTTTGATTTTCTATTGCCAGTTTTCTAGTTATTTTCTTAGTGATTACCATGAGGATTACAGTTAGCATCCTGAATTTATAACAGTTAGTTTGCATTGATACCAAGTTAACTTCAAGCATGCATGAACTCTGCTCTGTCTCCTGCCCTTTAGGTTATTATTGTCACAAATTACACAAAATCTGTAGAGAGTGTGCCCATTCCTATGGATTTATAATTGTTTTTTAGGGATTGCTTTTGAAATCATACAGAAAACAAAAAGAATTACAAACTGAAAATACAATAATACTAACGTTTATATTCTTAAGTAATTAACCTTTACCAGAGAGGTCTATTTCTTCATATAGCTTTGAGTTGTGGTCTAGTATCCTTTTATTTCAACCTGAAGGAATTCCTTTAGTATTTTTTATGGGGCCAGTCTGCTAGTGATGACTTCCTTAGCTTTTTATTTTTTTAAAGCTGGGAGTATCTTAATTTCTCCTTCATTTTATAAGGACAGTTTTGCTTGATATAGAATTCTTGTTGGCAGCTTTTTTCGTTCAGCATTTAAAATATGATTCCACTGCCTTCTGGCCTCCTTGGATTCTGGTGAGAAATCATATGTTAATCTTATCAAGGCTCCCTTATATGTAACAAGTCATTTTCTCTTATTGTTTTTAATACATACATATATATATATATATATATATATATATATATATATATATACACACACACACACAGACATACATATATATATATATATGTAATTTTTTTTTTTGGCCTTTTAACAGGTTCATTATAAAGTGTTTTAGTATAGATCTATGTTAGTTTTTCATGCTTTAAGGTCATTGACCTTTTTGGAAATGTAAATTCATGTCTTTCATCAAATGTTAGCAGTTTTTCGCCATTGTTTCCTCTAATATTTTTTCTGCCTTTTTTTCTTCTTTTTTCATTCTGGGACTCCCATAATGTGTGTGTTGATATGCATGATAGTTTTTCATAGGTCCCTTAAACACTGTTCATTTCTCTTCATTCTTTTTCTTTCGGCTTCTCATACTGAATACTTTCAGTTACCCTGTTCTCAGTTTTACCACGTCTGTCTTCTGCCTGCTCAAATCTGCTGTTGAACCAACCAGTCTAGTGATTTTTTTATTTCAGTATTGTACTTTTCAGCTCCACAATTTTTACTTGGCTCTTTTTTATAATTTCCAGTTTTTAAATTAATAGCCCTACATGTTTATAGCATTCTTCTGATTCTTTTAGGTTTTTTTAATTCATGCTTTCCTTTAGGTCTTTGAGCATATTTAAGACAGTTACTTCCAGTCTTTATCTAGTAAGTCCAATAAATGGACTTCCCTCAGGGATTATTTCTGTCAATTAATTTTTTTCTGTGAGTGGGCCATCATTTCCTGTTTCTTTGTATACTTTGTAATATATATATATATTTTTTAAAGAATTTATTTATTTGACAGAGACAGACACAGTGAGAGAGGGAACACAAGCAGTGGGAGTGAGAGAGGGAGAAGCAGGCTTCCTGCGGAGCATGGAGCCCGATGTGGGGCTCGATCCCAGGACCCTGGGATCATGACCTGAGCTGAAGGCAGACGCTTAACGACTGAGCCACCCAGGCGCCTCTGTAATATATTTTTTTTATTAAGAACTGAACACTTTGAATATTGTAGTGTGCTACCTCTGGAAATCAGATTCTCTTCCTTCACCAGAGGTTGCTGTTGTTGCTTATTGAAGGCTGTAGTTGTCCATTTGTGTAGTGACTTTTTCAAATTATTTTTTGCAAACACTATTCCTTGTTGTGTGTGGTCACTGAAGTCTCTCTTCTGTTAGCTCCATGGCCAGCCAGTGACCTGACAGATTTACTTGAATACCAGAATCTAGTAGGATAAAAGGTAGGAAATAGGTGTTTTGTTTCTCTGAATTCTTTCAATAGAGACCATCCAGGAATTTGCTTCTGAGGCTGAAACAATGGCTAGCTTCTGTGCTGGCCCCTCAGTGAAACATACAAGCCCAATTTTTAGTAGACATGGTCCTTATTGCCCACTGGGGAAATAGCAAGCTACACTAAGAATGTAACCTCTGTCCCCATAGCTGCCTGCTACAGGTCTGGGGGTGTGACGTGGTAGCTGCTATGCAAAATGCTGAAAGTTACCAGCTTCATTTTTGTTAGAAACTTCCCTGAATACTGTAAGTATTCAGCTAGACTCTAGAGTTCTGAAACAGTTGAATCTGATTGTACTTTTTTTTGGTGGGGGGAGGGGTAGAGGGAGAGTGACAGAGAATCTTAAGTGGGCTCCATGCCCAGCGCGGAGTCTGATGCGGGGCTTGATCTCACAATCCTGAGATCATGACCTGAGCTGAAATTAAAAGACACTTAATTGACTGAGCCACCCAGATGCCTGAGAATCTGATAGTTCTTGAAAGCTCAGTGGTTATTTCAGTGAAGGGACCAATTCCTGGGGCTTTCTGCTGTGCCATTTTCTGTGACATTTATCTTAAAATATCTTTTCTGTATCATACTTTTTGTCTTCTCCTCCCGAACTCCAGTGAGCCACAGGGGCCTCTGTGAACTTTTGTTATTTTCCCACAGGTCCTTGAGGCTCTGTTAATTGTATTTTTTCTTATTCTGTTTAAATTGGCTAATTTCTGTTTATCTTCACTTTTCACTGAACCTTTCCTCCATCACTTCCATTCTGCTATTGAACCCATCAGTGAATTTTTAATTTCATGGAAATTTCCACTTCTAAATTTTTTCATTGATTCTGTGTTGTTTTAATGAAAATTTCTGCCTTTCACTTTATTTTAAGAATGTTCCTCCCTACTTTTTGGAGTATGGTTGTAGTAGCTACTTTACAGTCATAATTCTAACATCCATGTCTTTTCAGGGTTATAGTCACTGATTTTCTTCTCACTTGAGATTTGAGATTTTCCTCTTTCTTTATATGAGAGGTCATTTCAGATTGGATCCTGGACATTTTAAATATTATTGATAAGATTCTGCGTTTTGTTTAAAACCTTAGGAGAATGTTACCTTCTTATTTTAACAGACACCTGACCTTTTTAGATTCAGGATGGACTCTAACCCTTCTTTTGTGGGCTGTAGTTCCAGTGTCAGTTTAATTTTCAGAGGCTATGCAGTACCATTAAAATCTGTCCTGTGTCTTTGCTACCCAATGGCATATTTATTCCCTGGTCTGATCGAGCCCAGTAAAGTTCTCAAAGCTTTTGGTGTGCTATGTAGTGTTATATTTACACATGTGCAGATTATCATTGAACCCAGGTATTCACATATCACTTAATGGGATAGCTTTTTTTTTTTTTTTTTAGATTTTATTTATTTGACAGAGAGAGAGACAGCGAGAGAGAGAATATAAGCAGGGGGAGTGGGAGAGGGAGAAGCAGGCTTCCTGCCGAGCAGGGAGCCCGATGTGGGGCTCGATCCCAGGACTCTGGGATCATGACCTGAGCTGAAGGCAGACGCTTAACGACTGAGCCACCCAGGCGCCCAGATGGCTTTTTGACCTCCCTCCTTCTTGCAATACCCTGGGAATGTTACTCTTCTCTGGGGCTCCTTTTTAATAGTTCTCTGGCCTGAAAGGGCTTTAGTTCTGCTGTGCCACATATGTCCTATGACTGTGTCTGAATCCAGGGCCAAGAGGCAGAGGAACAAAGAAAAAAGCAATGGGAATTTGCCCTGCCCTCTTAAGACCACAGCTCCTCTGGTCAGAGAGGACTTCTAGGTGTCCACCCAGCCTCTATGCTGCTGCTCCACCATGGCATTGTCTGGGTGCAAAAGCAGAGAGAATGAATTAAAGAAATACAGGGGATTTCCCCACTTTCACTGAGCTTTATGAGTCTACCATCTACTTCGTGGGCCAAAGACTGAAGGCTTCTTTCTTTGCAGTCCCAGTACAGAATTCTAGATTTTTAAGGCATCTTTGAGCCCCGACTGGGCAATATTGAAGGAAAAGATACTGGGAAACTTACCACTGGTTTGGTAGTGCTTTGAATTATGGCCCCTCCCCTAGTCTGCCCACTGTCTTTCACTTCAAAGTCTTCAGATAGCTTCTCCATGTTTTCTGCACAGGATATAGGTTATTTATTTCATCTTTCTGAGATTCAGAACCTCCCTAAACCTTTCTTACTGTTAAGCTATATACCTCCCTGCTCTAGAAAAAACACAGTTGATTTTTCCAGACTGTTTGGCACATAATATGTGCCCAATTAAGTATTTACTAACTGATTATTCTACCTGTTGTTAAGAGCATGAGACATTACTGAAGTAAGAGATTTGTCTGCAGTTTCAGGTAAGTGCACATCAACAAAACAGTATGTAGTGATATTGTAATAAGGATGTGTGGTGACAGATGGTAGCTATACTTGTGAACAGAGCATAATGTATAAACTTGTCCAGTCACTGTGTTATACACCTGAAACTAATGTAACATTGTGGGTCAACTATACTCAAAAATTTTTAAGTATATTATTCTAACTGGAATTAAAATAAAAACTTGGAGAAACATAAAGTATATTATGAGTAGAATAGAGGTGAAGGGGGTAAAAATGTACAAACTCTTAGCTTTAAATTAAGGCATGGGATGTTACGTACAACATTGGGATTATAGTTAATAATACTGTATTATATATCTGAAAGTTGCTAAGAGAGTAGATCTTAAAAGTTTTTATCACAGGAAAAAAAAACTATGTTTGGTGATGGATGTTAACAAGACTCATTGTGGTGATCATTTTGCAGTAAATATAAATATTGAATCATTATGTTGTACACCTGAAACTAATATGTCAATTATATCTAAATTAAAAAAATATAGAACATTTAATTTAGTTTACTGTCCTTAGGGGTTTGTATTCCTAAATGTGTTCCTAGAGTAACATGCCCACGTGGAATGATGAATGTTTATATATGAGTTTATTTAGTGATTAGCATGGTATCTTTCATATCTCTTCTGAATGGAAAAGTCAATAATCTTGGAAAAGGGCAGAAAATATAATTCCCAATAAAAACATTAATATATTAGAAAAATTTTTAAAAAGCAGTATGTAGCATTCTGAATTTCCATTTGAAATGAACCTTACTACTTGAGTATGTATCTTTGTGTTTTTGTAATGATATACACCATCTAGATTTATTTTATTAATGTACACATTTTCTTCTAAGAACTAAACTTCTAGGATTTTTATGTGTAATGACCAATGGAAATACCATGTGATGTTTGGTAAAAATGAATCATCTTGAGATTTGTATGCTTATAATAAACGTGACCATTTATTTTAAATAAGCTTCATATCATTTGAATAAGCACTTTAAAAGTTCAATTTGAGGGATGCCTGGGTGGCTCAGTTTGTTAAGTGTCTGCCTTCAGCTCAGGTCATGATCCCAGGACCCTGGAATCGAGTCCCACATCAGGCTCCCTACTCAGCGGGGAGCCTGCTTTTCCCTCTGCCTCTTCCCTCTGCTCTTGCTCTCTCTCTGTCTCAAAAAATAAATAAAATCTTTCAAAAAAATTAAAAAAAATAAAAGTTCAATTTGAGTCTTCATTCTGTTAAAGAAATTATGTATACATATTGGAACAGAAAATAATAAAAATATTTTGTGATTATTTTTAAAGGATTAAGTGATTTTTTTTTTAAAGCACGGAAAAGGTTATCAATAGGATTATAAGTACAACTTATAAATTGTTGCTAAAAGTTCATTGAATTACAAATTTAGTTATTAATGGCCACAAAGAAAAACAGAAAAAAGAGAAACTTTGGAATCACAAAGAAACATATTCTCTAGTGTTTGCTTAAAAAATGGGACAAATTTTATACAGTTTGATACTCTAAAATGCTTTATAACTTTCAAGACTATCTCTCATCTTAAAATTAGTTCAGTTAGGTTGTATGTACAATCATGCAGAAATGATTCATATAGTCATAGAAACTTGAGATGGAACCTTCCTTAAAAATCTCCTAGGATCTGGTACGATGCCAGGGGTCTTCCTTTAGACTGCAGTTCCATTAATGTTTGAATTTAGCATTTTGATGTTCTAAGTGATGATGTTTCTTCAGCTTCCCCAGATGACTCTTTATAATTCAGTATCTCTTCCAGACATCTAGTTTTCTAAGCTTTAATAAGTCCACTTCTGGTTATTTAGAAAACAGACTTATTTAGCCTTTTTAATCTTCTCCTATGGCTATAGGGATTACTGTTGAAATGTTTCTTTTTCTTTTCTTCTTCTTCTTTTTTTTTTTTCTTTTAAGTAGGCTCCACATGCAGTATGGAGCCCAGTGCTGGGCTTGAACTCACAACCCTGAGATCAAGACCTGAGCTTAGATATCAAGAGTCAGATGCTGAACCAAGTGAGTCACCCAGGCACCCTGAAATGTTTCAGTTTCTTAGCACATCATTAAAGGTGTAATTCAAACCGCTTGATTCCAGTAGTCAGTTTGGCTTAACTCATCCTTTACTGAGCTACTCATATTTTGCCAAGTACTGTGTTCTAGATACCAATGAAATAGGGAAATGATATCATACCAGATCCTGAGAAATTCTGGTTAATAAATGAGACAAACATAGAAATAGTTATAAATATACCATACAACACATACAAGGGTAAATGCACAGTTTAATGAGACAGAATAGAGAGCGCAGAAACTAAGCCATGTAAATATTGTCAACTGAGTTTTGACAGAGGTTAAAAAGAAATTTAATAGAAAGGTTAATCTTTTCAATAAATGGTGCTGGAAGAATTGGACATTCACATGCAAAAAGAGCGTTGACATGTACCTCACACCTTATACAAAAGTCAATTCAGATTGGATCATAGACCTAAAATGTAAAATATAAAATTTCTAGAAGAAAACATAAGAGAAAAATCTGTGTAATCTTGAGTTAGGTGTTGAGTATTTAAAACTGACACTAGAAACACAGTCCATAAAACGAGAAAAAAAATGGATAAATTGCACTATATCAGAATTTAAAACTTGTGCTCTGTGAAAGACACTGTTAGAAGAATGAAAGACTGCCACAGCATGGGAGAAAATATTTGGAAACTGCATGTCCAACAAAGGACTTATATCCAAAATATACATAGAACTCTAAAAATTCAACAGTACAGAAGGCAGAATAATTGCCCCCTACCCTGCAGTGTCCCCATCCTAATCGCTGAAACCTGTGAATATGTTACTCTATATAGCAAAAGAGAATTAAGGTTTTAGATGGAATTAAGATTGATCAGCTGACTATAAGATAGGGAGAATACCCTGGATTATTTGGGTGGGCCCAATGTAGTTATAAGGGTCCTTACAAAATTGAATGATGATGTAGAAGTTAGACGAATGTGGTATGGGAAGGACTGAATCCAGTGTTGCTGGTTTTGAAAATGGTAAGGGTAAGGGGTGGTGAGGAGGGGGAGGAAGGACTATGAGCCAAGCAAGGATCACAAGTGGTCCTTAGACTCTAGAAAAGGCAAGGAAACAGATCTTTCCTTAGAACCTCCAGAAAGGAATGTAGCTCAGCTGACTCCTTGATTTTAGCCCAGGGAGATCTGTGTCATACTTTGAACCGACAGAACTTTAAGATAATAAATTTCTGTTGTTTTAAATCATTAAATTTGTGATAACTTATTATAGCAGCAGTAGAAAACTAATACATTAAAACAAAACAAAACAAAAAAAATCAACCAATTTTAAAAAATGAGCAACAAATCTGAATAGATAATTCACGAAAGAAGATACATGGATGGCAAGTAGTGATATGAAAATATACTCAAAATCATTTATTATTAGAGGATGCAGATTAAAACATAATGAGATACCACTACATACTAATTAGAATTGTTAAACACAAACAAAAAATTTGACAATAGTAAATATTGGCAAGGATCTGGAGCAGTGGGAACTCTTATTTATTGCCAGTGGAAATGTAAAATGATGTAGCCACTTTGGAAGATAGTTTAACAGTTTCTTGTATATCACTTGTAGGTATTTAAGTGAATTGAAAATTTATGTTCACATAGAAACCAGTATGCTAATGTTTATAGCAGATTTATTCATAGTCACCAAAAACGAGGAATGACCAAGATGTCCTTCATTAGGTGAATGGATAAACTCAGGTGAGTGGTATATCCTACAGTGGAATACTACTCAACCAACAAATGGAATGAACTGCTTATTCATGCAACAGCATGGATACATATTACATGCATTTTGCTAAGTGAACAAAGCCAGAACTAAAACACTGTGTACTATGTGATTCCATTTATATGACATTCTAGAAAAAGCAAAGCAAAGAATGGAAAACATCAGTGGTTATTGAGGGGCAGGGGAAGGAGGAATGGATGGCTAGAAAAGGGACACACAGAGGAATTTTTAGAGTGATAGAACTGTTATATATGGTACTGAGATGATGGATAGATGACTGGATTTGTTAAAAGCCACTGTAGAATGAATTTTAACTGGTATAAATTAAAAAGTCAACCAAGATATGAGGGGATCCCAAGATGGAATGGAGACTGAACAAATGCATCTAACTGTATTACAGGTATGTGACATATCCTCGATGAAATGGGTGGAGAAAAAAGAGCTGACCTGAGTAATTTTGGAAAATGGTATTTTGATTAGCTAGTATGAGGCTAAGAACAAAAAGAACAGTATATAAACTCTGTACTCTGGTTGGTAAATTTGTTTCTCACAAGTGCACAGGTTAGCGATTCTAAAACTACTTTATGTGTATTCTAGGGTTGAACAAATAAGTAAACATATTAGGATACTGAAAACCAAGGTCCTCACTGTCAAAGTACGAAGTTACACATAAGCAAGGGGAAGGCTAGAATGAACCATGGTGCTGGAGAGATGTGTGCTCAGAGGTATCCTAGCATGGTTACTTTAAAAGCATCTGGGTGGCTCAGTCGGTTAAGCATCTGCCTTCGGCTCAGGTCATGATCCTGGGGTCCTGGGATCGAGCCCCACATCGGGCTCCCTGCTCAGCGGGAAGTCTGCTTCTCCCTCTTCCTCTGCCTCTCCCCCTGCTTGTGAACTCTTTCTCTCTTTCTCTGTCAAATAAATAAATAAAAATCTTAAAAAAAAAAAAGTTTAAAAAAATATATATGCAGATGCATAGATATAGAACTAATTATAGTAATGTATGTATATATAGGTGAGTATATGTATGTATGTTTCCTAGATCTGTCTGTTCAGGGGGTGTAGAAACAGCACCTCAGTAGCAGCAAATACATACTGGTTTTTGTATACCATTTTCTAGTAAAAGCAACTAGGGCTCCTTGGAGAAATGGCTAATTCTAGGGCTGGGACAGGGAAAATAAATACAAGACAGCTTAGATGTGTCTTATAGGACCAGAAAGTAAATAGGTGCTTTAAAAAGAAAAAAAAATGGATAAGAGCATGTCAAAAGATTTTCCATTGGTCAAAGCTGGAACAAATTGAACAAAATAAATTATGATATTATTAGATTATAACTGAAGGAATAAAATAAATACCCATGCTGATATAATTCAGTGATTGAATTAATTAACAGGTTGGGGAGAAGGGACAAATCTTCCTTATGGAAGCATCCCAAATGATTTATAGAGATACTGTCTCCTTCAGGAGATGGAACCTAATTCTCCTTGCCTTTAGTGTGGGCTAGTGATCACTTAGTCATTTGCTTCCAAAGAAGAGAGTATGGAAACGAACAAAGTAGTAACTTTATAGTGAAGAAACTGGGCTGACTCCACCTTACTCAGGTGATCAAGGTGAAAATTGCCAGCGATAGGTCAAGGAGTAATACATCTATGGTATTCTTCCCATAGCCCACAATCCCCATCTAATTATAAGAAAACACCAGATAAACTGAAATTGAATGAAATTCTCCAAAATACTCAACTTCAAAAGCATCAAGGACATGAAAAGCAGAGGAAGTCTGAGAAGCTGTTGCACCCTGCGGAGACCAAGAAAACATGATGACTCAGTGAAGTGTAATCATGGACTAGATCCTAGAGCAGATAAGGAACGTTAGTGGGAAAACTGGTGAAATCCAAATACAGTTTGTAGTTTAGTTGATTGTATTACTGTATCAATGTAAATTTTTTAATTTGGAAAAATGTACCTTGGTTATATAAGATGCTGACATTAGAAGCTGGGAAAAGATAAAATGTTTATTGAATAATAAATAGATACTCTGTATTTATGCAAGTGAATATCTCTTCATTATGTCGATCATCCTTTTGTGAGTTGCTTGTTATAATCTTTACCTGTATTTTCATTAGGTATACTTTTAAATGTGGTTGCTGTCACCACATAGATTTGGTTTTGGCTCTGTACAAATTATATCAATAACTGCAAAAGCTTGTGTTTTTATTCATTTCCACACTGTTTTTAAGACCGTGTTCTAAAAGGAAGGCTAATTACAAATGTTTCCTTTTGTTACCTTCTCTGCATTAGATGCTGGGTGCTTTTTCATACACTGTCTTACTTAGCCCTGTTAAAATCCTTGTTAAATAATATCCATGTTTTTTTTTTTTTTAAACCCCATTTTGCAGATAAGAAAGCTGAGGCTTAACAGTTAATAACTTGCCAAAAAACAAAAACAGGGACAAGACTTAAATTTATATTCTGCTGTAGTTCCTTTCTTTCTAGTATAGTAAATGGCCTTTTCTGCAGTATGGTAGGAAAACTTCAGAAAAATTATTTTTGACCATTTAAAATCCAATGACATACATTTACAAAATGTAAAAACCAAAACCCTTATCTTTTTCCTTCTTGTAAATATGCCTATTTGGTTAAAGAACTTACATTAGGAAAAATTAAAAACTAGATTGGTCAAGTGATCAAATTGTTATTAGAAAATCCACTGTAGTTTTAAACTTTTCATTAGGAAGCAAAATAGCAATAAAATAATATGCCACTGGGGTTTGAGGAATTTGAGGTTAATAACAGTATCATCATCGGTTGCAATTTGTTGAATTTCAGGAAAGACAGTATATAATGCCTCTGAGTTTGGACTTAGATTTTGTGACTGTGATCATACTTTTTTTTTTTACCAGTTTAAGTAAAGGCACTCTTTAAGACCTTTTCTTTACTAAATGGCAGTTTAGTGTAGTTTTTGGAACCAGCTATTGGTTTGAGTCCCAGCTCTGCTTCTTACTCAATTTTGTTATTTTAATCTACATATGTATAAAATACTACCTATCTCATCCTTATAAGTTATAGTATATTTGCATAAACTACCTTGTTGAAAACCCAACATAAATCCTTTTATATACTATACTTTAATCCCTTGTCTGGGACTCCAAAGAAAAAAAGACTTTCAGGGACGCCTGGGTGGCTTAGTCAGTTAAGCAGCTGCCTTCGGCTCAGGTCATGACCCCAGCGTCCTGGGATAGAGCCCCACATCGGGCTCCTTGCTCAGTAGGGAGCCTGCTTCTCCCTCTGCCTGCAGCTTCCCCTGCTTGTGCACTCTCTCGTCCCTCTCTCTGACAAATAAATAAATAAATAAAATCTTAAAAAAAAAACCAAAGACTTTCAATCCCAGCAGGTTGTAACATAGTGAAATAATCTCTAAGAATCTCTTCTTGGTGCCTAAATTCTGTTCCCATCTAATAAAACACAATGTTTACCACTGAAGACCCCTAGTCTAAGGAGGAGCTTCATGGGAATATGTGCATACAATGTTATCAACTTAATATAGACACATTTTTTAAAGTTAAATAAATAAACATCAGAGCATCTAATATAGAGATTACTAGTTCAATAGCCTTTTCTTACTTTGGCACCTGCAAAAATAACTTGTCTTATATCTTAAATATCTTCCTGTGGATAAGGTATAGAAACTACCTTCCCTATATCAGGGAACTCTATACCATCTTTGCAACTTTTAACTAAATTTTTCCTTCCATTAATTATTAAGGACTGACATATATAGCTTCAAAGAATCAAGATAATCTGGTATATTAGATGCCGAAGGAATTTGCAAGAAGAGAGGAGTTCTATGTGTTAAAAATGGGATGTCGGATAGCCTTGAATTTCAAAATAAGATGAAGCCTGAGATTAAGGTTAAATCTGCATGTAAGGGGCTTCTTTGAATCGAGTGATGGTACAGACATCAGTTGACATAATATGTTGTAATTGTTTTTTTTTTACAATTTTTTAAAATTTTATTTTATTATGTTACATTAATCACCATACATTACATCATTAGTTTTTGATGTAGTGTTCCATGATTCATTGGTTGCATGTAACACCCAGTGCTCCATTCAATACGTGCCCTCTTTAATACCTATCACCAGGCTAACCCATCCCCCCCCCCAGAACCCTCAGTTTGTTTCTCAGAGTCCATAGTCTCTCATGGTTCGTCTCCCCCTCCAATTTCCCCCCCTTCATTTTTCCCTTCCTGCTATCTTCTTTTTTTTTTTTAAACATATAATGTATTATTTGTTTCAGAGGTACAGGTCTGTGATTCAACAGTCTTATACAACTCATAGTGCTCACCATAGCACATACCCTCCCCAGTGTCTATCACCCAGCCACCCCATCCCTCCCAACCCCCACCACTCCAGCAACCCTCAGTTTGTTTCCTGAGATTAAGAATTCCTCATATCAGTGAGATCATATGATACATGTCTTTCTCTGATTGACTTATTTCGCTCAGCATAATACCCTCCAGTTCCATCCACGTCGTTGCAAATGGCAAGATTTCGGTTTGTTCACGTTTTTCTCCCCTTCCAGACAGAGCTCCATTATGGAATGGCCTGTGTTTCTTACACATCTGTATTGGCAGCACCTAATATTGGACCTGAAGTTAAGTGTTAGATTAATTTTTGAGAATGGAAGTGTTATAATTAAAACTCCCTGTTTTTCCTTTACTCTCACACTACACTTCACTTCTGATATCAGACAAGTGGATTTCCCACAGATCAAGCCATTCACTGGTACCAGCTGGGTGTCCTGTAATTCAGTTCAGCTCTGACACTGTCTACTTGGAGTTAGCATCAGATTGCACAAGTTAAGGGCTGGGTCCCACAAGACTGCCTCTAGTTCAGATGGCGATCGCAAGTTCCAGATTGTCACGTGTACTTCTGACCGAATGGCTATGACCCCCCTCTTTGGGTTTGATAATTTGCTCAAATGAATCACGGAACTCAGAAACACTTACTTATGTTCACCGGTTTATTGTAAAGGATGTAATAAAGGGTACAGATGAACAGCCAGATGAGAGATACATATGGTGAATTATGGAAAAGGGGTATAGAATTTTCATGCCTTCTGCAGGCATACCACCCTTCCAGCACCTCCATGTGTTTAGCAACCTGGAAGCTCTCCAAACACCATACTTCTGGTATTTTTATGGAGACTTCATCACTGAGGCCTGATCAGTCATTAACTCGGTCTCTAGTCCCTCTTTCCCTCCCAGAGGATGGGGGTAGGGCTGAACATTCAAAGCTACTAATCATGGCTTGATCTTTCTAGTGACCAGCCTCTATCATGAAGCTATTCAGAATCCCAGCAAGAGTTGCCTCATTAGAACAAAAGACACTCCTATCACCCAGGAAATCCTATCACCCATTAGAACAAAAGACACTCCTATCACCCAGGAAATCCTATCACCCATTAGAACAAAAGACACTCCCATCACCCAGGAAATCCCAAGGGATTTAGGAGTTCTAGGTCAGGAACCAGAGTCAAATGCCAAATAGTAGAACAAAAGATGTTCCTAGTACTGTTATAATTTAGGAAATTACAAGGGTTTTACTTTTTTTTAAAGATTTATTTATTTATTAGAGAGAGAGAGACAGCGAGAGGGGACACAAGCACGGGGGAGTGGGAGAGGGAGAAGCAGGCTTCCCGCAGAGCAGGGAGCCCGATGCAGGGTTCGATGTGGGGCTTGATGCGGGGCCCGATGCGGGGCCTGATGCGGGGCTCGATGTGGGGCTTGATCCCAGGACCCTGGGATCATGACCTGAGCCAAAGGCAGACGCTTAACCACTGAGCCACCCAGGCGCCCCAGGAAATTACAAGGGTTTTAGGAGCTCTGTGCCTAGAACCAAAGGCTGAGAGACCAATCTATTTTTCCTATTATTTCACAGAAGAGGAGGGAAAGGAAAAGGATGGAGCCTGTGCACATGCTAAGGTCATCCACAAAGATTTGTTTGTTTTCATAGTAGGTGACAGATAAAAGTTGAGTGGGGGAGAGGAGAGGTGGAGAAAAATCATAGAGCCTTGATCACCTCAGCCAGGTGGGAGGCAGTTTTCAACTGAAAATAAAGGACATCAGACTGGAGTGAAGGCATTGAGGAGAGTGGAGGAAGTTTAGAGCAGCCTCTCTGGGAAATTCAACAACAAAATAAACTAAGAATAAAAAAACAATAAATTACAAGTATTAGTAAGGACCCAGCTGAGTTACAAGAGTGCTGAAGAAACCCACTAAAGCCCATTTTAGAATTGAGTGTCTGAATAATGTAAGAATAATAGTAGAATAATGATTGTTGCTATATCCCAGGAGAGTCTGTCTTTTACTGTCCAGCATGATAACATTTTTTACTTTTATAGATTAATTTTATTAAAAATTATATTTTTTATTATTTTTACAAGTTATCTCCTTTATTGAAGGTAATCCTATTGATGGTGATGCTGTGTTTTTATTTTTTTTTTATTTTTTATTTATTTATTTTTTTTTGATGCTGTGTTTTTAAAGGTATGGCTGATGAGAGCATACCTAAGCAACATGATCCACAAAGCTCAGAAAGGTCAATAAAGCTCATCTATGGATTATTTTCTGCTTTATGACTCTGGAGTCTAGACTGTGATTTAGGGTTGTTCACTCAGGGTGTAGTACTTAGACACTGTGTGTCTGGCACAGGCTTAGTCACACAATGCTAACCCTCCAGAAGTGACAGTCCAGTGGGAAAGATACAAATATATTTAATAGTTAGAGTGTTATCTAAGAAGTGCCTTCAGGTAGTATTTTATATTAAAAGCCTGTGGTACCTAATTCAAAGCATTGAATTTCTAATTCTGGAATACCAAAGAATTCATGAAGTTGCTTGACAACTTGGAGGAGGTGGGGAAAGCTTTAAGAAATGATATTTATTTGCATCTTCAAGGACCAGTTTGCCAGGGGAACAAGGGAAGGAGGGGATTTTGAACTCGTATTTCTCAACGTTTTTAAATCCATGACTCTCGTTTGATGTAAAAAATTCATGTCTGCCTTCCACATTATTTTGAAATTTCAAATGAAAGATGGCTAAAAGTAAAACAATGGGACCAAGTCCTGCTTTGTTTTCAGACTGTGAATTCATTTCCACCCCCTCCCTACTCCTCTGCTACCCCGTCTTTGCTTTAGATGGGAGGGAGTTTATTGACTCGTCCATAATTACTTGGTAGGTAGTAGGTATGGCACGTGTGCAGTGCCCACCACTGCTACACGATCATGAGCTTTCTCGTGGAAGGCAGAGGATTGAAATGTCTACGTGCACTTGTGAGGCCGGTTGTGGTAAGAGTTCCTTGTACAACGTGCCTCTAACACACAATCACAGGGTACTGCTTTCCGTTCTCTTGCTCCTTTGTTTGCTAAGTCTAATGTAGGTATTCAGTGAACTGTGAGCATAAGTCTTCCTTGACCACCCCACCCCATGCCCAGATTGGTTCATGTTCCCTTTTACCTACCTTCTTAGAACCCTGTGCTGAAGATCTGGACACCTATCATTTTGACAAATTGTCTTTTCATTCATGTGTGTCCCTAAAAGCCTGTAAACTGAAGGAGAGCAGAGATTGTGTGTTTTGTACTCTAGTCTCTTCATTTCCCAGAATACTGTCAGGTACCACGTAGGCAGTGAATAGATATTTGTTGAATGCGTGAACATGATTAAAAGTCACATTGGTATTGGGCAAAATGATGCAATAGGACAAGTGTGTCAGTAGTCCGTCCTTCCCAGCTCCATCTTGAGTCCTTCCTCCTGCCTTTTTTTATAATTCAGGGACCCCACATCTACATGTGGCCTTGAGCCCCCCCTGGTATCAAGGCAGTGGTGGAAGGGTGAGGATCTGACTAACATTCTGATGCAGAATAAGAGTTTGCTTCTGTAATTTAAAAATATCCTTATAGTGCTTGTTGGATGTCTTTTTAAAAATGTGTGTTTATAGAAAAAATAGTATAGTCACATGGTATAAAATGCAGAATACAGAGAAGGATGCATGTTGACAGATAATTGCCCTTTAACCTGTCTCCCTCAGCCATCAAATTCTGGCCCTTAGAAACCATAGTTCTCAGTTTCTTGAGTTTTGTTATGTAGCTGTTCTGTGTATACTCATGTTGTATGTCGTCTAACTTAGCTTATAGTATCTTCTCTTTTAAAGATGTTTTAAACTTACATGTAATCAACAAGCCAGATGGTTTGTCCTGTAGAGTTTCCCACAGTCTAGATTTTGGTGATTATATCCTTATGGTATAGTTTGGCATGTTCTTCTGTCCATCTATTTCCTGTATATTCGTAGTAAGATCTAGAGACTTCAGGCTTAATTTTTTTTGTATGTTTTTGGTCAAGACTACTTTATAAGTTAGGTTGTATACTCTTTTTAAGTAGCCATACAATGGCTGGATGTCTCTCCATTGCTAATGTTAGCCAGCCGCTGATGATTTTGGCCTGCGTCATTAAAGATTGCAAAACTGGTGATATTCTCATTCTGTCCTTCCTTCTTTATTTATTTGTTGGATATGTCAATTATTTTCTTACCCCAAGGTACAGTTGAGTATAGTCAAGGCAGATATAAATATTGGATTCTTTTCTCTAATATCTTTCAAGTGATTTTTTTTTCTTTAGTATCCTTATGAATACATGGATTTGAACATAATTGAAATTAGTGCTGATACTCAGATTACCCTCTCTCTGGCCCTTGGAAACTTCTTCAAGTTGAATTCAAATTCAACCTCTCCTGAATCCTATTGACACAAACCTAGTAGTGTTTGATGCCTTCCTTGCTATCTGGTCTGACAAGATATTCCAGGCTTATCTTGCACATTTCCTGCCACAAATCTGGGATCAGCCATTTGTTCTAGAAGCTCTTGTTCCTTCGAGTGGAAAATGGTATTATACACCACAATTTGGGCTCTAAGTAAATTTTCATTATTGCAGGAGTGATCCTTACTCTAGCCATTTTTAATGGACAGACCAGGAATATGTAATTTTTTGAAGGTGAAATTAACATAAGATCATACTGATCCTTCCAGTAGAAATTCAGCACTTGAAGGCATTTACTGAACCCCATATATTTTTCATTATTGCTTCTTTCTACAGAGCTCCAAATCCCAGTTTTGAACTATGCAAACATAGTTACTACTTTTATCACAGAATACACAACCTGTTTGTAATCTTAGAATAACAGTATCAGTTTTACCATCAACTATATAATAAACCATTTATAATTTTTAAAGTTGTTTTTGTCCTTCAGGTACATATCCTAGTAGAGTCAAACTATTGTTGGACATTTGATTTTTTAAAGGCTTTATTGGGGTAAAAGTATATACCATGAATTCACCCATTTGAAGTGTACAGTTCATTGGCTTTTAATATATTCACAGAGTTGTGCATTCATCACCACAACTTTAGAACAGTTTTCATCACTTAAAAAGAAACTCCATTCCTTAGCCATCACCCTTAAAGCCTCCATGTCCTCAGCCCTACACAACTGATAATCTATTTTCTGTCTCCATAGTTTTGCCTCTTTGGGATATTTCATATAAATGGAATCTAATAATATGTGATTCTTTGTGACTGACTTTATTTAGCATAGTTTTTTCAAGGTTCATCCATGTTGTAGCATGTATCAATACATCGTTCCTTTTTAGTGTTGGATAATATTCCTTTGTATGAATATACCACATTTTATTTATACATTCATGAGTTGATGGACATTAGGATGGTTTCCACTCTTTGGCTATTATGAATAATGCTGCTATGGGAGGAGAGTGGAAGGGGTGGGGGAGGAAAAAAATAATGCTCCTGTGAACATTCACATGCAAGTTTTTGTGTGAATATCTTCATTTCCCTTGGGTATATACCTAGGAGTGGAATTGCTACATCATATTACAACTCATGTTTAAAATTTTGAGAAACTGCCCGTCTTTTCCAAAGTGGCTGCACCATTTTACATCCCCACCACCAGCGTATGAAGATTTTTATTTGTCCAAAACCTTGCCAACACATGTTTTTTTAGTCTACTCATCCTTTGAGTGTGAAGTGGTATCTTATTGTGGTTTTGAGTGATGGCTGATAATATTGAACATCTTTTCCTATGCTCATTGTCCATTTTTATGGACCATTTTAGATAGGTATTATTCAGATCCTTTGCCCATATTTAATTGGATTATCTTTTTATTATTTGGTTGTAATTATTTATATATTCCAGATACAAGTCTCTTATCAGATATATGATTGCAGGTATTTTTCTTTCATTCTCTGGGTTGTCTTTTCACTTTCTTGTTGGTATCTCTGGAGAAGTTTTTAATTTTGGTGATGTCCAGTTTTGTCTCATTTTTTCTTTTGTAGCTTGAGCTTTTGATGTTATATATAAGCAGTGACTGCCTAATCCAAGATCATGAAGATATACTCCCATGTTTTCTTCTAAGAGTTTTATAGTTTTAACTCTTATATTTAGACCTTTGATTGATTTTTGTATATAGTATGAGGCAAGAGTTCAGCTTCATTCTTTTGCATGGGAGTATACAGTTGTCCCAGCACCATTTGTTGAGGGGTATTCTTTGCCCATTAGCACTCTTCTTGAAAATCAATTGACTGTGGAATGAATTTGGAAGTTTTCCTTCCTCTTATATTTTTTGGAATAGCTATTTATAACAGACAAAATAGACTTTAAAACAAAGACTGTAGCAATAGAACAATAAGTATTAACTCTCTTTTAAATGCTTTATAGAATTCACCTGAGAAGCCATCTGGTCCTGCACTTCTATTTGTTGGGAGTTTTTGATTACCAGTTCAATTTCATCACTAGTAATCAGTCTGTTCAGATTTTCTATTTCTTCCCGATTCAGTTTTGGAAGATTGTAGGTTTCTAGTGGTTTATCCATTTCTTCTAGGTTGTCCAATTTGTTGGCATATAATTTTTTGTAATATTCTCTTTTAATTCTTTGTATTTCTGTGGTGTTGGCTCTTATTTCTCCTCCTTTATTTCTGATTTTATTTGAATCTTCTCTCTTTCTTTCGTGACAAGTCTGGCTAAACATTTATTAATTTTGTTTATCTTTCCAAAGAACCAGCTCTTGGTTTCATTGATCTTTTCTATTGTTTTTGTGTGTGTGTGTGTGTGTCTATTTAATTTATTTCTGCTCTAATCTATTATTTCCTTCCTTCTTCTATCTTTAGACTTTGTTCTAATTTTTCTAGTTCCTTTAGGTATAAGATCAAGTTGTTTAAGATTTTTCTTATTTCTTGAGGTAGGCCTGTATCACTATAAACTTCCCTCTTAGAACTGCTTTTGCTGTGTCCCAAGGATTTTGGACTGTTGTGTTTTTATTTTCATTTGTCTCCATGTATCTTTTGATTTCCCTATTGGTTGTTTAATAACATGTTGTTTGGCTTCCATGTACTTGTGAGTTTGTTTTTTTTTTTTCAGTTTTTTTCTTGTAAATGATTTCTAGTTACATACCATTGTCATTGGAAAAGATGCTTGATATGATTTCAGTCTTCTTGAAATTATTGAGACTTGTTTTGAAGCCTAACATGTGATTTATCCTGGACAATATTCCATATGCACTTGAAAAGAATGTGTTTTCTGATGTTTTTGGATGAAATGTTCTATAGATGTCTGTTAGGTCCATCTGGTCTAATAGGTCATTCAAAGCCACCTTTTCCTTGTTGATTTTCTGTCTCATCTATCCATTGTTGTAAGTGGGGTGTTAAAGTCCCCTACTGTTATTATATTACTGTCATTTTTCTCCTTTATGTCTGTTAATATTTGCATTCTGTATTTAGGTGTTCCTATGTTGGATGCATAGATATATACAGTTGGATTGATCACTTTATCATTATGTAGTGCCTTTGTTTCTTGCTACAGTCTTTGTTTTAAAGTCTATTTTGTCTGTTATAAATATTTACCCTGGCTTTTTTTTTCTCTTCCATGTGCATGGAAAATCTTTTTCATCCCTTCACTTCCAGTCTGTGAATGTCTTTAGGTTTGACTGTAAATGTGAGGATTTATTTCTAGAGTCTAAATTCTATTCCGTTGACCTATATGTCTGTTTTTATACCAGTACCACACCGTCTTGATTACTGTAGCTTTGTCATATGCTTTGAAATTGGGAAGGAATTGTTCCTTTTCAAGATCCTTTTGGCGATTCTGGATCCTTTGGATTTTCTTGTGATTTTTAGGGTCAGCTTGTCAATTTCTGCGAAGAAGCTCGGATTTTGACAGTGACTACACTGAATGTATAGCTTAATTTGGAGAGTATTGTCACCTTAACAATATTGTCCTCCAATCTATGGACATGGGATGTCTTTTCATTTATTTAGGTCTCTTTAATTTCTTTCAATAATGTCTATAGTTCTCAGGATAGAAGTTTTACAACTTCTTTTGCTAAATTTATTTCCAAGTATTTTGTTCTTTTTGATGCTATTGTAAATGGAATTTTTTTCTTAATTTCATTTGTGTTTTGCTCTTTGCTATAAAAATAAAATTGATTTTGTTATTTTGACCTTTATCCTATAACTTGCAGAACTCATTTGTTAGTTCTAATAGTTTTTAGTGGATTCGTTTTCTGTGTACAAGATCATGTCATCAGCATGAAGCAGTTTCATCTTGGTGTTAACAGTGTCTGTCTGTAATAGTCAAAGATAGCTTCGTCCCTTAAGTGCCTCTCCTTCATGTTTTCTTTTCTAATACTTTTTTCTCCTTACAGTCCTTTCTGTCTTCTTTCTTTGTAGCTCTTTCTCAGTCCATCTCCTTTCTGCATTTGAGCTCTTCTCTGCTATCTGAATCATGTCTACTTTCCTCCTTTGTGTTCTCTCTGCTGGGATCTCTAGGCTTAAATGCTTTTCCTCTTCTCTCCCTCTTCCTTTTTCTTGCACTTTCTTCTTCTCTAATGTCTATCTTTATTGCCTGTCTGATGCACCCTGACCCTTTTGTCTCAGGAGAGGTGGCTGGAATCATTTCTGAGTTGTAGATTGTGTTTGCCAGTTATCTTCTTACAGGAGTGGTTGTAGCAACTATTTTAAACTTTATTGAGGTATTTACAATAAAATGAACAGATTTTAAGTGTTTTATTTGATGAGTTTCAACAAATGTATACATAAGGGTAACCACTACCCAAGAAAATTTCCTCATTTCTGTTTTTTTAAAAGATTTTTATTTATTTATTTGGCAGAGAGAGAGAGAAAGAGAGTGAGAGAGGGAGCACAAGCAGGGAGGAGGGGCAGAGGGAGAGGGAGAAGCAGGCTCCCTGCTGAGCAGAGAGCCTGATGCAGGCTCCATCCCAGGACCCTGGGATCATGACCTGAGCCAAAAGCAGACACTTAACTGACTGAGCCACCCAGGTGCCCCCCTCATTTCTCTTTCTAGTCAGTGTCCCTTTCCCCCCGGGGCCACAAGATGAACGCTTTCTAATTTTTATTAACCATAGATTAGTGCTACTCTCTTTTAGACCTTATATAAATGGAAACAAAGTATGTGCTCTTTTAATTCTTGTGTTTCTTCACTCAACATAAGGTTTTTAGATTCTTCTATGTTGACAAGCATACGGTAGTTTATTCCTTCTTTTTTTAAAAAAGATTTATTGATTTATTTGAGAGAGAGTGTGCGTGTGCAAAGGGGGGAGGGGCAGAGGGAAAGGGAGGAAGAATCTCAAGCAGACTTCCTGCTGAGTGTGGAGCCTGCCACGGGGCTTGCTCCCAAGACCCTGAGATCATGACCTGAGCCAAAGTCAAGAGTCCGACATTCAACTGACTGAGCCATCCAGGCGTCTCTATTCCTTCCTTTTAATTACAGGGTGATATTCTGTTGTATGAATATACCACAATTTGTATATCCATTCTCCTGTTGATGGACATTTGGATTGTTTTCACTAGTTTTATTTTTTAAAAATAATAGTAACTTTTCTTTTAATTTGAAAAAGACAAAGGGGAAAAAGTCTGAAAGTAAAAGCCCAATTTCTTACCCCCTCTCTCCCAATATGATTTCCTCAATTATATTCCTTTCATAGAGTCATATGTATATCCAAGTATTTGTGTATGTCTTTGCCATTATTTTCATACAAATGTAATCATTTCCCACATGATATTTCTTAAACATCATTCTGTATTAGTACATGTGGATTACATCACTGATATTCTTACCTGTCAAATAGTTCATGTGTACCATACTTTATTCCATTGTACAGGTGTACAATAAATTATTTAACCAGTTGTATTTAATTACTGGATAATCAAGTTGCTTCTTTTTTCTATTACAAATATTTCTACAGTGAGCATCCTTATATTTATATATTTGTGCTGTTTGCTCAATACATAAATGCTGTAAGATAACTCTTATATAAGAGGAATTGCTAGGCCAAAGATTATATACATTTAAAATTTTAATAGAAATTGCCAAATTGCTCTCCAAAAGTGTTGTATTAAATCAAACCAACATTGCCCTTTCCATACTTATTATAACATTTAAGGGTTGTTTTCTTATACGTGATGTGGGAGACTTTTATCTGTTTTTAGTTTATCCATTTAACAATTATTGAAGACCACCAACAGTGTCTTGAGAGTTTTTGTTTATACACAACCTGACAGATACTAGGTCATGTTCATCTCTGCCAATCTTACAAGTGAAAAATGTTATTTTACTGATGTTTTCATAGCATTTCTGTAATAATGAATTTTTTCATATATTTATTTTCCATGTAGTTTTATCTGTAAACTACCTAGTTATTTCTTTGTCCATTTTTCTATCTGATTTTTGTCTTTTTTCATACTGATTTATAAGAGCTCTTTGTCATGTGTCACTAGTTTTTCCTAGTTAGTGTTTGTGTATTGACTTTGTTTACAGTGGTTTCTTAAAAAAAGAAAATATCCTCTGTTTCCTCAGTGGTGTTTACATTTTTAAAATAAAGTGTTGTTTAACCCAAAAGAATAACTGCTTAAGGAAAATTTAAGGCACCCTAACAGTTGAGTTGGAAAACTATTTTGGTTTACAGAAGAGATATCAAGAAATTCACTTCATTTTAATCTTTAATCTTTAAATCTTTAATCTTTGGAAATGAACTCTTCTTTGAAAGACCTATCTCTACCAAAAAAGGGGGGGTATATGTAATATATCATCCATTCTTATGCTATGAGGATAAAATTTGTCTTTACTTTAGTGCTAAATATATAACAATATGGTATATATAAATGTAAGTATATATACATTTTTCCTGTAATGGTGCAGTATTTTGTCATTTGTGGTATTACAGATCTGGTACTCATCTCTACTTACTTTATTCTTTGTGTGGGTAATGACCTCAGAGAATTCTAATATCTTAGGACTGTAGCATTCGAAGGGTTCTTGTCATGGATTTCAGGAAAAGAAGTTATCTATCTATATTTTGTCATCAAAGCACATACGTCGAGACTTTTGCTTTAAGACTTTAAAGACTTTGCTTAATTATTAAGTTGAATGCACTCAAATATTGCCAGTGCTTCACTTTCTTCTCTTAAATATTTCCTGAGACTCTGGTTAAGATCTTATCTGAAGGAATATGGAAATAAAATACCAGAAAGATTTAACCAGGGACCTGCTTCATGGGTACTCATCATACAATAGATGTGACACTTGAGTTCCTAATGCTCTTCTAGTTAGTCCACATCTTCTAGTTAGTCCAGTTCTAGACTCATAGAAAGTAAGTACAAAACTAGGTGCTTTACCTATGCACTTAGTCTCTGCAAGGTAGGTTCTATTATCCCTGTTTTAAAGATAAAAAATCTGAGGCTCCAAGAAGTAAAATATCTTGCCCAAAGTCACTAATAACTGAGAGCTAAAATCTCCTGTTGTTGCCATCAGAGAATAAACTTGTTTATAGTTATGCATTCATTATTGTTATCAAGTAAATCCCATGGTACTCTTAGTCCATGGGGAACTGACCCCATTTCCAGCCTCAGATGTGCAGATATGACATGGGCCTGGCCAATCAGCTCATTCTGTTCCCCTGGCCGTAATTTTTGGTTTAATATGAGTTTGTGAACAGCTCCAAGTTCAGGTCAATGAAGTTTAATTTCTGGGACCTGTTGAAACTATTTGGTAAAAGAAGCTCTCTTTCCACTGAATTTGTAGCTGGGAAAATCTAAGTCTTGAGCTGTTAAGGGCTACAGTGTTGAGAAAGTCAGCTTGAAAGTGAATAAAAAGACTGAAAAGAAACACTGAGAGATAAGAGATCAGATCCTGATACTATTTCTTTAGCCTCTGGATCCAGTGATCCAACCATGCCTGTAAGAAGATCTAGCAATGGTTATTTCAGATACTGAGCAAATACTCCCTCCATCTGTGCTCCCTGCTGTAAAACAAAAGACCATGCTGAACTTCTATAACCAAATAGCTGCTAATGATTTGAAGTGATAATGGTGATATTCTCTCTGAGTCTCTTAAACACAGACACACACACACGCACACACACACACAGACACACACAGGAGACTTAAGTCCAGCACGGCCACTAATTCTAAAATAGGAAATGATAGTGACGATGCCAGGAGAAAGGGGGAAGTTTTCTGACCTGTTGCCAACCCTTTTTTTTCTTCTTCACATCCACACTGCACGTATATTCTGTAATGGTCACTGCAACTCTTTTTTTAAACTGTTTACATGTCTGACTTCTTGTTTGGATTTTACATGGTGATTTGATATGAATTTTTAATGCGAAAGCACTTAGCATTAGGAGTTTGACATTTTGTCTGACCTTAATCACCAGGAGGATCATGAGAGGTTTATTCAGTGGGAAGAGAACTGTTACAGCTCTGACAGAAATGATGGGAAATAAGTAAACAGCCTTTTAAATCTTCACCAGAAATCAATAGGGTTTAAAGATGATGGACGTTGGTGTTTTTTGCTGCTTAAGGACTTCAACCTTTTACGGGAAAATATCTTCTCAACGTGTCAGCAATTTTTTCCATGCACACAATGAATCACTGCTGCAAATAGAACATTCTGCATAGAACACTCTTTATCATTATTATAAGGAAGAAATTGTATATGACTGCCCATGGTAATATAGAGCCTTTTGGGGCATTTTTATATGAAAAAAGAAGGCCATTTCTCACCATTTTGTTTTTGTCTTCTGTGTAGTTCATATGCCAAACTTTTTCCTCAACACAGTAATAACAGTTGTTATTTATTGAGCATCTCCATTTTAGTGGGCATTGGCTGTGTGATATGTTAAGGTAGATCATATGACTCCATTTTATAGATGATGAAATTGAGGCCTAAAGGCTCTGTCAGAGGTCATCTCACTAGTGACATAACTGGTATTTAAAACCCTAGTCCATAGAGTTTGAAGCTTATGCTTTTACCACTCTTCCAACTACATCTCTGAGGACAGGCACTCAATAGGTGTGCTAAGACCTTTGACTCTATTTCTTTAGTAGTGGTATCTCTTTATTTCCTGTCTTTCCTCTTTCCCTCAGTCAGTAAAACTGACTTAAGTGACAGATTTCCACATCATTTAATAAGAGGATAAGAGCTACACCGTGGTCATTGAGTAAAGGGATATGGGTTGAGAACTGCTTCCCAATATACTCTGCAGATTTGTTTTTCATGAATGATTTATAAGATATTAGATTGATATAGCATTTAGCAGTATATTCACAATAAGCTGAATCTGATGCAAGTGTTCAAATATTAATCAAACATGTCGTGCAGTGTCCTTTGTTTCAAGGTATAGAATTATGGATTTTATGGTAAAAAATACTTCTATTCTAAATACTACTTTAAAACATGGAACACTTGCCATTATAGAATAGCTGACTTTCAGGTATTCAACTGATTCATGCATATCATTGTGCAGCTGTTATCTTGGAGAAAGTAACATATTTATTTTGTAATTTGGAAATATTCTTTCTAATTTAAACCAAGAATACCAATTCAGTCTTTTAATAATAAGTAATCATGAAACATACTGGTAAATAAATATTTTCACACAAAACCTCCTGATTTGATATGAATTTTGATTCAGGGACACATTACTTAATTGAGAATATTTTTAAAAGATTTTATTTATTTATTTTGGTGGGGGGAGAGAGCACGAGCAGAGGGAGAGGGAGAAGCAGACTCCCCGTTGAGCAGGGAGCCCGACACGAGACTCAATCGCAGGACCCGAGATCATGACCTGAGGTGAAAGCAGACACTTAACCAACTGAGCCACCCAGGTGCCCCAATTAATTGGGATTTTTTAAAAGAAAAGATGAGGTAAGTCCTTACCAGTTTATTGTAATACATGTTAGATATATTGAATGCAGATACTATCAGATGTAAGGACATTCCCTGCTTCTTTATTATCGAGTCATGAAACAGTTACTTAACTTTTGTAATCCTCCATTTTCTTATTTAGAAACTGAAATAAACTAAATGCCCTGAGGATCCTGCTAACTCTAAAGTCGTATATATAATTCCTTAGGCTTAGAAATTTGACTTGAAGTAATTTTTTTCTATCACATACTTTTAACTCAAAACAATCTTTAAAGTAATTTTTGCAGTAACATTTTTAAATGTTTCTCCCCTTCCCCCTCAAAGCAGATCTTTTCCTAATACCTAGTGGTCTTCTCTAAATTGGGGTATTGTATTGCTTACCTGACTTGTGCTCACCTCAAGTAGAGTGATATGACCTTTGTTTCTCATATGAAAAAAAGTATAAAACATTGTTCTCTGGGCATTCTAAAGGTGCTAATCAAGGAATGACTGATCAGCCATTTTCATGTGTTCTCTGGGACCCTGAAGTTTTCAGGTACGTGGTGACTAATTGCGTATTTGATAAAGGAGTAAATTGATCAATTTGATTGGGTAACTAACTCCTGAACTTGTAGGAAATAGTTGAACTTGTGATGAAAGGTTGATTCTCAGGCAATCTCAGTATAGGAAAGGCTGTAAGAAATACATGCATCTGAGGATCACAGTTGCAGTCTTATCTCCCCTTTGCTCAAATTTACACTGACTCAGGACCTCTGAAAAAAGAGTATAGTAGAAATCAGGAATCTTTCATTCTAGTCTGATTCTTCCCCCTAATTTTTTGGTCACATACATTAGGTCACATAACCTCTTGAGGCCCCAGTTTTCTCATCTGCAAACTGGGGAAAATAATACCTACTACACAAGATTATTGTGAGAGTTATATAAATTAACATATGAAAGCATTTGAACTCCTAAATAATTGCTTTGGTGGACAGTAATTTATTTAGATATCTTGCCAATACAAGTTTTCCTTACCTGAGTCTGATGTATAACCTCAGATTCTTATACTGTGACTTGTGGGGTATAACCAGGTATAACTTCTAAAGGAAACAAGTACTGCTGAGTTTATTTATTCACTTACTGTTTCACAGTCTTTGTTCTTGCCCCTGTTGTCAAATAAACATGTCCATTTAAAAAAAGACACTAGTTTTCCCAACATGATAGGAATTACAGATTCAACAAATGAAGAGAGGACTTTTCAATATATAGTGTTCTATTTAGTCCAGTCCTTTCCTTTTTTGTCTTTGAACTTTCAGTCCTCTCGTTAAATATAAAGTCATTTTCCAGTTACTTTGTTTTTATATTTTACGTTGGTTACTATAGGCTTTCATGTTTAACTATTTTACTTTGATGAGGTGATTTTTAATGGTTTATTTTGTTAACAAGAAATCTTGTCCAAGAACATGTTTTAAATGTATTGAAGTCAGTGGGAAAATATGATTTGATAACTAAAAAATTAGAGTAAAACCAAACAATTTTTTTTGCTTCGAAATTATATTTAATGTTAAGTACTGGTAAACTGTGATTATGTCGGTGTTGGTCTTACCTATATACATGTGTTCCTTTTATTTTTTTAAAATTAATTTATTTGAGAGAGAGAGAATGGGGGGAGGGGCAGAGAGGGAGGGACAGACAGTCTCCCAGCAGACTCCCTGCTGAGTGTGGAGCCTGACCTGGGACTCAGTCTCATGACCCATGAGATCACTACCTGAGCTGAAACCGAGAGTTGGACGCCCAACTGACTGAGCCACCCATGCGCTTCACATTTGTTCCTTTTAAAGAACACACAGATTTCCTTTCCTCTTTCCTTCCTCTTTTTTCTCTTTTCATGGCTCCTTGTACATTCTTTTATTGCAGCAATTATATTGCACACTTACATGTTTGGCCTGCACATCATCAAGAGCTTCTTGAGTTCTGAGAATTCTCAGAGTAAATACTTTGATCTCAAGTCTGTAAGCTCTGCATTTGGCATTTAGTGAACTCCCAATAATATATTGAATGATACTTCAAATTATGCTAAAGATCTAAAAATACTTAGATTGATCTATGACTACATAAACAAGTTCTATTGCAGTGACTCTTACAACAAAAATGTTCCCAATTTGTGACTGATGGTCTGTAATGTCATATTTACTTCCATAATAAATAGTTACCTTTCATAATAGTGTCCTCATAATAAACTAAAATAAAAGAGATTTGCTGAGACTTCTCTCCCAACCATTAGGATTAACCAGGTATAAGGTTCTACCTCCAGTTAGCTGTGTGACCATACTCTCTTAAGGATTTATTTATAAAATGAGGGCTTAGGGGCACCTGGGTGGCTCAGTCAGTTAAGCATCTGCCTATGGCTCAGGTCATGATCTCAGGGTCATGGGATCGAGCCCTGTGTTGGGCTCCCTGGTCAGCGGGGAGCCTGCTTCTCCCCCTCCCTCTGCTGCTCCCCTTGCTTGTGCTCTCTCTCTCTTTCTGTCAAATAAATAAATAAAATCTTTAAAAAAAAATAAAGTAAAATGAGAGCTTATACCGGATTATTGCTAAGGTTCTGTCTAGCTGGAAAAATTCTCAACCAGAAGAGCTGCCACCTACATTTATTTTTGCTGAGAGACCATTCGGCTTCTAAAAAAACCTAGGAACAAGCCCAGCTTGTTTCTAGCCCCATAGTGGCACTGCTTTAGGAACCCAAACTGTACACTCCCAGGAGCGTCTTATGTGCTGAGAAGATTTGTTATTCCTCCTTAAACTCAGTGCTTGGCATTTAGTGAACACCTACTGATACTTAGTTTGGTTTGGGTTTCATATAATGGAAAGTACTCATCTGTATGTAATGTCTATATTTGTGTCTTCGAATTTGTGGGAAGACAAGTATATTGTAAAGTCAACTTCCTGCCACCCCTTCTTTCTTAGAAGTCCTGCAGCTGTGGTTTAGTCCCCCAAATTTGTTATAAAAGATAGAAAAATACATTGTTCCACATATCATGGACAGTCAGTATAGATATATGAATGGCCTTGACCCCTGTGAACTATAAGCTCCTTGAGGGCAGAAGCTCTGCTTTATTGTTATCTTCTTCTAGTGTTTATTACAACTTAGCACATATTAGACAGTCAATTATGTTTACTAAGTTGATGATTATGCAGAATCACACACATGATGTCATAGCTGAATTGTTAACTGGAAAAAAAATCACTGCCTTTGTAATGCTTTTGTAATGATTCCTCCCTACAAGAAAGAACATCAAGAACCCAGTTGTATGTGTTAGCTTATGTAAGATGTGAACTTCTGGAAAAGCACCTGCTGATCATCACTGTAATACATCATTTCAGTGTCAAAGGACAAATATAGTCACAATTGCTGCTATAATTTTCATGAACCCTAAACAGTTCTGTATTTTGTAAATGACTACAGAAATTTATTAGCTATTTTCACTTTACTTCTTATGCAGTCTAGCAATATAATCAGATTAAGTGTGTGTCATACACTGTTTCACGTGCAGCAGTAATCCCCTATCTGCATCAGTCTAATTTAGTGCTTTGAGCAGTGAAGTAATGCAGACTAAATCAAAGCTGGGCTTGAGCCAAGATGATGAGTTGGAAAGATCCCTGGTTTTATAATCATATAGACCTGGATCGCCACTAATTGAGGTAACATTACATAAAACACTTAACATGGTACCAGATCATGGTAAGTTGCTCTGTAAATGGTAGCTAATGTTATTTTAGTTTAAAAGGTATATTGTGAAAAATAGTCATTAGGTGTGAAAAACTATTTTAAAGGTGTAAAGTCCATTGCCTTGGAAATCCAGCTTACCAGCATGCAAGGTATCTTGGCATGTGTTAGCTGCACAGTAGGTTCTAAAACAGACCAAGGAATGAAAGAACGAGCTAACTCTGTTGCAAGGCCTTGTGCTTTTTTATTTAGTGGACGATAATAGTTATCAGATCCCAATCTAAATGGTGGCAGCCAACATGCATATGGTTTTTAATTGTACATTAGGTGATGAGAGATTTTGGCCTTAGGCAAGTCACTGAGTACTAGATGAACTCAACTCTGTTACATTTGTCTAGTGAAAATCAGGCCAGTAATGCCTGCATTGCAAAGTTATTTTGAGGATTGGTGATTATGCCTGCAAAGTAACTGTTCCAAGTGGCTGGCACTCTCAGTTGTTCTATAAATTGAATTTTTTGTTTTCATTGTTCCCATTATTAGCCTCGTCATCGTCGTCATTTTTATATAATGATCTCTGTGTTCGAGGTGGGTTTGCACCTTTGTGGATCCTCCCAGTGTTTCTCTGTTCCTCACATCCTTTGAATGAATAGCCACAGAACTTCTCTAGGCATCTAAAAGCAAAATGCTTCATCAGCTTCTGTAGGCTCTTAACTCACCTAAGCCTGTCATCTAACACTGATTCTTCTGATCTTTCAGAACGATGCTCTCTTCACATAGAGGAATTTATGGATGTCTGCTATCTCGCTGATCTTGGTATATGTTAATATCTTCAATTAGAGGAGGAGGTTCACTTTGTGCAATCTTACTGATTGTCAATCCTACTTTACTCACATTGGCATATTTTCTGTATTCTCTCCCTACTTTTCTTTTTCTGGTGATAATTTCATTTAATTTTACTTTCCCTTAGTTTCTCAGAATCCGTTAACCCCTAATAAGGTCAGCTTTGTGAATTCCGAGTCCATTTTCACTAAACAGTTCATAATGCCATGGAGGTTTGTTATTTTACTTCATTTTGCTTTCTCTACTCTCTATCCCCTTGGCATACTTGTTATGATGACTTTCATCATGTTTAGAATGGTTCATGGAGAAAAGGTTATGGTTGGAACTGACATGGGCCATAGACTTTATTTACATGGTTGTGTGAGTCTTTCTGTTTTTATCATCTTAAAGTTGAACTTATCTAGAGGACATTGCTGGCAATAAATAAAAAGAATTGGTGATATAATTCTTTCCATCTGGTATTAGGTTTATAGCGCCCAGCAAAGCAAGTCCTTTGCTGACGCTGATAAAGAAATGCATGGAAATTCAGAAGGGCTTTAGTAGTCTGCTACCTTTTGTAGGTCATGAGCTTTCTGGGCCTTAGTTTTCTCCAGTCCAAAATGGACATTTAACTGACCTTTGGATTTCAGTGGACCGTGTGAAGATCAGATGAGATCATGTGAAATGCATGTTAAAAGGAATTCTCCCATCCTGAAAAATGTTACATACTTTATGATTTTACAGTATTAGTGGCCTTTTATCCTTTGAGGATAAGAGACTAAGTGTTGGTATATCATATTTATTAACATGTTTTTGCCTGTCTTCTACCAAACAGGATTTGAAGCAGAGGTCAGTAATGAAGTCATTGAATTGAAGGTGTTATTTTTGGCAAGAGGTGTGAAATAAGAGGAAAGCTGAGGAGAAAAATACCTTGTAAGGATGTTGAATTATTTTATTGTATAGGCAGTTAGTATTTAGGAGGCACAACCTCATACGTAGAATGAAATGTGCAAATTAGACTGTTGTTATTGGCAGATAGGAGTGATATTTATTTATTTATTTATTTATTTATTTATTTATTTATTGAGGGAGAGAGGGAGGGGGAGAGGGAGGGAGAGAATGTTAAGCAGGCTCCATACCCAGCACTGAGCTGGACCATGCGGGGGCTGGATCTCAGGGACAACCCTGAGATCATGACCTAAGCTGAAATCAAGAGTCAGACACTTAACTGACTAAGCCACCCAGGTGCCTTGGAGTGACTTTTTAAAAGACAAGTAATATACCATAGATGTGGAGAGGTATTTTCTATAAAAAGGTGAAATCTTAAAAAGAAGAGGTAAAGGTTAGATAGGGTAAGAAATTATGAATTTCACTCTGAGTAGTTGGAGGAAATGTTGCAACTTATAAGAAAAGAGTAATTTTGGGGAAATAATAATGAAATCTGGAGAGGGCCTAAATTTTGCATCTGAAAGGAGGGGGGCTACAAAGGCTAGTTTCTCAACAAGAGTTGTGGATGGAGAAGGGAGAAGAGCAATATTTATGACTTATTTCTGAGATCCTAGTGAAAATTCTAACTACACATTAGAACTTTTAGAGATTCATATCCTGATACAAAAGCAATTATGATGGTTTTGGATTACATTATGAAACATTAATTGTGGCCGTGTGATTAATGTTTGTGATTCTTGACTTCATATCTTATTTTGTAAACTGATGTTTTATAAAAGACTTTATTACTTTCTACTTTAAAGAGCTACTGAAGAAATTTTCCTTAGTGATTTTCTGTATCCAGTGCTGAAATTGTTAGAGGCCGGTAACCAGTGGAGGGAAGAAATCTGAATCATCTTAGCTCCTTTTTTAGTTTTTCTCTCATTACTTCTTTCCTCCGTAACAGTGTTAGACAAAGTCCCTTTTACTGCTACTTACTAGTTCTTTCGGCAAGTTCCTTGGCTTTCTAAACTTTGGTTTCATCACAAAATGTGGATAATAGTACCTAGTTTATAAGGCTACTATGAGGGTTGAAATAATATGGTTAGCATGATAACTGACATATAGATAGTGCTCGTTGAGAATTAGTTGCTTCTATTATTGTTGATGTTGTTATTGCTGTTATTACAACTGTTCTTATTATTATCTTTGAATACAGTCATTTCTTTTTCCCAGTGGTCTACTAAATCAAAGAACAATCATCAGGACATAATCCCAGGGGATGTGTTTATATAAGTGGTGGCCATGTATTATATATTATAGGTTAATAAGCTTTGCTTCTTAGCATGTGAGTATCTTTAAACTAAAACTTTTGGAGAGGAAAGAAAGGTTTTCTCTATTTGAAAATTTTCCTCTGTTTTATATCTTTGAGTAGCAAAATCCTGTATTTTTTTAGAATTAGTCTCTCTAGATGTTAGCCTGATACAGAAACCAAGGTTCTCGGCAGCAAGCCATTCTGAGGTTGGGGATGTTGTTGGGAAAAAAAAAAAATGTACTTAGGATTCACTATACATCCTTACATTTCTCTGTATTTTATCTATTAAGCAGTTACCCCTTCTTGTTGTGCTTTAAGCAGTCATCTGAGGTGCAACTGCAAGAGGTAAATTGTTTAGTAAGCTGAGTGAGCAAACTGTTGAGCATATCTCATTGGGCTCCTAGACGAAGTAAGTGGCTGACCTACGTTTTTGGAAACTTAGGCATTCATATACTGAATGCCTGTCATGGACCAGACATGTTGTGAAATCATCATTACCCTTAACAATCCTGTTTTTAGTGGTGAGACTGACAAGGTAAAGCTGTGACCAAGGTAAACACAGGGCTGCAAGAGCCCTTAGGAAAGGCACCTCCCTTGGGCTTCAGGAGAGCAGGACAGATGAGATTGAGGAGTCTAGTGGACTTCATGATGGTAATATCTGTTCTGGGCTTTGAGGCCAAATGGGAAATGGCTGCGTAGGTATTGGGTGAGGGTCAAGAGGGGGTAAATTTTTCCAGGTTGAAAGAGCAACACATTTGGGGAACTATAAGACAGGGGAGTAAAGATAAAAATACTGGGCACGAAGGAAGAAATGAGATTTTTGTTGTAGTCTTGGATATCTGTTTTATGAGAGAATGAGTCGGTTCAAAGGAGAAAAAATGATTGAAATGGTATTCATGGAACTATTTTATTCTATTGACTTCATCAGTCCATTTCAGTAAAAATACTTGAGCCTAATCATTTGGGCACGGGTTTGTTTCTGTTGTTACTCTTTTATAATTTGTAATTTGTAATATTTTCAAAATTCTCATGTGGTTCTCAGTACTGGCTGTACAATATAATCACATAGGGAATTTTTTTTTAATGCCAGTGTGGATTTGCTGTAAAATATTCCAACAGAAATTTTTAAATGTTGGGGGATTGGGGAACAGATGATACAAGTGTTACAGATATTGATAATCATTGAAGCTTGGTAATGGGTACCTGGGGTTCATTAAAGTATTCCCATTATGTTTGTATGTGTTTAAACATTTCCATAGTAAAAAGTTTAAAAAGTAAAATTGGATGTTTTTCTGAATGACAACCAAAATATCCATGCCTGGATCCCCCACCCTAAACCAGTTCAATCAGAATTTCTTGGGGTAGGATCTGGGTATCTTCTGGTTTGTTTGTTTTTTTAAGTTCACTGTGGCCCTAGTGTATCGCCATCGTTGAAAACCTCTACTTCATGAGACAAACCTAACAGGAATTATTGTTCTTATTTTACAGGTAGAGAACTGAGACCCAGAAAGGCTAAATGTTTTGTTAAAAGGCCACACAGATAGTAAAGAACACATCCATTATGTTGTCAGCCTCATATTCTGGTGCTCATTTTGTTACACCACTGTGTTTCCTATATTGCCTACCATCAAAGGAATGATTTTGTTGCTAGTTATTATCACATGATCTGTTCAGAAACTATGCTATATTGACGATATCTTAGTACTTACAACCTGTTTTAGAACACGCTAGTTCCTCTTCTTCCTTTAACTGGCAGTGAGTTTTGGGTGCAAGCCATGAAAGTTGCTAAATTGGTTTTATTTGTGAGTAGATGGTCATAAGTCAGCCTGCCATTTTCTTTTCTTGGCCTGTAAATAAGGGAGCGGTGTAAGTGCCTCTTGGAAAGAAAAGATGCTGATATTTTTCTAATGCCCTGTGCACTGGGGCAGTAAATCTACATGCAAATTAAAGATTTTGGTGACAAATGATAACTCTCATCATCAGTCTAATCTCCTCTTAACTTTCCTGGGTATTGTTAATTCATAACATAGTTTGAATTGACTTACCATTATTGATTCCTGTATTCATTAGAATGAAAAGGGAAATCTTGCCTTTGCAAGGGAAATACAGTTATAAGACACTGTTCTTTCTCATAAAATAAAAGGACCTGGCGGGATATAAACTGTGAGAATGACAGTTAAATTGACGTGCTGAAGGTTAATGCTTGCTTGCTACATTGATGTTGGAGGTTCCAATCACTTGTCAGTATGCTCTTATAATACATGCAGTACATCTTCATTAGGAAGGCATATAGCAATCAGTTTCAGGTTTCCGGATGAGCCTGTGGCCAGGCCATAATTAACCTTTTGAACCTGGAATTGTAACAGAATGTACTATTGGCTTAGGTTATCAATTATGGTCAGAGTCAATTGATACTTTACTCAAAGAAGGCCTATTGGTGATGGATATTATCATTTACTCATCTTCCCATTATGTGATTAAAAATAAAGTTGACATGGCAGAGTTTTCCGCTTTTTATTTTTGGAGAGAGAGATTTTTGTAAGCCAGATGCCTTGCCAAACAGTTATGTAAGTAACTGTGTGGGTGTTTGTGTGTGTGTGTGGGGGGGGGGGGGTGCCTCAATTTAGGGGGAGAGGACTTTGGTCTCAATTTTCAGTATTATTTTAAATTTATTAAGTATGAAGTAGTGCAACTACTAAGGGAGCTTTTAGAATTACATGATATATCAAACTGTAATAGAAAAGAGTCATACACAGCATATCAACATACTTTAAGCATAAGTTTAAAAGATTAAAGTTCAGGTGTATTCATGTAGCTGTTAAGTGTTTTGTATCTTATACTTTTTCTGTCTAATGTTTTACTCAAATGATATCAGAAAAATGGCTGGGAGAATTTCACTTATTTTGGAAAAACTTAATGGTATATGTGTAAATCAAATAAAACTGAAAATATTGTCAGTTCAAATCAAGGGAACAGTTTGATTTTAATGCACTTCAAATTATCTTTTACAATTTAAAGACAATTACTCAAATTAAGAAGCTATTTGCTTTTTTGCTCTGTTTATTATGTTATTATATTAGTTTTTAAAATAATTTTCTGTTAAAGTTAAATAATGACAATATGTGTTAAAAGTTGTTTCTATAAAAAAGTAACACTTTTGTTTTATTTATAATTTTTATCCACTGTTATCTGACTGTGTGTGTTGTTTTGAGATCATCTGTGAAGCTGTCTTGAGAGAATTTATTTTTAAATTAATTATGGGCAGAAAGAACATTATGTGCAAAAATGTTTTTTGTAATATTTTTATAGTACTGGGAAATTGAGAACAACATAAATGTCCAACACTAAGGCATTTGTTAAGTATATTAATGGTTTGAAGAAATACTATAGCCATTAAAGTAATGATAGGATAAAAATTTTGATATCCTGAGGAAATAGTCATGTTATCTTAAATTTTAAAAAGTAGGCTAAAAACTTGCATATTCAAGGGTAAGAGAAGGTCATTGAAAAACCTGGAAGGAAATATACTAAAATGTGAATAGTAGTTGCCTTAAGGTGATAGTATTATATGCCTTTTTCTTATTTACATATTTTATTACATAAAATATTTATTATAGCATTTATATAAATTACATTTAGAAGTAAATTATATTTTTAGAAATAGAATTGTTTCTGAATATTATTACTCTTATTATCAGAAAAAATTAGTTTAAAAATTATTTACACATCTCTAAAAATAATGCTTCTCCTATCTGTTCATCAGTAACACAACATTGTATATGAGGCCTAACTGCCTGGTTCAGATTCCAACTCTGTTACTTCCTAGCTCTGTGACTTTGGACATATGGATGTATATTCTCTTTGTACTTCAATTTCCCCATCTGTAAAATGGGTATAATGTACCTAGCTTATAGGGTTGCTAGGAAGATTAAATTAGTTAGGATATATGAAGTTAAAATAAGTAAACACATCATTACATAATGCCATGCCTGTTGTGATCCTGTCCTCTCTCCTTGGGGCATAGGCCCTCTAGTGCTGAGGCACAGGACACTCTGCTCCTATATGACTGGCTGTTCATTAGCCCTTTACCCTCATATCTGTCTTCATTCTGTGTATCTCCATTGTATGTCTCATGGGTTCTTTCAAACTTATCATTTCTGAGATTTAAGCGTTAACCTTCTCCCCAAACATTTCCCATTCCTGCTAAGTGAATGTCATTCTCACCTTAATCACAACGGGAAAGATGTGGAAATCATTTACACTCTTCTTCTTTCTTCCTAAATTCTCTTGAATATTCCTGTTTTTTTCTTTCCTTTCTGCCACATTTAGACCATCTTTATTTCTCATCTTCTAATCCCAGTCTTGACTTCCCCTCCCCAAACATCCTAGACAGAGCTGCTAGGGCGGTGTCAGTCTTCATAACTCCCCATGCTTTTCAAGTTGAAAGCCAGACCCTCAAGACCTAGCCCCTTTTCTGGACTCTCCTCATTCTACCTGACACTGGCCTCACTGAGTTATTTGCCATTCTTTGAACATGCTGTGCTCCATCAGTACTTCTAGGCCCTTGTACATGTTCTTCTGTCTCTGGAATGCTATCACCTTCTGTGATAATTCTGTGCATTAGATATTCCTCCAAATTGGTTCAGCTCAAGGCACAAAAAGTGCATAAAAGTGTTTATCATGTTCTGTGGTAATTCTCTGTCCTTGTCTCTGGTCTTCTTTAGGATGTGAGCCCCTTATATTTAGGGACCATGCCTTATTCATCTCTGTACATCTAGTCCCTAGAAAAATGACAGGCACCCAGTAAACACTGAATGAAAGAGTGAACTTGATGGAAAAGTAGCGGGTTACAGGTGATGAATAATGTTTCTTACAAAATAATATCTATACGGGCTATTCTCCTGTTCTTACTATACATAACTGAGCCATCTTGTCCCTTTCCACCACAACCATTATTATTCTCCTAATAACTTGTCTTTAAAAAGAATCATTCTTGCCTCTTTGTGAGCAGTGGTGGATACATTGAGTCAGGAAAGTTACTAATGTAATGCTTGCTGAGCAGGAATAAGGGTGGCCCTCAAATGATCACTTTTCTCTAAAACAAAGTTAAAGTCAAAATCATGTCTTCTACTTCTGTTCCTTCACCAAATCTGTCATTCTGTGTTTCTTTTTTCATAGTCTGGTGGCAGTATATAAACCTCCCTTTAAAGAGTTCTGAAAAAATATTGGCTTTTATTGGTGATGGTGACGTGCTTTGCTGCATGATATCCTCTTTTTCCATGATGTGATTTTATTTTTCTTTTAATAAGCCATCTCCTTTGGATTGGATACAATCTGCCATCTTCATTCTGTAGACCTTCATTAAAGATATATAGTGCGCAAGGAGTTAGAACTCTGGAGAAATATTTGGAGACATTGCAAATGTCAGCTATATAACCACAAGTGAATTTACTTGAATCTCAGTTTCCCCTTTATAACTTGGGGATAAAAATCTGTACTTCTCAAAATGGTGGCTAGCATAAAGTAGATGTTTAATAAAAGCAGCTTTCCTTTCTTCCTTCCCACTTCCCCGTGTGGCATCTGTAGAGTGTAATCCTAGTAAAAGAGCCCAACCAAACCGTAGGCTGCAAATAGATCTGAAGACATTATCACTAATCATCTGCTCACTTAAGCAGTCCCTACCACATTGTCTCCCCTTCATGTGATCATATATTTTTCCTTGGCTACTAAACTACAAATGGTTAATTGTTTAGATTTGGACATTCTTGGCAGTCATTACCCATCCTGATGCTATTTCAAAGTGGAGAGGAATTGTGTTACTGTTGGAATATGAATGCATTCATCGTATATGGATAGTCATTTGTCTCTTCACTCATTAATTTAGTCACAAATACTTGAGCACCTTGTATGTTCCAGCTGTGTTTCATATTTTGCTAGACATTAGCATTACATTAGTAAAATGGGTGGCCTCAGCAAATTTTAAATGGCAAGATGCTCCTACCTCTCATACCCAGAGAAGTTAAGTGATATCCCCAAATTTACATAGCTAATAAGAAGAGGAGCTGATAATGCAAACCCAGCAACATTGAATCTAGAATCTGTGATTTTAACCTCCATGGCAACAGGTTTCATCATGTGGTTCAGGGACTCCTGGAGATCCCAAGACCCATTCAGGAAGTCACTGAGGTCAAAACTGTTGTCAAAATGATGCTGGGACAATATTTACCTTTTTATTTTCATACTCTAATGAATGTACCGTAGAATTTTCTAGAGGCTATATGCCATGTAATATTACAACAGATTTAAGGCACAAGCAGATATAAAAATCTAGCTGCTTCTATTTCCATTAAGCCATATATTAAAGAGATATATAAAAATATAAAATGGTGCCACTGTTCTTACTAAATTTTTTGTAATAAAAAATGTAGTTTTTTCATTAAAAATGTTAATTACATTGGCATGTAAAAGATCTATTCTTTTTCTAATAAATTAATATTTTTAAATTATGTTTTATTTCTAATATGGTAAATATCAGTAGATATAGCTCACATAAACAAAAGTTTTTTGAGTTTCTTCCTCAGTAGTTTTTAAAAATGTAAAAGGGTCCAGAAACCAAAAAGTTAGAGAACTGCTACTCTATACTGTTATCCCATATTTCAGAACCTTCTTTTTGGTGTACAATTGAGTCTTTTTAAAAAAAATTTATTTATTTGAGAGAGCCAGGGGAGGGGTGGAAGGAGAGAGAGAGTCTCAAGCAGACTCCATGCTGAGCGAGGAGCCCCACACAGGGCTTGATCTCACAACCCTGAGATCACGATCTTAGCCGAAACCAAGAGTTGGATGCTCAACCGACTGAACCACCCAGGAGCCCCTACAATTGAGTCTTTTAAGTTGACCTCCCAATTTCAAAGAATCCACAATTCTGTTCGAGAATAATACTTTCTCACAAGTTGTCAAAATTGTTAGCAGTAATACTTGAGAAAAATAAAAAATAAACTAAAAAGCAGAATCAGATTATAAATACAGAGAATAAACTGATGGTTACCAGAGGGAAGGGGGGTGGGAGGATGGGCAAAATGGGTGAAAGGGAGTGAGAGATACGAGCTTCCAGTTATGGAATGACTAAGTCACGAGAATAAAAGGTACAGCATAAGGAATATAGTCAATGATATTGTCATAGGTTTATATGGTGACAGATTGTAGCTACACTTGTGGTGAGCAGAGCATAACATATAGAGACGCTGAATCACTATGTTGGACACCTACAAGGATTGTAACACTATGTATCAACTATTCTCAAATAAAAAATTTTTTTTTACTTTTTTATTGTTATGTTAATCACCATACATTACATCATCAGTTTTTGATGTAGTGTTCCATGATTCATTGTTTGTGCATAACACCCAGTGCTCCATGCAGAACATGCCCTCTTTAATACCCATCACCAGTCTAACCCATCCCCCCACCCCCCTCCCCTCTAGAACCTTCAGTTTGTTTTTCAGAGTCCATCGTCTCTCATGGTTCGTCTCCCCCTCCGATTTCCCCCCTTCATTCTTCCCCTCCTACTATATTCTTCTTTTTTTTTTCTTAACATATACTGCATTATTTGTTTCAGAGGTACAGATATGTGATTCAACAGTCTTGCACAATTCACAGCGCTCACCATAGCACATACCCTCCCCAATGTCTATCACCCAGCCACCCCATTCCTCCCACCCCCCCCACTCCAGCAACCCTCAGTTTGTTTCCTGAGATTAAGAATTCCTCATATCAGTGAGGTCATATGATACATGTCTTTCTCTGATTGACTTATTTCACTCAGCATAACACCCACCAGTTCCATCCACGTCATTGCAAATGGCAAGATCTCATTCCTTTTGATGGCTGCATAATATTCCATTGTATATATATACCACATCTTCTTTATCCATTCATCTGTCGATGGACATCTTAGCTCTTTCCACAGTTTGGCTCTTGTGGACATTGCTGCTATAAACATTGGGGTGCACGTACCCCATCGGATCCCTACATTTGTATCTTTGGGGTAAATACCCAGTAGTGCAATTGCTGGATCGTATGGTAGCTCTATTTTCAACTTTTTGAGGAACCTCCATACTGTTTTCCAGAGTGCTTGCACCAGCTTGCATTCCCACCAACAGTGTAGGAGGGTTCCCCTTTCTCCACATCCCTGCCAACATCTGTCGTTTCCTGACTTGTTAATTTTAGCCCTTCTGACTGGTGTGAGGTGGTATCTCATTGAGGTTTTGATTTGGATTTCCCTGATGCCGAGCAATGTTGAGCACTTTTTTATGTGTCTGTTGGCCATTTGGATGTCTTCTTTGGAAAAATATCTGTTCATGTCTTCTGCCCATTTCTTGATTGGATTATTTGTTCTTTGGGTGTTGAGTTTGATAAGTTCTTTACAGATTTTGGATACTAGCCCTTTATCTGATATGTCATTTGCAAATATCTTCTCCCATTCTGTCAGTTGTCTTTTGGTTTTGTTGACTGTTTCTTTTGCTGTGCAAAAGCTTTTTATCTTGATGAAGTCCCAATAGTTCATTTTTGCCCTTGCTTCCCTTCCCTTTGGCGATGTTTCTAGGAAGAAGTTCCTGCGGCTGAGGTCGAAGAGGTTGCTGCCTGTGTTCTCCTTTAGGATTTTGATGGACTCCTGTCTCACATTTAGGTCTTTCAACCATTTGGAGTCTATTTTTGTGTGTGGTGTAAGGAAATGGTCCAGTTTCATTCTTCTGCATGTTGCTGTCCAGTTTTCCCAACACCATTTGTTGAAGAGACTGTCTTTTTTCCATTGGACATTCTTTCCTGCTTTGTCAAAGATTAGTTGACCATAGAGTTGAGGGTCCATTTCTGGGCTCTCTATTCTGTTCCATTGATCTATGTGTCTGTTTTTGTGCCAGTACCATACTGTCTTGATGATGACAGCTTTGTAATAGAGCTGGAAGTCCGGAATTATGATGCCGCCAGCTTTGCTTTTCTTTTTCAACATTCCTCTGGCTATTCGGGGTCTTTTCTGGTTCCATACAAATTTTAGGATTATTTGTTCCATTTCTTTGAAAAAAGTGGATGGTATTTTGATGGGGATTGCATTGAATGTGTAGATTGCTCTAGGTAGCATTGACATCTTCACAATATTTGTTCTTCCAATCCATGAGCATGGAACGTTTTTCCATTTCTTTGTGTCTTCCTCAATTTGTTTCATGAGTATTTTATAGTTTTCTGAGTACAGATCCTTTGCCTCTTTGGTTAGACTTATTCCTAGGTATCTTATGGTTTTGGGTGGAATTGTAAATGGGATTGACTCCTCAATTTCTCTTTCTTCTGTCTTTTGTTGGTGTATAGGAATGCCACTGATTTCTGTGCATTGATTTTATATCCTGCCTCTTTACTGAATTCCTGTATGAGTTCTAGCCGTTTTGGGGTGGAGTCTTTGGGTTTTCCACATAAAGTATCATATCATCTGCAAACAGTGAGAGTTTGACTTCTTCTTTGCCAATTTGGATGCCTTTGATTTCTTTTTGTTGTCTGATTGCTGTGGCTAGGACTTCTAATACTATGTTGAATAGCAGTGGTGATAGTGGACATCCCTGCCGCGTTCCTGACCTTAGGGGGAAAACTCTCAGTTTTTCCCCATTGAGAATGATATTCGCTGTAGGTTTTTCATAGATGGCTTTTATGATATTGAGGAATGTACCCTCTATCCCTACACTCTGAAGAGTTTTGATCAAGAAAGGATGCTGTACTTTGTCAAATGCTTTTTCTGCATCTATTGAGAGGATCATATGGTTCTTGTTCTTTCTTTTGTTAATGTATTGTATCACGTTGATTGATTTGCGGATGTTGAGCCAACCTTGCAGCCCAGGAATAAATCCCACTTGGTCGTGGTGAATAATCCTTTTAATGTACTGTTGGATCCTATTGGCTAGTATTTTGGTGAGAATTTTTGCATCCATGTTCATCAAGGATATTGGTCTGTAATTCTCCTTTTTGATGGGGTCTTTGCCTGGTTTTGGGATCAAGGTAATGGTGGCCTCATAAAACGAGTTTGGAAGTTTTCCGTCCGTTTCTATTTTTTGGAACAGTTTCAGAAGAATAGGTATTAATTCTTCTTGAAATGTTTGGTAGAATTCCCCTGGGAAGCCATCTGGCCCTGGGCTTTTGTTTGTTGGGAGATTTTTGATGACTGCTTCAATTTCCTTAGTGGTTATAGGTCTGTTCAGGTTTTCTATTTCTTCCTGGTTCAGTTTTGGTAGTTGATACATCTCTAGGAATGCATCCATTTCTTGCAGGTTATCTAATTTGCTGGCATAGAGTTGCTCATAATATGTTCTTATAATTGTTTGTATTTCTTTGGTGTTGGTTGTGATCTCTCCTCTTTCATTCATGATTTTGTTGATTTGGGTCATTTCTCTTTTCTTTTTGGTAAGTCTGGCCAGGGGTTTATCCATCTTGTTAATTCTTTCAAAGAACCAGCTCCTAGTTTCGTTGATCTGTTCTACTGTTCTTTTGGTTTCTATTTCATTGATTGCTGCTCTGATCTTTATTATTTCTCTTCTCCTGCTGGGTTTAGGCTTTATTTGCTCTTCTTTCTCCAGCTCCTTTAGGTGTAGGGTTAGGTTGTGTATTTGAGACCTTTCTTGTTTCTTGAGAAAGGCTTGTATTGCTATATACTTTCCTCTTAGGACTGCCTTTGCTGCATCCCAAAGATTTTGAATAGTTGTGTTTTCATTTTCATTGGTTTCCATGAATTTTTTTAATTCTTCTTTGATTTCCTGGTTGACCCATTCATTCTTTAGTAGGATGCTCTTTAGCCTCCATGTATTTGAGTTATTTCTGACTTTCCTCTTGTGATCTTGTGATTGAGTTCTAGTTTCAAAGCATTGTGGTCTGAAAATAGGCAGGGAATGATCCCAATCTTTTGGTACCGGTTGAGACCTGATTTGTGACCTAGGATGTGATCTATTCTGGAGAATGTTCCATGGGCACTAGAGAAGAATGTGTATTCCATTGCTTTGGGATGGAATGTTCTGAATATGTCTGTGAAGTCCATTTGGTCCAGTGTGTCATTTAAAGTCTTTATTTCCTTGTTGATCTTTTGCTTAGATGATCTGTCCATTTCAGTGAGGGGGGTGTTAAAGTCCCCCACCATTATTGTATTGTTGTCAATGTGTTTCTTTGCTTTTGTTATTAATTGCCTTATATAATTGGCTGCTCCCATGTTAGGGGCATAGATATTTACAATTGTTAGATCTTCTTGTTGAATAGACCCTTTAAGTAGGATATAGTGTCCTTCCTCATCTCTTATTACAGTCTTTGGTTTAAAATCTAATTTGTCTGATATAAGGATTTCCACCCCAGCTTTCTTTTGGTGTCCTTTAGCATGGTAAATGGTTTTCCACCCCCTCACTTTCAATCTGGGGGTGTCTTTGGGTCTAAAATGAGTCTCTTGCAGACAGCATATCGATGGGTCTTGTTTTTTAATCCAATCTGATAGCCTGTGTCTTTTGATTGGGGCATTTAGCCCATTTACATTCAGGGTAACTATTGAAAGATAGGAATTTAGTGCCACTGTATTGCCTGTAAGGTGACTGTTACTGTATATTGTCTGTGTTCCTTTCTGGTCTATGTTGCTTTTAGGCTCTCTCTTTGCTTAGAGGACCCCTTTCAGTATTTCTTGTAGGACTGGTTTTGTGTTTGCAAATTCCTTTAGTTTTTGTTTGTCCTGGAAGCTTTTTATCTCTCCTTCTATTTTCAGTGACAGCCGAGCTGGATATAGTATTCTTGGCTGCATATTTTTCTCATTTAGTGCTCTGAATATATCATGCCTGTCCTCTCTGGCCTGCCAGGTCTCTGTGGATAGGTCTGTTGCCATTCTAATGTTTCTACCATTGTAGGTTACAGATCTCTTCTCCCGAGCTGCTTTCAGGATTTTCTCTTTGTCTCTGAGACTTGTAAGTTTTACTATTAGATGTTGGGGTGTTGACCTCTTTTTATTGATTTTGAGAGGGGCTCTCTGTGCCTCCTGGATTTTGATGCCTGTTTCCCTCCCCAAATTAGGGAAGTTCTGTGCTATAATTTGCTCCAGTATACCTTCTGCCCCTCTCTCTCTTTCTTCTTCTTCTGGGATCCCAATTATTCTAATGTTGTTTCGTCTTATGGTATCACTTATCTCTCGAATTCTGCCCTCGTGATCTAGTAGTTGTTTATCTCTCTTTTTCTCAGCTTCTTTATTTTCCATCATTTGGTCTTCTATATCACTGATTGTCTCTTCTGCCTCATTTATCCTAGCAGTTAGCGCCCCCATTTTTGATTGCACCTCATTAATAGCCTTTTTGATTTTGACTTGGTTAGATTTTAGTTCTTTTATTTCTCCAGAAAGGGTTTCTCTAATAACTTCCATGCTTTCTTCAAGCCCAGCTAGTATCTTTAAAGTCATGATTCTGAACTCTAGATCCGACATCGTACTAATGTCCATATTGAGTAGGTCCCTGGCAGTCAGTACTACCTCTTGTTCTTTTTGTTGAGGTGATTTTTTCCGTCTTGTCATTTTGTCCAGAGGAGAATAGATTAGTGAGAGAACAAAATGCTAACAGGGTAACAACGTCCCCAGAAAATATACTCTAAACAAATCAGAAAAGACCTGAAGCCATGGGAAAAGAAAGGGAAAGAAAGAAAAAAGAAAAAAAAGAAAAAGAAAAACAAACAAAAACAGAGCAAAACAAAAAAAACCAGAATATGATCATATGTGATCAGGCTGGTGCATAGATCAGTGCCACACACTAGATTTTGGGTGTATTTTGGTCTGTTAGAAGAAAGTGCCTCCCAAAATTTTAAAGAAAGAAAAACTTACATATGTACAAAAATAAGGGCTGATATGATGAAGGGATGGAATATGACTGTAAAGATGAAAATTATAAAAAATTTTATAAAAGGAATTGATAAGTTGTTTGAAAAAAGAAAGGATTTAAAAAAAAAAAAAGGGAGAGAATGTGATCAGGCAGGAGAGTAGAACAAAGCCATACACTAGAGATTTAGGGTATATTTTCATCTGTTAGAAGAAACTGTATCTCAAAATTTTAAAGAGAGAACAACCTATATATATATGCCAAAAATAAGGGTAACTACTATGAAGGGATAGAATATGACTCTAAAAATGAAAAATAAAAATGGTTTTTAAAAAAGGGATTGATAAGATGTTGGTTGAAAAAGGGAAAAAGAAAAATTCAAAAAAAAAATTAACTTTGAAAGACTACAGAATCATGGTAAAAAAGCCATGGATTCTATGTGCATTATTCCCCTAGCGCTGGAGTTCTGCCGTTCTCATTGATCAGTCAACTTGGTCTTGGCTGGCTGTTCTTGCTGATCTTCTGGGGGAGGGGCCTGTTGCCGTGGTTTCCAAATGTCTTTGCCGGAGGTGGAATTGCCCCGCCCTTGCCCTGTCCGGGCTAAGTAATCTGCTCGGGTTTGCTCTCGGGACCTTTTGTTCCCTGCAAGCTTTCCGAACGGCCTTGGAGGACGAGAGTGAAAATGGCAGCCTCCCAATCTCCGCCCCGGAGGAGCCAAGAACTCAGGGCCCCATTCCTCAGCCCCCAGAGAAAAGCAAGTCAGTCACTCCCATCTCCCCGGTCTCTGGCCACACTCCGTGCTCACCCGGCCTGTGACCGAGCGTTTCTGTCTCTGGCACCCGACCCCGTGTGGAGTCTCCAAACCCAGCAGATCCCTGCGGTGCGCTCCCGTGCCGCTCCTCCTGGGGGAAGAAGGGGAGTGTCCCCGGATCTGCCACTTGTTGGGTCCCTGCTGGAGGAGCAGTGGCCCGACTGTGCCGCGGATCACGGTTTATGGCAACCCCGAGATGAGAGCCTGCACCTCGGCTCTGTCTCTGCAGCCGGCTTCCCTGCTCCGATACCTGGGAACTCTGCCGCACTCAGGCACCCCCGGGCTTTCTGTGACCCCGAGGGTCCTGAGACCCTGTCCCGTGAGGGTTCCACCCCCCACTTAGCCACTAGAGCGACGTCCCTCAGTGGAGCCGACTTCTAAAAGTTAGGATTTTGTGCTCCGCGGCTCTATCACTTGCCAGAAGCGGCTGACAGAGGCCCCTCCCCCGCCATCTATCCTCCCGAGTATCGCCTCGGATTCACTTCTCCGCACGTCCTACCTTCCAGAAAGTGGTCGCTTTTCTGTTCAGAGAGTTGTTGCTATTCTTTTCTTCGACCTCCTATTGAGTTTGTAGGTGTTCAGAATGGTTTGATCCCTATCCAGCTGAATTCCTGGGACCAGACGAAATCCAGGTCTCCTACTCCTCCGCCATCTTGCTCTGCCCCTCAAATAAAAAATTTTTAAAAATGCTGAGACCCCTTGTATATTCCTGATCCAGTTTGCCTTTTCAAAGAGCTTACAGTACAGAATATCAGAATATGATTCTGGTGTACTTGAGTCAGATTTACAGAGTTAATTTTTATGAAATACATGAAAAGAATTACATCATAATTAAAGCAGATTGTGTTTAAATGTTCTATTTTAGCATATGACTGGTATTGCAACTAGTATGTCACCACCTCCAGAAGTTTATCCAGTCACAAGAAGAATATTCTTTTCTCTTTCTTAAATAATGAAGTGGCTGAGTGTTCTAAATAGGATTCATCAATTGTATATTTTTCAGCATTTCAGAAGCATAGTATAGTACAGACACACTAATGGTTTCTAAAGGAACTGTGTATTGCTTTCATTTGACAGTTACTAAGCATATACCAGATTCTGTGTTTAAGTACTGGAGAGACAGACCAACTGTAGTCTTGGTTATGTTAGATGGGAGAAATAGAACAGAAAACAAATAGAAAATATTTTTGCCAAACTGGTATAAAATTTCTCAGAAATAACATCTTCCTTATTCTTTATGATGTTTGCCATTGATTTTATGTGAATAAAAAGTCATAGCCTATTTTATATGAGTATAATTTAATTAGTAATAACATCTTCTTTCCACTATGAAAATAGAGATTGTTCAGATCTAATACAATGCTAAAGTATTTTTTAAAACCATGACTACATGTTCTTTATCTAATCTCCCTCGAGATAAAATGAGATGATATGGTCTGCTTTATTTATATAATGGACCCAGGAAAATGTTCACTGTAACACAAAATTTATTTCCAAGTTGAGTTGCACATATGATCATTAAAAGAGAACAATATCCTAAATTTCTTAGAAGGTTGAAGAACATATAGGTATAGATTTTACATATCCATGTATTATAATGAATTACCCCATTTATGCTGGGAGAAGAGGTTTTAGTTTAATTTTTGCAGGTAGGAGTGTTTTATGGGTCTACCTTACTTACATACCTAGTGCTCAACCGAATGGTATTCCAACAAGCTTTACTAGTGTTTCATGGTCAAAGGGATTTGGGACTCCTGTATGGTGAATACCATTAGCCTGGACATAGGTGATAGTTTGCCCAGGAACAAAATTTAAAATCTTTTAAAACCTGCTAGTTTTTACTGCTATAAGTTTTATTCTAATGAGAGCTAGTAGGACCTAAGACTAGCTAACATCTTTTGGGGTATGCAGTGTGAAGCTAACTAGGATAGCATTTGCACCCTACCATTATCATTCAGGTTATATCATTTTGGGGCTCAGTAAAATGGACATGAACAAAGAGGTACATTTCAATGAAATCATGACTTTAATATGAATTTTTAAATGCCATCTGGATTGATAAGTATATTGACTTATAGAGAGAATTGAAGACAAACTTAACATTCATGGCTTTCTGTTACTATTAAGGGACAAAGGAGATACATAGAAAAGAAAATATCATATTGCTAATTTGGGGGAAATTTTTTTAAAAATGTGTTTTCTATAACACCACTTACTACTGAAAGAAAGCTCAATAAAATATTGGCTAATGAAGATATTGTGATTTTTTTTTCCCCCTCTATAGGAAGGACAAGTTCCTCCCCCAGTCTTATGAAGAGGGACTTAGTGAGTGTCTGGGGTGACTTGAGAACTTCATGTTTATCAAAATGGTGATGAAGGGTGAAAGGAGAGGGAGAAGGGTGACAAGCATGAGAATGATAAGGTTGATAACATTGGAATCTACACAGAGTAGATTCTAGTCACGAGCACTGTCACTAACTAGCCTGTGAATTTCAAGAAAAAAGTTTGAAAGTGAATTTCAGAGATGAAAATTCTTCCCTCTAAATTCATAAATAACAATGAATATCATATTTGCCAGTTTATTATTTCAACAGATCTTACTGCATCTTTACATTAATTAATTTATTTGGCCCTTCCTCAGAGATTTTATAACCTAGTTTGAAGAGATTAGATTCCTACACTAGTGGATGAAGTCCTCAAGAAAATGTATCTATCCCTCTTGTCCAGCATAGAGTCTGTTGTTCTGTGTCATAGAGGTTTGTTTGGAGTGTTTGTTTGTTTTTTAGAGAGAAGAGGGGGGGAGGAGCAGAGGGGGGGAGGAAGAGAGAGAATCTTCTGGGTCCACCCCCAACGAGGGGCTCCATCTCACAGCCCTTAGATCATGACCTGAGCCAAAATCAAGAGTCTGATGCTTAACCAGCTGAGCCACCCAGGTGCCCCTGTTTTGGGGTGTTTTTTTATTTTTTTTAAGTCATTGACCACATAGTGATGGTAAAGGGGGACGAGGGAGGATTGGATAGAAAAATGTAAAGCTACAAGCCTAGCGGTCCTTGTGTCTGAGAATCAATCAAAACAAAAATGAAATTTTATCCATTTCACCTTTGAAATTACAGTGTGGGTCAATAGGAATCAATTATAGCATTCTTTGCCACACATTTTGTTATAAAAATGAAATATAGCACTGCTTGTGCCTAATTCAGATGGTATTTCAGATAGCTGGCTCATAGTTAAGGAAAGCTGTGTGGGCTTTAACTTAGAGGAGAGTTTTCCTTCCTTCAACTCCTCCTCCTTGTGCCCCAAACCTTCCCTCAATCTGAGTTCCTCCAGTCTGGCACTGGAGTCTAGCCCATAGCGCCATCTAGGAGTCAGGGGAGGTGATGGAGTGCACTCCCCAAAGCTTGCTGCTTCAGCCCCTCCAGAACTCTCCTCCCCACCTCCAACCACGTCTACTAGTGCTGAGTTAGCCAGTAGCCACCAGAGCTGCCTTTTTCAGTGAATAGTTCTGTAAAATTATGTCAGAGAAACAAATGAGTGTGAGAGAGAGTTTTCTTCCCATGGCAATCTAAGAAAGCAAGTGAAAACTCATGGCAGAAAACAATATTATACAATGAATAGTATCATACAAGCTTTGTCCCAGACTGACCTGGGTTCAAAGACACCCTCTGGGCTTTAGGATTTTTCATATTATAATATGTAAAGTGCTTGGGACACAGTAGGCCCCTAGAAGTGAATCATATTATTATGTTTCAGAATCATGTGGGTAAAATTAGACAGAACCAGAAAAGGATCAAATTCTACAAAAATAATGAAACTATTTTATGCAGCATAAGAAAATGAGCATTAAGCAGAACTATTTGACATCAGGGCTCTACTTTTTAAAAAGAAGAATTGGAACGCCTGGGTGGCTCAGTCGGTTAAGCATCTGCCTTCAGCTCCAGTCATGATCCCAGGGATCCTGGGATTGAGTCCCACATCCAGCTCCCTGCTCAGCGGGGAGCCTGCTTCTCCCTCTGCCCCTGCTGCTCCCCTTGCTTGTGCACGCGCTCTCTCTCTGACAAATAAATAAAATCTTAAAAATAAAAAATAAATAAAAAGAATCATAGGCTTTGTTGTATATCTAAATCAGGAAAGTACTTAAATTCACATCAATAAGTTATTCTGGTTACAACATAGTAGATAGAACTATATAATCATCAAAGTAAAACTGACTGAAGTTTAAACATGTAATTAAATTGTACTTTGCACAGGAGCATTAAAATAATTCTTGTTCTCCTCCTCCATCACTTACGCCCTACCAAGATACAAAAAGTCAGTAGGAAACACCATTCCTTTCTTGGAATAAGCACAAGAGAACCTTTAAACAGATTATAAAAAAACGTCGTTCATCATTTTTATTTTCTTTGGAAGTTGTGCTTTTCTTACAGAATATACCATAATATTTTTTTCTTTTCCTTGCATTTTTATACTCAATCAAAATACTTTAAAAATACTCAGTGTGTGTATGTGAAAAACCATTTTACTTCTTAACTGTATCTTACGCTTTTTAGTAAGAACCAGTTTGAGAATATAGATATATCACCATAAGCATCTGTTACCTTGGCACAATTGTATTACAAAGTGTGTTGTGAAGATGAAAAGCTAATTTCTCTTCTCGCTGTTTCTTCTGGTGAATGGAAATTAGCAGTTTGATATGATTTCATTTATACTGAACTTACAGTATACATGTTTTTATTCATACAGCATTTTTGAGAAATCTGTCATGTTTCATATGTTCTTAGACTTTTTTATCCAAAATCCTTTGCTAACTCTACCAGTGATGAGGGTATACAGTTTGCCATTATACAGACTTGGGTTCAAACATGGTTCTACCACTTAGTGGCCTTTGGGCAAGTTTCTCAAACTCTGAGATCCTCAGGTTACTTGTCTCCAAAGCTAGAATAATAATACTTACCCACAAGGCTATTGTGAGATTACATATAATAAGCTCTCAAAAATACTAGGTCTTTTTCTCTATAAAATAAAAAGTATCCCTAAAACGTGTTAAGATTATGTCTTTTTTTTTTTCTTGACCATCTTCACCCACTTTGCCCAACCCTCCACCTCTCCCCACTGCAACCTCCAGTCTGTTCTCTGTATCTGTGAGTTTTAAGTGTTTTTTTTTTAATTTTAGATTCTACATTTGTGTGAGATCATACAGTATTTGTCTTTTTCTGACTTATTTGCCTTCAAGGTCCACACATCATGTTGTAGAAAATGTCAGGATTTCCTTCTTTTTTATGGCTGAATAATATTCCATTACATATATATATATATATATATATATATATATATATATATATCACATTACATATATACCACATTTTATATATAGCACACCATTACATACACACACACACACACACACACACACACACACACACACTGCATTTTCTTGATGATTCATTCCTCAGTGGACAATTAGGTTATTTCTATGTCTTGGCTATTGTAAATAATGCTTCAATGAACACAGGGTACAGATGTCTTTTCAAGATAGTGATTTTGTTTTTTTCGGACAAATACCTAGAAATAGAATTCCTGGCTTGTATGGTAGTTCTATTTTTAATTTTTTTTAGGAACCTCCATATTGTTTTCCAGAGTGACTGCACCAATTTACTTTTCCACAACGAGTGCACAGCAAACACAACAATGCACCTTTTTTCCACATCCTTGCCAACACTTACTATTTTTATCTTTTTGATAATAGGCACTCTAAGACATGTGAGGTGATATCTCATTGTGGTTTTGATTTGCATTTCCCTGATGATGAGTGATGTTGAGCACCTTTTTATATACCTGTTGGACATTTGTATGTTTTCCTTGGAAAAATATCTAACCAGATCCTTTGCCCATTTTTAAATCAGATTGTTTGCTGTTGGGTTTTTTTTTTTTTCTGTTGAGTTGTATGAGTTCTTTATATATTTTGGATATTAACTTCTTATCAGATATATGATTTGCATATATTTTCTCCCATTCCATAAGTTGCCTTTTCATTTTGTTGGTGGTTTCCTTAAATGTTCCTATGAATTGCAAGTAGTTCTAATTTGTATCTGCTATGATTGTTTTCCAGATGCAGGAATAGCTTCCAAATAATGATACTTCTTTAAATGGAATGATGTTAATTTATCTAGCTCACTGCTACTGTATTGTATAGCTTGGGAAAATGTGCTGTTTTTGCAGTCTCTTCGTTCAAGTGGTTTATGAATTAAAGCAGAGGCCTATCATGTTCTAAGATCCCGTAGTTCATTATTGCAAAATAAAGTATCCATTTATTAGGCAAGGATTGTCTACAATGTCTGCGAGGGTAAACAGACCCACTCATAAGAATAAGTGTTGCCTTCAAATTTGTACTGAAGTATGCTGACAAACATGTATACTATAGCTGTGGATAATGAGCAGTACAGTAGAGAGAGGTGATTTATGATACCTGTTTCTGACAGCTATAGTGCTGAGATTCCCAGGGTATCTGATCATGGCATTAGCATGCTGACAGCTCAGCATTTAGAACATTATGGTAATTTATCCTGCCTATGCTGTCACCTGCACTGTCAGAGTTTCTTTTTAATGATGGTATAACTATTTTGTTTGTTTGTACTGCATTCTTTTCATTTGGCTAATGCTTTCTCATTAGATTGAACCTAGTAAATGAGAGTAATTAAGTGCTTCCTATAGCTCAGATGCAATGATTAAGTTGCAGAGCTGCTACTGATTATGTTTTGTCATTTATCTCTATTAATCTGAGAATAATCCAGATGATAAACACATGTAATTTTTTGCTAATGTTCAATAGATGAAATTTATAGTTCCTCAATGGAGCCAAGCAGTAAATGTATATTCATATATATATAGTAAGTTGTTACATGTGAACTTGCTTTAAATAAGCATACAAGTGACAGCTAGTGTTAATAAAAAGGGAAAGATACTTTTAATTGTCATACTGAATTTATTCCTTCTTGAAACGTCCTTTATTCTAAAAAAAGAAAAAAGGCTTAAATCCCTGTTACGGAGCAAGTTTCTCTCACTTTACCTTTCTTTGAGTCATATGCAGGGACAAGATTAAAATTTGTTTTAATATCCATATTTGAAGTTCTTTTGATCACTCTATTCTGATAGTTTTTCTGATTTTCTAAACTAATAATTTATAATGATTCTAGAAGAAAATGTTTCAACTAAATTGTTCATTAAATAACTCATGGGATTAATTTTAGAGCTTTTGCCTTTTAATAACCTGAGTTAAAACATGGACATAATAATGTGGATATATATATATAGAGAGAAAAATAATATACAGTTACATATATATTTTCTTTCTATCTGACAGTATTTGCTAATAAAGAGATACACAGTTTTCATAACTCTGATTATTGTGAATATTATAGTTAATTATTCCTGCCAGCTTTCTTAAGTTAGCCAAACCAATTGAAGCATTTTATCTGCAATTAGAGATAATATATGCCAGTTTCGTGCATTTTAATGTAATTGTTTTGTAAAGATTTATTCCTAACTCTTTACAGTTTATTTAGAAAATAATAGTTCCAATGAACTTTCAAACGGATAAAGGAAAATAGAGGATTGTTTTTAGGAAATTACATTTTGTGATACTATTTTAATAAATGCTTCAAACAATCGTATTATTGCTTAGTCTGTGAATATCTGTGTACGTAGGCTACTCCAAATCTTCAGTTCATATACAGATGGCAGGAAAATTGACAGAAACTTAGTTACTGCATTACTATTTGCGCTTAAGTGTATGACCAGGAGCCTGGTTAGTGTGATTCATCAAACACTGGAATAAGCACATTAACAGTTCTTTTGTTGAAAAAGAGCATTGTTGTACTCGAGCTTGCTTCCGTGCATTGCAGTGCTTTGAGAATGCTCTTATGTTTCATTTAAGAAAAAGGTCTTTTAAGCATCCTCACATGTAATGCCTTTATTTGCACATTTAGATCACTTGCAGAATTTTGTTCTGTGAGCAGATGGTATCACCTAAAATTAAATGCTGGAAACAATGATGTTAGGCCTACTTCAGTTGGTTAATTTTAATGGAATATCATTTTTTGAAAATGAAAACATTGCGTAAATCTTAAATGGAGTTTGATATTTTTAATGATTATTCGTTTTTCTTTGGATTCCTTTCTAAAAGAATAAATGATTTTTAAAGGGTGGGTTTAGGCTACACAGAGAACTCTTCCTCTTGTTTAGGTGTACAAATGTCTTCCATGCAGGCTAATTGGAAATTGAGGCTGTCATAAATATTGGAGGTTTATTAAGTTCTCTGGTGTTCTATTCAAATTGTTTTTGCTACAGTTTTAGAAGATTTAATATTTGGCCTAATTTATCACCTTTCTTAGGGATCAACTTTTCAGTCCTGTACTTTAGGCTAGAGTGAAGAAATAGATTGTTGAGATGATTAGATTATATATGAAGTGATGGTTTGTTAACGGTAGTATAATAGAAGAATCTGTATTTTTGAAATTGTGGAAAATGTCTCTGATAGGCAATTGTCAGTTAAGGAATGGACCAAAAGCATTTGAAAGCCCTAAGTTCTAACTCAGACCTTCTTCCCTGGTAGTTATTTCATGAGATAAGCTTTTTCTTTCTTCTGCACACTAAGATAATAGAATGAGTGATGGTGAGTATTAGGCCAATTTAATGCTCTTTTAATGTTAAATTCTAAAATAGGAAGCCCAAAATAGTCATGGCAGTTTTCCCATCATTTTGTACTGTTTAAAAAAAAACAAAGAAAGAACTGGATAATATTTTAGGATGGAATGTTTACTAATCTAGAAGATATTTCTTTTCCAGTAAAAGATGGGAACGATGGTTTTGGTGCAAGAATCTTTTCAGTATCGAGTATTTGCTATTTCTGTATTCCTGCATAGTTGATTCCAAATGTCCTTTCTTTCTTGAGATTCTGATTTCAAAACCAATTTTTAATTATCCCCACCTCCACTCCTTGTCCCTAACAACAAAGAAACAAGTCTATTTGAGTTGTTAATGTTGAAATACAAGTTGTAACTGTTCCTTTGTCCTTGGTTAAAAAATAATTATAAAAATAGGGTAAAGAGAAAATTCTTTTTTCCCTTGTTGGTCAGTTCTATAGAAGTAATTTAAAATACCGTATATTGAATTCTTTGATCATTTCTCCTGGGTGGATTGGGAAAGAAGTCAAAGCTGAGGCAATTGCTTCTGGGCTCTCTTTCTGTGTGCCTGGTAAATGAAACACAAGGAACCTCCCCAAACTACATGACTAATGGCAACCTCCAGTGCCGCCCGCAATCAAAGATTAATTTGCTTTATCAAGTTTAAAGAATACCGGGTGATAAATCATGTCAAAAAGAAATAATCAGTCAAAGGCTGATGTTCTTTTCTACATGTGAGGACAGGTGCTATGAGGCATGCATTTGCTACATACAGTTAATTTTGTTTTTATGCACTTATGTTCATCTTAATTTCCATTTAGTTGATCCTTGGATCAAATAATTTCTCTCATTAAGATCAACTAACATTTCAACTGAAAGGCTGTAGGATTATAGATCCAAAGTAACATTCTTTCCCTTCAATTTATAGAAGTATTTTTCTCATATGAGCATTATTAATAAATGTTTACTTTTTCCAAACATGAGTTAGCTAATGCCAAATGGGAAATGAAATTATTTTCTCCCCTGTCAAGATGCCCAAGAATATTAACTGGGTGTTCATATTTGTAATAGCTGTCTGTGTATAATAGACTTACATATTTATATAAAATTTTCATTTTACTCAAATCTCCCCACCTGTTTTTTTTTTTCTTTTTCCTTTTTTAAAGAGAGAGAGAGAGAGCTGGAGTCTCTCTCTAATTCTGTCCCCTGGGTCCATAATGCAGGATCCATTTGAGGTAAGATTGTATTATAAAGAGGTGGTCTTCCCAGCACTTTCAGAAGACACATTTTGAACGGTATCCAAAACCAATCTTGTATTTTTTCAGAGACTGTCAGAACTCTTTTAAAGTGAGGCTCAGAGTGTCTTTGTAGCAGAGTTTTTAATCTATAGTCATAGTCATGTGCAAATGGAGTTTCTTTAAATGTTTTCTTATGTATAGTTATGTATTACTTCCTGCCTAGGTCTTTCCTAGGTCACTCCCCTTCCGTGGTTAATTAGAAATTTGGAAATTATTAATTTTCCATTTGATGTATAAACTTAAATAAAAAGTCATCATAGACTTGAAATGTGGAGCTGCGAAGTTGTCTAGCTGGAGCAGTTGCGGTAAATCTTCTCCCTAGGGTAACTCTTTGTTTTCTTTTGCTTCACCATTTCTTCTGGTCTTTCTGTCCAGATAGATTTTGACCCTTGTTCGCTCCAGTAAATTGTTAGCAGTGCAGGAGGGCTTATGGCTGGCTTTTGTTTTCCTTTTTTAATGTTTCTAATTCCTATGAATTATTTAAAAATATCTGTAAAGTTCCATTATTGACATCACTAGCATCCTAAAGAGAAAATACCTTGTCAGCTTACCTGGGTTTTCAAAGACTTCCTTTTAAATTGAGTAGGAATTTAACTTGCCTGTACTTCTATTTTTTACAAAGTATCTATCATGATCTATTTCGTATCTAAAATGGGATGATAGGACAAACTGATAAGAATCCTTCCAATCTGAAAGAATTTTGTAACATAAGCCATACCTATTTTGACATTAACTGAGTCAACCAGTGATCCAGTGATCCAGTGGTCATTAATAATTTGTGTAATAGCAGTCTATCCTAGTGAATTGCTGTACTATAAACTGCATAGTGGAATAAAAATAGGTTTAGATATGAAGACTGAACACTTCTATCCAAAGACTAACTCCAACATTTGTATAAAACCTGATAATTGCATTTGCTTTAGGGGTGCTGTTAAGAGTATGATCCCATCATATTTCTTAGTGGTCCCTATAGGAAGCCACAGGAGAGAAATTCCTTTTAAAATTTAGTACTAGGAGGGGCGCCTGGATGGCCCAGTCAGTTGAGTGTCTGCCTTAGGCTCAGGTCATGATCCCTGGGTCCTGGGATCGAGCCCCCACGGCGGGCTCCCTGCTCAGCGGGGAGCCTGCTTCTCCCTCTCCCTCCCCCTGCTGTGCTTTCTTGCTCTCTCTCTGTCAAGTAAATAAAAATCTAAAAAAAAAAAATTTTAATACCAGGATATGCTTCCCTTTGCTTAAGAAATGCATATATATTCCTCTTATAGATAGCAAAGACTGTAAAATAATCTTTTCTTTTTCATTTTGGACATCTGAAAATGTGGCACCAACTTATGGCCTAACTCTTCCATTGCATGAAACCTTAGAATCTGCTTTTACAAATTTTGATAGCTCTCCCCCTCCCCTTTTTATCTATACCCTGTATTCAACTTAATATTATACCTGATCCTCATGATCCATTTTAATCCTTCTTTTACTTTTTACATGTCTAGATTTCCTATATGTCGCTCCAAAACTCAATATAAGGAGTCACTGTGTAAATAGGTAAAATTGCCCTGACTCTCACTAAATATCCAAAGAAGTCCTTTCTTTCCTTTTAGAGTTTAGGTATTCTCATTTGTAAAATAAAGTAGTGAACTGGATTGCATTGGAGACCTTTTTGATTCAAATTCTATTTTTTTTTTATTTTATTACGTTAATCACCATACATTACATCATCAGTTTTTGATGTACTGTTCCGTGATTCATTATTTGCGTGTAACACCCAGTGCTCCATTCAGTACGTGCCCTCTTTAATACCCATCACCAGGCTAACCCATTCCCCCACCCTTCCCCTTTAGAACCCTCAGTTTGTTTCTCAGAGTCCATAGTCTCTCATGGTTCATCTCCCCCTCTGATTTCCCCCCCTTCATTTCTCCCTTCAAATTCTAGGAGTGAAAACAACAGAAGACCTCCAGTTTCTGTTTGGAGCTATAGAAAGCTTGAAGGAGCTATACTCCCATCCTTAAAACAACAAAAAAGCTGGACAAACTGCAAGTTTATGACTCCTTGAGCCTGTCAGAAAGCTAAGGTTGTAAAGTAACCATATAATCTAAAATCCAGGAAGAGAGAGGTGCCTGCTAGGAGAGGAGCACAAGCACTTTTTTACCTGTCGCAAACACAGCCAACACCATTCAGGTGATGGGGCTGGAATGGTTGCACTGATGGAGACTGAGTATGGGCTGCCAAGAGAAAGTGGAGCCCCTGATTGCCTTAGATACATGAGGACTTTGTACCTCCTTGCAGACTGTTCTCCACATACCCCACTACACTGTCCCTTCTGCCCCAAAAAGATACTGGCAAGAGTCCTGAGAAAGCATCCTTCAAGGTTCAGGCTAGCATGAAGGGAACAACAGTGGGAGAGACACAAAACTCCCCCTGAACCCTTCTGCCATGTCTCTTCTGGGGAAAAAAAAAAAAGTACTAATTTACATATTTAAAAGAGCAACCAATGAAAACCTATTGCAGCCCCAGTTGGGGAGCAGGGACAGGAATTTATAGTGTGCCCAGAACAGCAGCTACTGGCGCGGCTAGAGTCCTGAGAAGGCCATACACTCAAGACCCAAAGACACAGTGCCTGCTTAACGCTGAGACCTAATCAAAATGACAGAGAACACGCTCCCTCATTTCCATCACCAGACTAACCAATGTCAAGTAACAAGTAATAATGTAATAGTGGAACACTGCTGGAGAGTTGCAAGAGCATTAGGACAGATCCTGTCTGAGGCACAGCACAAAGGGAAGACCTCATGCTAAAGGTAGAACAGACATTGAGACAATTCCTCTTGAGAATCAGCCCCCACTCTAAATAATAGATATCGCTAGAATAATTTGAAGCCTATGATATACTGTGGGCAACCATACAACAAAAAATCTCAGACTCAACCCAATTCCTAACCATTAAATTAAACCCCTACTTTTAAGGCCTAGCAGAAAGTCATACCCATTTATAGGAGCAAAATCCAGAAAAAGTCTGACTTTCAACAAAGTTTACAAGGAGGAAAAAAAAAAGCAGCCATCTGCCAAGAGATGAACAAAACCAAACTCAGCTATGATGCAGATGTTAGAAGTGTATGACAGGAAATTGACAGGAAATTTAAGATAACTATGATAAATACACTAAAGATTCTAATGGTAAAAGTGGACAACATGCAAGATCAGATGGGTATTTTCAGCAGAATTGAAAATAATAAGAAAAAATTAAATAGAAATGCTAAAAATGGAAAACTCTTTAACAGACACGAAGAATATTTTTGAAGGCCTTCATACACTTGACACAGAAGACGAAAGAATCCCTGACCTCCAAGGTAAGTCAAGAAAGAGTAACCAAACTGAAACACAAATAGAAAAAGAATGAAAAAATTAAAAGAACAGGCCATCCAAAAGCCACGGGACAGTATAACATATGCATAAGGCTAGGAAAACTTCAATAACATTATCAACCAACTTGACCTACCTGACATTTATAGAACACTTCATCTAACAACAGTAAAATACACATTCTTTTCTCATGCACATGATATATTCACCAAGATAGACCATATTTTGGGTCATAAAACAAATGTTAGCAAATTTAAAAGAATAGAAATCCAATGAAGTAAGTTTCAGATCATAAAAAAATTAAACTTGAAATCAGTAGCAGAAAGCTATCTGGAAAATCACCAAATGCTTGGTCATGAAACAACCACTTCTAAGTAGTCCATGGGCCAAAGAAGAAGTCTGAATATATAAAAAAATATTTTGAGCTGAATGAAAATGAAAATATAATCTAAAATATCATAATTTGTGGGATACTGCTAAAAAAATGCTTAGAGTGAAATTTATAGCATTAAATAATCAGATTAGAAAAAGAAGAAAGGGCTCAAATCAGTATCTAGAATAGGGGTTGACACTTTTCCAGATAGTAAATATTTTAGGCTTTGCAGGCCATATATGGTCTCTGACATATGTTGTTCCTTTCTGTTTTTGTTTTGTTTCTACAACTTTTTAAAAATGTGAAAACCATTCTTAGTTTAAGGGTCATAGAAAAAGATCATGGGCCACATTTGGTCTATGGACCATGGATTGCTTACCCCTGATTTAAAAAATAAAGAGCGAATTAAGATCAAAGCAAGAGGAAGGGAGGAAATAAAAAGATAAGAGCACAAATCAGTGACATTGAAAACAGAAAAACAATAGAGAAAATCATTGAAATCAAAAGCTAGTTGAAAAGATAAATAAAATTAATAAATATCTAGCTTAACAGACCAAGAAAAAAAGAAACACAAATTGATATCAAGAATGAAAGTATGGATATCAGTACAAATCCCACAGACATTTTAGGAATAATAAAGTAATACAATTTGACAACTTGGATTAAGTGGACCATTTCTGTGAAAGACCTAAACTACCAAAATTTATTCAAGGAGAAATAGATAACCAGAACAGCCCTCTATCTATTAAAGAAACTGAATTCATAGTTTAAAACCCTCCAATAAAGAAAACTCTATTTCCAGATTGTTTCACTGGAGAATTTACCAAACATGTAAAGAAGAAATAATCCTAATTCTACATAGTCTTTTCCAGAAAATAAGAGAAGGAAACATATCCCAACTCATTTTATGAGGTCATCATTATCCCCAATTCCAAAATTGGACAAAGACATTACCAAAAAAAAATTAAAGATCAATATACTTTATGATCATAGACTCAGAAATTCTCAACAAAATACGTATAAATCAAATCCAACAATATCTAAAAAGGATAATACAGCACAATGACATGGAATCATCCCCGCATGGCTGGTTCAACATTTAAAAATCAGTCACTGTAACTTCACCTTATTATCAAGCTAAAGAAGAAAAACCATATGATCGTTTCAAGAGATACAGAGAAAGTTTTTAGCACTGATGCTTAGTAAAAATTCAATAAACCAGGAATAGAAGGGACCTCCCTTAATCTGATCAGTGCTGCCAAAACATAACATCATACTTAATATTGAAGGAGTGGATGCTTTCCCTCTAAGATCAGTAATAATGCAACGATGGGCTTTCTCACCACTCTTATTCAGCATCATGCCAGAAGTCCTATCTGGTTCACTGAGACAGAGAAATTCTTCAACGTACAAATTAGAAAGGAAGAAGTAAAACTTTCTCTATTCCCAGATGACATGATTATATAGAAAATGCCAAAAAATGCACAAAAAAGATCCTGGGACTGATAAATGAATTTAGCAAGGTTTTAGGATACAAGGTCTATAAACAAAGTCATGGCATTTCTATGTCCTACCAATGAAAAATTTAAATTTGTTTTTTTTTAAGCACTATGTAAAATAATACCCCCTCCAAATACTTTCGTGCAAAGGTAACAAAATATCTATAGGATCTGTATGCTAAAACTATAAAACACTGATGAAAGAAATCAAAGGCCTACATAAAAGGAGATAGATATACAGAGTTCCTAATCAGAAGATTCAGTATTGTTAAGATGTTAATTCTCTCCGAAATTAATCTATACATTCAATGTATTCCCAGTTAGAATTCTAGCAGGATTTTTTATAGATATCAACAAACTGATTGTAAAATTCATCTGGCAATGGACGCCTGGGTGGCTCGGTTAAGTGTTCAACTCTTGATTTCGGTTCAGGTCATGATCTCAGGGTTGTGAGATCGAGTCCTGAATTGGGCCCTGTGCTAGGTGGGGAGCCTGCTTAAGATTCTCTCTCTCCCTCTGCCCCTGTCCCCATCTCTTAAAAAAAAAAAAAAAAATTCATCTGGGAAGCCAGGAAACCACAGGAACAAAAATAGCCAAAACAGAAGGTGTGCAGGTGGTCAACAGACACATGAGAAGACACTCAACATCGCTAATCATGAGGGAAATGCAAGTCAAAATCACGAGGAGGTATCACTTTACACCAGTCAGAATGGCTAGAAACAAAAAGACAAGAAATAACAAGTGTCGGCAAGGATGTGAAAAAAGAAAAGGAACCATCGTGCACTGTTGGTGGATATGTAAACTGGTGCAGCCACATTGGAAAACAGTATGGAAGTGCCTCCAAAAAATTAAAAATAGAGATACCATATGATCCAGTAATTCCACTACTGGGTATTTACCCAAAGAAAATGAAAACACAAATTCAAAATGATATATACACCCCTATGTTTATTGCAGCATTATTTGCAATACCCAAGATATAGAAGCAACCTAAGTGTCCATCAGTAGATAAATAAATAAAGAAGACATGGTGATTATGTATATAATGGACTGTTACTCAGCCATAAAAAAGAATGAGATCTTGCCATTTGCAGCAACAAGGATGAACCTAGAGGAATTATGCAAAGTGAAATAAGTCAGAGAAAGACAAATACCATATGATTGACTTATATGTGGAATCTAAAAAACCAAGTGAATGAAAAAAGCAGAAACGGACCTATAAATACAGAAAACAAACTGGTAGTTGCCAGAGGGAGGAGGAATGGGAGGTACAGATTTCCAATTAAAGAATGAATAAGTCATGGGGATGAAAGGTACAGCACAGGGAATATAGTCAATGGTATTGTAATAGTGTTATATGGTGACAGATGGTAGCTCTACTGTGATGAGCATAGCATAACATACAGAGTTGCCAAATCACTATATTGTACATCTGAAACTAATGTAACATTGTGTGTCGACTATACTTCAATAAAAAATAAAATATAAAATATTGGTTTCTCATGAAGAAGGAATAATCAAAACAGTTGTGGAAAAAAAAAAAACACAAGTGGAAGATGCACACATCCAATTTCAAGCCTTACCATAGAGTTATAGTAATCAGGAGATTAGGTTATGGTACTGGCAAAAATTTAGACATATAGATTAATGGAACACTAGTTACCCTACTTATATTTCCTTACTTTGGCATTGAAAGAGCTGAGAATCGGTGAAACCCTGATAGCAATGAATATACTTAGGTCTCAAATCTTGATTTCTGAATACCATTTTCCAATTTAAAAAATCAGTTCTTCTTGGAGAAAAGGTTGATTTTTAAGACTGAGTCTGGGAAGATGCCAGATGAGCCTAAAGCATCTTGTAGTGCCAACAGTAAAGAGATGCTTTAAAAAATGAAGGAATAAAAAGGATGTGGGCATGCCAACAGGAGCCACCCTAAAAGAATTCCTACTGGCCAAAGCTGGAGTAATTTTGAGCAACAAAATGAATGATGACAGTCTTGGATTATAACTCTCAGAACAAGATAAATATCCATAAGTTAATGCTGATATGCATATACAGTTGAACAAATGGGAGAGAAGAGGAAGTTCTTCCTTTTGGGTGATTTCCAATGAATAAATTAGAAGGAATGAAGGAAATATAAAATCACAATTAGCATACCCCAATAATAATTGTTGCAGACAAGATCTACCAATGGATGCTAAAATGAGTTGGCATAAGTTTAAGTATAAACGGATTATTTTCCTAGTCTTTCACAAGGAAATTAGTATCTTCCACAAAATAATTATTAATTACAAGAGGAAAAGTAATCACCGTACAGTGGAAAAACCTGGCAAGAGTTCGAGGTTGACATTACAAGTAATAAGATCTGTTGGCACCCACTCCCTTCTGGTATTCTTGCAAAAAATGTGTAACCTCAATCTATTCATGAAAAAACATCAGACAAATCCAAATAGAAATTCTACAAAATAATTGCCGAGTATTCAAAATTACTTCAAGGTCCTGAAAGTCGAGGAAAGACTGAGGAACTTTCACATGACAACTAAATGCAACATGGAATCCTAGAGAGGATTCTGGGACAGAAAAAGGACATTAGTGGAAACACAGGTGAAATCTGAATACAGTCTGTAGTTTAGTTGATAGTATTATACCAAAATTTTATTTTTTACAAATATGCCGTGGTTATGTAAGATGTTAATATTAGGGGAAACTGGGTAAAGGGCATACAGAAATTATCTGTACTATATCTGCAACTTTGCTGTGATTCTAAAATTATTTTGAAATAAAAAGTTTCTAAAATAGGCAGCAACCAACTCCCACTTTTTGAGGGGCAGTAGTCCTTTGACACAGACATAGTCACCTCCTTTTGAAGATTAAGATGTGAAAAGCATGAAAGGTTAAATTCTTATTAAAAGAATTTTGTGTAGTTAGCAACTCCAGAAAGTATTCTCTAGACGTGCCTTCCCCTCTGCCCCACACTGTTGTCTTGAACATCCTTTCTCTCTGACCCTCGTCATGGTTCTCACCCCTTTATATGAGACTCATCTATGTGCTTATCTTGAATGGGAATTCTCAGTGCCCTGGTCCATGATAGACACCCAATAGTATTCCTTGAAATAAATCTGGTCTTCTATGTCTGCTATTCCCCTTAATGAATGGCACCATTCTGGCATAAGCCAGAGACTTAGGAATCATTTCCATTTCATTTCTCCGTCACTCACTCTCACCAAATTCTGTTATTTTTTTACCTCTGAAGTCTCTCACCAGTCTGCCTGTTCTGTTGTTTCCTCAACAGTCCCAGTTCAGGTTACCAACTTTTTACTTGGGATATTACATTACCCTCCCAACTCAAATCCTCACTGTTCTTGCCCTCCCACTCGATGTTTTCAGCCTATTTTATACAGTGTAGCCAAAGTACTTTTTTCAAAAATATAAATCTTACTCTATCTTTTCATCTGTTTAAATGCTTCCCATTGTTTTTAGGATGTTACTACACAGCCCTTACTCATCTAACCCCTACTTACTCTCTAACTGCACGTAGACCCCACTTTCCTAGCCAGCCCAATGGCCTATAAGGCCCTGAGAATCACCATACTCTCATATAACTCTAGGCCTTCATACATATCAATTCTGTTGTCTGGAATCCTCTTTTCCATTTCTCCCAACCCTCCCTTTTCACCCAGGTAATGCCTACTCGCCCCTCAGCTCTCACTTCATCAGAGAAGACCTCCTTGATCTCCCAGACCAGGTTATGTTACCTTTTTGTATACTGTCAGAACATCTTATATTTCCATTACAGCATCTCTCACAGTTTGTAGTAATATTTATTTGTATGATTATTTGATTAACATGTCTCTTTCACTAGAACTGTAACCTCCATGAGGATAGGGATCATGTTTGATTTTGTTCATACCAGCATCTGGCATGGTACCTGACATATATTGGTGTATTTATCAAGCTCAAGTTTATCAAATTCAGTTGAACATTTATTAAATGAATAAAAGAATAAGCTATATTATGCTTGTGGAACTGAAACTGCAACTGAATACATTTGCCAAACATTAGATTAGCCATCTCTTCTGTTAGCAGAATTTGGGTTATAAAGAGCAGATAACATATCATGCCCGAGTTTAAGAAACTCTGATCCATGGATCACTACATCAAAAACTAATGATGTATTGTATGGTGACTAACATAACATAATAAAATTAAATTAAATTAAAAAATAAAAAAGAAACTCTGATCCAAATCCCTTTTGATGGTCAATCATCTATTTCCTTGTTTGGTACAAGTCCTATTGGACTCAAGGATCCCTAAGTACAAGGGATAGAAGTGAGGTTGACTACAGTGAGGCCCAAGGCAACTTTTTGGGATGTTGGAAATAATTAATATGGATATATTAATATATATCTTGACTGTGGTGGTAGTTACACAACCATGTGCATTTTTCAAAATCCATAGAACTGTATACTTTTGAAAAGGGTGAAATTTATTCTATGTAAATTATACCCAATTTTTTAAAAATCCTGAATAATTTGAGGTAGGCATCTGCTCAGTACCCAAGAATCTCTTCAACCTATCCTTACCTTACTGTGGAAGTACATTCATGTGTCATGAAGCTATGAAAAGCTATTTCAAGTCCAGAATATTCCTAACTACCTACGTCTTCTCCCTGTGCTCTATCCCAATTGAACGAAGGAATGAAAAGCAGAAATTCTTGTTGGCTATTTGATCATATTAGGATAGCTTTAAGGCCGTTTTATTCCCATGATAGGCTGCCCTTATTCATTTCCACCCAATTGTTCCTTATACCATTCATTTAAGAAACATTTGCAAAGGTCTCAAAAGTGTTCCTTTCCTTCCCCTCCTCTTTTCTCTACTGGCATAGTTGCTTCCTGGAAATGAGTATGTCAAAGAGGACCTTTCACCATAGTGTGCTCCCCTCAATGAAGACAGGATATCTTTCCCATTGAAAAGAAAATCTATTCAGACTTAACAATTCAGCTAATGAAGGTTGTGTGTAATGTTGATTTATCAAGGATGAAGCCCCAAAAATGCAAAATACATACTTCCATCTAACAAAAAGCCTAAATTAGAGAATTGTTTAATTTAGAGAAGACTAAAATCAAAATGATTATTTGCAAAACTAATTTGCTGAGTATCTGTCCTAACTTTTGCTACTGTCAGCCCTGAATCCAGTCACTCAATTTTTTTAAGGTTGTATGCTTATTCAGGATTTCATTTTTAAAGTACGAATGATGACCTAATGCTGTACAATACCTGTGCCATAGAATAGTTGGCATATTCATCATGGTTTTGTATACTTTTGTTTTTATCTAAGTCTTTGGTTTCTTTTCTGCCTATTTAGTATATATCCTATAAAAAAATGCATGAAATACATTGTTTCAGAGTAAAATCAAGGCTAAGAAATTTAAATTTTTTTGGTAAAATACCAACAGATGTAATTTGTTTGAAATATACAAGATCCTATCATTAATTCAGAATCTTTCCTGTATATTGATATTGGAAATAGAGGTGTTAAATTGCTACCTGGCGTGGCCATTGGTTTGCTTCTGGTTTGTAATGATAATAAAGCTGCTCTTTTTGGTTTCTGTGCTCTGTATCTCTATTAAAATGTTTGTGGAGCCTCTCTCAAGATACTAGATGATTCTTGGAATCAAGGCTGGTCTCTTTTCATATAATTTTCTGTTAGAAAGTAGTTTCAGTTGTTCAAACTGTGATTGAGAAAAAAAAAATATTGTTAGAGACCAGATGTACGGTTAGTTGTATGTCACTAACTGGGTATCTACTAAATATATGCTCCTGCTGTGTGGTAAGACCTTAGAACCCAGACCGGGTTCACTGTTGGTGATGGAGTCAACCAGTGTTCTATCTGCCGTTTATAGATAAAGATAAGATTTTACACCTGTTGTGAATATGGAATTGTTCCATAGTTACCAGTGGTAAGGTGAGTGGTCATGTTATCAATGACCAAACAAATGACTTTTTTTCTTAATAGAAGTCTAGAAAAGCTTGTCTCTCTTAGTTCATTAGTATTCATTAGGGAATATAGATTGTTTCAAAGGCCTACAATGTGCCAGTCTGTCTGCTAGATAATTTATTTACTTTAGTCCTTCTAACAATAATGTGAAGCAAGTATTGTATCAGTTTTAGAGATGAGGAAATTAACGCTCAAAATAAGTGACCATCCCTGATAGCTAATGACTCAAAGAACAATATTTCAGACCAGGAGCTCATAACTAACTATAAAGGCACATGAAGATTGAAATTTTTATAGGTATTTACCTTTTCTTTCTAGACATAAGTAATAAAGGCCTGATAGTTTATTTCCTATTTAAAAATTTTTCGATCAGTTGCAACATTTTGTTTTTAAAATTGATTGTCACAAACAACCTGATTTTATCTGGTAAGCTAATAGGATAAATGGCTCCATAATTACTCAGTTGTGTAGCACAGTTAGTATGTCCAGATTTGATAGTCCACTGTGGGGAAAATAAGGTTTTAAATTGAGGTTTTTGTTCCTAAAAGACAATAGAACAATGGAATTTTTCCACTTAATAATCCTTGTACATGTTTCTTTGACAAACTGAATAACATCATAGAATTATAGAATATTAGAAGTAGAAGAGATAATAAAATATGTAGCCCAGTAGTTTTCCAGCTTGCTCTGTAGTTTTGGGCAATGGGAGAAAGAGCTTGGCAGGTCATCTTCCACTTCCAAGAACCAGACAGAGCACTTTGCCTTAATCTGTCTCTCATGGTAAGCTTCCAGGTTAACTCTTACTTGAAAAAATGGTTTCACATCTTTAAAACATTCTTTCACCATTTCCTGATTTTACAGATAGCAATTTAAGGCCTGGAGAAGCAAATTACCTTTCTAAAGTAATCTCAGTTGCTGGACTAGGATTTTCAATGCAATAGTTCATTCATTCCTTTAAAAAAATTTTTTTATTGAGTATCTGCTGTGTCCCGGTTACTATGCTTAGAGCTCACAGACTAGTGGAAGAGATAGATGGATAAACAGATAATTGACAGGTCAGCATGACAAAGGAAGTTTATAAGTGCCATATGAAAGAAATCAAGAGAAGTATCCCATGAGACATTACATTTGAACTTAGTCTTAAGGATGGAGATAATTTTGCCAGGTTGAAAGGGGAGGGTGATTATTCCCAGCCGGGGTAACAGAGAATACAAACCATGGAGGCATGACAACATGACACTCTAAGCCCGACAGCCTGGGTCAGAGGTTTGGTGGGGTACAATTCTGGGCAATAGAGTGGAAGTTAAGGGAAAGGTTATTCCTTGGAGTTGGGAAAGGGCCAGGTTAAGAGGAATGCTCCACAGCAGGATAGGGAAAGACGTTTTTATCCTGTAGGAAATAGGGTGCCATTGAAGACTTTTAACTAGATAAGAGGAGTTACTGATAATTTATGTACTTCAGAAAAGTTATTCTGGTGGCGGTGTCTTCATCCTGGAGGGGAAAAAAAATACCAACTGGATGTTGCCCTCGAGCCATCTCAGCCTCTTTCACTTACTGGTGTCACTAGTATCTGCCAGTCGTGCCCCTGGCTTCTTCCCCAGTGGCAACAAGTGTCTGTTACACGTTTTGTGAAAGGTGTTTTGTCCTTGAGAGTATCTGCCTGCCACAACACAGCGTAGATCAGATTTGGAGGACCTTTTAAAACTGAATGTTGGACTCTCTGTGAAATCCCTTTTCGTGTTTTGCTTCACTTGAAATGACATTATGACTTACTGTGGGACAGGATAATTTGTAGTTTCCTTTGTCATCATCTTCTTTGGATGTCACAGACCATGGAGTGCTCTGCATTGGTTCTAGGGAACTGAGAATGGGAAGGACACATGATTTTTATATTATTATTTCTCTTGAGTGTTCTTGCTTGTGATAGATTTTGGCTCCAGGCATAAAGATGTATGGAGAAGCGGCCTACTGGGAGAGCATTTTATGTTTCACTTGGCTTTTTTGTGACTAAATGCAGTATTAAATGATTTGTGTGATACTTGCATGTTATTAAATCGGAAGGGCTATTGTTTTATCACAAGGTGCTTTAGCATATGCTATGAAGGCTAGACATCGAATACCAGGGTTTCTATGTGTAAAGAAAAGTCACCACAGATTTCTTAGCTTGAATTATTTAGTTAGTAACCTTAGCAATGGCTCTTAAGAAACATAAAGCTTTCTTTCTCATTAGAAGCCCCAAACAGTGTGTCTTTGGCAGGCAGAGGGAGAAACAGGCTCCCTGCAGAGCAAGGAGCCCATGTGGGACTCGATCCCAGGACCCTGGAATCATGACCTGAGCCGAAGACAGACGCTTAACCAACTGAGCCACTCAGGCGTCCTGACCACCTATGTTTTAAAATAAAAATCTCAGGGTGCCTGGGCAGCTCAGTCAGTAAGCGCCGACTCGTGATTTTGGCTCAGGTCATGATCTCATGGGTAGTGAGATCAAGCCCTGTGTAGGGCTCTGCTCTCAGTGGGTGGCTCTACTTGAGATTCTCTCCCTCTCTCTCAAATAAATAAATAAATCTTTAAAAAATATAAAAATAAAAATCTCTGTTTCACCCGGTGCTAAGCAAGAGCCCTTTGTCTTTAATAAAACACAGAAAAGGAGCAGAAACTTTTCTTTGATAAAAATTCCTAGGGACAATTCACATACTAAAAGCTCCCAGAGTTGACTTGCCCTTACTTGTGTCCACAATTCCTGTGTTCCCTGGCCCTCTAAACTTTCAACAGCTTTTTGGGGATTTCTAAATGTTTTGATACTAGCAAAAATAAAAAGATAGCTTCTTATAGAGAAAGGATGGATAAATTAACAAGCAAAACCCAATTACACAGCTTCAGGAAGTCTCACACCAAAAATTGTCCATGACAGTAATAAAACTGTGAAGGGGAACAGGCCCAAAGTACATGTTATGCTTATTCTCTTAAAAGTCACATGGTGGGCTCTATACTTTATTCCCTAGAAATAGTGTTTCCATGAGGTTGTGTAATGCTTTACCTCTCCTTTAAAAACTAACCTCCCCCACAAAAAAGGCAGGGAAAAGCATTACTTTAATTATCAAGGTGGATATTTAGTTACTTGAAGGACAGCATTTCAGAAGAAATCCCATATTGTGTCTAGTAGGCCCCAGGAGGAAGAATAAACATTTATTAATCACCTGTAATATGCAATGCCAAACATTTCACATAAATTTGCTCTATTCCTTGTAACAGTCTCTTGAGAGTCCCCCTTTAACATTGGTAAGGAAATGCATCCAAGGAGATTTCCTTTCATCTTGGGCATTGGGGTGAAGTGAGCGCCTAGAAAGGCTAAAGACCAAGTGTGTATGACATGTGTGGAAGAGTTGAAGGGAAACATAGATGATGAGCAGTAAAAATCTAGAGCATACTGGAGAGTGGATGAGGCTTTCTTTTGTAGAAAGAGCAGAACAAGAAAATAGAATTATCAAAAAGCTGTTGTGTAGCTTCTAGGTACCATTGCTTGGCAAGGTGCTTGGCACATAAAACCAATTGAAGGCTCCCAGCAATCCTGTAGGGGAAGTGCAAACACACCAAGGATTGCACATGGACATTTTTCTGAGAGATGGTCAGTATCTTTAATAGATTCACAAAGGAGTTCATGATCCCCCAAAAGTTAAGAACTCCTATATCATGCCACCTTAACATAAGAGGAACAAGTTGAGGAAATTAGAGCAGTGTGAGTCTTGTTTTATATTCCTTTTTAAAACTTTCCCCCCAAGTAGTAGTAGTACATTAAACCAGGAAGAAAAAAAAAAATCTATCCTTCACAATCCTTCAGGGCTGGGAAACCTAATTTATTTTGTTAGAGAAGTAGTATAGTGTACTGGGTAAGAGGCTAGGTTCTGAAGTCAAATTGCTCAAATTTAAACCCTAAATCTACCAAGTATTTGTTCTCTTGCCTCGGATGCACCTAATTGCTCCATCTCAATTTCTTCACGTAAAGTTTGAATAGTAATAGCATCTACCTCATGGTAGAAGAAAGCATTAAATTAGTAAATATGTGTAAAGTGCTTAACACAGTGGTTCTTTCCAGGGGTGATTTTTACCTCCCAGAGAACATTTGACGATATTTAAAGACATTCTTGTTTGTCACAATTTGGGGGAGGGGTGCTACTGGCATCTAGTACATAGAAGCCAGGGATGCTGCTAAACATTTTACAATGCACAGGACAGTCCCCCACAACAAAAAATTATCCACCCAAAATGTCATTAGTGCTCAGGTTGAGAAACCCTGGTTTAGCACAATGACTGACATATACACTTCAGTAAATATTTGCAATCACTGTGTGTTAATGTCTATGGAAAATGGAAGAACAAGTGAAATTATGATGCACTTATCTTTTCTGAGCAACTAAAGAAAAGTAAAAAAATTAAATATCAGATAATAAACTACTTTATCTAATTAATGGAGCTTCAATGTTATATGGAAAAACCCATGTAAAGAATATGATTTTTTGATAGTATAAATGATTATGAACCCATGACTGAGGCTATTATATGTGCTTTGTAAAAAATGTTATAGTTTAATCCTGTTTGGTATTGATGCAACTATTATATTTCTTAGAGCATTTCATGATCATATATGAAAGGCAGTTGGTTAAGAGTGTGGTCTTTGGCATTATTCTTAATTGGGTTCAAATCCCAACTCTGTCAATACAAACTATGTGACTCAAAAGACACATCACATAACTTCTCTGAGCCTCAGTTTCTTTAGTGGTTAAATTGTGATACTAACGCCCATCTGTTTCATAGAGTTATCATATTGATTAAATGAGATAAGGCATGTAAAGTACCTAGTATAGTAGTACCTAACGCATAATAAACACTCAGTAACTGATAGCTGCTTATATTATCCACATCATCATTTTCATCATCCCTGTCCCTGGAAGTCCAGTACCCACAGGGGTAGGGTAAAAGCTAGAGGGGCCAACTAGGCGGCTGAGTGTTAGCAAAGTAAACCTGACCATAGGTTCTGCAGTTAGCATGAATGAGCCATCTCGCTTGTCATGCTGCCTTTACCAATTTCAGAAAATCACCTCAACTTCTCCACAAGGTCTCTTTCCTGGTTTGATATCTACCAACATCCACTCTCATCATCCCTAACCCCTTTTGTGATATTCTAGATCTTTTACACTACTCCTTTTTATTGACATCTGAGTTATGCTCATTTTTCATAGTGTCCATTATGGGATTTTCCAAAATCCCATTTCACACCAGTAAGGGAATTTGAAAGGGAAGAACCCTGTTTCCTATCTGTGTTCTCTCACCATGTGACTGTCCATTTTATTCTTTTAACTTACTGTATTTTCAGCCTTCTTCTAAATGATATTATATTCTCCTTTTAAGTTCCTAGCTTAGTTTGTTCAAAGGCAAAACAAAAAAAGTATGATATTTTGTGAGAAATAATGTGTAGTTTGGTTAAGATGCTGTGACTGCTTTCTGTTTCTAGAAGCTTACTTATAACAATTTCTTCTTTTATTGTACTTGGGGAGTAGAAGGTATATTCTGCAAGCATGGTTTAAGATTTGAGTTAGTTTGCATCTTTCTCTATTAATGTGTTCCATAAGTGAGGCATTAATATCCCTTTATTGTGTTATTGTTAAAATAATTGTCTTAAATCTAAGGACCGTGTCTTAATTTTGAAGAAAGACAATTCTTTCACCTCCCTAAGATTAATTGTGAGGAAAAACCTGCAAAGAAAAGGGAGTTCCATTTTCAAATAACAGATCTCAGTAGGCTCTTGATTTGCAGGTTGTTACTCTTCGTCCTCCGCGTCGGTTGAATGTATCACATGAGCACCAGTGAGCAGATGTGAGGGGGATGCAAGCGGGATGCAAGCGAGATGCAAGCGGGATGTGGAAGCAGGAACCAGCAGCGTTGGCAAACTGGCAAATGCTTCTGTTTTGCTAAGACCTGCTTTTTTGTATTCAGGCTGTCCGAACCATCTGCTTTTATATTCTCTTTACCTACTGTCAGCCATTTTGGAGTTTTTTAAAAAGCTTTAAAAGTGATTGGGAATGTTTCACAGTAAGCCAGGAATCCTTACCGCTCTTTAAAAACCTGGTGCTTTTAGCATATTCCCATTTAATGCTCAAGAGAATAGTTACTACTTTTTAATTTAGGTGCAGTATGTTTATGTTATGTAATGAAAGTGTTTTTCTCCCTTTCCAATTACTTACTCTCAGACATCAAAATTTAAATAGATACTTGGCCATAGTGTATACATTAACAACAAATGCATAGTGATTGAGTATAAATGATGGTTTACTTATCCCTTCTTGTTTAAAAAAGAAAAAAGAAATGCATTGCACAGTGTAATGAAAATTCCTAATTTTTTTTTTTAAAGATTTTATTTATTTATTTGAAGAGAGAGACACAGCGAGAGAGGGAACACAAGCAGGGGGAGTGGCAGAGGGAGAAGCAGGCTTCCCGCCGAGCAGGGAGCCCGATGCGGGGCTCGATCCCAGGACCCTGGGATCATGACCTGAGCCAAAAGCAGACGCTTAACGACTGAGCCACCCAGGCGCCCCTGAAAATTCCTTTTATAAGCTTAGTTATTTTCTAGATATGCAACTGATATTCTCAATAAAAATAGTATTTATAAAGTAATTATTGTGCATCAGATACTGTGCTAGGCATTGTGTCCAAATTACTGCTAGCCCTCTCTACAACATTACAAGGTAGGTGTTATCTTCATTTTGTAGATGAAGAAATTGATTCTCAGAGAAGTGGAGAAAATTGTTCAGGTCACACTTGAGACTGGGGCTTTGGACTCTTCTACACTACTTTTCAAAAATGTTGTATTAAGGAGATGATTTGATATGTGATAGAAGGTTTCTGGATAAGGAATCGGGGATGGTACATTTTATTTAGTTGCAGGTGAGCAGACTTCATTTGGTTTGTGAAGTTCCTGACTCTTTCTAGCCTTTGATCCTATATAGGCATTTTATTTTCTTCTCTAGTCATTGAGAAATACTGTTGGCACTTTATCCTCTGCTTCTGCTTTTTCCAAGGTTTTTAAAAAATGCTTTTACTTAAAAAGAAGAAGGGGAACAATTGTGGCCTGTTTGTAATAATTTACATTAGCTAATTTGTTTTTTCCTGTTTTGTCTGTTAACATTAAGACCTCTTGTAATCTTTCAAGATTGTAGTCCGAATTAAATAGCTATATTGTTACATGTTTTTGGACCTTTGTCACTACCCAAAAATGTGGTCTGTGAAAAAACAGACTCCAAAAATTCAGTGGTTCAAATATTTATTTTATTTTTTTAAGATTTATTTATTTATCTTAGAGAGAGAAATTGTGGGGAGGGGCAGAGGGAGAGAGAGAATCCTGAAGCAGACTCCCCACTGAGCGCGGAGCCCAACACAGTCTAGATCACAGGACCCTTAGATCATGACCTGAGCCGAAATCAAGAGTCAGCCCCTTAACTGATTGAGCCACCCAGTTGCCCCAATGGTTCAAATGATTTAAAAGCACAATGTTTATAGTTATAATCTATATTTTACTTTTTTATAGCACAACTCCCTTTTACAGTATAAAATCAACAATATGAAAGTCTTAGGCATCTTCAGTGTAGAAAGTTGAACATTTAAGAGGGAAAACCAGGTTTTGTTTTTTTAAATCAGTATTTTAGTAGAACTTGAAAATTTCTTAAATATTTAAATTCAGGAATCCCCTTAAGCCCTACATTAAGTTCAGGGAAAATAAGAGGATGTTTTGCTTTCTATGATGGATAATAAAATTTATAGAACTTATTTTTCTAAGCAGTGCCACAAACTGAAAATACATTGATTGGAAGTCCATGAATGAAAGATTGTGAGATAGTTGTTAAGGAAAGATAGAAATATCTGGGTACATCTCCAGCCTTTTGAGGTTAATGGTCATAGTTGGACGGTGTAGGTCATTGGAATTGTAATCAGAAGCAATAAGGAACCAAATGAGCCTTTGAGCTGATATGTTGTAATATTATATAATTAATATAGGCAGAAGTAATCTCTTTCAAGTTCCTGGCCCACCTCAGACCTTCCTCTCGTTTGAGGAAATAGAGCCAAATTGTCATAATTTTGCCACCTTGGCATTTCTTTTCAATTCCCAACCCTTTTACTTTTTTTCAGTAGCACAGCTGAAGCAGAGAGGGATTTCTTTTCCACATTCAATACTTAATTTTGGAGCTATGGATTTAGAGTTATTTTGGTACATATTTAATTGAAATCTTATATAAGCAGATGAGCCTCCCCCAAGGAACTGGGTGCATGAGGATGGAGGGAGAGCACTCTCAGTTCAAGGATGTGGAGAATAGAAATTTCTAACCAAAAATAATTAGAAAAATGAGAAACCAAAGAGTAGTATATATCCATGAAGGTTGGACTACCAAGGAGAGGGAACACATGACATTAGAGACAACAAAGGGTCCGAGAAGGGTAAAAGCTTGGCCTCTCTAGCTGTGGTCCATCATACATACTGTAGTTGGACAGATCTTAAACACCACTTTTATCATAGGGCTCTTCCTACTCAAAGACTTATTGTTGCCTACATCAAGCCAGCAATCCTTGGCTTCTAAGGTCCTCCATAATCTAGCTCCTCCTACTAGCCAGTTTTAGTTCCAGTAGCTCCCCTCTATCAGGCTGACTCTCACCATCTTTATCTTAAATTGTATTGTTCTCTTTTTCCTTCTTCTCCACCCCCATCCCCTCCCCTCCCCATCCCCATTATTCAGTGTTCTATTCAAGTATCATTCTTACAGTTCCTAGTATCTGGGTCATATTCATTAAAGCTTAGTTAAATAATGATGACAGTACTAACAGTCATTTATTGTTTATTCTATGCCAGGCACTATGATGATAAGCTTTTACATGCATTACATCTTGTAAGCCTCAAAATAATCATGTGATGAAGGTGTTCTTAACCATAGTTCTTTCTACCACAAAGTAACTTGACTAAGAATACAGTGGTAGGAAGTGGCATGTACAAGATTTGACCTTTAGGTCTGATTAACTCTAAATCTATTAAATGATGAACTGTAATTCCCAGTCTTTCTCCTTTGTTTTCTGCTCTGTGTTTGAGATTCTTGAAGACAGAGGCAATGTCCTATATATATCTTATATTTGTCAATACAGCTAAGACAATGCTAGATGATCAACTATTTTCTTGTTGATTGATTGACTATGGATTAGATAAAGTGAGATGGTCAAATTTGATGGCAAGAAAAGCAGAGAAATTTTATTCTGACCCTAGTCATTTTTCTGAAGTAGATGTTATTAAATAGAGCAGTATTTTTATTTAGCAGATAGTGGATTGAAACCAGGCAATGTTCAGTTTTTAAGGATTGTAAATCAGAAAAGGATTTTTATAGTAGCTGTAACAATGTTATTTTGGGCTGAATCAGTGCCACTCTTTTATTCTTTCATTCATGAACCAAGTACTTATAATTACTGTGATAATGTGATTTATAATAAGAAACATATGTTTGCTCTTTGTCCCCTTTTCTGGCACAGAGCTCCTAAATCCTTGGAATTTCCTAAGTGATAAGAGCCAATAAAGGTATCTTGATATTCCTAACAGACCCCTTTTTCCTACATTTGAGTTTATGCTAACGAGATGACTTTTGGAAAGCATCTAGGGATGGGGGCTGCTTGCCAGGGGGAATCAACCATGTGATTAGAGGGTTGGTACTTTCAGTCCCACTTCCTGACTTCTGGGGAAGGGAGAAAGTTTTGGAGTTTGAGTTCAGTCACCAAGGGCCGTGCCTAGGTAAGGAAACCTCCATAAAAAGCCAAAAGGATAGGTTTCAGAAAGCTTCTCGGTTGAGAGAAAGAGGGAAATAAATCATGAGAGATTTAACTATAGACAACAAACTGAGGGTTGACGGAGGGAGATGGGTGGGGGATGGGTATTAAGGAGGGCCCTTGTTATGATGAGCACCGGCGTGTTGTATGTAAATGATGAACCACTGAACTCTACTCCTGAAATCAATATTGAACTGAATGTCAACTAACTAGAATTTAAATTTTAAAAAAAGAAAAGCTTCTGGGTTGGTGAACACATAGAAATTTGAGGAGAGTGACTCAAAGAACATGGAAACTCCACACCCCTTCCCACAAACCTTGCCCTAAGCATCTCTTCCATCTGGACGTTCCTGATGTACATCCTTTTATGACAAACCAGTAATATAGTAAGTAAAATGTTTCTCTGAGTTCTGTGAGCTCCTCTAGCAAAATAATCAAAGACAAGGAAGGAGTCATTAGAACCTTCAATCTATAGCTACTCAGAAGCACAGGTGACAAACTGGACTTTCAGTTGGCTCCTGAATTAGGGGCAGCCTTGTGGGACTGAGCCCTTAACTCATGAGATCTGACACCATCTACTTTGAGATAGTGTCAGAATTGAGTTAAATTTGGGGGACATCCAATCAGTCTTCACTGACAATTGGAGAATTGTTTGGTGTTGTTGGAAAAAAACACGTTGAAATTACAAATACGATTGACGCTTGAATGACGTGGGGATTAGGGGTGCCAACCCCCTTGTGCAGTCAAAAATCCAGGTATAACTTTTGACTCCCCCCAGATTTTACTACTAATAGCTTACTTTTGACCAGAAGCCTCACCAATAACATAAGCAGTGGATTAACGCAGATTTTTAATGTTATATGTATTATATACTGTATTCTTACCACAAAGTAAGCTAGAGAAAAGAAAACATTCTTAAGAAAATCGTAATTAAGAGAAAATACATTTGCAGTACCATACTGTAAAAAATCCGCTTGTAAGCGGACCTGTGCAGTTCAAACCCTTGTTGTCAAAGGGTCACCTGTACATGTAATTGCCTACTATGTACTACACATTGGGACACAGTGTGACTAGAGAGATAGTCCTGCCATCACAGGCTGGTGGAGAAGACAGACAAAGCTGACAAGCAATCATTGTTCAATATGATGAGGCCCATGATTGATATGCAGAAGGACAGTGAGAGCATAAAGAAGTCACCTGATGGAATCTTGGGCAAGTCCTAGAAGGATTTCTAGGTGATACTCAGGGTTTCTTTTAGCGTCATTCGGTTCTGTGTAGTACATAAACAGGTAAGTAAAATGTAATAACAACTAGGAATTGCATATCGGTGCAAAAAGAGGCCAGAAAAGTCCAGCTTTATGTTTTCCACTTTCCCACTCATGATTGCAAAATGAGACCAAGAAATCTAAATATCAATACCCTTCAAATAGTTTACCAAATTAAGGAGGTTGATGTCAAAATAAATGTTCCATGCTTCTAAGGTAATTCGTAAAACAAATGAATTCCCCTACCCTGCTCATTTGGCACCAAGAAACCACACACTGGTTCCACTCTGTCATATTGGTGCCAGATGGAAGTCAGGGTCGTCTTACATACGTTGAATGAAATAGCGCCCAATAGAAAGTTTAATTTGGATTTACCAGAATAAATGTCTGTGAATACATATTTTTCCCAGTAGCTAGGAAGCAGTGTTGTCAAACAGTGAGGCCTGTGAATAGGAAATGGGAAAAGTGGTCGTTTTACTGTGTAATCTTGAGCAGTCTCCTAACCACTATTTGATTTCCCCATATAAAAAAAATTGGGTTCATGATACCTGTCCTTTGAATGCATGTTCTTAGTGATCCAAGAGAGACAGTATGATGAATGAGCCCTCTCTTGGCCAAAAGGAAGATAATCCAAGTAATTAAATATTTAAAATAAAATTTTGTTAATGAGAAGAGGGAAAGACGGGGGACATAGAAAAAAATAGGTATTTTGTCACCTATTTTTCTTGGTTGCTAATTGAGAATCTTACCATTTTAAATCAGCTATGGTATGGGGAAAGGTCATGATTTCAAAAAACATGAGCATTTACTATGAAAAAGAGGCAAAAGATAAATCAGGCAATGTGTACTAGGATTCTCTGCATATATTGATATATGGTTTATAGAGTATAATTATGATGGTAATGACTCCCCTTTTAAAAAATCTATGAAGATGAGAAAAATTATTTCATTAAACTCTTCAGAAAACGTGATCTCCCACAAGTTCCTAATTGTTTATCATCATAATCAAGCTAATTTCCAAAGAAAGTGGGGAAAAGTAGATCTGAACGGAGAAATGGGGTGCTATAGAATATAGAATTTTTATTCATTTGTACGGTAGACTGTCATCTTGAAATAAATATGAAAAGGAACAAAGTTGTTTGTGCTTTGAAAATTGAAGCATTGTTCATCATGCATAATTGAACAAAGTTGAAATTTGTAGGTATGAAACAAAAAAAAAACCACAGCTATGATAGCTATTACAGGAAATGGAGGAAATTAATAATAAAAGACAATACACTACCTCATAAATACATGCTCATCATGAGAGTAGAGGATGAGAGCATTAAGCAAATACCCTGATTAATTTAACAATTTAATCCTGGAATTGGAGTACAGATATTTCAGGATTCATTTGTACATATAGATAAGTGAGAAAGACCAAAATAAACAGCTTACTTTCATAAAGTAAGATTTTTAGACAGTCCTTCTGGATATTTGAAGATAATATTTTAAAAGAAAGGTTGGTTATAACTTAGCAAGACATGTTTGATAGGAGGATTTATTAACTAACCAAGTTTCTGTATCTTTTAAAAAATATAAAATGTGTTAAGGAACAGATTTGGGGCATTTTTGCCTTATATCCAATGATCTTGCTTTTTATAATTTATTCTAACAATGATCCTGCTTTTTATAATTTATTCTAAGTAACTGCTAGGAGCTATGATTTTTAAAAGACTGCATGATACTAGGAACATAAATTAGGGGGAAAAATTACTTATAGTTACTCAGTATTCCCTTAATAAAGTTTAAATTAACCCTGATTAGAACATCTTTGAATACCTTTTTGATACATAAAATGATTTATCAAAATATGTGTTTCAATAAATTTCGGAGGATTTTTAGAAAGAGCAAATAGTATAAGAGTAGTTTACTAGAAAGGCTTTTATTTTATATCACGTCGACATGTGTGATTCACTTTGTCTTTTTTTCTTTCGGCTATTTGGTAAAAGTCCACAATTTGCCAAAATGGTTAATAGGACACAAATATAGACATTTCATGTGATGTACCATGTAAATGTAAACCTTTGTAGTTACATGTTTCTGTAGCAAGAGAGTTGTTTTAAAAGGCATGTAATTTATTAGCTATCGGTAGCTGCTTTATTGCCTTGCCGCGCTGCAGTAATAAATAAAAGAAAGTGAACTGATTTTACAAATGGCACACAAGGTGCACATTTTGTGGGAAAAAAGTCTTTTTTTAAAGAATTGGCATTAAATCCTTTTTTTGTGATGACAAAGAGGCTAAGAGTGCAAACTGTATTTTCTGTTTATCGAAAACAGTCTTTTTTTCTCGGGGGCATTTTTTCCTATGATCATCAAGGGATTTCAAAAGCAATAAAGTGTGGAATCATTGTTCGACTTGAACAGTATTAAAACTTAGGTTTTAATTTCAGTGAAGTAATAAGATTTGAACCTGTCTCACATTACAGCACTGTAAGGCATTTAGCAATTGTATTTTAAAAGAGGTTTTTAAGATGCAGCTCACTTGTAAGCTAACTGTCTGTCAGTAATTAATAGTTTTTCTTCAGCATAGGCTGTTGTGATCAGACCAAGAAATATCTGTGTTTTTAGTAACACATTATGATAATTGTGAGTGCTTATTCCTAATTAGTCTAAATGTCTAATAATTTTCAGCTTGCTTCTCTGGCTGCTTAGTAGAAAGAAAGAGAGTAACATGTAAAGCTACAGTGTGTCTTTGGGCTTTTAAAAATATGAATGTACACACACATGTATATTTCAGTAAGCTTTACACCTAGCAGGATGATATGTCAGTTGACTCATTCGTTAGTCAAGTATTTTATCCTTCAATATCATTTCCTGGTCTTCAGACATCACATCATTTGTATATGTAAAAACTATTGCCAGATACGGTACTGTATGTATAGCTAAACCCAACCTGACAGTCTGGATTCTTCAATACTCAACACTGAACCTATCTTTACTTTTCAAAAAAGGCTTTAAAATATGAGCATTTCTATTAGATCAGTGTGGCAACATACTTGCTGATGAAAGATTGTATTTACCATTTTGAATTGCTATTGAAAATAATTGCCTCTACAAAAGGAAACATCTGTATGATAGCACATGGTTAAAGCTGCCATCAATTTTTAACATTTGAGGGTTGAGCTATGACCTTTTATGATGACTGTGAACAGTAACTGCCTCCATTAGCCATAAGTTTTGTTTCTTTATTTTAGTAGATGGCCTAGACTGTAAATATTAGAGAATCTAAAATAAATCAACATATTATCCTAAGGATACAAAATGTAAGAGCTATTTGTGGTTGGGAACCTTTGACAGATAGTTTGGATGAAGCAGATGATTGCCTGCCTAGCGTATCTGGTCTCCATTGCTATGCCTGCAGGCAGTTTAGTGCTATGGTTGTATATTGATGTCAGGGTTAGTACTGAGTGGCTAGCAGTGACAGATGTCTATAATTACAGGCAATGCTTCCAGTATTTCTGAAAAGCCAGCCTATGTTGAACAATTATCTTATTTCTGCCTTGCCAAAGAGCATGTTCCAATTGCTAGTATTAGCAATGGTGAATATAGTGCTTCATCTGCTGCCTTGGGACAAATGTGGGAAAAGCACTTGATTATAAAACATAAATGCAAAATATTTTTTCAACATTTTGAATTAGTTAAGTTCAGTGTGTTTTCCTAATTTTTATCTCCCCATAACATGTCTCTGTTGAAGGAATCTTGAAATATAAAAGCACATTTGGTATACTTATTGAGATTTTGTTTTCCCCTAGGCCTGCATGGCTCCCCAGCGCCAGTATCCCTTGCTTTACGGAATAGATGTGTTTAAGTAAAGTTGGCTTTGAAACAACTTTCTTCAATGTGAATTACATTTTCTGATTGACTTCTGTTACAAAATTGGAAGTGCATTTCAATGGACAATCCCCCACACCTTTTGATGAGGAAAATTGTAGTAAAATGATAGGCAGTGCTGAAATTTGCAAAACACCTTAGTACACTGGTGTCTTTACATTTGTTGAGACTTGCAATTCTCAATTTTTGTTTTAACCCTTTCTGTTCAGCCTTCAACCACTCATTGTCCTTTCCTGTCTCTAAGTGTTCACCACCACTTCCTCCCACACTCCCTCTTGACCCACTTTCCTGACTCATTAGAAATGTTTTCATGCTTTATGGTCCAAGTTCTCAACTGTCCTTTTTTTCCTGGTCATTTGCTTGTGTGATACATGGGCTGTAATACCACACTCTGGGGGGTGTAGCTGCCTTACACAGTACTCTCCAACCCTGCCATTCCTAAAATCCCTAAAAGTTCTAGGCACTGGGTGTTAAAACATTGTCCATGCTCTAAGTTACAAATTCTGTATTTTCAGATAATGTAGAATGAGAAATGCCTAGGAAATATCAGTTGATGAGATGTACTATCTTCAACCTTACTCTAACCTGTATTGGGTTTCTACTTTTGTGCTTAACCACTCTGTGGAGTTACTCATTACATTTTCTCATGGAGTCTTCTCAGCAGTGTTTTACTTAGTAGGTATGATTACCTTCATTTTACAGAATAGGAAAAAGATTTCAGGAAGGTTTAAAGACTTGTTCAGTGACCAACCCTGGGTTTGACCAAATCATCCTATTCTAAATCCAAGTTTGCTTTCCACTCTATCACATTGCCTGTGTGTGTATTTAGGAATGAGTTTAGGCATATGCTCAGTTTTAACTGTAATGATGAATGATAAAACGAACATCACAAGTTTCATCCCCATCTTTGCTGTTTCATTTCCCAAGGAAAAAAACTCATCTCTACAACCACAGATTGGACCTCTCATCCTGGCTAGCCATCAGTCACAAGAGAACTGAGCTAGTTCTAGATCCTAGGTATTTGATATAATCCTTCCTACTATATAAGAAACAACTCACTCCATAGTCTAGTGTCAGAGAGACCAATATTATATTCATAAATGAAAGGCAGCCCCTGTCGGTTCTTACTGAGCCTACCACACAAAAACTCTTTTGATAATTTAAAACTCTTACGATGGTGTTCTGGAACCCTTTCTCTATGTGCATTAATTTAGCAAAGAAAACTTAGAGAATTGATTGGACTCACTGATCTGAATTGGGAAGACTTCGATAATTTATTGGCCCCAGGGCTGTAAATCATCTACTTACCCAGTGAGTTGAGAACTTACCCTGGAAATAGGAAACAGGAACTTGCGATGACTCAAAAAAGGAAGATGAGGGCTTTGAAATCAAGAACTTAAGCGATACAGGTGAGCCCTTGAGATAAAACATCACCTGTTGCCACAGAACATTCTGTTTTCCTCCTCTCTCCTCTCACGTTGCTTCTCTGTTCGTCCTCCTAGAAGATAGAAGATTAGGAGTTAGGCTGCCTTTCATTAGGGCTCTCTCCCCTCTAATCACTCTGTAATCATTACTAAAGCTACACACATACCAACTTACAGCGTAGACCTACTTTCCAGCATCTAGTCCAGATAAAGCACAAAGAAAAGGGACTGTCATCTTGGTGCATGCCTCATAATCTTAAAGTCAGACTAATGTTTGATTAGGTGTTACTTAATAATAATAGTGGCTATTTACTGGCCACCTGTTCTGAGGACGAATAGCTAGTGTTTATTTGGTGCTTACTGTATACTAAAAACTTTCCAAGTGCTTCTGACACAATGCTGGCAGTGCTATAGCATGTTATGACAATAATGATAACAATTAGTACTTATGGAAATTTTACTCTGTGCCAGGACTGTTCTGAGTGCTTTGCATGAATTAACTACTCTAATCCTCTCAAAATTTTCATAAATTAGTTCTACTATCATCCTCATTTTTTATTCAAGAAAACTGAGATTTAGAGGGTAAGAAACTTGATCAAAATCACTCAGTAAGTGGTAGAATCCAACTAGTTTTGGGCTTCAGACTAGGTCTTAACCATTTCACTAGACTCCTAATTTGTACTAGCAAGTACTGTGCTAGGCTAGCAAGTAGCAGAGTCTCACTCAGAACCCCTTGTGTTTTACACTACGTATATATTCTGTGTTTCCTCCAAGGTGAATATACCAAAAATACATAAGCAATTAACTTGCCCATTTCTGTTTTACTGAGAGAAGAAGATGCTTCCCGAGTAACTGCATATTGTCTTGGTTGAGGTTTTGCATGTTTTAGCTAATTTTCAATGTGGAGAAGTGTTCAGTAGGAAGACTAAGATGGAAGCAGGACTAACCTGTTTCCCCAGATATTGCCTACCCAGAGAAACCAGGTATTAGAGTTCAAAGGCATTAACAGGCCCCCAGAAGGTGAACCCTGATCGCTTGCATTTGGAGTAGGTTAAAGTTTTCACTAACTAGGCTAGCGTGAAGGACAGAAAGTGAAAGGCAAAACAGATTATAGGAACAATATTTTTGAGTCAGGTTTGAGAATGTAATGAAAAAAATGAACATAATGAACATAGCTGATTTGACAGAGTAGTACAAATGTAGCTGATGTGATTGACACCATTTTTTCCATTCTGTGGGCCATTATTCCTCTACTCTTTATGTCAGGTTGTTCTTTCCAGAGAGAGTTTAGAGTCTCTTAGGAGGAAAGTAAAGAAGTTGCTTTGGAATGTGGAAAATGGGACATGTTTCAGAGAGGCAATGTGGAGACAGAAATGGAATGTTAATAGGTAACGTGTATGAATAAAATAAAGATGTTAGAAGTGGAGATGGGGACCTTGCCCACTGTAACTATAGTTTGTGTGTTTTAGAGTAGAGGATTTAGGGGAGAGTATGTGGCAAGAATTAGATCAAGTGGTAGAAGACTGTATGATGTACTTACCTTCTGAATAAATGAGTTCCATTTATTAAAAACGTACTCTTACCCATGAAGAGGTGACTCGGCCTACTTAAATCCTTAGCCCCAGTTGCCACACTTGCATAGTGAGAGTGCCTCATGAGCAACAACAGTACTAAGAGATTCTTAAAAATAGTTCTGTCAACGATTATTTGTAATTTGTTCTTTTCTAGGGCTATCCTTTAGTAATTGGTTTCTTGAATTATTCCATAGAAGCAAACCCATTGTGTAATCTATATAACCACATCCAGGCTTTGAACAGCACTTCACCATTGTCTTTGCTTATAGCTTCCAGAATATAATCAAAGTCCCCAGAACATTTTAAGTGACAGCCACAAAGATCCTGAGCCATATCCTCCCTATATCTGAAGTTGGGAAGGCCTTCTGCTCTTCCCTTATCCCTAATGTCAGGTGCCAGGTCCCTAAACTCTGTGCTTTTTAGGTTGTACGCCTGAGGAGTGATGTGTCCAGAGTTCCAGAGAAGGCTTGGAAAATAGTTAAGGTGAGTTGAGTTGCTGGTTGTTGTGGTGGATCATCAGTCTTTATGCTTATCTCACCACAGCCCTAGGTTCTTATTACTAAAATAGGTACATGCTCACCGTGATAAGTGTAGGGGTGCCTTGTCTGGGTTCCCTTTTTATGCACTTTATAACCCTACAGTATGCATGTCTTATAACCAAATGTTCAACCGTCAGCTAGTAAGCGGTATTAACTGCAGAGACTCTGCTTAGCTTGAGTGCATAGTACGAAAGCAGCCTAGGTTTCTCGATTACAACATTTCTGAAGTGGCCAGTTCTAACCAGTTATTCATACCTGAAAGGAGAAAGGAAGTTTTCTTTGGCTACATTGAATAGCATCTGTTATTGAAGGGTATCTTCAGTACGTGTATCCCTTATGCCAGAGTATGTTTCTGGTGGACACCTTTGAGAGGGATGAGGGATTATAGTAAAAAAAAAATCTTTTATGTCCCAGTTCCCCACCTCTACTCTCACCCTATCACAAATTTCATCCAGCATCAACTTCTTTCCTCCAAAATCTAATCATGATATAAATTTGCTATTGCAAAGGACTATAAATAAAATGCCTGAAATTCCCCCTTTAAACCATGGTCTTAGAATCTTCCACCAGAATTAGGCAAGCCTTCTTCTAGTAGCCTCATGCCATAGCCATGGTTAGCTTCTCGCTGTATGAGCTTGGGAAGATAATAATATTTACCCAGTGCCTTCCCATAGTTTTAGCCACAGAAGACTAGTCCAACAGAAGCTTGGCCCCAGACATGGAGTGAGTTGGCAGCCAGCAGGAGCAAAGCTGTGTCAGGACAAATGTACACTCCCCATCTTCTCTAGTTGGCTTTCAGCTGGTTGCACCACAGGAGTCTTTCTATGGGCTGTGTATCCTGTGACCAATAACTGGTGCACTCGACCCGGGTCCCTCTTGGCTAGTGAAGGCCTGTCGGGAGACATTAGGTTCATGCTGGTGGAGATCCTTAGTCAGTGGCTCCCTGAAGGAAAATGAGGCAAACAGCCAGCTTCTGTTGAACAGGTGGTAGTTAGACCTTAGATCTGGTCGGGCCGGGGGAGGGGGGGGGCGGGGACAGGAGGCAGAGAAAGAATCTCTCCAAAATTACCAGTATTGCTGGTTTTCACACTGTACCTGTACTCCTCTTTCAAATAAATGATTGTTTAGAAACGAATCCAAAAATATCTCTGGCAGCATCTGGAGCCCTTCCTTAGCAGTCTGGATTTGGGCCCAAGTTAGGAATGGAAACCCCACTGGGGTGCAAGCAAAAGAGGAAGCATGTTCTTAGCCATGCATCAGTGGAGGCCCCTACTGGGAGAGGGGATTATCACAAGGCAGCAGGCGGCCCTGCACCCCAGCCTGCTGAGTTCATGCTTTGTGCCACAGGATGTGGAGCGAAGGAAATGCGAGTCCAAAGTGGTCGCTCCAAGTTCTCATACAATGGCTCATTCAAGCAGATTGGGAATGCCTCTTAAGAGATTTGTTAGGTACGTGTCCCCGTAGCAAGATGGCCACCACAGATGGTGGGTTCGATATAATAATTGAAATAAACATTTAACATTCATATTTATTTTGTACTTCCATAGTCAGCTTTTCTTTTATCAGTTGCCATTTCTGTATTCCTCTGAATGAGGCAAGCAGAATTCTAACCTTTTACCAGTTGGTTTCCATCATTAGCTATGGTTTTAAAATTAAATTCTGGCAAAAGATTTTTTTTACCTAATTTTGGTCTTATATTTTGTGATGCTACTTTACATAATATGGAAAAATTAATCAGCCAAGATTAACATGTATCTATCCAGTAGCACTAAGTTTCTATATTTAATATGAAGCAATGATATTTGTACCATTATGTCTTTTGATGTGGTCATAAGTTAATTGTGATGATCATGTTTTATTCTGCTTCAAGCATTCATGAAAGACCGCAGTATCTTTAGTTCCAAATGGTTTAGATCCAAGTCATTAAATCCTCTATTCCCTCTTACACCTCTCCTTCTCCCCACACCCAACCCCCACCTTTCACTTCAGTGGGTCTCTTTTATAGAAAGCACTGCATTGACGTCAGGGGCACTTGGAGCCTAAGACAAAAATATGAAAATTGGTTTCTTATTCGTAATAAGTAATATCACACTAAGTTCCAAAATTCTTTTCCTAAGGAATGTTACTGCTTTCACTATATTGAATTCTTTCTGGTGACAGGTTTTGTTTTACCAAATTACAATTCAGTTAAAAATCTTGATAAATCATGTCAGCAGATTGAAACAATACTTTAAAATGTACAACAATTATTGGGGTTTTTTAAATTTTTTGCGGTATCAATTTTGTATTAGATGTAAATTTTGGAGAATAAATTGGTTCAGGAAAGTATATCATCTGATGGCAGAACACTTTGTTGTTGATTTCCACAGCACTGCTAATTTTCTGCATTGAGCCTGCTTAACAAAAGCTCTTTGAGAAGTTATAACATCTTAAACATTTATAGAAGGCCTAAGGGTATTAACTTACTGTAATTTTCTGAAGATTCATTATCCAAAATCTTAATTCATTATAACAACTCTTATGAAAACCTATAGAACCAGTGTTTTCCCTTATTTTCTTATTTGCACAGAATGAGAGATTCATTGTTCTTTTTAATTTGTTTCATGTGGTGCTTTTGAGTACATTTCATAGAGGGCTGTTATTGAATTTCTGTGACTGTCATTATATATCCATACAACCTTTAGGAACTAATATTCTGGGTTTCCCAGTTCTGTAATCTACTTCAAATTTAAGGATTGACATAATTAGTTTCTTCAAAGTTATAACCAGAATGTTAGAGACAACACTGCAGATACCCAACACCAGGAATTAGGGTTGGAAAAAGAGAGCAATTTAAAAAATTATCATAGCACATGCTTTTATTCTTTATTAAATTAAATTTACAACTCAAAATCTTACTGCTATTTGTATGCTTATTCCTTGTCTGGTTTTCTTATCTTGTCTGGTTGCCCTTTAAAAAGCCAGATACAAGATCACTTAAGCTACCTGCCTGTGCACGGGCAATATTTGTCATTTGGTTAGTTGAGAAGTTAGAGGATGTATGGGTTGTTGAAGCGTTATGTACATACCCAAATGCTCCTTTCTGAAATTGAAAAGTAAAATAAGCAGAGTCAAATAAACAGAGATAAGAAAACAAACCATACTATAAAACAGTTTTTTAGGACCATGCCTTCTCAAATCTATAATAATGATGATTCCTTACATTTTTAACAACTTTCTGTATTTCAAGAGCTAGAGAGATGGATCAGTGGTTAAAATGGATAATTTTTCTAGCTTCTAAGATAGTAGCTATGTAGAAGTAGAAAAAAATGCAGTTTTGTAGCATGAAATTTTGAAGCCTTATGGCCTTTAACAAATACCATTTCTGACCATGATTAGAGTGTGTGAATTGACTGAATATATATGTAAAGATTTCAAATTTAGTACAGATTTAAGGTTTTGTTTGTTTTAAGTTTGTGCAGTGTGGAAATCTTCGAGGTAAGCACCCTCTTATTCTTCTGTTATTTTTTATGTAATGAGCCTTCTCTTGAAACGGTATTAGCTGCCAGTTTTTAAAACCTACTATGAGAAAGGGTCCATCAGAAAAGCAGCATTTTTTGATAACTACTAAATGCCAAGCTCTGTTAGGTATCATCATTTCATCTGCCCAAAAGCCATTAAGTAGGTATTATTATTATTCCTGTTTTACAGGTAGGAAACCAAAATTCAGAGACTTTAACCTAGTTAGTGGCAAATCCAGAATTCAAATCCAGGTATCTTTGGGACCAAAGCCCTTCTACATTGCTAAGTTTATCAAGGCAATGTTCTAATTTCTTCTGGGGATGTTAAAAAATATAAATATTTTCCCTGCCGTCAGGCAGCACATGCTTGAAATATTTGAGGAACGACATATGCACATGGAAAATTAATACTACAGCAAAATTGTATTCTGTTGTCTGATATGGGAAGTGCCACTAACGGGCTAGCCAATAGTGTATACTCTCCGTATCAAGGGAGAGGAGCTCTTCTTACTGCATCTATAGGGAGAGCTTCTTCCAGAAATATTATTTAAGCATTAACACCACATCTTTTTAAATAATGAAATTTTACTAGGGTTACTTCTGGTGAATAGAATTCTGATATTTTCACAGAGAAAAAGTTCTGTGCAAAAACCATACCTTTTATGGGTTGTTTTCCTCTTGTTAAAAAATTGTGAAAGAAATGAAATCAGCCAAAATGTGCATTTTAACATTACATTCATTTTTTTATTCATTTAACAAACATTTATCGAGTATTCGGTATGGGAGATAAAAGAACATGATCTCTGCCCTCAGGGAGCTTATAGTCTAATAGAGAAATACAGGCATATTTAAAAAAAAAAAAAAGAGTGGGAGGAAGGCACAGATGGCCAGGCAAAACTAGCTTGTAATGAGTGCACATCCAGTTATGTGAAACACATAACCAAAGGCATAGCCATTTTCAACTTCACTGTATCCCTCAGAGAAGAATGGACAACATACATGAGCTTAGTCTCTTATTTCTTAAACCTTTGCTTATTTTTCATAATGATCTAATTACCTTAATTGATTCTGAAATAAAAAATTAGGATCTATGAACTAAAGGAAGGGATTTTTTTTCCCGTTCTTGCATTCCTATGCCAACCTCTGCATCCTTCCTTAAAATGAGTATTGTGATGTAGTTTCTTCTTGCTGTAATAAAAAATTTTTTGGTGAAGTGATAGAAGTTTTAGAAAATGCTGAAAACCCCTAAATATTGTGTTAGAATTTTTCCTGTAGAAAACCTTCATTGACTTGTGCTTTGTGGTAAACATTCTTGAAGATATTTCCTCACTGGACAGACTACTTCCCACCCCCCAAATTATATATGTCTATGGTATAATTAAATTCCAAATGTTTGAAGACATTTTCATATTATCTGCATGCTCTCTGAATGATAAGGTGCCTTGGAAAATGTGAGACAGTCTTTTAAAAGAAATGCAGTAATCATACATTGATTTTAAATGACCCTGTCACACGTGAAAACAAATCAGATTGTTGCTCTTAATGAGCTTTTCAATTTACTATTCAGTAGATCAGATAAGTGGATTTAAGAGGTAATGATCCTGTTTAGTACTCAAGCTTGACTGTCAGATCCTAGTAGTGGAGAGAAATCCCTTGGGACAAAAACGTTGACACAGTTCTAGATGGGATAATGGGAATCAAAGCTAATGGATGATAAAAGGAATGGTGCAAGTTACAAGGATAATTGTGGATTAAAGCCCTGCCATGTGTCAATGTTGACTGTTTTTTCTAGTATCTTATTGGGTCAAATCTGGTGCTCTGAGAAACTGTTTTGACAGCAGAGCACAACAAACCTGCCTGCCTAGCTTCCTCCTTTCTTGAAGCCAGGGACAGCACAGAAGACTTCCTTGTAAGAACTACCAATTTAGAAAAGATATTTTTTAAATGTTTAAAATGTCTTGAATGTTTAAAATCACATTTTAGTTATTATATTTTTATTATTCAATGTGGCTTGGGTAAAATCAAAATTAGATTAATTCTGAGCTATGCCATAAAAAAATAGCATTTCTAAAGCCTTGAAAATGTAAACTTTTGTTTTACAAAAATACGGTACAGTGTAGTGGGGGAGATGGACACCCAGACAATTGCAGTGTGAAAAATACTGTGAGAGAGGGATAGACCAGACACTGTCGGAACATAAAGGAGAGTGCAACTCATTCTTCCTGGGAAGGCAGAAAAGGCTTCCGAGGAGATGACTTCTGAATGAGAATCAAGGGGAGAGAATGAAGGCAAAATGATTCGGGCAAAATGAACAGTACATGAACTCCTAGAAATCTGAAATTTCATGAGAAACCTCAGTTGGTCCATCAGTATTTCATTGTGGCTTCAGATGGAGATGAGGTATGTTGGGGCCAAGTTGTAAAGGGCCTCATGTGCCATGAATCATATCAATATCAGAGTTTCCAAGGGCCCAATTTACTCCCATCCATGAGAGAGGTTTCGGGTTATGCTGAGATAAGGGAAACTTCCCTTTCTACATACCAGTCTTCCTTTGAGCCTTCTATGTGCTTAAAGATTTCTGATCATTGAGGATTGGTGGTAACTCATTTCCTGAGATTTTCTCTCCCTGGCTCGCTCTTCCCCCTAAACATCTTACTAACAGAGTGATAGCTTCAATCTAATGAGAGATGAAGGCCTACTCTCATGAGCAAAGCCATAGATATAGTAATTGAAATGCTTTTCTGTAGGGCTCAGAAATTAGCAGAAGAGTTGCAACAGGAATGTGAATCTCAGTCTTCCTTTCTCTCTCCCCCAGCTTTTCCCCTCCACCTTTCTGCCCCTTCTTTCCTTCTTTTGCCCTCTCCACTTGCCCCTTCCTTTCCCTCTCTCTCTCCCACTGATTCACTACTGCCTGAGCAGCTTCTGGTTATAGGACTTAGGTTGAAAGCCCAGAACATGAGCTTCTACTTTAAATAGTGTTTAAAATCCAGATATGAAATCTCTGCAATGAACAGCCTCCCTCCCCTGTATAACCCTGTAATTCTGAGTGATTTGTGGTGCCCTGTGATTTTTATCTCACCTTCATGACCTATGGCAGTATACCAAGCTGGTGTTTACGTGTGAAAAGCAAAAGGCATAGGGAGTGAAAGCTAAGTTGCCATACCATACCCTAGGAAATAGGCAGATCAGGAGAAAGTGAGAAAACACAATCACAGGGGATCAAATCACAGACGAAAAATCCCATACAGCTGGTGTCTGGCAGGGATAACCTGGAATCACACCAGAGCATCAGGGAGTATGGAGGTGTCAACCCACCTCTCAGCTTTGCCAGGCTATTAGGGAATATTCCATTGGCTGCTGGTGGCATTTTCCCAGTTGAAGTGGGATATGTGTTTATAAGCTCAATGTGGCTTGGGTTGGGACTGAAATGTTGCACCCCAAAGTGTGCAACCAACACTCCCTAATTGGAAGCTTAGTGGATTCCCAGGCCCTGATGTATTCAGCAGAGAATCTCTGAGCCTGGGATTTCAGTTTCAGCATGGAAAGTAAGACGTATCTCTGTATTTGGGGGAACTTAATTGAGAGATTTTTGAGGAGAATGTCTATAAATTCTTTAATTTCCTCTTACTTTTGAAATCCTTATTTTTATAACTGACTAACATAATCCTGAATTATTTGATGGTTTGCTGATATCTGGAATAGATAGAAATTTTTTAAATGCCGGAGCATTTTATTGAGACACTTCATTTTTTAGCCCTTTATATACATATGCCCGTCTTTGAGAAAGGGGTGGTTTACCACTTTGAGAAAAAAAATTATGTGGTGTTCTGGGAACAAAACAACTACGTGAGTGTGGGTGTGTATTTCAAAAAATAAGAGAGGTACTTCCTGGAAGAAAAAGAGAGTAAATTATTAAATTATACTTTTTTACAAAAATCCTTCATTTGCTCTCCCTACGTACTCCCGTCTTCAGTGTGGATGCGACAATGCTTTAAATCTTACATTTGTTCAATTTGAATAGTCTTTTGAAAATATATGTTAATGATAAAGCTTTTAACAGTTAAATGTTTTCATCCAGGTATATGCCCGTATGTCAGAAGTTTTAGGAATAACAGATGACAACCATGTTCTAGAAACATTCATGACGAAAATGTGAGTTCTTTGATTTTTCTTTCGTTGTTGTTGCTTTGAATGTAATAGATATTTTTACTGTGTTTAAATCTCTTAATAATTTTAGTTTTTTAATAAAAGACCTTTTTAAATTATGCTATAATTCTTAGAATGGTAGCATTGTTCTTAATTGAAACTTAATTTCACATATTTAAAATTCACAATGCAAAAGACATTCTTATCTGTCAAGATACCCATACAACTGCAATATGCAACATCAAAACATGGGTTTTAAAACGTTTACAGACTTTGATTCTTCAAGTCAGTTGGGCAGCATTTTTGTTTTTAATTAGAATGAAAATACCCAATTTCAAAGACCAACTGAAGAGATTATTGCAAACTGGAATCATTGGGAGAGGTCTGATTGCCTTAAGACAGGGCATTCATTGATTCCAGCGGAAACCTATGACTATCGGAGACATACTCATGGAAACTTGCCTTAAATCACCCTTTTTAATCTGTTAGCAGAATAAACTAGTTTCTAATCATGGACATAATTTTGTACATTTAGCCTGAATTTGTATGCCTCCATTTGGCAACCCACTTTTATCTGTGTAACAGGTAGATAGTACTGTGTTGCTTGCAGAGAACAAAGCTACATAAACAGTCATGATCATAAGAAGTGAGCTTTGGATCCACAAGTTTGATGGTTCATTTCTTGGTCATAACTGTGAGCCTCTATTTGACTTCCTTTGTAACTCTTGCTGTCATTCCCTAATATGTTTATTTTAGATACAACTTGATGTTTCTTCAGTGAAACAGGCAATTTTTTAATTTATAAAACTAAATTTAGAGAATTATATACCATTTGGAGAACAATGTTCATTATACATTGATTGGATATAATTTTGATTATGCCATTAAAAAGAATAGAATAGAAAATGTTCCCGTGGTATTTAAACCTGTTTTTCAATTTTGTGAGATATTTCTGACTTGGGTGACCTAACTTACGTAAATATATGTGTATTTCCATGTTCTCTCTATACAAGCAAATACCTTACTTAAAATTAAAACCATTTTTTTTTCATATTTAGTGTTACAAATCTTAAATACTGGGGAAGATGCGAGCCCGTGATTTCAAGGACTCTTCAGTTCCTAAATGATCTTTCTGTTGGATATCCTTTTTACTGTATATCTAGTAATGTATAGAAACACCCTAACACGTGCATTCTGTTGGCCAGGTGTTTTCCTTGTTCATAATGTTTGTAATTGTTTTTAATAAAAAAAAAAAAAAAAAAAACCTTTCATTTAGCCTTATCTGCAAAGTATGTTTTTGAAAGATTTGTATTAGCTACCAACTATGAACATTTATCCAGAATCACAATTGAATTTGTATGGATATATAGATTCCTAACTAGTTAAAGTTATGTTTATATCCATCCAGTTTAATAAATGGATACAGAAGAAAGTATGCAACCACATGTGTTTTAGTCTGTGATTTTTCTTAATTGTCAGGGAGTTCTTGTTTTAAAAGAAAGCATGTAACTAATTTGAAGAAGGTCAAGATGTTCTAAAAATATTACCTTCTAAAAATTGAATTCCTGAGGGTAAATACTATAGCTTCAGTATTCTTCAATTGAAAAGAATATTATTTTGATTAGTTAAGAGGCACAAAGGAGTAATAGGAAGAAAATTATATAAGTTTTTTACCACTTCTTGGATTATTGCCGCCACCAAATCAACAGCTTATTTACTCTAAAATAAGATTTCCCATTATGCATTAAATGTTTGGGTTTCTATCTTCAGCAGATTTTTTAAATCTAAAACCAGAATCATCTTTTCTTATTATATTATAGCTAATACTATTGTCCTGTTTCTACCAATGAGAGAGAAGCATGTAGATTGTCTTTTATATGTTAGCTATCAAATATATAGGAGTTATGAAAAATAAGTGTTGGTTTAGTTAACCACCAAGATTAGCTGATATTTAAATATGAGGACAGCATTCTGAAAATCGGTTGCATTAGATGGAAATTTTTAATGTAGGTTTACTGCGGGAATATGTTTGTATTAGTTAAGTTTAAAATTGTGTTCCTTGGGAAACCATAAAAGATTTCCAAAGTATTAGACACCCACTTTTGTGCTGGAATTTAATATGCAACTTTTTATTGGAAAATAATCGTCCTTGTCTGGCAAAATCCACCATGCAATATTTCTGTTAGTAGGTATAATGTAATAAAGACAGGGAGGGCTATTTATCACTACAAATTTTGAGGATTTCAGGATTCTTTTTATTATTTTAATATATTTCTTTGATATTAAATCAGAAAAATGATAAATTACACCTGTCCAGGCTGTTTTTCCTTTTTACTGGAAAGTGATGTACAACCCAATTCCAGTGGTCATTTTGGCTTTTTAAGATAGGTATTTTTTCTTATTAAAAAAAAACTCAACCTGTATTTTTTTTTAATAATAATGCTGAAATACTCTTTATTTCTAACATATGAAGTGGCTTATAAGTACTTCCTAGTCTTGCAAACTCTGGCCTTTTCACAGTGAATTACTTTGAGAGCATATTATCTGGAAAGAAGCCGGTGTTATTTTATAGCACGTATCTATTGTTTAGATTTACCCTATTTTTTAGGTTGGAATTGAAATCTAATATAAAATTAATTCAATTTGTATTCTTTTTGGAATAATTTGCATAATGCCTAATTTATTTCTATCCTCTATTTAAGTAAGATCCTTTTCCTATCACCTTATATCTCTTATATATTCTTTAATCCTAAAATTATAACCGTTTGTTTCATAAGCTGTTTATTGCTTTTGAACACTTCTTTTTGACGTTAATAAAAAATCATATTTTCAGAAAACTTACTAGATAAAACTTAAAAGCTATAACATTTAAACCAAGGGATACGAATGATTTCAACTTGGGTACATTGATTTATATTTTTTAACAATTATTTCAGGTTTCCATATTTAGAAATATATATTAGTTCAATTTGATTTCAGTGCTCAGTTATTTGAATTATAAATCATTATGTCCCTTCTAGCTGATCAGTCATGAAATATCTTTGAATTCATTTACATAATGGAATATGTGAGTAGTATGTCTGTTTCAGTGCAGTTGCTGGTTACCTAATGCATGTTTTGTTGTTTCCAATCGATTTCCTTTTTATAATGTGTTTTTAAATCCTGATTTTAAAGCAATACATTATATCTGTGTTAAAAATAAGATGGCACTCTTCAGCAGTAGAAACAGTTATGCAAGATAAAAATCATCACCAACTGGCCTCTATTAATGGAAATCTGTTTATATATTAATATTCAAAATATTTGTATTTAAAATATTAGTAAGGAATAACTGAAAAGCGTCTTACTACAAAGTTTTTAAATGTTCCTGATTACTTTCTAATGCATGTCTTCAGATACTTTTCATTTTTTCTGTTTTTATCTTCTTCAGAGTGAATCCTACTCAGTGTTTGTTTATGGTTCTCAAAGCCAGTCTGTGAACTTTGGTGTTCTTGTATCTGACCACTTGTTTGGAAATTGAAATCACAAAAGATCCTCATTTTTAGGAAGTGCTGAAAAGTCTCGTGTTTACTTGCCTTAAGATAGTAGTCTCAAACTCTAGTGATGATCAGAATCATTAGAGGGCTTGTTAGAATACAGATTGCTGGACCTCACCCCCAGAGCTGATGTTTTAGGAGGTGTAAGACTGAGGCCTGAGAATTTGCATTTTCAGCAAGTTTCTGGTGATGCTGGTGGCTTAGGAGCCAAACTGTGCTTTTTAAGATAATTGGAAAATAGGACTGGATATCCCAAATAAGAAAATCAGGTACCTCTCTATAGGACTTTGTCTTCACTAGGGAAATGCAGACTTGACATTTTTGGAGATAGTGTAGTTCCTCTAAATCATAATGTGTGTGACGAGGCCATTACATTAAGTCCCCAGATTTTGTTTTATTTTTTTTTTAAAGATTTTATTTATTTATTTGACAGAGACACAGCGAGAGAGGGAACACAAGAAGGGGGAGTGGGGGAGGGAGAAGCAGGCTTCCCGATGAGCAGGGAGCCCAATGTGGGGCTCGATCCCAGGACCCCGGGATCATGACCTGAGCCGAAGGCAGATGCTTAACGACTGAGCCACCCAGGCGCCCCAAGTCCCCAGACTTTAACTGGAGAGCCTGTTGCATTTTACCCCAAGGTTTGAAGCTTTCCAAGTTGGTAAGACTACTGTAATTTTAAAATCCAGTGGCCTTTTTGAGGGAAAATTTGTTTTCCCATCAGATTCATTACATGGGGCATATATAATACATTTAGCAGATACATCTGAGTAACTTTTTAATAAACTCTTCAAATTTCCAAGACTAAATTTCAAGAATTCCAAATTCTAAATAGCTTTATCTAACATGTACAGAGTTGAAATGGCTCTGTCCTGGGCAGCCCTCCACATCCAGGTTTAATACTTGTGGATCCTTTTCCCTCTTTCAAATACTTTCCAGTTTTTGTCTAACTGGGAAAGGGGTTTCTGTCTAGTTCTGTCTAACTGGGAAAGGGGTGGTATTGTTTAAGTGATGGAACAGGGAAGCTGCTGGGGAAACTGGGGAGAGAAGGGTCGTACAAAGCAACCAAATAAACTTAAGTGTTGAGAAAGAGGGAGGAAAGTGTTACATTTCATCAAAAATTCTGTTTGTTTATTAATCATTATTTCAAGGGTTTTTTTCCCTTGAAAAGTAATTGATCAGTATTTCTACTTAAATTCATTGTTTACTCAAATTTACAGCAACAACATGTCTCACTTTGGGTTTCAGGTAGATAATAATGAGAAAGGAAATTTCATTTTCTGTTAGGCCCTCTGTTGGTAGTTGCCCTTACTACATCATCTTCAAGAAAACCCAGAATATCTTTAGCTTTTTAAAAACAGACCCCAAACCAGATTCTACACTAATTCGTGAATTTATCCAAACTCATTTTACCCTGTTGCGACTGTTAACTACAGTTCTTAGGATGAATAACTTCTCCATGTTATTGCAAGACCACCTATATAATTCGCAGGGCCACCTACAAAATGAAAATGTGGGGTGCCTTGTTCATAAGTTATCAAGAATATCAGGGCACCTGGCTGGCTCAGTCAGTGGAGCATGTGACTCTTGATCTCAGGGTTGTAAGTTCGAGCCCTTTGTTGGGTGTAGAGATTATTTAAAAATAAAATCTTTAAAAAAAAAAATTCAAGGGCACCTAGGTGGCTCAGTCTGTTAAGCGTCTACCTTCAGCTCAGGTCATGATCCCAGGGTCCTGGGATTGAGTCCCGCGTCGGGCTCCGTGCTCCACAGGGAGTCTGCTTCTCCCTCTGCCCCTCACCCCACTCATGTTCTCTCAAACTCTCTTTCTCAAATAAATAAATAAAATCTTAAAAAAAAAATTCAAGACCTCAACAACACAGCATTGAAGCAAGCACAGGCCCTTCTAAGCATAGAAGGACCCTGTGCAAGTGCATAGCATGGACATCTATGAAGCTGGCTCAAGTTCTTTGTTAAAGAAATAGTTCCCTCCATTTGGCTTCACACTAGCCCTCTAAGACTTTGAGACTATCTCCTTAGTTCCTGTACACCAGGATTTGGTGAATATAATTCCTACCCACATGCATCATAAATCTATTTATCCGTCAGTAGCTTCTCTCAATTGTTCTCATTTTTATAAGCCAAAGAGTCTGCTTCCTATTCAGGCTGCTTGGTCACCGTGATGCTTTTCTTTTTTCAACCCCAAACCTCTTCCAGTTTCATTTGTCTTTTCATGCTTGTTTTTTGTTGTTGTGTTAGTGCAATACCCAGAACTGCATCCTTTTAGATTTAACACTAAGAGTAAAATAATTTAATTCCATATTCATCCTAATAATTTACTTTATATTACTGGCCTCTTTCAAGTCAGCAAATATTAATTAAGCATTTTCTAAGTACAGAGCAAAAAGACAAATGAGACACAGACTCTGCCCTCACAGATTCTAAATTCTAACAGGATTGATCCTAATTCCAGACCACCTTTCACATATTTTTCCTAAGAGCTCAAAGTCTGTTGTTTTAGTAACATAGTTTCTTTTTCTTTTTAAAATTTAACTCAAATAAATTATATGCTAATTGTCTGAAAGTCTGTGCATTAAAAATAATGTGGGTATGTGATATTTTGATATGGTAGTTTTGAGGGAGCTCTTTTTAGGGTCACTTAGATGTAGCTTATATAGAAACCATTAAGTATACAAGTAATGTGCAAGCCAGACCTCCTTACCCTCTCACTGATCTTCCCACCACTGGGGTGTAAATCCTGAATTAGGTGGGGGTCAGGAAAGAGTAGGGGGTGGGAGATGAAACCAAGGTGTAGAATGAAATAAGGGTGAAGGATGGAAGTACAACTGGGTATGTCTGTTACAGGAAATACTTAGTAATAACCAGTACTAATTCTGCTTTTGTGAAACAGAATTAAAATGTATTGCTTTATTTCAGTGAATACCACCATCTCCAGATGGTTTTGAGAATGTTAAATAAAACTAGTTTCAGCATATATCCCTCAGGCGTACTTCTATTAACATTTCTCATCAAAAGAAATGTTGATTTATTTCTTTGTTTTCTGTCTCTATTATCCATGGAAAAGTCATCCCATAATTTATCTGCTCCATTTGTTTTTAGACTAGAATCAAGTGTGAGAATCCTCTCTACCCACTTATTCAAACCTTCACCCAGTTCTTTAGATTCTTGCTTCACAAGATTACCTTCCTCGGGTATTATTGTGATCTGATCATTTCTCTTCCCAAAAGCCCAGAATCGCTTCCACTTGCTTCTCGGGTCAAAGTAAAATTATTGATTAGAACTTGAGTCCTGTAACAGTACTTGACTTATTGAGTTCTCATAACTAATTTCCTGATCCACCACTCAACCACAATTTGTACTTTATGCCCAGGCCAGGGAAATTTATTTTACCTTCCCCTTGACACCCTTCATTGTCTTTCACTGAATCACCACATATGCTATTCTTTTCATTTGACCCATTGTAACTCAATTAGGTCTCTTTTAAATTTTCGGGTCTTGCTAAAGACTTAGTGAAGCCGTACTAACGCAGTTATGATCCTTTGTCATGGTATGAACTGAAAGAACATAAACAAATCATTTAGTTTCTCGGAGGCTCAGTTACTTCATCTGTAGAAAGGGAATATTATCTGTCTCTTGGGATTTTGTAAGGATTAAATAAAATAATAAATATGTAACAATACATCTTTGCCCAGCAGCCACGCTAACCTTCTCTGTATCATTCCAGGTTTCGTATATGTGCTGCCGAAGCCACAGCACTGTAACAATACATCTGTTTATCTCATAAAATAAGGCGCCTGGTACTGCTGACCCCATCACATAGGAGGTGCTCACGGAATATTAATTCCTTTCATTTTCCTTCCTCTCATCTTTATTTTTCTTAATGTTCCTGAACACCTAGTCTTATCTATATATCTGAGGATGACTATAATATAGCTTAGTATTGGCTAGTCCTTTCTATTACTTTGTAAGTTATTAGAGATTAGGAGTCTTTTTTTTTTTTTCCTCTTCTCTTGTTTCAAAATTTCACATAGTGGGCATTTGAATTAATGTTACCCCTTTTGTTAATTGACAAAGCCTTAACTCGTATTCCTTATAAGTAATTATTAGTATTCCTTAGGATGCTTCATTTTGGTTAGGTGTATTTGGATGTTTTTAGGTTAGTGGGGTTTATAAACGTAATCTCAATTTTGAAATAATGACACTAATATTTCAGTCATTGTACTTTGTACCTATCATCCGCCTATAGTAATTTCCAACACATCATTTTCTTATCTATGAACTTTCTTCTATCATCAGGATCTAATTCTGTCTGCAAAAACTATTTGTAAACATGTATGGTTTTTAAATAATTGCCTAGATCACTGTATCATCTACGTCTGGTGCTTAGTGGATATCATATGCCTAATATACCACTCCTTTTGATTCTAAAACAGAAATTGCTTCACATTTTAACACTTCTGTAAATAAGATATACATAAATACCACAATTGATGGTATTTTAAAACACCTTTCTTAGCACATACAATAATGATGTCTATTATAACCAGTGGCATTTTAGGTTTGATGAAATTTGTAGATACTCAGTAAAGGCTAGATACCATGAATTGAAGTCATACTTGGTCCTGCTATATGCCCATCAGCTACTAAAGTGTGTAGTACTCCTGTAACTGAAGAAACCAGTTCATTCTCAATTTGGTTTTCCCCTTCAAAGGTACAAATTTTCAAAATTTTCAAAATTTTCCATCTGTAAGATACACCATTTGTCTTGACTTTTTCTTTCCTTTCTTCATTTGTCATGTTAGCTATCAATAAGACCGTGTTCACCTTCCTCGGTGTTTTCATAATCACATGGATACAAACAGGAATTTCCTCGGAATTTTGTTTAGTGCGTTAACATCAGCCAGGCTATGGAGTTTGCTCTGTCCTGGGTGTGGTGAAGGCTCATTAATGAGCCTAAAAGAACAGTTTCCCTGTCTTTTCTGGGACCCAGTTCCAGTTTCTCTTAATGTTTCAAAAAAACTAGTGATCTCTGTAAAATCACTGGCCTCTTCAAAATCAAATGGATATGATGTACCCTAGTGAAAAGAGCTTATAGTGTAGAGTCAGACAGATGTGGATTTGAATCTTAGCCCTACCATTTACGTGTTCCAAGAGTGACCTTTACTAAATTCTCTTACTCACTACTCTAGGCTCCTGCTACTGGTGCTGTATGTTAGCCACCATTAACCATGTTCACTGTGAGGAGCTGTTCCAGACAAGCCTCTGAAATCTAACCTAGTCCTGCCATGCAGCTAAAATGCTGCCACCCAACGGAAATGGTGCGTCTTCTGAGAATCCGAGGCTCTTAGAGAAGAACAAGATGAAAGTAAAAAGATCATAAAGATGATGTATCCATTTGCCTTTTAAAAAAAAATTACAAACTCTGTTAAGGGCCATGATAGCTTTGAGTTGAATTCCTATAAGGGAATATAAATAATCAGATGAATTCTTATTTTTTTCTTTATTGAAAAAAGTAAAAATTTATTCTTAATCTTTTTTTTTTTTTTTTTTTTTTTTTAGAATGTAATTAAAAGGCAGTGAGGCTGGCCTTGATACAAAGTGCACAGATGCAGTTCTACAGAAAATGTGTCTTTGGCAGATGAGATTCTTCCTATGAATGTTCTGTTTATTGCTACCATAAATATTCTATTGTCAAAACATGACTTGCTGTTTATTAGTAGCACTGACAGGAAGACTCCTATTAATGGCAGCATTCTTATTACCCATAGACCCTGTCACTTTTAACTTTGCAATTCCGAGAGAATTGTATTTGGTAATTACTTAAGATATTTCTTAGTTTATTGATCCCCACCCCTGTTTAAATGAGTGAAGATTGAGTGGCAGTTCTTCTGCTCAGTGATTTATACTGGGGAAAAAAATCATCAAATCTCATCTTTGTACACAGGGAAAGACCTCCCGCCTACCAGCCCTGATCTTGTTCCCCTTCAGCCTGCCAGAAAAACACAGTGCATTGAGCAACCACTGAGAGCAGTGCACTGAGGAAAATGCATAGGTGTGGCCCCTGCCCTTAGAAAGCTTACAGCCTTAATATGGGGGTGAGCCAAATACACATGCTTAACATGCAACTGGAATTGTTGCTTTAGAGTCAGAGGGACTTGAATCTGAATTATACTGCTTGTCTTTTGGAAAGTTTTATTGAATTTTTTTGAATTTGTTTCCTCATCAGAAAAACAGAAGTGATACTGCCTATCCCGTGGGCTTGTGAGAATTAACCCTGCAAGTAGCAAACATTCTGTACATGTTAATTCTCTGCATCTTTGTGTCTTCCTCCCTGACTTATAGTTGGCAAAGACATTTGCCTCATCTGATCCTCACAACAATCCTGTAAGATAGCTTGGGTATCACCCTCATTTGTTGGAGAGGGAAACTAAGGCCCAGAGTAGCTGAGTATGGTACTCAGACTCATCCAGCTGACTGAATGGTGTAGTCAAGCCAAAAGCCCAGCTTTTCTGACTCGTGTTCAATGTTTTTTCCTGCTCTTTTACACCGACACCTGAATGACTAAGTAAGAGAAGAGGGTGTTTGTATACTCAATAGATGTTCTTAGCAACACATCAGCCCTTCTTTGATGGCAGCGTTAACGAGAAATTATTTAGGTCTTGTGCTAATGTTTATGATTTCTCAACTTTATTCTCATTCTGAATTGAACTGTTCAGGTGGTAATGTGGTACACTACAAAGAACATGGCCTCTGTAGTCAAACCTCAGTTCAAATCTCAACACTGTCAGTCCATAGCTGTGTAATCTTGGGTAAGTAACTTAATTTCTCTGAACTTCGGTTTTTTAATCTATGGATTAGAAAAAAATAATATTTAACAGGGTAATTGTGAAGATTAGGTGAATGAACAAATATGAAATGTCTTAAACCTAGTAGGTACTTGAGAAATATTAGGTCATTTAAACCTGTCCTTCAACACTTGATGACATGCAATCGGCTACGTCTTTCTGTGTTCTGATCTTCTTCATCTAAAGCAGAATTTCCTTAGATTTCTACTAACTGGCTCATTGTTTCTTAGAATTGAATAATTTTCTCTTTCTGGATACTCTATTATGAGTCTTTTATAATTATTTTTTATGAAATAATATTAAGTGAAAAGAAGTTCTCGAGTTATATCCAAAATGTAAAAAGGGTCAGTTTTAATTTTCTACTATCAAGGCTTTAATAGTAAAGAAGTTTTTGTCTTAATTATAAAAGTCATTTTTCCTTTCCATAACTAGAATATGTATAAGATAGGAAAAGTAATTGCACTGGTTAATAATGGATTATCATTCTTAACAGAATGAAAGACACTTCTGTAGGAATACTCTTTAGAAATAATATCGATTCTTCATAAATAGAAATTGATGCCATTATAGTTCAGGGTTATTTTGTGATTTATTATCTATTGATAAGACAATTATATTTCTCCAGATTCCTTAACTTCTTTTACCTATATCCTTTTAAAAAAACTTGTGAAGATAGATGCCGTGAAATTCATGCTAAAAAACCACACAGTAAGTCTTATTTCTTTTCATTCATGACTAGAATTTTCTGGATAGTTTAGGTAAAGCGTTAGTAACTTTGGATGCTCTTCTGCTTTCATTAGAGTGAACACTTTCCCTTCCTTGGAATCAGTGACAGTTACAGTCTCAATGACTTCAGGTGCCGAACCACTTTCTACACCGCCCTCACTCGCCTTCTGATGGTAGATCTAGGTAAGGTGAAGAATTGATTCTTAACTTGATTAATAAGGGTTCAGCAATATACTTGAGCAGTTAAAGGAGCAGACTACTAGTGAGTACCATATTTAAGTTACTAGAATTTGCCATCTTTGACAGTTTTCTGCAACTCCCTATGATTTGGGCATCAGAGCCAAAAGACAAATCTTTGTACTTAAAGTGGTATTTTTCACTTCGAATAGAACCTGCATTAATTCTTTACCTCAGGATTTGTTTTCTGGGTCTCCTTTGATCCATTAATTTTACTGCTATGAATCTAGGAGTAGTCTTAAATAGAGAAAAGCTTTACACATAAAGATTTTCTTTGTAATGACATTTAATCTAGAGAGAAACTGGAAATGATGTAAATATCCAGCAATAGGGAATTGTAAAGTTAAAGCACATCTACTTACTTGATGGAGTAGTCTGTCGTCATTAAAATCAGGATTTGAAGACAGTGCAATACATAACATTTTATAATATTAAGTGAAAAAGCTAGCTGTTAAACTGTGCAAATGATATGAGCATGCCTGGGGTGTGGGTGAGGAATGCATCCAAAAAAGACTTAAATGAAATTCTTTAAAAATGTTAAATGTTGTTTTGTGGTAGTGACTTTTTCTCATTTTTGATTATTTGAAATTTTCTTAAGAGGGTACTTTTATAATGGGAAAAAATATAACTTCTTTAAAAATTTTTCCATTGAAAAGCTGAAGTTAGCTAGACATATCCACAGGTAGACAGTACCTGAGGATGGGCACTTAAGCCTCTTTGTGGTGACCATATTATGCTGGGTTCCCATTTTCCCCCCATGTTTGAATACTGCAGGTTAAATTAATCAGTTTATAGACACAAGAAAGAGTTCAATCAATGACGATATCATCCTTAGAGAATATAATACTGATGATACTTTTTTCATCCTTTCTCTTGCAATGTATTGATTGATCCATCAACTTAAATATGAATTTTTTAAAAACATGATCATACAAAAGGAAAAAGGTTAATTTTCTTTTGCACATAAAAGACATTGCTCCTTGTAATAGAAAGGTGACTAAACCACCCTCTGTTCCACATCTGTATTATTTTCATGCATTTCAACAGAATAAATTACCAGAGAGACAAACAGCCAAAAGTTGAGAGAAATGCATCTAGAATGATTAAGGAGCTTGGTGGGATTGATTTCTAAAGAAAGATTAAAAGAACCATGTATGTATAACTTGGCTAAGTGACAACTAGGGCTTGAGGCAAAGAGAACTGTCTATAAATATTTGAAGAGTGTAAACCAGGCATGCAAAACCCAATCATCTGCTACCTTAGGCAAGTGGGAGATCTGAGTGACAGCTTTGCATACTGCACCCTGGTCTGTATTACCTCTTGGCTGCTGCAGTGAGAGAAGAGGAGCGGCCTGACTCTTTGTCACTGTCCTCAGTAATCACTGAGAGAACACACTGTGCTGGGAGCTCTGAGGGCAGGACAGAAACCAGCCAGGCATCCAGGCCCCTGCCCTCAAGGAGCTTGCCCTCTTGCTTTCCTCCCCGTTGTCCAAGCATTAAAGAAGAGTTGTCTAGACCTTTGTCTAGACTGAATTTATTTCCTAAAGCCTTAAAAATGCTCCTTACATGACCCTGTCAGACAGTGAAAGAAGTGGGGAGACCAAAGTTAAAGAGAACTAAATGGAGCAGATTTCCTAGAAATAGGTTCATGTCACACGCATTTTCAGGACCTGGAAATGGAGTGGGTCAAGATCCTTTCTCATACAGTCATCATAGACAAAAGAACCGTCCATAAATCCATGGTGGCTTCAACAACAGGACAGCACTACCAGTACTGACAGCACGCCCACACTTACCATTGTGATGATAGCTGAGAGTCACGACGGTGCCCAGAGAGACCCTGCATTGCACGCTGCCACTTTGAAGACTCCTTTTATTTAGTATCGCTTAGTGTAAACTATGAGGTATGAGAAGCCCAAGTAAAATATATAAATTTGAATAACTGAAAAAGGATTTTACTAGGTTTCTCAGGGTTAGATTCCTTTGAATTACTTAACCCATAACAATATATAGTGTAAATTTTTTTAGTTCACGGTTTTTTCAAAATGGTAAGTATCCACTATGTTGCAAACACGTTTTAGATAGCTTGGGAGGAATAGAAACTGACTATGTGGAAGTGCCTGGTACGTGGTAGGTGCTCAGTACAAGGAAATTGAATCTGGGTATAGATAAAGTTAAAAACAATGGCAACTACAGTCATGGAACTTTAACATTGTTTGAAAAGAAAGTCTTTATTTATTAGTGGTTTTCACTTTTTGAAATAATTAAATGTATATTATAAGCATCAAGGGACAATTTGTGGTCTATATTAGCAGAGCTTCTATTTCTTGTTGAGAACCATAGTTGCTCTTCTTCCCCAAAATACATTGAGCTCCTTCAGGACATGGACTTTGCCTTTTTTATGTTTTCTAGCACCGATCTCCATATTGCTACATTGTAGGTGCTCAGTAAATATTTAGTGAATGAATGACACATAAGTGTGTTGCAACCAAGATGCCATCATCATGGTTCCTGGAATCAGCAATTCCTTCCAGGTTCTTTCTGGGAGTAGCTTTGATCATTGACCTCTCCAAGACAAAACAAATCAAGTGGCCGACTACTTTCACAAGTCATCAGCTACACGTGGCCACTCTTGTGCTCAATTAATCGCTTGTTGCTCTCTGTTCAAAGTGTTATTACTTTATAGATGATCATTTGTTGAGTGTTGCTGAACACAGTTTTATTATTTGAAGCCTTGTCTCACAAACTAGGTTGACTGGAACGTAGCTGCCAGAGTTCCTGTATGTGTGGCTTTATAGTTTTCTATTGTGTATTCACTGTCATGGAAACAAAGGAAAAAGAGATGGTGCTGTTGTCAAAAGAAGCACAGATCCATGTATTAAATGAAAGAAGTAAAAATATTAGGTAATGAGAATTCTTCTCAAAGAAAAATTAGAGAAGAACTTCTTATATCACTGATATTTTTTTTTCTTTTTGTAAAAAATCAAATAGAAGAAACACCCGAGCAACCTGCTTGTGAAGCATGAGATGTAATTCTTGGACTGAAATATAAAGCATATTCTAATTGAATCCAACAAACTAAACTGAGTATGTTGTGTATGAACCATACCTGCACATTGGAGTGATTAGAAAAGGGGAAAGAAATTGGGTGTCACATTAATTGGTGTTTACTTTGAAATGCATTTTGGTTTCTAGTCAATTATTTGTACTTTGTATGAATTTAATTAGATGCTATGTGCCCCAGGTTGTATTTCAGATGAAAATGGGGGTTTTTTGGCAATAAACTGTTGTACCATTTTATCAAATTGCTCCTTGGCTACACTAGATGAAATGTTCGCTTGTATAAAGAACAGAATTGAAAGCATTTCATCATCAGAATGATGGTATTTAATGTTGGCAATGTATTTCTGTATTCTAAGAAATTATAAAAATTAATGCAAAAACTCTCTTCACAAGATAACATACATACAGAAGAAAATGGGTGGCCATCCATATGTGCACGCATGTTAGCCCTTCCAAGAATCACTTAAAGTTCCCTAGGTTATTTTTAAATTAACTTTGTCAATCTAATAAACTAAAGGAAAGATAATATTACCCAAGCCAGTAAATGGAGACCCTCCAGGGAGCTGTTCAGTATAAAATACTTGAATAAATAAAACCTTCTATTTTGTTTAATTTGAATAGAGGTGAATTCAGTTGACAAATATTGGAGAAGGGAAGTGTGGAAAAGAACTACAACAATGCTCTTTGTTTTGTGGAGTACTGAATATTATTCATTGCAAATTAAGTTTTTACCAACCACAAACTTAGAATTACTCAGTGTCACTAAAATTGTTTTTCGTTGGTGTCCCTAACAGTTGCTTTTCTTGGCCTTTTTATGATTGCACCTTATCTTGAACTACTCAGATGAGAAGCATGTTGCTAGGATCTGAGTGAGCAGTGTTTTCCTCAGATACTCAAACTCTAAGAAAAAGCCCTATCTTGTAACGATCAAGGGAATGTTAATATTAAAATGTTATTTATAGACATTAAGAGATATTTTCTCTTTAGGGAGGAGCGTGCTATAATATTTACCTACCTTTGTGGCTTTTAATAGATAATTGGCACCTGAAGATATCCCTAGCTTAAATTTGAGGAATTTTAAAGAAAAAGTAAATGACTTGAATAAAAAGGGAAGAGTATTCTAGAAATAGCTACTAATGATAAAAGTAAAAATATACAGAGGAAGGAAACTTTCCTTTTCTCTATTAATAACAACTAACATTTGTTTATAAATTTATAGTCTGCAAACCACTCTCACCTTCTTCTGTTTGATCCTCACAGCAGCCCACGTGAAATAGGTATTATTGCATTGCTTATCTGTTAGAAAGGTGAGGTTCAGAGAGACTACATGCCTTGCCCAAGGTCAGTCGTATAACCTGTAACCACACACTCACTTGTACTACACTATTACTTCACCTTTTTATATTCTCAATCAATTAGGAAAGGTAACTCTTTCCTTTTTCTTTTTTATTTGAACTGTTTGGACTGAATGATTGATTTGAGGCTTGAGGGCAGTGAGAAGAAGGGAGAAGGGATTACTTTCCAAGCTTCTATCAAATAACCAGATAGATTCATGTTTATTATTTGCCCTATATAGGTATATAATGGTTCTCTGGTCAGTGAAAGTCAAACGTAGTTTTTTAAAATTTGTCCTCATGTCCTAATAATTGGCCAAAGCATATTTATCCTCATGGATAAAAAGAAACAGAGGTAGATGTCCCAGAAGGGTTTAGCAAGTGAGAAGCTTGATCAGAAATAACTAATGTTCTGATAGGAAGAATACATCAATATATCACCGGTGTCCATGACTTGGCAGAGACTATCTGGAAAATAGACATGGGGGGCGGGGGGACTGGGCAATAAGGGGTAAAGAAGCAGCTGGAAATACTTAGAATCTATAATGAGATAATTAAGACTAATTAGCCGGCCCTGTAGGCAGAAAGCAGCCCATTAAGTCCAGATCCAGTTTTAATAACTTACCTGGTTTTGAGGGTAGAGAGTCCAGAGCACCTCAGGGAATGAGATGCTTCAGGGATGAAACTTTTAGGGTAGGTTTCCTAGAAAAGGAGTACAAGGGTCTGCAATGGGCAGTGTATTTTTCTTTCGAGAACTATAATAAACATTCTGGTTCCCTAGGGAGAGGAATTAAAGGGAGCCTCAATTTTCTCATCTATGAAATGGAGATGTCTAACGTAAAGAATTGTTATGTGCTTTAAATAAGATAAAGAGGTGTGAAAAGGCCTGGAACAATTCCTATCACAAAACAAGTACTCAGTATATATTAATTAAGACAGAAATATTTATTGGATGTACAATCAGGGGCACTGACTGACACCAGGACCTCAAAATGAGGCAAGTTCAGTACCTATAATGCAGTTACTCTGCCTTCAGCACTTGGGCTCTTATTTTCCTACAGAAGCGGGAGCTGATGACACTTCCTGACAGGTCCTACAATAGCCTGCCCTCCCTGAAGCCCCAGTCCTATCACAGCCAGCTACACCTCCTAGGCTGTGTAGGGGGAAAGTGAAAGGAAAACTAAATTTGGGCCCAAGTTAGCTCTGGCTAGGCACCTTTCTCAAGACTTATTCTAATAGAACTGGAGACGTGCTATCCTAATGAAGCACTGGGGAACAGCAGATGATGTGGGCCTAGGCCTGCAAAAGTCACTGGCTCTTTTGATAGGACCCAATGATGCTTGGTTTTAAATAGATTATTTTCCTCACTCATCTGCCTCTGTATCTCCTTATTTATCTCCCCTCTTAATTCTCCGTAGTTTGGAACAGAGAGCTTCATAGCATTAGATGTGACCTTTACTAAGGTATTATTACTAATATTACTAATGTTACTAATATTAGTAATATTACTAATTACTAATATTAGTTTCCTATTACTCCCATTACAAATTACTGCAAATTGAATGGCTTAAATATTACAGATTTATTATTTTACAATTCTGGAGGTCAGAAGTCCAAAATGGGGTCTCAGTGGGCTAAAATCAAGGTGTCAGCAAGGCAGCGTTCCTTTCTGGGGCTCTGCAGAAGAATCTGTTCCTTTGCCTTTTGCAGCTTAGATGCCACCTGCTTTCCTTGGCTCATGGCCCCCTTTCTCCAGCAACATCTGGTGAAAACCTTTTACTGCCATCTCCCTGGTTTTCCCCGTCTACTTTTCTCTAACACTTTCAAGGACCTTTATGATTACCTTGCACCCATCTGGATAACCCAGAATAATCTTCTATTTTGAAGATGATTAACAACCTCAATTCCCCTTTGCTTATAACCTAACATACTCACAGATTCCAAGGATTAGGACATGGGCATCTTCGAGGGGCCGTTATTCAGCCTACCATACTAACCTGTCACTAATACCAAAGTATTTCACACAGTAGTTATCATATAATAAATCCTCAGTAACTGTTGGCTACCATCATTTATTATTATCATAATTATTTGTACTATTAACTTCTCCTTGACTACTGCCCCAGATCCCCAGTAATCCAACCTCTATATGCATTTGAATTTGAGGAAATGAGAAGTTTCACTGTTCGGCATACTTTTAAAGGTGGAGAGAATTTTGTTGATGGTGGTTTTTTGTTGTTTGGGGTTGGGTTTTTTATTTTTATTTATTTATTTATTTATTTATTGAGATTCACATGCCATAACATTCACCCTGTTAAACTATAAGTTCAGTGGTATTTAGTACATTCACAGTATTCACAAGGCTGTACAACCGTCACCATTATCTAATTCCAGAATATTTTCATCACCCCAGAAAGAACTCCTGTATCTTAAAGTAGTCATTCCTTATTTCCCCTGTCCCTGGCTCCTGGTAACCACTAACCTACTTTCTGTCTCTATGAATTTGCCCATTCTAGAAATTTCATATAAATGAACTCATGTAATATGTGGCCCTTGTGTCTGTCTTCTTTCACGTAGCATAATGTTTTCAAGGCTTATTCATAGTTTAGCATGGCTTGGTACTTCGTTCATTTTTATGGCTGACTAATATTCCATTGTATGACTATACCACATTTTGTTTGAACAGTTGGGTTTTTACCTTTTGGCTGTTATGATAATGCTGGTATGAACATCTGTATGTAAGTTTTTGTGTGAACATACCCTTTGAATTCTCTCAGGTGTATACCTAGGAGTAAAATTGGTTAATCAAATAGCAATTCTGTGTTTAACTTTTTGATTAATTGCCAAACTGTTTTCTACAGTGGCTGCATCATATGATATTGGCTGCACCATTTTACATTCCCACCACTCAGGGTCTTAAATTATATAAAATAACAAATGAAGCATCTTAAAAATAACATATCTGAGAGCCAATATACTAAAAAGGTTACTGTTAGTATTTTATTTTATTTTTTAAGATTTTATTTATTTATTTGACACACGGGGTGGGGAGAGCAAGCACAAGCAGGGGGAGCAGCAGAGGGAGAGGGAGAAGCAGACTCCCCGCTGAGCAAGGAGCCTGATGTGGGGCTTGATCCCAGGACCCTGAGATCATGACCTGAACTGAACACAGATGCTTAACCGACTGAGCCACCCAGGTGCCTCTCTGTTAGTATTTTAATGTGACTTCTCTGAAGGAAAAAAAAATTGAAACTCCTAAAATGAATAACTTTCTGTTGAATCAGATCCTCAGAAATCCAGTAGAGGGGATTAGATTTGGGTTTTACCTAAAAGCTGAAGAATTTATCATTTTTATTATGCATAACTGAGAACTTAAACAATGTTATGTTATTATTTTTCCTGATGCCAATGAAAATATTAGTCTGTAAATTGGCACTTCACCTTCAAATCATACTGGCTTCTGGGCTCTGGTCAGAAAAAAAATGAGCAGCTTCAATTATTATTCATAAAATGATCATATACATTTGGCGTTTTAAATATATGACTGCATACTTGAATATGAAGTTATAAAAGAGTGAACTTGTGCTTTTCTCCTTTCCTGTCAGAAGCAGTAATTGATACCTCTAAGAGTAATACAAATAAGGAAAAAAATCTCTAATAAATGTTGTATAGAGTTTGTTTGCATGACATAAACAAAAATGACCAGTTTTCCAACTTAGATAATACAACGTATCACTTTGCGATAAGAGAGGAACAGTGCTAACTGAAACATAAACATTTTTGTGGAAATAATGCACCAGTGTATCATATTTGCCTATCTTAAACTCAAATGATTGTTGAGGAATCCCTTTCTCCCTACCAGAACCAATGTGATTGTTCTGCACCCTCTTCTTTTTTTTTTTTTTTTTAAGATTTTATTTATTTATTTGACAGAGAGAGAGATAGCGAGAGCAGTAACACAAGCAAGCAGAGGGAGAGGGAGACACAGGCTTCCCGCTGAGCAGGGAGCCCGATGTGGGGCTCGATCCCAGGACCCTGGGATCATGACCTGAGCCGAAGGCAGACGCTTAACGACTGAGCCACCCAGGCGCCCCTCTTCACCCTCTTCCAACTTCATGCAGCTCTAAACTCAAGATTCTGTAACCCTGACTTCAGGGCCTACCTCTGATACCGTCCACCCCTGTAAAGACAGGGGAAAGAACATGAGCTGGAGGTAAAGCCAATGGAATTGGGGATCCAAGGCCACTGACATTTACCAGCCCAGGGTTGTTGGGCAAACCATTTAACCCCTTTGAGCCTCTCTGTTCGCCTGTAAAATGAAGGCAATCATCATACAACTCCATAGGATTGTTGGGACTGTTAATGATTTGCAGCAGTGCTTGGAACCTAGGAACAGCTACATTGGTGTCTGTTAAGTAAATCAAGTATTAAACTCATTGCCTTCACATAATAAGCACTCAGGAAATAACTACTGTTCTGTTATTCAGTCACTACACAACTATTTCTTGAATGCCAGACCCTATTCTAGGCACTGGGGATGTAGTCGTGATCAAAACAGATGAAGTTCCTGCATCGAGGAGCTTACATTCTATTAGGGAAGACCACGAATACATACGTGAATATACAGCGCAGTCACAGTAAGTCCCATAAGAAAAATAAAGTAGATTATGGGAGTGGAAAGTGGGTGGAGGTCGGGGCGAGTTTTACAGTAATGTTTTAGGTAGAGAGGTCAGGGAAGGCCTCTCTGAGGATATGACATTAAAGTAGAATTGCTGTTCACATTCCTTTCTTTAGTATTTGCTCTTCGACTTCTCCCTGCACATGTTGGTGGCTTGTCTTCTGTGCCTTGATTTTCCCATACCTCAAACTTTGATTGAGGAAAGAGATGAGTCAGGAAGTTTTTTGATCTCTAGCTCCATGTATTAAATGAAGGGTTGAATGGTAAAGTCCTGAATTTATCTTTGTTCTGATTAAATATCTTTATCTTGGGAAAGCTTTGCTCCCAAAGGAAGGGTATTAGGGGACAACCTGGTGGTCACGCTTTATTTGACCACCGTAATCACCTCTCTAGGTCCATATAAAGCTTAAAACAACAAAAATGTTAATGGCTCTCATTTATCCAAAACCAGAATGCTAACAAGTAGCAGAGCCAGGATTTGAGCTTAGAACCTTCAAAGCATCCACTCTTTCCTGTACCCTTATCTGCCTACAGTGATTGTTACCACTGTTCTCATGAATAATTCCATATTTAGAAGATACGTTATCTTAGGGGAGTAAGAATACATCATTTAAATATAATGTGTATATATATTATATATTTAAGGATTTGATAATGTCTACTTCAATTAGCTATTGTATTATTCATATCAGGTATTAAGAAAATAAGGGATTTTTTAAAATTCACCTTTATTTTCATTCAAATACAGGATTTCCCTAATACATGCCAGGCACTGTTCTAGGTGCCAATACTATAATGCTAGCACCACCCTACTATTTATTGAGCATCTTCTATTTTTCATGTGTTAGAACATTAAATATTCACAAAGATAGGTATTTTTATCCTTATTTTGTAGATGAGAAAACTGAGACTCAGGGTAATTAGTGAATATCCGAAGTTAAGCAGTAAGGGGTGGAGCCAGACACTGGTTCTGTTTATTGCTGAGCTTTACCTGCCTACATCATTCTCCTTCACTGAGAAATGCAAAGATACAGTCTCAGCTCTCCAGAAGCACAGCCAAAGATACTATCAGTGTAGGCTGACAGATCTAATAATTTACATACACACATTATAAATTTTATTTTATTTAATCCCCACAGTAACCCTCATCAAATGGTGGTAGTGGTGGAATGATGTTAGGCATTATTATTAGTGTTATTAGCTCTATGCCTAAATATCTACAAATTTGAGGCAGACTGATCAATGTTACGTATTGTCAAGAGTAGACAAAATGCTGTGGCATCCCACAGGGAGAAGGGGGATTGCTTGTGGGGGGCCTTAGGGAGTACTTGCAGGCGAGCTTAGCTCAGATTGGGAGAGCTGCTGTTTCACCTGGGCTTGGAAAAGGAAGACCTTCTGTAAAGGTCTCTAATGTTATCACCAGCTGACAGAGGATGTAGCTAAGAGGAATAGCTTGGTCGCGTAGCCAACTGACAGAGCAGGGATTATAATCTGGTCTGCTTTACCCTTCACTTAGAGATCTGACCCTTGTTTAGAACAGCATACCAGGAAAGTCTCATTGACCTTTTGATATCTCTTTGTGAACAAAGCTAAGTCCTTGATTCTTTTGGACTCTGGAAATAAAGTGCATAAGGTTAAAGGGGAAAGAGAAGTAACAAAAGATGAGGGTCAGCCAGATCAGCCACTCCATAAGAGGCTAAAGATCCTGATTGTGCCATTGACCTTCTGTGTTATCTGTAGAATGATGTACAGACCAGTGTTTCTCAAATATTTGCATACATCTGAATCACCTGAAGGGCTTCTTAAAACAAATTTCTAGACCCACACCCCCAGGGTCTCTGATTCAGTAGCTCTGGGATGGAACCCAGGAATTTACACCTGGTAAGTTCCCAAGTGATGCTGATGCTGCTGTGTCAAGGACCAAACTTGAGAATCACTGATCTCTTCTCTGAGATCTTGTTTCCTCTCTGATGCTCTATTTAAAAAGTGATAGCATCGAAATCAGGAGGTCTGGACCATATAGGGTCACTTCCTAAGTATGCTACTTTGAGCAGGTCACTTAACCTTTCTCTGCCTGTTTCTTCATCAGTAAAGTGGGGGGCTCACAGTTCCTGTGGGGGCATTGGATGAAGGAAAGAATCAACTCTCTCATTTAAAAGAAACACCTTGGGGCGCCTGGGTGGCTCAGTCAGTTAAAGCGTCTGCCTTCAGCTCAGGTCATGATCCCAGGGTCCTGGGATCAAGCCCCACATCAGGCTTCATCCTTTAAAAAAAATTAAAGAAAAGAAACCCCTTGGGACGCCTGGGTGGCTCAGTGGGTTGAGCATCCAACTCTTGATTTCAGCTCTGCTCATGATCTTGGGGTTATGAGACGGAGCACTGCATCGGGATCCACATGCTCAGTGTGGAGTCTGCTTGAGATTCTCTCCCTCTCCCTCTGCCCCTCCCCCTGCTCACTCTATAAATAAATAAATAAACAAACAAATAAATAAACAAACAAATAAATAAATAAAATCTTTAAAAAAAAAAAGAAACCCCTTATGAAAAGAATACTATGTAACTTGTCAGTTGTGTAGCCAGGATACGGAAGCAACCTAAGTGTCTATGGATAAGGAAGATGTGGTGTACGTGCACGCGCACAAACACACACACACACACACACAATGAAATATTACATAGCCATAAAAAAGGATGAGATCTTGCCATTTGCGACATCAATGGACTTAGAGGTATTATGCTAAGTGAAATAAGTCAGACAGAGAAAAACAATACCATATGATTTTTCTCAGGTGGAATGTAAAAAAAATGAATAAACCAAAAGCAGAATCAGACTATAAATACCAAGAACAAACTGATGGTTGCCAGAGGGAAGGGAGGTGAGGGGATGGGCAAAACGGGTGAAGGGGAGTGGGAGATACAGGCTTTCAGTTATGGAGTGAGTGAGTCAGGGGAATAAAAGGCCCAGCATAGGGAGTGTAGTCAGTGATACTGTAATGGCATTGTGTGGTGACGGATTGTAACTATAGTCGTGGGGAGCAGAGCATAACTATAGAGAAGTTGAATCACTATGTTGTATACCTGAAACTAATGATAACATTGTCAACTAAAATATAAATTTTTAATAAAAAATAAATAAATTGCGATTTGTGCATATCCATGTTTGAAGTGAAGATTCTGTTTTGACAGAATCCTTAAGGAAACTGCAGTCTAGGGCGCCTGGGTGGCTCAGTTGGTTAAGCGGCTGCCTTCGGCTCAGGTCATGATCCCGGAGTCCTGGGATCGAGTCCCACATCGAGCTCCCGGCTCAGCGGGGAGCCTGCTTCTCCCTCTGACCCTATCCCCTCTCATGCTGTTTCTCTCTCTCTCTCTCAAATAAATAAATAAATAAAATCTTTAAAAAAAAAAAAAAAAAGGAAACTGCAGTCTACATTTCAAGGGAAAAAACAATAGAAAATGACTTGTTTCTATACAGAAAAGGAAGCTTGGTGCAAGAGGAAGTGTACCCATGGAGAATGTACTTAAAATCCAAATGACCCATGAGGGACCCCATCCTATTTGGCAGATAAAAGTTTCTCTGCTATCTATTTAACAAATTAATAAAAAAGAACATAAATAAAGGGGAATAATAACTTAGAGCTATCTGGGCACCTGAGTCTTTGAGCCCTTTAGGGCCTTGGCACCTAAAGAGAAGGGGAAAAAAGGATCCCTGTCTCTGAGGCTTTGAAAGTGGCTTTCCTTGAGGCATTGGGGAAGCTCTGGGGGCACTAAGAACTGAAGGGCTGAGATGCCTGGGGCATGAGTCTGTTTGATCCAATAAAGAGCCAGAAAAAAAAAATGGCTGGTAAGTAATTTTGCTATTTCATTTGGTGCAAAAGAGAAGGCAAAACACAAGAATATTCAATGAGCCAAACAAAGTACAAAATGCAGCATGAGTGTGAATGCAGACTGACCCTTTCCCAGGGACATTTCTAAGCCTGAATGAAGCACTCACTGCCTAGGCTAATGTACAATAGCATGCATTTTAAACCATGGTGACCCTTTTGTTTTTCTGATAGGCGAAGATGAAGACGAATTTGAGAATTTCATGCTGCCTCTTACAGTGTCTTTTGAAACAGTATTACAAATATTCAACAACAACTTTAAACAAGAAGATGTGAAGGTGGGTTTGTTCCTAAATATGACGAAAGATGCTTTTGCTCATGCTGGGATATCTAGATCCACAAAAAGGTTTCTGCATATTTGTACGTGCTCTGCGCCTCATCAGTCTTGCTTCCTCAATTGCATGTGTCTTTGAGTTGTACTTTTCGTGTAAGTACTTCTTTAGTTTCTTGTACAAATTGACTTTGAGGTCAGCGAGTGATTTTGGGCAGTTTATGATTAGATGATTTGTCTCTTGTGGCAGTATCTTTAAAAGAACACTTCTCATGGGTACACCACTTAAAGCATCTCTCTTCCCTCATCTACCCTGCACTGTATGCCTCAGTATATTTATATGGAGGAATGCACACATACTCATGCTAAAACACTACATCTCTAAATATTTTTTTAAACAAGAATTTATATAAATCAAGACATTATTAAATGGCTAGGCATATATGTATAAATAGGAGCTGGTCTTGAAGTATTGCATTCTTAAACTGAACAAAGTGATTAGGATAACTGATAGCTAAATAAGGTTTTTATGTGCCTGTGGGAGCCGTATTAGGATTGATTTGACAAGTCAGTTCAGCTGTGGCAACAGTCATAATATCTAAGACAACATTATGTTTTATTAGTAAAATCCTTAAGTGTAGCAAGCTATTTGTGACAAAACAGTCCCATATTTTAATGTGGGGGGTGAGGAACACAAGATCTGCAAAATAGGAATAGCATCTTCTGAAATCATAATGTATCTGGGCTATATTAAATAGATTGACACTGATTATTATTTTTAAAAGACTAATAAATGTACTCTAGAGGATGCAGGCACCTTTGTTAGTGATGCTCAAGTCATATTTTATTGTTATTTGGAATAAGTCGAAAACATTAACCATCATTTTCCATGGCCTCTCCTCTCTCTAAAATATATATATGCATGCAGTAAGAAGCCAGATAGTAAAACAGTGGCCTTTGATGATTATTTTAGGGAAATTCTTCTACCAGAAAATAATTAGCCAAATGCGATACCTTTTGAAATAGTTTTTGAAATGAATGTTTATCAACATGCAAGAGTCATAGAATTTTAAAACCGAAAAGGATCTTAGAGATTTTCTTTGTGTTCATCATCTTGTGAAAACTCTTCACCAGAGTTTCTACTCAGGTTAGCTGTATTTTTTAGATGTCTTCCAAATATTTTGAAGGACCAACAAAAGCTTTGCAGCTTTAAGGTGGCTCTCTGTGCCCTTTATATCCGAAAGAAGCAGTGAGGTTGAAAAACACCATCTTGATAAAAATTACATTTGTCTCATTTGAAGATTTCATTATACTCCAAGCCCATTTTGATGTAATCCCATCTAGTTTGATGGAAACCATCTTCCTAGAGTCATTTTTAATGGAGTTCCAGTGATATATCCCTAAACCAGCAAGTTCTTAACGACCCTGGAAAGTGACTGCTTGATTACACTTTAACGGTATTTGCAAATAAAATCACAAGTAATTAAGGGGAAATCTCCAGGCTTTTGAGCAAGTTTGATGCATGATAACTGCCTGATTCAGCTTCATCTAGAGTAATGCTGTGTAGGCAACAGCTACTGAGATCAATAGCAACGTAATGATAGTGGCAGAATTAAGTGAGTAACCTGAGAACTGTGCCTCAGAATGCATGCAGCTGCCGCGAACCAGGGCCACACAGTGCACTCCGTGCTTCCGTCCTAAATGTTCATCAAAAGACGCCCTGCAGGAAAATGGAGTTAGATGCTCTTTATTGCTGATCGTGTCTCTTGCCACATTTATCAGGGAAATTGGATTAGCAGTTGGCAGCTGCAGGTAGACAAGATTCTGCAGTGATTAAATATGCAGCTTGGCTGCATTTGTTGTGACAGACCTTTAGTAAATTCTACTGTAAGCACCATCTGTCTAATTTGTATAAAGAAAACTTGGTGCTTTAAGCTACCGATAAAGAACTAAATCTGTTGCTTTATCATAAACAAAACTTTTGCACTAAATGCTTTTAAATGTAATTTATTAGGTTAAGGCTATTTTTCTATCATGATGAATAAATAATACATGCAAAAGTGCTTTCAGGTACTTCATTTTGCAAGTACTAGAGATAAAAACAGTTCTGTTTTGTTCTTCAATAAAGTATTTAGTATTCCAATCCACAGGAGGTGATGCTGTTAAAATATCTCTATGAAAATGCCGCAGGACTGCCAAATTCATTTAATTTGCAACCCTTACCAGCATTTTCTAGCTCCCTATTTATAGATATTTTTCAAATGCGGGTTTTAGGATGAACATAAGCATCAAGGACCTATGTTGCCAAATTGAAATATGGTTGTGAGGGGAGGAAATGCTGCAAAGCTCTTAAATTTATAGCTTTGTTTTCTTACTTAGTCCCAATAAAATTGAAGAGAACATTGAATTTTTGTCTTGGGTTTTTCTCTTCATAGTAAAGGGAAAAAGAAAGAAAATGCTGTGACAAATCCTGGCTCCAAAGCATTAGTTCAAAATATATGTGTTCCCCCTATAATTGTATCCACAGTAAAATATAGTCCACACTCCCTTGACTCATGCATCATTTTTGATTTGGCCATGACGTCATCGAGTTTAAGGAAAATGAATGAAAACTTCTCGGAGGAAGAGGAGCAGTTAAATAGGAACCTGCTATCTTTAGTCCCTTCGTAAAAACTCCACAATGTTAAATTATTTAAAATCCTTGATTTTCAGCATGCGCACATTAAAAGTTTTCGCACTAAGTGCCAAATGTTGCAAACAGCACTTTAACAGAATGATTTTGCTTTGATCCCTGTAGCAGTTCCTGAATAATTTATCACAGGTTATTGCCTTAATTCTGGAGAGGGATAGAGCAATAAAGGCAGATGAAAACACTCCAGTTGAAACACCTTGGGGCCTGCTCATTCCTCTGACACGGCTCTTTTGTTGGAACTATTTAGAGGTTATTAAGATGTGTCTCCAGAATTAAGAGTATGCTGTAAGGATGAAGACAGCCATCTTAATTCTAAAGACAAAGCACAATGACCCTTCACCTTCTTTTTCTTTGTTGTTATTATATAGTAGAATTATGAGGATAATATTATAGCTGCCCCCAGTAGTGCCACTACAGTAAAGGGTCTGTCAGACTTTCCATTAGAAACCCTGTTTTGGGGGTCAGGGTGGAAGGAGCCGCATTTCAGCTGTTTCCCGGCCCATTCGTCTCACACTTTGGCACACAGACAACTGTTCACCGTGCAGCGTGCTGAAGCACTGAGCGGTTTCTCCTCGAACTATCCAGAAGGAATCCTTAAGATCAGATACCCCAGACCTACCCGGCTCCCCAAACCAGCCTCACTAAAGACATAGGATCAATCAAGTGTGGACCAACTGTAGGAGAAGGGCAACTTTTGAAATAAACCCCTTTGTACTATTTTAAATGAGATGGTGAACCGTGGCTCCCCCTTCCCTAAATTTCGGTCAGACCACCTCTTGCTCTCTGAGATTGCTTAGTAGTCCAGTTGAACTTCTAGGTGACAGTCGGCCTGTCTCATAGCAGAGCTGGGTACGTTTTGGCTACCAAGAAAGTAGTCCCTTAGTGCTGAGTGTCTGTATAGACTCTTACAGTACTCTCGCTGCCGTAAGATACAAGATATTGTTTGAGCATAAGAAATCTGTTTCTTATTCACGTGAACACTGCATTTTCCTGTCCGGTTGAATCTGTTGAAAAGATACAATTAGCTCTTATATTGTTATATGCTTCCTCTGCTCTGTAGTAACATTTTCTAAAAGTAAACGTTGATATGATTTCATAGATTCGAGTCACTTAGAGCACTTTTATTAACTTGGCATCTTTTAAAGAAGAAAAATTTGTGATAAAGTAAATGTTAACCTTTTTGTGTAATGAAGATGGTCTAAAGATATTTTAAGAGCCCTTTGCACTAGGCATGAAGAAAGTGAAACTCCTGGTTCCTATTGACCAGTTTAGAGCTGAATGTGGGTGCCTTATGTATATGTGAAAACTTAATGTTAGTTGAAAGCATAACCTGTAACCTGTAAGTATACATAATAAAAATAGAAATGCCCACTATCATAGAAAGACTGCAGAGCTACGTACTCAGAATAGGATTGTTCCAAGAAGGCTTCTTAGAAGACGTATTTTGTTCTGGAGGCTGTGAGAAACGTGGAAAGCTACAAAAGAGGGAAACAGGTTCCAGGTGGTGAAAATAGGTTACATAAAAGGCAAAACGGCTTTTTTTAAAAAAAATAGCAAGTCACATGAGAGAACTGTAAGGAGGTGAGCCGATTCTAGACTAACAAGGACTAGTGAGATTATGAGAGGAAAAAGAATGAGTCATTTAAAGAAACAGAAATTCAGGGTTTACAGACTCAGAAATTTAGATTACCATCACTTTAGAAACGGTTAGGCGGTTAGAAACTAAATATTTTATAAACGATGACTTCTGGTTATATCGAGTCACCTTTTAGGTACAAGGTTGGGGGATGATCAGAAATTGCAGGTACTTCTGACAGATAAACGGTTATTTTACTTTGAGATGTTATTTAGCCATTAAGGTGAGGCTTATGATTCACTTCCAAGTCCTTGATGATCATTTAAAGGCCTTCCTATAAAGAGGTTTTCATTTCTTAACCAATGTGTGAGGAAAAAGAAAATCTGGTAAAAAGAAAACTTCAGAGCCATTTCCTGGCAGAATCTTTCTACTGAAACAGTATCTTCAGAAATCACAGTTGCATATCTCAATTATCCCACCCCCTTGTTTTGCAATTATGTTTATTTGTGCTCTTTGTTCTGACATTCTAGCATCTGTTCCTGGGTTTTCTTTTTCTCTTCCCAAGCATCATCCTAAGGACAGCTTAATTAAGAGTCCGGAGTACAAGTCAGATCTCTTTTATTTAAGAGTCAAGTAGTTTTTTTCTGTCTCTCTGAAACTAAATATTTATGGAACATTTAGTACGTGTCAGGCTCTTGTTAGGCATTTTTACATAAATTTATCAAATTTATTCCTCACAATGCCTCTGTGAAAGAGGCAATAGTAGCCCCTTTTATAGATGAGAAAACTGAGACTGTAAGTTGTTGCCTTGCCTTAAGTCTGACAGCTAAGCAACAGAGCTGGGACTCAAATTCAAGTCTTCTAATAACCAGTACAGATCTCTTTTCCTTACACCTTTTCCTTTTCCTTGCTTGGGGATTGTGAATGCCCTTCTCGGAATGTCATGGTAGCAATAGGTCACCTGGCCAGTTTTATTTTGTCCTCGGTGACTAGAGATATTCTTTCAGGATCTTTAAATGCCAGTGTGCTTCCAGGATAGACTCTAGGTTGCATAGTGGACTGACTGCATGCAAGCCAGTGTGGTTTAAGATTTGCTATTATTAAATAACGTCTAGACCCTGTGCATCTCTGTTCTGTGAAATTATCAATCCTCCTCTCCCCCCGCTTTTTTTTTCTAATTTGGCATTATTCAGAAACAAAGTATATTAAGAATCCAAATGTTCCTAAACTACTGGAATCATGACTTAGCTCAATTTATAAGAAGCAAAGTCGAGTTGGTCAGCAGATTTGATGGTCTGCTTGTTTAAAAGGGTCTACAGTTTTCTATAGAAAGGGATCTGAGCGAGACATTTTAGCTAATGAATCAAAATCAGATATGTGGTCATTATTGCCTGATTATTACTCCATCTGCTCTGTGCTAACGTGAAAATCAATTACTGTGTCTCTTTCCCACTGACAGCGTATGTTGATCGGGCTGGCAAGAGATCTTCGAGGGATTGCCTTTGCACTGAACACAAAGAGCAGCTACACCATGCTGTTTGACTGGATGTATCCTTATTACAGTGTGACAATACCAGCTCCGTGCACAGAGGGGTGCCAGGCCCCTCGCTTTCGTTTAATAGTATGGCACAGTAGGGAAGAGGAAACAAAGCTAAATGAACTAATGTGTAATCAGCTAAAAATTACAGCACAGTGGCAGCAGTGCAGATAACTGAGCACAGCATTTGGAGACCCAGCTCAGAGAGGTCACTTTTTGGTGCCATTAAATATTGACAACTTAAAAATCACATCCCCAAATGATTGTTTATGTAGGGATTGCAGGGATAATCAGGCTAACATCTTTAACTCAGGATCAATGAATCTTACCATTTGGCATTTTTCGAGGAGATTTGAATTTCTACTCCATCTCAATTAGCAGGTGACTTTATCTCTCAGAGGCTTAATTTGTCATGCTACAGTTTTTCGCCGTCATGAAAATATTAATGGACATGAAAAAGGGGAAATAAATGGTCAGGATTTTTCATTTGGTATAAAATCTGAATTTTCCTTTGCCAAGGCTTAGTACAGAGAACAACATCAATAAACAAAGAAACAAACATCTCCCACAGAAATACCTCTTCACATAAGAGTGAGATGAGCGTGGACTTTGGTGTCAGACCAGGTTTGAAATCCAGCTCCCCACTTGCCGTGTAAACCTTGGCAAGTCATTTCACCTCTCTGAGTCTTGGTTTTCTCATCTAGAAAAGGAGACATCCAGTATCATAGCTCACTGTGACCCTTAAAATAGGTAACACACTTTGTATAATGTCTGGAGCGTATCTGGGAGTCATAAACAGTTGCTATTAATACTGTTTTAATAATATTGTATGAATCCTCCTTGATCCTAACAGGAAGTGACAATTTACACAAGTCGTATAGGTGTAATATGTTTTCATGTCTTTATACATAAAACCATCAGAACACCTAAAAAGAATTCGATAGCCTTAAAGCTGTTTTATTTTTTAAGTTACTCTATTTCTCAGTTGGCTCTTGAAGTCCTTCTTATCCAAACTTCCTTCATAAATTAAGCTGCAAAAGAAACTTCTTAAAGGCAGTCTTTCACTATGGATGCCACAGTTAGGCCAAAAACATGGCTAACAAGGGGTCTGGGCATGTTTTAGGGAGAACTCTACGCATTAAAAAAAAAATTTTTAACATTAATTTGAATACTGACTTACATTTTTAGTTACTATTAAAACCTACTTCATCAGATATATGTGTCCATAGAAGGGTTAGAGATAAGAATTTTCCATGTCATTGAAGAACCATGTCTATATCAGCATACAAAGTACATGTACAGAGACTGTAGTTTTTAACATGGAAAGTCCTAAAAGTCTTTTAACTATGAAGAATAAACTGAAATTACATACGACCTTTTATTTATCTAAACATAAATAGAAGCTCACAAAGTAAAAACTTTCATTTATTTGAAAAATCATAAAAACCTAGTTTTGGCACTTTAAAATTGATGGTGATCTTGAAACCAAGCTGTAACTCCATGCCTAGTCCAGCGATTAATGTTTCATGTTTCCCTCCTCAACAGTTCCAACCAAGAATCAAGTCCAGAACCTTTCCCCTCAGTGTCAAAGAATACAAATATCTGCCATAATTGATACTGCCTAAAATTCATAGAACATATTATAATTGAAGTTTTTAATTACGTCTGTTTTCCATTTCCTCCCTAAGCTTCGTCTTTTGGGCACCTAGCTGAAATGAAACTTTTGTCCAGCAGATGGCAGACAATAGCGACAATAGCAAATGGAAGGCCTTGGGACTCAATGTTTTGTTTTGAACTGGAAACTATTGTCTCCTCCATGTGACCATAGATGTTGATGTTATTAGGGTCAGTGGTGGAGGGCGAAGTGTTAGTTATGCAGGAAGCTATGTTAGATTGCCAAACAGGATGGCTTGGTACCGGCTTTGCTTATAATAATTGAGTTTCAGTAGCAAATCAGCTTCCTTGGGAAAAGGCCAAAGGCTTTTCATAATTGTATTGACAACAAAATGAATATGATAAATGGTGTTCATTCAGTTGAGACAAGATTTATAGTTTTCCTTTGGGCAAGGGATGAAGAGCAAATATTTATAATAATAGTAAAATTTGTTTAAAAGTTACATTATTTGATAATTCAAAAAGCTTTATTAAAATATTTTGAAATACTTTAAGCAGTTTCAGGTGATAAGGTATAGATTCTTTTCAAAGTATTCTAGTAAAGTAAAAATGAATAAGTATATGGTAAAAAAAAAAAAAAACAACAAACATGGATATGAAAGTCATTTATTCTTCCTGAAATATTGATATGTCAAACCGTCAGTGATGATTCCCACATTACTGCTGGGGAAAGTTTATTTTTGCCTTTTATCCACATAAATGTATGTTCTTTAATTTGTTATACAGTCCTTAGCATGCAGAAGAAATGTCCTATAAGAGCATATGTCATCTTAAAGTCAAAATGCATTTTATTTATGGCAATTATTTGATAAAATGCTATTTTAGTGGTTAGCTATTTAATTCAAAAACATTTCTGTAAACACTGACTGCGTTAACTGCTACACGAACTGCATTGCTTATCACTGTCCTTCCAAAACCAAATTGCCTGCAACTACATAGCAAACATGTTGATAAATTGTTCTGCTCCTGGAGAATTGAAGAATCGTTGATACACTTCTTTGCCCCTATAGTGAGAACATGACAATATAAAAGCAGCTTACCTTGTAGTGCCTTTAGTCACCTTGTTTGGACTTTTCCCAGATCATACTTAGACTGCTGAGTGTCAAAAATCCAGACGGCAATTGGAAAAAAAAGAAAAGAAAAAGGAAAGTGTATGATCGTCATAACCTGATCTCTAAGTCCACTGGTTTTCAGTCAGGTCATGGGTGCTGTTTCTTAGTATGCATAAACACATCATACAAAGACAAGACCCTGTGGAGGTATATAGAAGGGCGCAAACCTCAGAATAAAACAGTCGTTGGATTCCAGTCCTGGCTTCACCACTTAACCTGTGAGGCCTTGGGGAACTTCCTTACTGTCTCAGAATCAGTTTTCTCTTCCACAAAACAGGGTTAATCATACCTGTCTCACAGGTATAGTGTAAAAAGTGAGTGAACTGACATCTATAAAGGGCCCACTGTAATGTCTGGCACAAAGTAAATACTCCACCACTGTTGTTAGTTCCTCTCCCTGATATGGGATGAGACAAAGGAATCCCATTTGCTCACTTATTCAGCAAATTTGGCTAAGGACTGTGCTAGGTTTCATGAGGGATGTAGATTACTTAGACTCAAATCCTACCCCAAAATGAGCTTGTAATTAAATAGAGTCTGTTAGATACCTACATAAATGACTGTAATAAAATATAGAAGGTGATGAGTGCCATAACAACAGATACAAATAGAGTGATTGCATTTAGCTGGGGAATCAGAAAGGGCTCTGTCAAAGTGCAGATATTTCCCTGGATCTTACCAAACAAGTAGTAAAGTAAACCTGAAAAATCACTGTTCAGCAAGCATTGTTTTAAGTACCATGTGTCAGGCCTGAGGAATGAATAAAAGGATTGCTTTTTACCAGAATGAATAAGATGGACGGCTCTTTAGAAGCTCACAATCTAGTGGATATAACATACTAATATTCACTAGTATAACATACTAATGAACAGTCAATGTGTTGTCACAAAGATGTATGCAAAGGGCCATATGAACATGTAAGAGGAAGAGATTGGCATTTTGGGCCAAAAAATAAAAAAAAGTAGGCTTCCCAGGGAAGTGAAAGTTGGGCAAAGTGTTGAAAGTTGAATAGGCATTTGCTAGACAGGAGAGAAAGGAGAGACTTCCAGCAGCATTTGGCTTCGTGGACAAAGGTACACCTGTTTTGCATTCGTGGAGTACCTTTAAAATAAGCTGTGAACTGGCAGGCTATTTCTCTTCTGGAATCACATCCTCACACCACTATCTCCTAACAGTTTTAAGAAAAACTCCTTTATTGCCTTCTAGGATATTACCGTGCTTCCCCTACTATGAGATCCCAGGGGGAGAGAATTACGTTTTTACTCATTTCTGTTTTTTGGGGCCCAGCACATAGTAAGTTAAACTAACTACGCGGTGGGTGGATGGATGGGTGGTGGTTGTCAAGAAGGAAACCCCATACTTCTCATTTTGTTGTATTTGGCATCTGATTAAGGCAATGTCACATCATTAATGCTTATGATCTTTCACTTATCTGATGGAGATGTTAGGAATTCATCAAGAAGGTTTAGGTGAAAGCAATAGGTCTGTGCCTCTTCTATCTAAGGGCTCCCACTGTCTTCCTGCTTTCCATATATACGTAGTCCTCACAGGCCCTGGAAAATTAAACTCTGAGAGAAGGTTCTGCTTCTCACCCTGTAATCTGAGTCTGGCACTCTTGCTCTGAAGCCCTTTTCACCTCCCTGCTCGGTAGGCCTCTACTCTGCTTCCCAGTAATCACTCATTTTCTCTGTGGCAGTCACCTCTTGTCAGAAGCATATTAGAATTGGCCCCACTCTCATTCCACACAGAAAAGGGAGCATTCCCTCATATCCCCCGGCTTTCTCCCATAGTGCATGCAGTGTGCTCTGAAAAATAGGATGGGCCTGATGCCTTTAGAATGCCTGGCAAAGGGGCTTGCGTGTGCCTAGGGTACTCTGAGATTCCGAGATTTGGGTCTTTGCCGTTTCCTGAGAAGCCTTTCTGATGCTTTTCCACCAGTGATCACCAAGTTCGTGCTCAGGGGGTCTCTTGGTGGAATCCTTTCTCACCTGTGCTCCTCTGGCACTGCTTCCGAATTTTGGTACCCAGAGCATCTCTACTAGATGTCAGCCACTCAGACTTGAGGATGAATTCCCCAAGAATAAAAGCCACACCTTACTTGTCTCTGGATCCCTCGCGCCTAGTGCAGTAAATAGCACATAGTATCTATGATCTGTTGAAAATAACATATTTCCTACTACATGGAAAAAACAGTAAGTTATCTGACAATAGCCAAGATAGAATTAATAATTAAGTTCATTGATTTCATTTTTTTTTTCATTTTTATCCAACTGAAACCTTATGTATACACACTTCTTATCTCCCTTCTCCACCTTATTATCCTTTGTAGTACTTTCTAACATATCATATATGTCTTTTATTTATTTTCTGTCTTTTCTTATTAGAATATAAATTCCATGAGGGCAGGAATTTTTCAGTGTTTGGTTCACTGGTGTCTCCAGAGAGTCTAAAACAATGAATAGATAGTTCTACAATAGGCCTTCAGTAAATACTTGTTAAGTAAATTCTTTCAACATATACAAATACAAAATATACAAATACAGAGACTTAACATTGTATATCTGGGGAGACAAAGTATTGCCTTTTGCAATTTTAGGGAGCTTGCCACTCTTAAGGGATTAGAAGGCTTATTTTCATTGGAAGAAATAAATAGATAATTCTAATCGAATACGCTATACCTCATTTTTAGGTTGACAAGTTTACAGCAACAAATATTTATTGGAATCAACTTTGCGCCAGGTCCATGTGTACAGCAAGTGCCTAGGTCCTGCCCTCAAGAAGTGTATAATAGAATAGGAGAGATAAAGAGATATGAAAGCACTAGCTAGCACAGGGTACCGTAGCCATACATAGGAAACATACCTAACCAAGTCTTAGGGGAGGGGGAGGCCAGGGAGGCTTCTGAGGAACAAATAGCAATAGCGGGGGGCATGGTAGGGAAGCACAGTCTGCCCTTTAGAAACTCACTTTCTAATGGGGCAGGCAGATAACACAAGCAAGCAACCCTAGTAGAATCTGTTGTTAAGAGATACAGGGTCAGAGTGCTCATTGAACGTAGATGAGGAAGAGATTGACGTAGATGAGGAAGAGATTGACGCCTTTTGGCAAAAGAGAAAGTTTCACCATCCCAGGGGAAGTGAACTTGAGCTAGGTTGAAAGAGGAATGGGTTAAAGCAGAAGAAGCCGAATGTAGAGGAATGGAGACAAGAGAGTTGGCATCTGTGGATTTGCAGAGAATTAAGAACAGCTGAACCATGGATAGGGCAGGAGTACAAAGAGATGAATCTGGAGGTATGCAGGACTGGATCTTAAAGATCCTTGTATGCTATCCTAAGGAATATGAAATATATTCTAAGAACAGGGGAAAGAATTGTGATCTTTTTCACCATGGAGATCTCTACCCATACCACACAGGGAAGGAACGCCATTAAGTGATTCAGTTCAGCACTTTCATTGAAACAAAAAGACAAGTACATTGGAAAACATCAGAAAGAGAGAGACCTAGACAATAGGAAAAGAAAAAGGAAAGGAAGGAGTGGCACAGCAAGAGTTTTTTTTTCTGCTGCAGTTTTAGGCCTTAATTTTCTATTTATATGTCCATTTGTCAAGGAGGAGGTCAGTTATGGCTTAAAGGGCCAGTGGCAGTGAGGCAGGTTTTCCAGGTTCTGATGGTCTCCGCCATTGACTTATCAGAGGTGTACACTTCTTACTATTGATGAGGACATGTGAGAATTTCTCCTTGGGTGTACATGGGACTACCTTTTAGCTGACTCTGAGTATATTCAAAGTTACCCAGAGCTTTTCTTCAAGCTAACATCTCCAGTGTTCCCTGGATCTACTGCAGTGGGACCAAGCCGAGCAAGTCAACAACTTAAAAAAACAAAAAGAGTATAGGTAGTTTCTAAGCTGAAAGATAGATGTATGGGGGTTATTATTACTATTTCCCTCTACTTTTATGTATTTTCAAAATTTCATAATAAACATTTTTTTCTTAAGTAGTTTAATGCCCAAGAAACTGGTATTAACAATTCAAATATATCTTTATCCTCATTAAATTTCTCTTCCTTTCCTACAGTATTAAGCACAATTCTTTAAATGTGTTACTTACATGATACTTTTGGGGTGTGTCTTTTATTTATAGTGTGTACCAAGAATGAAGGAACATGATGTATGGGATATGTTACAAAGAAGAGCAGATCATTTACAGCCCCCCCAGAAACGTACAGCTGTGTAGGTTAGGGAGAGCAACTTATAAAATCGCCATTGTATACTAAACATAGAGCAAATGTGGATTCCTTTTTTGCTTTTTAAGTGCCACTAATTTTCAGGAACAATATTTCTTTTGACCCTTAAGTTCTTTAACAGGCTTTTTAAAAGGTACCCCACATATCTTCCCATTCTTCAGAGGACGATCGAGCGGTGGTATGGAGAGCCAGCATGTACCACTCCCATCTTAAAACTTATGGCAGAACTGATGCAAAATAGGTAAGAAGTGCACTGGGGGAGAAAAAAAAAATCGCTATTTGGCAGCATCTCCAGAGGTCAGATTTTCCTGCCTGCTATGTGTATATGTAAGGCTTAGCAAGAACTCAGGAACCAGAAGGTTTAAAATAACTGTTGAAAGCAATAGAATTAGAGACATAAGGTTGAGACCCCTTGGGAGAAAGAACGTAGTACACTTAGGTGTGTGAGGTGGAAGACTACCACCACCATTATTTAAAATATTCAAAGGCACAAATGGAGGAAGGGCAGCTATTTTTACCGTTTCAGGGCTTAACTGAATTCTGTAGACTTTTAAGGCAGAAAAGAAGTTTAGAGGTCTCCGAGTTGAGCTGCTTTCTTTATGAAGAAGGGAACTGAGTCCCAGAGCAGTTCATGGACTCATAGTTTGTCTCAGGAGCCCCCGGGATTGTCCCTGCTTTGACTCCTAAGTTATCCTTCTTCCTCTTTGGCAGTATGCATGTATGTGGATGATTTGTGTGCTCAACGTTTTCATTTAAATTGCTATGACAATAAACAGGGGTGCCTATATCTTTTCGAATCACTGTTTTCATTTGGGAGAGGGAACGTAAATGCCCAGTAGTGGAACTGCTGGATCATCTGGTAGTTCTAGTTTTAGTTTTTTGAGCACCCTCCATACCACTTTTCACAGTGGCTGCACCATTTTGCATTCCACCAACAGTGCACAAGGGTTCCTTTTTCTCCACATTCTCACCAACACTTGTTATTTCTTGTCTTTTTGACTCTAGCCATTGTAACAGGTGTAAGCTATAATCTCATGGTGGTTCTGAAACTAATACGACACTATCTGTTAATTATACTTCAATAAAAAAATTTTAAGAGTGAAAAATAGCATAAACAGCAACTACAACACTTCTTTTTTTTACAGCTACAACACTTCTTAAAAATTGCCTAAAAACTTAAAAATAAAGAAAAAATGGCCTAGTTGACCTTATAATTTGCACAGACCAGCAGAGATTCAAATACTCTGCATGTAAATGTTAACAAAGATGTAGCTAAAAGAGAAAAACTGCAAAAAGCTAATTGGTTTTACCTCTTTAAAATATGTCATTATGAATGTGGCTTCACACCAAATTACCTGTCACATCACCATCCTATTTCATCAGTTCCTCTTTGTAAACTGCGTGTTGGAAGGGAGATATCCAGACAGGGAAGGAGTATGGACTGCAGCTGTAATTTAGCTCTCATGCTGGGTTTTTCACAATAATAATTTAAAATCTATTAAGCAAGAGGTGGGAAAAGACCTCTTGTTTAATAGATTTTAAATTATTATTTAAAACTATGAGTCCATGAACTGCTCTGGGACTCAGTTCCCTTCTTCATAAAAAATTACTCTTTTTAAGGCTGTTTGTTTCTTAAAAACTATTCTTGTATGTATCTTAGATAAGGAAGGGTAGCTATGTATTTCATATTAGAAATTTGTTTTTATGAAATTATGATGTTTTCAACCAGATAATTGATATTATATATTGCTGATATAACATTTAATACTAAATGAGAAAATCATTCCATTATATATTATATTTTATACCTGCCGTAGGCAAATGATTCATATATATCTAGCACAATTATCATATAAGAAGTACCTAGTGAAAATCTATAACCTCAGAAAATGTTATCTTGTCTATATTTCTCCAGAATCTAATGTGAATTATGTATGTACATTTCTTTAGTCAATAATTTTATGCCAACAATCAAAAGGTTCACAATATTTCTAATAAGTTATCATTGCACCTTATTCTAAAGCATTTTGAAAAAGCATGGAGAAGCAACAATTCATCATTCCTGGCAAAAGGACTTTAGCAAGTATCTTTGCTTTTTTGGTATCTCTTTGCTAGGACCTGGTTTCATATTTTTTGCTAGTCCTTTAAAAATATATACCATTATTTCTTTTTTTTTTTTTTTTTTTAAAGATTTTATTTATTTATCTGAGAGAGAGAATGGGAGACAGAGAGCATGAGAGGGGAAGGGTCAGAGGGAGAAGCAGACCCCCCGCTGAGCAGGGAGCCCGATGTGGGACTCGATCCCAGGATTCCAGAATCATGACCTGAGCCGAAGGCAGTTGCTTAACCAACTGAGCCACCCAGGCGCCCCTATACCATTATTTCTTGAAAGCACAGACACCAGGCATATCAGAACCAGCTAAAGCCAAACTGATGTTTAAAAAGCAAATTTATGTCAGAATGGCATATCAGTCCTTTATCCTGTTCATACTGTTCCCCCACCTGTCAGGAACCAGAGAAGTAGAATTGTTCTCATTTAGAACTTCTAGGACTTCTTTCTCTTGATTTGAGCTATGTACAATGGAAACTATAGTCCGACTGGAATTTAATGTATTTGAAATATGCTTGAAGTTTCAGGTGATTCATTATGCATATGAACAGTATTAAAAGTACCTAGATTTTCTATCCATCACTTTAGAATTTGTTTTAAAAATATGTATGGGGCAGTACAGGAGATTGCAAATGTAAACCTCTATCCAGGTATTTATATAAACTTACATATACACACCTGGATTTTGTTATGTACTATCTATCAACCACTTTGCATGAAAAGAGAAGAGAGTAAGAGGTCTGCAATATAGGATGTCAAGATATTGTTTTGATAGATAAAAGTGAATTCTTTAATCAGCAAATGAATGAAATTAACTCTTCTTAATTGTCCTAATGTCTTTATAGTGAGAAATCAGCATACATATTTTATCAACACTTGTTTAATGGAATGGCATTTTAAAAAAATGATCATTGTAGGGGCGCCTGGATGGCTCAGTCAGTTAAGCATCTGACTCTTGGTTTCCGCCCAGGTCACGATCTCATGGGTTGTGAGATCAAGCCCGCCTCGGGCTCTGTACTCAACAGGGAGTCTGCTTGAGATTGTCTCCCTCTGCCCCTCCCCCACTCACGCTCGCATACACGTGCTCTCTCTCAAATAAATAAATAAATAAATCTTTTAAAAAAAGGGATAATTGTACTGCTGCTACTTCTAATAAATGAAAATGGTAGGCACTTTAAATCTACATCTGGTTTCTTTATCTACATATAGAGTCTGATTTTTGGCTGTATTTCTTAGATCCCAGCGTTTGAATTTTGATGTATCATCTCCTAATGGAATTCTTCTCTTCAGAGAAGCTAGTAAAATGATTTGCACTTATGGTGAGTATCTTTTTCCATATTTGTCTCAGCAATATAACTTTATCTCTTTGGAGAAAAGAAAGATGTTAGTTATTTTGTTCTTTTGAACCTTCATATCTGTATGAATTTGTGAAGTGGGTAATAGGAGTGCAGAAAGCCAGAGCTATCATACTGGCATCAAAAGTAAGTAAGCAGCACGCCTTTGACTACAAATCATGCCTGAACAACTTGATGAATTTCTTCTGGATAAAATTGCAGTGTCAGTAAGCAAAGGGAATACACTAGATAGAATACTGAAAAGTTAGAGCATATTCAAAATTGCCAAAAGTTACATCAGGGAATTTGCTACTGTGAATCAAGGAATACTTAGACCAGTATGTCACCAGCACTGAATTTGGGAAAAATATCCTGCTAAAGAGCAGTAAATATTTTATTACAGTGAGTTTTTGGGCACTGCACCCTTAGAATCAGAGTTCTATAGTAAAGCTGGTCCTATTCAATTATTGTCAAAAAATTTGGTTAGCGGTTACAGTTGAACCTTAAAACTACCATAAACCCTAATACTTGCCAATTCTGACAGCTTCATCAATGAAATTCTCAACTCTCTGAGATCTTTATGGAGCCTGGGCATGGGGGGAGGATGGATAAGAATCCTCTGTTCTACTTTGCCCCATGAATGCTGCCTACAGGCTGGGCTCTGTGCGGTGCTCTTCTTGAGAGATGGTTCCCTGTGTCCTCTCCTCTTATTCTCTGTTTTGCCTGTTGGTTCTTACTTTTCCAAATCAGTAGCCAACTCTGAGTACATTTGGTCTCAAAAATTACCTGTAATTCTCATATTTCTTTTTGAGCACCTTGAAACAGATTTTGCAAAATTTTGTAAAGCCTCTTTAAGTGTCTGTGTGTGTGTGTGCACACGTATGTATAGGAACAACCACTAAAAGTATCACCTTTTTAAAAGTAAAAGCCTGTTTTGTTTTGTTTTTTTAAAAAAAAGGCAGAAAAATAAAAATTGTTTTCACTTCAATTCAAAACCCATTCTGGGATGATAATCTATATGCATTGTAGGCCTCTGTTAAAAATGCTCAGTCTTAATTGTGCATTTGATTTTTAGAGTTTGAGATTGTAAGTGTATGAAAACTCCAGAAAGCACCTATTTAAGGCAGTAAACTTTCACTCTCCTATATTCATCTGTACCAACAACTACATTGTCACAATTTTTTTTATCTGTTGGAAATAGACACTTTAGAATCATATAAAGTAGAAATGCTTTGCCTCCTAAAGGTAAAAATTGACCCCTTCTCAAATATTTTCAATGCAGTTTGCTGTACCTCCGGTGTATATCTAACTCCTTTCATTGTTTTACCAAAGATAAATGTCTGGACCATTTTCCAAAATGGTATCTTAGAAAAAGCATAGTTTGGGGGACACCTGGGTCGCTTAGTTGGTTAAGAATCCAACTCTTGATATCAGCTCAGGTCTTGATCTCAGAGTCATGAATTCAAGCCCCGCACTGGGCACCACGCTGGGAATGGAGCCTACTTAAAAAAAAGAGAAAGGGCACCTGGGTGGCTCAGTTGGTTAAGCGACTGCCTTCAGCTCAGGTCATGATCCTGGAGTCCCGGGATCGAGTCCCGCATCGGGCTCCCTGCTCGGCAGGGAGTCTGCTTCTCCCTCTGACCCTCCCCCCTCTCATGCTCTCTCTCTATCTCATTCTCTCTCAAATGAATAAATAAAATCTTTAAAAAAAAAAAAAAGAAAAAGCATAGTTTTTGAAGATTAAAAGCTCTGAGTACCAATCATAGTACCAACCCTTATCAACTCCATGCCCATCAGCCAAGACACCATACTTCTTTGTGCCTTGTTTTCTCACACACGAAAATAGGAATAATGACTACCTACTGACCTACTCGTCTACTTAGAAGAGGTGGTTAAGTGAGCTACTCTGGGTAAAGGGCTTGGCACAGGGTGTGACATGGAATGGCATTCGGCGAACATGCATCTCCTTGATCCAAAGCCGTTCTCTTAGACTCAGAACCAGCCTTCTTTGGACAGGGTTTCACTGACCACATCACTTTTTGGTTCTACTCTTGGCTGGGACCACACCGCCCTGCTTCCTTCTGCCTATAATAAGTGCTTCGCTTCTATTTCCTCGCTTTTAAAAAGGAAATAATATTTCTTATTAGGAAACAATGTATGTATAAGAATTGCTTAGTAGTTGATAGAGCTTTAACTGTGGAAATGTCAGATTTCTGTTATCAATCACAATTGTATCTTTCCTTCTTTTTCTCAATCCAGTTTCTTTCACTAAGTGTAATTTTTCCTTTGGGGCTTATTCACTATTACATTAGGACTGATAAGAGCAGTGACTTTCTCGTCCAGTGTTACTGGACCTCTAGGACAGAATGTATGTCCAGCAAGTGACACCAAAAACAATCTCAGAATAATGCCAAATCTATTGGCTTCAGAAGCTACCCAGTCCTCTGTCACGTTGTCTGACATAGGCAAAGGCATTGCAGCAAAAGCTGAGAAACTTAACTATGTGAGGATTACATTGGAAGAAGAAGAAGAGGAGCAGACAGAAGGAGAGAGAGGAAGAGTGGGAAGAAGAGAAAGGAGGTGAAGCAGAAAAGAGAAAAAACCTTCAAAGCATTCTTGAGAAGGAAAGCCAGTACGTTTTCTTACCCTAAAGAAAAACTAGGGGATTAAAGCAAGGCTCTGCACCTTGGCTTGGACTAATAATAATGGTAGCTTTTATTTTTTAATTAGCTATTACATGCCTGCTCCTACACTAGACCATTTATCATTCATTAGCCTATCAAATCCTCAAGGTGGGTATTTTTCTGCCACTCAGTACTCATTTTGCCTTGGATAAGTTGCTCAGCCTTTCTTGCTTCAGTTTCCTGTTAGACGGAGAAAAGAATACCTACTTCATAAGGTGGTTACGAGGATTCAGTTCAATAGTGCATGGCAAGCTCTTAGACCAGTTAGCTTCTGTGATGACTGTGATGAAGAAATCGAAGCTCATAGAGATTAAGAAACTTGCCAAAGATTGCACAGCTACCAAGTAGTTGAATTCAAATTTCATTCAGTCTGTGTAACTTCAAACAATAGTCCTGCAGGCCTCCGTAGTCCTTATTGCCACTTGGGAGTTGCCACAGGAAGATTGTGCCTTGGGTATTTATGAGGAAGCATAGTTCTTTAAAGTATGGCGATTTCTATCCTAAAACTTAAGGGAAACCAAAGGCTCCGTGGAAAAATGTCCTTCAACTTTGTCAGCCCTGACTTCAACACATGCACTTTACATAGAATAATAGAAAAATATCTTTTGCCCTTCACTGATTCCCATGCTGGCCCCCATCAGCCAAGCTGATTTGATCTATCTTCAACCCCTGTAATGCTTTATTACCCATGCTTTTACCTCTGGAGACTGTAATATGCTCATGGAGGGAGATCATGTGGTCGCCATCCAGGAGGCTGGAAGATAAGGGAGAGCATGACTGGGAGGACACAGAAGAGCAGCATTATTTATTTCTTTGGTAAGCCAAGCAGAAGGGAGGGGAAACCCATGGAGGAAAGAGGCCAGAACATTCTGTGATCCCTTCTGTCCCCATCTTCACTGGATTTCTTCTCTGCTCACGTCTCATGGGCAGTGTTTGGGCAGTCAGTGATTGGGGTGGTGCAGCACAGGGAGGACTCTTTTTCATTAGCACCTGATTTGTTGCATATTTTGTGGAACACCTCTACCTTGCTGCTCAGTGAGACTGGCAGAAAAATAATACTTTTGATATGCTGTTTTATTTATCTGCATTCTGTCATGATCTACTTTGATGTAAGTTTTTAATTTTGCTTCAGCTCTCAGCCCTTCTCGCCGTTACAGCTCAGGGTCAGCAATGAGGTCAGCCACAGTAGCACAAAACAATTTCCTGTTCGTACAGCCCAGGTAACATTTGGATGAGGATTAAATTTTACCACATTTTCTACTAGCCCAAGCCTATTATTTCTAATGAGTTTTAAATTGCTTCAAGAACATGTATTTCAAAACTTAGTGCTGTGATCCATTCAGCCTGAGCAACTTAATAAAAGAAATTTCTTTCTTAAATTTTTGGTTAAAATGTTGCATGCAGTGTAATAAATGTTATTACTTTGGAAGCCGACTTCTCAGTTTTAAGAACTGGATGTTTTTTATGCTCAATTTCCATTTGTCTAATCTTTTCTTCCCTTAGCCTCTGGGTACTGGTATCTTTAGTGACATCTATTGGTTGAAGAGTGCACAGAAGGGAGAAATAGTGATTATTCTCATAAGACTAGCCAAAATGGAACTGCTTTTATTCCTTCCTTAGATAACCTGATTTAAGAAAGCTCAGTGTGGGGCGCCTGGGTGGCTCAGTTGGTTGGGTGGCTGCCTTCGGCTCAGGTCATGATCCTGGAGTCCCGGGATCAAGTCCCACGTCGGGCTCCCTGCTCAGCGGGGAGTCTCCTTCTCCCTCTGACCCTCCTCCCTCTCATGCTCTCTGTCTCTCATTCTCTCTCTCCCAAATAAATAAAATCTTAAAAAAAAAAAAGAAAGCTCAGTGTGCGAAAATGTAAACTTTGAAAATGGATGGAACAGTTATGATTATTCACTACATATAAGAATTTACATCAGGGTTCTTTAAGCAGTATATATGCTCCAGGTGCATTTAAGGTATGACTTAATTATATCCTTAAAATGGATTTGTAAAGCAATGTACAAGCCACTGTTATTTATTGTGACCTAGAAAACAGACTAGTGGCTTTCCAGCTGGATTTTGCAGAGCCCAAGAGATCTGTGTAAGTACCATCGAGGCTCTCCAGATAGCGGGGAGGAAAGCACCCTCCTGCCACCTTGACCAGAACCACCCAGCTATGTAGTTGTGCTAGGTTTGTTTGTAAAGGGGATCACCTTTTGAAAAGTTTTTTCTTAAAGACCTTGAAAATTACTGGCATGTACTATTAGAAACGTTGTAAGAATGAAGGATTATGATTGTATATTTATGTTTGAGTGATTACAAAAAGATAGTTGAAGAGTACTTTGGTCCTGAAATAACTAGAGACTTCAAAAATATCACCAGGAAATAACAGTTCTGGAAAACAAACTATCCAGGAACCACATACATGGCCTTGTACTTGGTTGGGGACATAGAGTGACGAAGTAGTACAGTAAAGCTCACAAAAGTCTCTGAAGGCAATGGAATGACCAACCCCTTAAGGATCCCAGCACCAGGATCAGGTGGCTTACAAAAGCAAGACCTTGAGGAACACGTTCCATGGCAGATCCACCCATGTGGGACTTGGCTCCTCTTTGCACACAAGCAGAAAATACTGAATAAGCTGTCAAATAAGTGAGGGTGATCTCCAAACAAGTGTGTGGAGTTCAGTGGATTCTTTCATCCAGGCAGCTAGAATTTATTGAGGATTTACTATGTGTCTGATAACTGTGAGAGTTACAAGGGATAGGAAAAGAAATAAGACACACAAAAAAGAATCTTACTGATTCTTCTCTTGAGGAACTTGAGTCCAGCAGGGGATTCAGTCAAGTAAATGAAGACTTAGGATGCGTTGTGCTCACATTTATGCTTGAGAAGCACACAGTACGATGGGAGCCCAGAAGAAGTTTCTAACTCAAACTGAGGAGTCAAACAAGGAAGTACCTTTTGAAGGAATAGAATAGGGCCCAGAAGTTTGAAGATGCTATTTCAAGCAGACAGTAGCTTTTACGAAATTACACGAGTAGAAAACATTAGCGTGGTGTTAGCAAACTGCAGAATTTCAGAATAGAAAGTGAAAATTCTGATTATCTCATCAGTCAAAGGTAACCATCATTAACAGTCTAGTGTGTGCTTTTCCATATTTTTTTATGTGTGTATAGATACATTTTTCAAAAGTGGTATTATAATATACTTGCTAATATGTAGTTTGCCTCTTTTACTTATATCATGGTCATTGCTCCATGTTAATATATACAAATCTACCATATCTTTTTTTTAAGTTTTTTTAAGTTTATTTATTTAAGTAATCTCTACACCCAATGTGGTGCTCAAACTCACAACCCCGAGATCGAGAGTCGCACACTGCCCTGACTGAGCCAGCCAGGCATCCTTACCGTATCTTCTTAAATAGCTGCAAAATATTACGTTGTATGGTCATACTATAATTTATCTATTCACCTTTTGATAAATGTAATTTTTTATAAACATGTAGTTTTTCACTATCCTGCACTTTGTTTCAGTAAACAACTTTGTACATTTAGCTTTGTGAGCTTCATTCATTCAACAGATGTACATTGGGAGCAGCAGGCCCTGTCCTTGACTCTTTGGATACATCAGTGAGCAAAACTGAAAAAGAGGTTACTTAGTATGTTAGGAGGTAATAAGTGCAATGAAAGAAAGAAAGTCAGGAGAAGGAACATTAGAAGTACCAGGGATTGGAAAACATGTTACAGTAAATTAAGTAAAGTGATAGAGGTAACCCTCATTGAGAAGGTGACATCTGAGCAAAGACTTGGAGTAAATGAGGGAGTTAGTCATGTGGGTATCTCTGTGAAGAGTATTCTAGGTTGACAGAATACCAAGTTTTAAGGTCCTGAGGCAACAGTGTATCCGGCATATCTGAAGAACAGCAAAGAGATCAGCGGCTGGAGCAAAATGAACAAAAGGGGAAGTTATAACAAGAGCAATTTCGTGTAATGTCATCCCTGTAAACAATTACCAGGACTTTGACTTTAACTCCAAGTGAAAAGAGCAACTTTAGAATGTTTTGAGCAGAGGAGTAACATGATTTGTTACTGGCTTTGACAAGATGATAGTGAGAATGGTGAGAAGTGGTTAGATTTTGAGTATATTTTGAAGGTAAAGCAAGTCAAATTTCTTGATGGATTGGAAATATGGTATGAGAGAAATAATGTAGTCAAGGAATTTTAGCATGAACAAATGGAAAGATGAAGTTACCACTAACTGAGTTGCATGTGAGGGGGATCAAAAGTTCCATTTTGGTCATGTTCAATTTGAGATGTTGATTAGACATCCCAGTGGGGATTTGAAATACAGAGTTGGTATACAAGTCGGAGGTTTGGAAGTTAGGTCCAATCTAGAGAAACAAATGTGGAAGTCATTGGCTTTGAGGTGGTATTTAAAGCTGCAAAAGTAGGTAAAATCACCTATGTGGTGGGTGAATATAAATATAGAAGACTTAGATTTGAGCCCTGGGGTGCTCCAGTGTTACGGGTAAAGGAGAAGAGGAGGGACTGGCAAAGGAAAGTGAGAAGGAGCAAGCACTGAAGTTAAGAGAAGATCAGGCGTGTGTGTCTTGGAAGACGAAGAAGAGGTAATCAACTGTGTCAAAAGCTGTTCGTGAATCAAGTAAAATAAGGATTAAAAGTTGACATTTGGCAACAAACAGGTCGTTGGGAATCCCGGAAAGAGCCATTTTCAGTGCAGTGGGCATAAAAGAGAATGAGAGGAGAAGACCGTGAAGATAGTTCTTTGGAAGAGTTTTATTACAAGGGGAAGTCCTATCTAGCAGGGAGGTAGGGCCAAGAGATGTTTTTTGTTGTTGTTTTTTTTTAAGTAGAAGATATAACAGCATGACTTATATTCCAAAGAGATGATCTAATAGGAAAAAAAGATTGCATAGGAGAAAAAGGGGGAAATTTATTGGTGCTATGTCCTTAAGCACGTAAGAGGAGATGGAAGCTCGTTGAACACGTCGAAGGGTTGGCTTTTACAGGAGACAGCACATGGGAGTGCAGATGCTAGTAGATAGGCAGATATTGTAATGAAGTTTTAGAATTAGAATATATTCCCAGAAATGGATTTATACATTTTTATATTTTTAATAAATATTTCCAAATTGCCCTCTAGAATGATTATATTAATTTATGTTCCCAACAATTTGATTATTTTCCTGCATCCTTATCAACACTGCCTTGTTTTAATCTTTTTCAATCTGAAACAGAAATACTATATTCCTTTCCACTCTTCATAGCTTCAATTCTGTCCCAAACCATTTATGTCCAGGGGCCTCATATGATTTTTGCAGAAAGAGTAGGTTGAGAGACCTGAAGTAAGGGAATGTCAGCAAGCTTGTGGTTCTCTTCCCATAACTGTTCTGTTGATGAATGAAGACATTCAACCTATCGAACTGTCAGCTAAATATCACTTTAAAATTTTAGAGATTAAAAGGGAAAAAGAAAAGGTAAATCAATGTAATGGATTGCTTTATAAGCCAGGAAATAACATTGTTCATACTATTAGTTCTTCCTGGTACACGATACTACTATAGTGTTTTATCCCTTGAACCTTCTTTCTTAAGTATTCTTTTGAGGACACAGAGAACTGGTAGAGTGTGGGGCAAAGAACCACCCTGTGACCCCATGATGCAGCCGATTCCTCTATTGAAGGAACAGAGGGAAGGTGTTCAAAGATATGGCATTGACCTGACTTTGAGTCATGTATTAGAAGGAAGTGTATTATTCTACACCCCACACACCCAGCTTCTCCTCCTCCTCTTTCCCAGGCCATAGCTCCCTATGTGTGCACGTACAGGCTATCAGAGTGCAGAAAGCCGTGAACCCCCAGCTGTATGTATTGCTACAGTTTATGTTTCCTGAGCGCTGTGCCAGTTACTATGGTAAACACTTTACACATGCTGTCTCCTTTACTCCACATAAGAGCCTTGTGAGTTATAGGGACCGTTATTATCCTTATTTTATAAATGAGGAAACTGACTTACAGAGGTTGATAGTCTGCTCAGACGCCCAGGTAGTAAGGAAAGATGTAGGATTCAAACCCAGTCGGTATGACTCAGAAGCCCAACTGGTCCATCACCCCCTCATGTGCTATATGTTTACCTTCTGTCAGAATATTGTCTTTTATATAGTCCTCTGGCTGAGGCCTGTGAAGGAAGGCCACTCCTCTTTGGATATAGGAAGCCTCTCTGAAGAGGACATCATGGAGTCAGTCTCACTCAAGGAAGAGGTGGGGTCTCAGAAGGAAAAAAAAGTTAAAAAAAAGATTTTTTTTTAAAGACCTGGAAGTAGATCTCAGATAAACAGAAGAGGAGATTGTGCATTTTTTAATGTATATCCTCTGAATCTAGACAATTGAGAATTGTCTAGAAGGGTACTTCTGAGTGCTGGAAGCTAACCCCAAAAGACCAAAGCAACAACAAAAAAGGTTTCTCAAAAAAAGACAGAGAATAGAGGTTAAAAAAGAAGAACCCAAACAATATAAGCTAATAATGAGGAAAATATTTCTAATAAGCTGAATTATCTGTATCAAGAGTCCTCTGTGCTTCTCAGTTTTTTCCTCATGATTTAGTGAGATTTCTTTTCCTGCCGCACAAGTATGAGAGTAAGGACAGCAATTCCATGGCACCTGTGCCCCCGACTCTTGCCCACACTGGCCTTTGGCCAGGTCATCCATTCACTTCACAGCGTTCTGTCCCTGAGCCCCAGGGCAGCCTCTGCACCCACTCACCAGGCCTCATGGTAAGAACATAACAGTACCTCATTCCCCTGCCTGCAATTATGGCATTGTAGTCAGTGAGAAACAATTAGAGATTCTCCTTTTGATTACAAACTTTGGAAGTCTTTATTTCATTAAGGAGAGTATCATTTCCTTTTGTGCTTCAAACAGTGGTGCGGAAGTGGCAACTGTCAGTGGCTTCAGTGGCTGCCACCTGTCAGTGTCATGGAGATCGCCCTCTTAGGAACTTCCTTCCTGAAGCAAGGAAGGAGGTGGGACCTGCCAGGCACGGGGTGGAACAGGGACGGCAAGAAGGGTTGTCACACCTATAAAGCAACTTCAGAACCAAACTTCAGCCTTGTCACTTTTGTTCTCAGTAATGTGAGTCTGACTGCGAGAGCTTAAGCTGTTTGAGTGCAGGGCATCCAATTCCAGTGCCTATTATTGAATAACACATATTGGATAGAGCTGAATTATTGTGAATGAAAGACTCGGCCAAGCCTTCTCTTCCATGATCTTTCGTTGCCACCATGGAATGCTGAGGCGCCTGAGCTCAGGGAGATGCAGTTTCCTATTTCAAAAGTATTACTCATTCTACTTTTCCAAGGTCATGATGGTATACCGTCATACTAATTAATTTATTTAATTAAAATAAATTAACACAGTTGTGTCTGAAACAGCCCAAAAGGCAAGCTATGTATATTAAGTTGCAACTTTAACACAGAGGTAAAAGTTGGGATTCTAAATGAGTAATCCTTAATGGAGGTTATCCAACACTTTAAAATCAAAAATTCTCCCCCATCACAGTTCTTGGTCTTCCTCTTCCATCTTTTGCTGCAGAATGTAAGACCTTTAATTCTCCCATAAGGACATCTGCATTAAAAGGCCCCTAAAGATGATCCGGTTTTCTCCCTTTGACCCTGGCCTTTCCAACAAACCAAAATGTGTAGACCATGCATACCCCCAAACTACCCTAGCTCTTTCCATCACATGTAAGCAGTGCTTTTCTTTTTCTGGGAAAGAGAGGACGGGGAATGTCTGCCTTGGTTTATATTGAATTTGAGGCAAAGGTAGAAAAGCAGTGGTTGAGAACTTGGTTCTCCTGCAACACGTTGCTTTCTCAGACCTCCATGCCTGTGCGCTTTAATCTACCTGGTACACACTCCCCCCTCCCTGAGTCTTCCTGGAAAACCGTGTTTGATCCTTGAGAAATAACCTGCGTTATGAAGCTTTCCCCACTGCCCTCCTGCCCAAACAGTCAGTCTCTTCTTCTGTTCCCCTAACATTTTAACACACATCTCTGTGTTTGTCGTACTGTATGGTATCATTGATTTATACATCTGTTTCCCTCACCAGACTGAACTTTTTCAGAGCAGAGATTTTATTTCATTCATTTATTTATCTGAGCACCTCACACGTAGTAGCTGTTAAGTAAATGCAGTCATATTGAGTTCAATCTTTATGGAACTTACTATATATCTCTAAGGTAAGTTAGGATGAGTCATGAGAGAGGGTACAGAATTTAGTATGGAATAAATTCCAGGATCCATCTCAGCCTTCTAGTCTGAAGGTGTTGGTCAGGTATTGTCATTTAGATGTGTAAATTATAAGCAAAGCCTTGTGGGCTTCTAGGGATGCACAGAAGAAAACTTGTGCCTGGAGATGTTTCAGCAAGGCAGATCAAAGGGAGGAGACCTTTGCCACGGGGCGGACCTGTGTTTCATGCTCCACCAGAAGTACTGGTCCTTCTTAACCACATAGCACACATGTGGTTACCATAATACACACATCAGTCAGGGCCCAAACAGGGAAAAACAAGCACTATGACATTTACAGAATAGGGAATTTGTTTTATGAATTAGGTGTTGTACAATCTTGGGTGAAGATGGGAAAATAGGTCAAAAGGGAGAATTGAAAGTTCAGGAGAAAAATCTCTAACCAGCCCTCCTGAAACAATGGCATGGATGGACAAGTGGGAGCTCACAGGGCAATCTAGAAGCTGCTGGTGTGGGACCGTGAAAGGATGTGGGGTGAGAGGGAACTGTTGTAGGACAGAAGTCAGGGGCAGACTGTTGCCTCTGCGTAGCTGCCATTCTGGAAGTTTGCTGCAGAGTAGTTGGTGGTGGCCTTGGAATCATTCATCAGCAAGGCTGGTGGTTCTTTTTTTTTTTTTAAGATTTATTTATTTGACAGAGAGAGAGGGAACACAAGCAGGGGGAGTGGGAGAGGGAGAAGCAGGCTTCCCGCTGAGCAGGGAGCCCAATGCAATGCGGGGCTCAATCCCAGAACCTGGGGATCATGACCTGAGCCGACACTTAATGACTGAGCTAGTCACAGAGCAGGAAAGAACAAGGACAAAGTGAAACCCAGTGGCATTTCTACTATTTTTTCTCACTATCTTTGATCACAATGACCTTCAAAAAACATGGCTGCTACATCACTGGAACCTTACAAATCTCACATAAATTTCTCTTTTGCCCAATTCTAGCCCACAACCATACAGGGAAATGGGTTCTGGGACACATAATTCTTATGTAGCCAGACTGATACAGTATAAAACCACAACAGCATACCTCTAAATTTTGTAAGTTGAATTTAGTTTCAATTTTAGAAGCAGTACTCACATAAATAGGAAAAAACAGAGGTAAGAAACATGTATGACTTTATAGTTTTTTGAAAAACATTCTTGGGTATTGCCTAGAAACATGCCTTACCTAGCACACATTTCAGAAACAGAAATTGTTGGTTATCAATGCTAACTGCTATAAAAAATCTTAAGGTGACTGTATAAGCATTTCTTTGTCTTCTGATGGTCAACATAGAATTTAAGTACAGTTTTTAAACAGTCATCTCTTGAGACCTTCCGAAAATGATCTAAGGACAGAAGGAAGTAACATTTGTTACGCACTGTGCCAAGAACTTCTGTCTCATTTCATCTAATTCATAGACGTTGCCTGTGAGGCTCCTAAAAGTGAAGTAACTCAAGATCAGATTCATGTAAAATTGTTGAAAATTCACCCCAGAATTTAGAGTAACTTATATCTCAGTCTAGGCTATCTTTTTCTCTTGACTTAGTTGGTTATTTACTCCTATTTTTTAACATCTTATTGAAGAAGAGATAACGTATATATTAAAGTATGTAAAGTGAACTAATTTTAAGAGTGCAACTCAGTGAATTTTTACATATCTATCTATATATTCATATAATCACCATCCAGATAAAAATACAAAATTTTTCCAATACCCTTGATTGGTATTCCTTGGGCCATTTGTACTTCTCAGGTAAACTGCCTTTTATATATATATATATATATATTTTTTTTTTTTTTTTCACTACATGGATGGTGTAATTCTTGGAACAATGATAGGAGGAAGTGAACCTTAGCAGTAAAGTGAAAATGTTAAATGTGCCTCATAACTGCTTTGAATTACATCTCCTTATATCACTTTCTCTTTCTGCTTTTACCCTAAAACAGGTAATCAGATCCTGTCCCTTGGGAGCCTCTCAAAAGATCAGATTTATCCAATGAAACTCAAGGGCATCTCCATCTGCTATTCAGCTCTCAAATCTGCCTTGTGTGGAAATTATGTCAGCTTTGGCGTCTTCAAGTTGTATGGGGACAACCATTTTGACAATGTACTCCAGGCCTTTGTCAAAATGCTGCTGTCAGTGTGCCACAGTGACTTGCTAGTAAGCAGTCGTGCATCATGGGAGTCTTTGTGTGAAATGTGAAGTAACACCACCACAGGCTTGGAATGGTTATAATGAAGCCCGGGGAGTTAGAATAGCACCAGAACATTTTATGTTTTAGGACAACCTCTTGATTTAACTTAAAGAATTTTAAAAACTATAGTGGCTGTATGTATAATTAAATGTACAGTTTTCGAAAATTGCAGCTACCACCTCTGACAGATCGGTCATCCAGAGTGCTCCAGGTTCAGCATCCAGAGAAAATGTAAATAGCAATTTCAACTAATTGCTTACAACTATGCTAATAATTCAAAAAAGGTCTGTTTCCTGGAGCAGAAATGTAGGACTGGCTGCAGAATCTTCTCCTTCCATCTACTTCCCCTACTCTGTCGCCTTCCTTTCCATGAAAATTCTGGTGTGGCAGAAAGAATGCTGAACTCAGAGTTGAGCATACGGGTGCACAGTCTCTACTCTGCCACTCACTAGTCATTTACCTTGAATAAATCACCTTCTCTATTTCTCCAGGCTTTAATTTCCTCACCTTTAAAATTAGTAAATTAAACAAAGTGATCTCTAGGTCCCTTTTCAACTCTACCATCTAGTTTCTGTGATTTATGTCAGTGGTTTTCAAACTTTGAGGCCCATCAGAATCACCTGGGGTGTTTGTTGGAAATTTAAATTTCCAGGCTCCTCCACTGAGCTGTGTCATTATCAGACTTTTTTTAAACATCCCTGCCTGATTACACAAAAGCTAATATATGCCCAATGTGGTTGCAGTAATTACTTTAGTAACAGCCAAATTCATGCTCAGACTTAGTTCAGGCTTTCCCACCTGCCCTCCCTGCCAAAGTTATAAGTAAGATCTAGGGGGCCTTTGTTAGTCAACCCATGTGAGAAATGCTCCTTGACAAGAATGGACAAATGGACCAGCATCACCCTCCTCCACTGTTCTAAGCTAGTCTTAATAGAACCACAACTCAAGCCAGAGTGGTTTAACCTCAGTAGTAGAATGGGATACTCATTGAAGGCTACCCGTATGACAGAAATTACAAAGTAGAAACTTGACTCGGATCAGGCATGGGTTCTCATTGAGAAGGCTCTTCGCTGCAGTTGAGGTCCCCCCAAAAAACTGATTGTGGCTCCAGGAATTGCTCTAATCATTTTTCTAACAGGCAAGCAAATCTCTAACTCAGTAATTCTCAAAGTTAAGGGTGCATAGGACTTCCTTCGTGTGCGTGTTTAAAATGCAGTTTTCAAGACCTCGTTCCAGAGCATTTCATATAGTGAGTCTGGAGTGGGGATCAGGAAACTGCATTTTTAATAAGCATCCCATGTGATCTTATGGAAGTGATCTTAATCTCACTTTAATAAACACTGCTCTGGTTTATTTCTCTTATGAGTGTTATGCTTCTTTGATATTGGTTTGAGTTCCATGTAAAGTTTTCCAGGTATTTTTCTCATGCACTTATCTTTTGCCTGTAGTATATGGCAAGTATTAAGCCATTGGCCAAATCATGATTTAGTTAGGTGGGTTGGCATTTGTAAATAAAACAGACTATGATGTCAAATCTTATTACAACAGCAAATACCTTTGTATTAAAAAAAAAAAAGGGCTGCCTAGCCACTATTAAGTACTGTTCAGTGTTACAATATCCCCATCCAGAAAAATAATTCAGTCTTCTAAATTCCATACTACAGAGATTTTATTTGCATTTAAGTGTTAGCCACATAAGGTAAAATTGACATTACTTGCAGTGCTGTAGCTTCAAATTAGGATTTCTAGAGATCAAGAGATTCCTTTTAGAACCCTTTTCAATACTGAATTGCGAATCATGATGTCATGTGTTCCATGTATTTATTTTATATATTTATGTTTAAGTAAGTTTACAATTTCCAATATTATAAATGGCAGTTTCTACTAGACCTTAACATGTCTTTTGCTTCCCTTTGGCTTGACACTTCGTTATCTCTGTGTTGTAGCAATATCGGAAACTGAGCCAGTCCTACTATCCACTCCTGGAATGTCTTACCCAGGACCACATGAGCTTCATCACCAACTTAGAGCCTCCTGTACTTCTATATGTTCTCACATCTATCTCAGAGGGACTCACTACTCTTGGTAAGTATCACAGAGAACATTATTTCCAGAGGAAAAGCTTGATTGTGGTCTCTTAATATAAGTGCTTATTGAGATGATCTACAAAGGGGAAAAGATGGCATACCCAAACTGAAAGATTATTTTGTAATTATTACTTGAAAGTGAGAGAATGCCCTTTTTTCATATTTTGATGTACAGCTTATTTCTTAATCAGGTTAATTAAGGTATAATTTACACACAATAAAACTCATTGATTTTAAGCGAACAGTTCAGTGACTACTGACAGATGTATGTACATAGTCATAAACTACCACAATGAAGATATGGAACATTTTCTTCACCACAAAAAGCTCCCTCGTGCCCCTTTCTGATCAATCCCTTTCCCCTGGCCCCAGCCCCAAAGAACCACTGTCTACTTTCTTTCACTATAGTTTGCCTTTTCCAGAATTTTGTCTAAGTTGAAACATATGATATATAGACCTTTGTGTCTGGCTTCTTTGATTGAGCATAATGCCTTTGAGATTCGTCCATGTTGTTTTGCAAATCAATTTATTCCTTTCTGTTGCTGAGTTATTATTCCATTGTATGGATTATCACAATTTATTTATATATTCACCAACTGATGGCTATTTGGGTTGTTTCCATTATTTGGTTATTTTGTACAATGTTACTATGAACATTCATGTACAAGTCTTTCTGTGGACAAATACTGTTTCTCTTGGGTAACTACCTAGGAGTGGGATTTCTGAGTTGTATGCTAAGTGTATTTTTAACATTATTTAAAAAAACAACAACAACAAAAAAAAAAACAGAAAACTGCGACACTGTTTCCCAAAGTGACTGTACCATTTTGCTCTCCCCAGCAATGTATGAGGGCTCCAGTTTCCCTGTATCCTCCCTAACACTTGCTATTATTAGTCTTTTTAATCTTAGCCATCTTAGTGGGTGTGAAGAAGAATCTCATTGTAGTTTTAATATTTATTTACTGAATAATGATTTGCACATCTTTTCATGCTTGTGTGCCATTCATGTATCTTTTTCATGAGTATTTATTCAAATCTTTTACCCATTTTTTTAACTGGATTGTTTATCTTGTAAGTATCTGTTACATATTCTGGATGCAAATCCTTTATCAAATGTGTGTTTTGCAAATATTTTTTCCGTCTTGGCTTTTTATTTTCTTAACAGTATCGCCTTATTACAAGAGCAAAGTTTTTAATTTTGAGGAAGTCTAATTTATTTATTTTTTTCTTTTATAGTTCATGTCTTTTGGGTCCTATCATAAGAAATCTTTGCTTAACCTAAGGCCAAAAAGGTTGTTTCTATGTTTTCTTCCACAAGTTTTATAGTTTTTTATCTTATGCTTAGGTCTATGATCCATTTCAATTAAACTTTTTGTATTTAGTATTAGGTATGAGATGAAAGCTGTTTTTTAACATACAGTTATTCAATTGTTATAGCACCTTTTGTTGAAGAATACCCTTTCTCTATTCAATTACTTTGTGCCAATTCTGTACTGCTCTGATTTTTAATTTTTGTCCTAACTTTATGGTAAGTCTTAAAATCAGATAGCATAGACCTCTAATTTTGTTTTCTTCTTTTAAAATTGTCTTGACTATTCTGGGTTCTTTGTCTTTTTATATAAGCTTTAGAGTCAATTTGTCAGTTTCTCTTGCTAGAAAAAAAATGAATAAGGGAATTTTGGTGGGGATTGCATTGAATCTCTATCCCAATTTGGGAAGAATTGACATATTAGCAATATTGAGTGTTCGATTCCTGAAAATGGTGTATCTGTCCATTTATTTAGATCTTCCTGAATTTTTCTCAACATTTTTGTAGCTTTGAATGTAAGACTCTTGTACATACTTTGTTATATTTATAACTAAGTATTTTATATTTTTATGCTATTGTACATAGTACTGAATTTCAATTTCCTTTTGTTCTTGGCTACCATGTAGAATTGCAGGTGATTTTTTTGTATGTTGACCTTGTATCCTGCAGCCTCACTAAACTCACCTGTTAATTTTGGTTGCTTCTATAGATGTCTTAGGATTTTCTACATAGATGTGTCTGCAAATAACTTGTCTGCAAATAGACAGCTTATCTCTTCCTTTCCAATCTGTATGGCTTTTATTTTTTCTTGCCTTATCACATTGGCTAGGACCTACATGTAGTACAATGTTGAATAGAAGTAATGATAGCAAACATTTTTTCCTTGTCTCTAAGGAAATGTCTCCATTCATTCTTTCACCATTCAGTATAATGTTAGCTGTAGGTTTTTATATAGATGCTCTTTATCTTGTTGAGAAAATTCCCTTCTGTTGTGGTTTTCTGAGAGTGTTATCAGGGATGAATACTGAATTTTATCAAATTATTTTTCTGCATCTACTGAGATGATCATGTGGTTTTTCTTTTTAGTTCTGTTTATACATGACATAATGTTGGTCATCACATTGATGGATATTTGAATGTTAAACCAACCTTGCATTCCACACTAAGTTACAACATATTATCCTTCATACATATTACTGAATTCAGCTTTCTAAAATTTTGACACAGACTTTTACATCTATGTTTATGACAGATATTGATGTGTTCTGTAGTTTTTCTATGGTTCTTCTTCCATATCTTTTATTCTTTGTCTAGTCTCCTATATCTTTACCTTGTTTTAGCATCAGTCTAATGCCCTCATAAAATGACTTGGGAATGTTCCCTCCTCTTCTATTTTCTTAAAAAGTTTGTGTAGAATTGTTATTAGTTCTTACTTATTGTTTGATAGAACTCCCCAGTGAAGCCATTAGGCCTAGATTTTTTTTTTTAGTAGGTTTTTAACTACAAGTTAAACATTTTTAATGAATATAGGGCTATTCCAGTTATTTATTAGATTTGGGGTAGCATTTGGTAGTTTGTGTCTTTAAAGGAATTTCTCTGTTTCATCTGAGGTTCATCTGACATGACATAAGATTATTCATAATATCCCATTGTTCTACAATTTGATTTCTGTAAGGTCTATGGTGATGTTCCCTCTTTCATCCCCGAAATTAACAATTTGTGTCTTCTCTCTTTTTTTTTCTTGATCATTCTGGCTCTAGATTTATCAGTTTTATTACAGAGAACCAGTTTTCAGTTTTCATTGATTTCTCTGTTGTTTTCTTTTATTTCCTTAATTTTATGTACGGCCTTTATTATTTCCTTACCTCAGTTTACTTTGCTTTTCCTTTTCTAATTTTTCATGTAGAAACTTAGATCACTGATTTTAGACCCTTCCTCTTTGCTGATATACACATTTAATGCTTTCATCTAGGCACTGCTATAGCTATTGCTCTCAAATTTTGTGTGTATTTTGGGGTTTTTTTCTGTTCAATTTAAAAATATTTTCTAATTGTCCTGCTGATTTCTTCTTTTATCAATGGATTGTTACTGAGAGGCACAGTGTTTAATTTCTGTATATCCAGAGGTGTTCCGGATACCTGTTATTGATTCTAGTTTAATTCCATTATGGTCATAGGATATACTCAATGATTGTTATAACCTTTATTTTTATTGCATCTTTTTTATGGTTCAAAATATGTGACTATTACGTGGGCACTTGAATGTGCATTCCATTGTTGTTGGGAAGAATGTTCTGTAGTGGTCTAATTGATAATGTTTAGATTCTCTACATTCTTACTAGTTGTTTGTTTGTTTTCTATTTATTCTATGAATTACCAAGAGAGAAGTGTTGAAGTCTAACTATAATTATAGATTTTTCCATTTCTCCTTTTAGTTCTATCAGTTTTGATATAAAGCATTTTAAAGCTCTGTTATTAGGTATGTAAATATTCAGGATTGTTCTGTCCCTTTGATGAATTTTCCCCTTTATCAAGAAATGACCATCTTTATCTCTGGTAATACTCTTTTTTCTGAAATTTATTTTGTCTAATATTACTAACTTCTCCAGCTTTCTTTTTATTAGTGTTGCCTCTTTTTCCATCATTCCTGTGTCTTTATATTAAAGTTGGTTTCTTGTAGACAGCAGGTATTTTCTATTGATATCGTAACAATTTTTACAAACTTGGTGGCTTAAACCAATGTAAATTTATTATCTTATAGCTATTTGGGTTTTTTTAAATATTTTATTTATTTATTAGAGAGAGAAAGGGAGTGGAGGAGGAGCAGAAGGAGAGAATCTCAAGCAGACTCTGTGCTGAGCGCAGAGCTGATGCAGGGATCAATCTCACAACCCTGAGATCATGACCTGAGCCAAAATCAAGAGTGGGACACCCAACCAACTGAGCCACCCAGGCACCCCATCTTATAGTTCTTTAAGTCATAAATCTGACATGGGTCTCGGGCTAAAGTGAAGGTGTCAGCAGAGCTGTGTTCCTTTCTAGGAGAAATTCCATTTCCTTGTCTTTTCCACTTTGTAGAGACTACCTAAATTCCTTAGCTCATGGCCCCCAGCAAGATTGCATCTATAACCACTCTTCCATAGATACATCTCCCTCTAATTCTGACCTCTCCTGCTTCTCTCTTTCACTTTTAAGGACCCTTGGGATTACATTAGGCCTACCCAGATAATCCAGAATAATCTCCCTACTTTTCACTCAACTAATTAGCAGTCTTAATCCATCTGCAATCTTATTTATTCTTTGCCATGTAATCTAACATATTCACAGGTTCTGGGAGTTAGCACATGGACATAGGACATATTTGCCTAATACATAGCATATAGCTGGGTCATATTTTTATATCAAATCTGACTATCTCTGCCTTCTCATTAGTGTTTCAACCATTTACATTTAATGTAACTACCAGTGTATTTGAGTTTAAATCTATAATATTGCTATTTGTTTTCTTTTTATTTGAGCTTTGTTTCTTTTTTCCTTTTTTCCCTTTTCCTGCCTTCTTTTGGTTTGGATTAATTAAATGTTTCTTGTGAATCCATTTATATCCTCCATGAGTTTATTAGCCAGACTTCTTTATTTTTAGTGGTACTCTAGGGTGTATAACCTACACCTTCAAATAATGTCATCATAGTTTGCCTTCAGATAATCACTGGGGGCACCTGGGTGGCTCAGTCGTTAAGCATCTGCCTTCGGCTCAGGTCATGATCCCAAGGTCCTGGGAGCGAGCCCTGCATCGGGCTTCCTGCTCTGCAAGAAGCCTGCTTCTCCCTCTCCCACTCCCCCTGCTTGTGTTCCCTCTCTGGCTGTCTCTCTCTCTCTGTCAAATAAATAAAAATCTTAAAAAAAAAAAAAAAGATAATCACGGTCTACCTTTTTCCTCTCTTATCTCCATTCCTTCTGGAACTGCAGCTACACATGTATTATATATCTCTGTTATTATTCGAAGACTGGATAGAAATGACTCCTTTACAGATCTCCAGAATTCTCTCTTTGTATGGCTCCCACTCTCTGAAGCTCTGTCCCATGAGTTCTAGCTGTCTCAGCCCCCCAAGTTCAAACTGTTTCTCTTCCACTCATTGAGACTACTTGGCTTTGTTTGGGTTCCTCCTTCCAGGCCTATAGCCTGGAAACTCCTTGGGGCAATGAGCTCCAGTGACTGTATACGTGGGACCTCATTTGTCTCCCTCCTCTCTGGTTTAATAGCCCTATACTACTTGTGCAATAATTGAAAAATGTTGTTTCATATTTTTGTCCTGTTTTCTAGTTGTTTATGACAGAAGGAAAAATTCTTATAGCAGTTAATCCTTCATGGACAGAAACTGATGTCTTGTCTTTTCTTATTACAGTTTGCCTTGACATTCTTTTATCTCACGTCATGGTAATACTTTAAGATTTTGAATTAGTTGCAGGTGGCTATGTTGTTCTCAAAGTATGGTCTTGGGCCTGGAATCTGCATTTTCACAAGGCTCTCAAGGGAGTCTTGATGGGGTAGCATTATGGAGGGAATACTGAATAAGTCCCAGTGCTACCACTTATTAAGTGTATAATTGTGGACAAGTGCTCTGTGCCTGATGCTGTCATAGGTGTTTTCAAGATGTGTAGCTCGCCCTTGTCATTCTCAGAACCACTATGCATACCAAAACTGGGTTACATACCCTAATAGTGCTGTTTGTCCTTATTTCCTACCTGATTGGAAGCTTCCAAAGGACAGGAACAGTGTCTTGAGGTACCACTAGCATATAGTAATTAAATTAATTAGGTAATATTATTTTCACTATACAGATGAGTAAGCTCTGGCTCAGAGAGGTGAAACAACTTGCACAAGGTCACATAACTAATAAGAGCCTGATCTAGGAGTCTCTCTAACTCTAAAACCCATTCCTCTCCACCTCACTACTCTGCTAGATCTGTCTAATATAGGTCACAGTTTGCCAGGTGAATCATGCCCTGTGTCTTCGAGAAAAAGGACTATTGAAAATAACCACTTGGGTTTCTCCTTTTCCAACAATAATAGATCTGCAAAGAGGCATTTATAGTTATTGTTTGGGTTACAAGCAGGTCTCAGTTCTGCTTTAGCCTCTGGAAAAAAATGAAAGGGAGGCACAAAAAAATTCAAATCAGTGATAGAGTAGTAACTCACCTAATATGCTTAACATGATACTAAAAAAATTTGGTAATCGTCATTCATCAGCATTTTTAGTTTCAGGCCAACTATAATATGGGGAAGAGAAAGGTGAATGAGAAAAGAGATTATATTTTCTGTCTTTTTAATTACCCAGCCACCATCACCCCCCCACCACCATGCTCTTACACACAGACACCAAGTGCAGGACTTACAAAAAGCTGCTCTTAATAGTAATTCTCAAGTCATTCATTCAGTAAGTGTCAACTGTGCACATACTAGGTACTTGACTGTCCTAAAGGGAACAAGACAGACGGATAAGGCCCCTGCTTATGTGAAGCTTAGATTCTGGAGGGAGAAGATAATAAATAAATGAACACCACACACAAGAAAAAGTCAAGTCATGACAAGTGCTAAACAAAGATCTAAAATGGGATAATGACTGGAGAATGATTAAATGTGGCTTCTCTAGAAGAAGTGATCAGGGAAGGCCTCTGTAGTTTAGTCGGGGCAGGGATGGGGGTGCGTTCCAAGAAGAAGCAAAGCATGGCACAAAAGGCAAAAACAAGGAATGGTGAAGGCAAATGAAAAGTTGAACCAACTGGAAACCACCAGACCTTTCCTCATCAAGTCCACTACTAATAAAATATTCATTATTAATAGAGTATGTTGTTATTTTGAACACATTCTTGAATTGGAGGAAGTGGTGTGAATGTAACATGGGAGCAAAACATTCAGGAAACATTTAGAAACTTAGAGACCTTGTACATTAGTTTCTCCCACCAAAAACATGCCAAAGATAGAAGAAAGCTATGAATTAGCAAACTAAGTGATGGGCTTGGTGTTTCAGGGATTGAAACAGGAAAACACACGGAAAGTGAAAAGGGGGACAGTACTGTGTGTTGGGCACTATGGTAGTCTTTACACACTTCCCCTTACTGATTTCTCCCAAGGCCTTGCGAAGTAGGTGGTATTAAGCATATTTTACAGAGGTGCAAATTGAAGCTCCATAAAGTCAAAACATCTAGAAAATATAGATTCAAAACTAGGCCCACCTGTTTCCAAAACTACTGCACCACCCATACAGGCCTTTTGTTTCTGAAATTGCCTTTCACACCATATTTTTCCAAGACCTCCATCCTCTCTTCTGCCATGGTGAGAAATACTGGGCCGAAGCCAAAGTTTAGCTCAGCCCCATTATCATTCTCCTGACTCAGTTAAGCAACTCTTTCCTATACAGTTAACTTTTCAGAACAGCTTTCTGTGATGGGTCTTAGTGAACAGGAGGGCTATTAATGATGCATGTGCTTCCTGTGGAGACTGGTTGCAGGAGAAAAGGAGCATTTGGTTGTTTTTAGTGCCAAACAACAAGTTGCTGGAGAGGACGAAGTGCCTATTAGGCTTAAAAATTGTATCTACAATAGTCTAAATCACAGACGAATCCTTCTTAAAAGATTCTGAATACCGAGAACCAGGACAAAATATAAAAATTCATGACTTCTGGTCATCCTCTTATGTCAGGAGAGTTTCATTATTTGAATCTCAAACAATAGCTTGAGCTGCAAATAAAGAAAACCAATAATAATACACAGTCCTCAGCACTATTCATTCTGTTTTTGATCAAATGGCCCTTGATCCTTATGATTCCACACCTTTCAATCTACCCTAAACTAACATTTATCCATTTCAGAGTCCCCAACCATAAATCAGCCGTAATGGAAGCTCTTCTTCTTGCTTTTATTGCAAGGATATATGCTCCAACCTTCATGTCTAAAGTGTTTACCTGGCTTTTTCATAGCTGACTCAGTAGAATGGAACCTTTTAATGCAACCTGCATGGCATGTGGTCACCAAATCTATGTGAAGTCTTCATAATTTTTGTGTGATTGATAGCATATTGCTCTTCACTGGTGAGGGAAACGGTATCTATTTCCTGCTTGCTTCCTTTTGTAGATATTAAGTTACTTAATCCATTTACTTTCGTGATTGGGACTTCAGAGGTAGAAATGTGGAGGAAAAGAGAAAAGCAACAAAGCTCAACAAATCTGTGCCTGACTCTTAGGCCTAGATGTTTTCCACTGCATGATATTACCTCCTGGAATTATAAAACCAAAGCTCCCTTTTCTGCAAAGTAACACAGTTGGGGGGAGGGGAGATAAAAAATCAATCAATCGATCAAACACCATAGTTTTAGGAGAAAAAGAGCCCCTTCCTTCAAAGGAAAATATAGCAGTACAGTTGACTTGCATGTGTAGCTTCCATAGCGCCACAGTTTCCCAAACTGTTGTCCGTGGCCATCTTTTAGACCTTCAGACAACCCCTCCTGATCCTGCATCAGCTACCATCATCCTCAAGTTTAAATGCATTCATCTATCTGTATTTCAAAACTTTCTCCCGACCTACTTCTTTCTATTTATTATGCCATTTCTCTCCAAAACGATGTACTTGAAAGAGTTTTTAAACCATGGTGTTATATCAGTTCTAGATATTATTATTAAACACAACTCAAGACCTGTAAAAACCTTTCTCAGATTAGCTTTGTCTGCCTATTCTTTAATTCAGCTAAGAGGGCACCTCTGATCTAGGAAGGCACACATGTCTCAGAAGCTCAGAGATTAATGAGAATAAGAGATGAATGACTGCCTTAGGGAGTGTATAATCTGCTGGTTCCCAGTCTACTTTCCTCATCTGCATCTACCATTTTCGCCACTTTTTGAATGTTTTTAATTGTTTCTTTTGTCATTTCTGTTACTAATCGTAAACTCCTCGGGACTGTGTCCATGTGTTACCTTTAGCCAGAAAATCTGGGTAGTGTCATGCTATGAATCAAAACCACGAACATTGGGGGCGCCTGGGTGGCTCAGTCATTAAGCGTCTGCCTTCGGCTCGGGTCATGATCCCAGGGTGCTGGGATCGAGCCCCGCATCGGGCTCCCTGCTCGGCGGGAAGCCTTGTGTTCCCTCTCTTGCTGTCTCTCTCTCTGTGCCAAATAAATTTAAAAAATAAAAAAAAACAAACAAACCATGAACTTTGGATAAGCTCTTTATCTCTCAGCTTCGTTTTTCTCACTTGAAAAATGCAAATAACACCTACTATATACAAAGTGGTTGTTAGAAATAATTTTAATGTACAAAGTAGATAATTAATAAATGGTTGCTGTATCATGTCACTCACTTGCTTTAAAAGAAGTCTTTAATAACACCTCTGTTGTCTTTCAAATAAAAGTAGTGTCTCAGCCCACTATTGGATGCCCTCGAGGAAGACCCCAACCTACTTTGTCAGCCTTCTCTCTTTTGACTCCCTATACATTCTTTCACTCAAACCAAAGTCCTGCTCCCAAATACACCCTCCTCTTTCCATCATGAGGGCACACCGGTAGTACATCATCTTTTGAGCCCCTTGTGTTTTAAGAAAGTGTGTGATGCTTGCATATATTTTTGCTTACTACCTAATTTTGTTTAATACCTACTTGATTTTAGCGGTTAAGAACGTAGCTCTAGAATCCAGCTCCTTGTTTATTTTCGTACAGTGGCTCCATAGTCATCTAGCCGTGTGGCAGTGGACACATCATTTAATCCCTCACTATTCTTGCCTGTGAATGGAAATAATAATAATAGTAACTATTACAGTGAGGATAATAATATAACTATTATTGTGAGGATGCAAAATAATAATTCATGTAACTAACACAGTAAGCTCTCATTAAACATCAGCTGTTTTTATTATGAGAATTTCTCGTTGTTTTCTTCTCATTCAAGTCTGCAAGATATTTTACAAATGATGAGAAAGGTTAAGTGGTTCTTTCAAAGTAACAACAGAGCAAGTAATTGGAAAAGATGAGATTTGAAACCAGAGCTGTCTGACCCCAGAATGCCTACCTTCCCACCGCTCTATGTATATTGTGCTAATCTCTCTACCTGAAAAGTGTCCTTCCTTATATCTAACTAAAATAACTTTCCCAGGCCCATCTCAGGTTCTGTCTCCTTCAAAAAGTCTCTTTGATTCCCATCCAAATGTGATGTCTTCCTCAAAGTCCTCACAGCGGTGTGTCACTCGTTTGTACCCAGCATTGTGCTCCAGTGACTTCTGTACTCCATCATGAGATCTTGGACACCAGGGTGGGGGTTGCCCCTGAAACAGAGCACTTTGCCCCAAGTCTACACCCTGTTTCATCTGAAGCGGAGCACTTTGCACCAAAGAGATATTTAATAAAGTCACTTGAGTAGAACAGAGGGTTGTTAAGGTCACAAATGGAAAATTCTGTCCAATCCAATCCAGGAATCATTTACTTACAAACACATCTTTATACCAGGTCCTGTAGTAGACACTGGGTTTAAAGAGATTAGCAAGGCAAAAACCCTGCCCTCAAGGAATTTACAGTTTGATAAAAGTGCTTTGAAACCAGAAAGTGATTTTTTTAATTGGAGGCATTATAATTAATCAGATGAAAAAACCCTTCAGTAATGCGAAGGAATTCTCATTTATTGTTCGTACAGATACAGTTGTCTCCTCCAGCTGCTGTACCAGTTTAGACTACATCGTCACCTACCTCTTCAAGCACATAGCAAAAGAGGGCAAGAAGCCACTTCGATGCAGAGAGGCTACCCAGGCCGGTCAGAGACTATTACATTTTATGCAGCAAAATCCAGATGTCCTACAGCAGGTAACTGGTGGTCGGTCACCTGGCTTAAGAAACAGAGTTTCCCAAAAGCCAGCCTAGACCCTGAATATCTCTTAGAGCAAATGGTCCGGTCAAGACTCTTTATCAGTTATTCTCTAGGAGTATTTTCCCAGAAGATAGGATAGCACACTCGCCCCAGGACTACTCACCCTCAAGAGATCTCTTAAGTCGTTCATCTTACTCCAGTGAAGCTAGAATTCAAAGAAAGAATAGCTCTTCCAGAGGCCTGAAAGAAATAAAAGGCGAAGCCAGAACTAGAAACAGTCAAGCTCTGGTTTCTTTCTTGGAGCCTCTAATAATGTCTTCTGAAGTTTGCCTTGTGAGTACTCTGGTCCATCAGGAAACTGCCATTTGCTGAGCTCCTAGTCGGTGCCATACAGCTTGCTGGGAACTTTCCGTTCATCATACCACAATTGGCATTCTTCCCATTTAAGATAAGAAATCAAGGTTCAGATAGATCATATTCCCCAGAGCATTTAAGTAATAAATAATAAAGCCACAACTTCTTCATTTTCAAATGTGTTTTCTGACTGGCTAATATGAGTTAGGCCCAAGTTTAATATTGTTTTTTTAAAAACTCACTTCTGCAAATTTCAGTAACAGCATGCATAAAAATAAATAACACGTGTCGGAAATATTTCAAAGAGAATAATACCATTGTTCTATGGAGATACCATCACTATGATATTTTCCAGTTCCACTAACTTTGGAAACTTTATACTGCTTCCAGTTGTTTTATTTTGCCAAATTATCTTCATAATAGTTTGTGGTTTGCAAATGTAAACACTTCAACAAGGTTATTAGCCAACAAACAAGGTGCCTGCCACCAGCAGAAAGTATTACTCTGAGCAAAGAAATGATGAACGTAGAATGAGCCAGCCATAGGTGAGGTTTTCTTCCTGGCTATCATTTTTTACAATTATTCAAATTAAATTATGTAAACTTATTTTGGGTGATGTCTCAGCCTGTTGTCTTCCTGGCAAGGAGGTGTGTGGTTAAGATTTTGTGTAGCTAGACAAGGTGCCGTCGGCCTCTAAGTATTTGATGTGACCCTGGAAGTGTTAAGGACGCGTCGGTGATACAGTAAAGAGAAGAGAAAGGTAGCACATGTATTGAGGACCTTCTGTGCACAAGGTGCAAGAGCCACTGAGACTCGTAAGACATAATTTCTCTCCTAAAGGTGCTATCAGGTGGGACAGAGATAATTGGTTAGTTACTAGGTAACTAACCACTTACATGATAATTTGATTAATATAGTGGTGACAGAGATTGACACACGAGGAGAGGACTTTCAGAGAACTCTTCTCATTTACACCCCCACAATAACCCTGAAATGTGGATATCATCACCCCCATTTTACAGGTGAATAAACTGAGACACACAGCAACTGGGAAGTGGAATGTGAACCAAGGTTTGTTTGACTCAAAAGCCCAAGTCCTTACCACTTACACTGTTGACTCTCAAGGGCCTAGTTGGTAGGGATAAGATCTCAGATTCACCAGGAATGCCATTTCAAACTCTACATTCTATTGAGATTTGGGTGTACCCTCCTTCCCCCCCTACCCCCCGCCACCTACCCAGCTGCAGTAGCCTCTGGTACTGTTGGGAGTGTGCCATAGCCCTCAGGTGTTCTGCAAGGAGAAGGTCGAAAACCACAGATATAGAGCAGGTAGCCAGTGGAGAAAAGAAATACCCATGGATTGGCCGGGAATCAGACCCAGCCCCCACCCCACCATGGCAAATGACAAGTCCCCCACCAAATCCTTCCTGCCAGCACTCAGCCTGATCACATTATTATCCCATAAAGTTTGGCAGAAACTTTTTAAGTCGGTAGATTTTACCAAAATCAATAGGCTGTGATCCTAGACAGATACCATCAGACGGTGCAGAGCAAGTGATGTTGTTGTACAGGAGACGATCAAGTTTGTCTTCACTCAGAATTACCATGCATTTGTTGGTTTAAGTAATTTCTGTGTGTTAATAATACTTGGTAATCCTTTGCTTTATAGCATATGACTAAGTAGTGATATATCTTTATTAACAGTGGAATACATTCTATTTATTTGGAATGTAGGCTTTCAGATAGCATTTTAAATATTAATGACTGGTCTCTGGTAGTCAGCATAAATATGATTTGCATTAGCACTAGGTTATATCATCTTGAGTGCCTCTGATGTCAACTATCGGGTATAGTAATACCTGACATCATCTCCTTAGGTCACTGACAACTTTGACCTCTATTCTTATGCACAGTTTCTGTCGTCTCAAAAGCTCTTTTGAATTGATTTGAAATTTTGACTCTTCCCTTTATGAGGCAGTAAAATTGATAATTATTCAGATGGGAACTGAGCGCTGAGTGAAAAATCAATTCTACCCGCTCTCTGCTGCGTATAAAATTACTTCTGAGTCGGCTGGACTGAACGGATGGCCGGAGTAAAAGCAGCAGGCCGGAGTAGTGGGAAGAATTAGCTGGACAGAGCTAATAGCCTGAAGGGATGGACTTGGAAAAGAGGGAGTGGGCCAGTTGGGGGTTATTATGAGCAAGGATGGGTCCCATTGATCATCTGTTTACATCAGCTTTCCAAGACCTTATAAATCAGCCCTGAAGAGCAGCAGAACTCGAGATTCGGCATCTTACCAGAGGGACTTTGTATTAGATTATTCTCATTTTCACACTCAGATGAAAAGTGAGCCATTGATTATTCATTGGTTGCCCATTAAATGCTGTTTTTATAGATGATTTGCCTATCACTGAAGGTAATGAACAAGGTGGCTGCTTTATAACTCGAGGTTTCAGTTTTCAAGGCATCTGTGTCGGTTAAGTAATGCCTAACCCTATTAAAAGGAATGGGTTACAAATTGCTTAACAGTGCTGAAAAACTAGACCCTAATGACTAATTGTGCTTGGAGTTTAGAGAGGGTTTGTCAGCTCTTTAAACTAAACTGATGCAATGATACTGCAATTATTTACTAGTTTGAGCTGTTTTTCCCCCCAACCTGGATATATATTGCTGGAAGCGTAATTGCATGAAGAGTGTCAGTTCCAAATTGCAAAAGTTTATGTCCTCAAGCTTCCATAGCAAGCGAAGCGTGAACCCACATAAAAGGTTTTCCAGCATCCTTGTAGGCCTTGTGATTGGTGTGCAACAGCCTGGGAAGCACATTTTAAGCGCCTCTCACCTGGAAATGTGCTTATTATGATCTGTTATGTGGCTTGAGATCCTCAGTGTTTTTAAAAATATTCTCCAAATAAGCCATCTTCCATAATCTGTAAACAAATCTAACTTTGCTAGCATTAAATTTAGTCTATTTGAAGATCCACTGTAATTAAGTGAAACCATTGCAAATAAGAATTATTGTCTCACCAGCATTCCTTGGACTTAGCACTTGAGGAGAACCCAGTTTACATATATTAAGAATAAATATTCCCCCTGTGTTCTTATGCCATTAGAAAGATAAACTAAAATCTTAAGAACAAGCCAATAGTAACAGTGATTAGGCACAGATGGGCTACAGCAATTTGGAAAATTAAATTTCTGTATGAATTTTTTTCAGTTTTACCTCTGGTCATGTTAAGTGTTTGCCTCTTATATAAGCCATAGATCAGCTTTCATTTAGTTATATCACAGAGTGAAAGATTTGCCCAAATTAGGTAAATGGAGGAGTGTGTTTTATAGAATTAGAGGGGCAGTTCAGAGAGGTGACGGATTCTTTTTCAGATTATAAGAATAGGGCACTGATGCTGAATGCTTGTCTAAGTCCGAATTGCAGCTATAAGTAATTGCTCTGGAGAGAGGGGCACCTTCCGCAGAAGTAGAACAAGAACTCTGTGGTTGTCAGTATTACTGATTAGGTTATGCCGTTAACTTATTAACAAGGTATTTTTAGCAATTATATTCTCTAAAATCTAAATACATTGAAGGGACAAATAGAACATTTAGGTTTGAATTTATCTCACCCTCATCTATTTAACTATTTTGTATAAGTCAGCTATCATAAAACCCCCCAAAGAGTTCTTATTATGATTATCTCTCTCTTTCACTCCCTCCCTCCCTCTCTTTCTCCCTCCGTCCCCCCACCCCCACCCCCAGCCTGGCATTTAACTACAAATTGTGAAGAGCTGTCAGGAGCTATAAGAATCATACTTCAGTAGGGATGTGTGCTGAAAGAACATTCACCCTTTTCCTCAATCAGTCAGTCAATCAATGAAAATTGCTTTTGTATAGTGCTCTCCATGACATGCATCCCAAAGTGAATTACAGCAAAAGGGAAATCATCTGCTCTTTTTTCATTTTTGTGTTTAGATTGAAATGATACTGCTCAACATTTTGACATCCTATACAAGACATCTTTCATACTTAAGATTCCATTCCCTAATACTAAGTAGGAGAAAGTGTAGTCGCATATTTAACTGATGTTGAGATTTTGGCCTATAGAACCTTAGCAACACTCTTAGTGGTTTCCCACTTAGCTGTGGGAAACACTTAAGCAGATGAAGTATATTCATGTTCTCTTATCCTCTTAAAAAATAATTAGCCAGATCGTCTAATGTTATTAAAGGCATTTCTAGTGGACCCTAAATAGAAAGTGTGCCCTCCACATGACCCATTAGCTCAGTCTGGTTGATTTGCCACTTTATTATCAAAAATATGGCAGTAGATTGGTACCCAAAGCACACACTGAAGGAACATTCACAACTAGATCAGAGGACAACATGGGTATAGAGGGTTTAAAGGAAGCCAGGGATAGGTCATTAGACAGCAAAAGTAGAAAGCAGGAACTCACGTTTCAGGACAGAACTGGTTTTTGCACGTGCTGCCACAATCTGACTTTTCTTCACAGCACTCTGTGCGTGGACTATGTATTTATTTCTAGAAAAAAATGATATTGGCAAAATATAAGTGCTTACTGGGTGCAGCTTGAGCTTTTTATGTATGTGTGTAATCTGATTTCATCATCACAGTATGTCTGTGAAGTGGTGGTATTATGATAGCCATTTTCTAAATATAGAAACTGAGGCACAAAAAGATTAAGTAACTAACTTTCCCAAGGTCACACATAGTAAGTGGAAAAACTACAGTTCTGGCCTGTTGAACTCCAGAGTTCACATGCTTGACCACAAAGCTATAGCTTGTTGACGGCTACTAATCTGAGGTGGTATGTATGTTTTCAGCACTCACACTGAGGCAAGTTGAGCTTCCAGTAAGTCCCACCGGGGCCATCCTTAAGGGAGAATGATTTAGAGCAGTTATCCTATACCCCAACTTCGTGTTGCAGCCGGGATGAAACAGATGGGCAGTGACCCAGCGAGGCGGTGGGCAAGGGAGAGGGAGGTTGCTTTGCCAGCTGGTACAGAGAGCCTTGTGCTTCCCACCATCACGGAGGCAGAGCGAACAGACCTTCCTCTCCCCTACCCTACACCCACACCCAATCAGTAATTCTGTTGCCGGACACTGAGAGTATAATATGGGAGTGGGACCTGTATCCTCGAGAAGGCCGGCAGAGTCTAACAGCATCACTGTCTCATGATGTGCCTGTGTTCCTTTCCTTTAATGTCTTTGAGGTAGCTCTTGAGGTTTGTTCCAACCTCGTTTTTCTCGGATAGAGGCAATATGGCAGCTGTGAAATGAAGATGGGGAAGCAACAGGTGCTCTCTCTCCGTCCCCCATACCCAGTGCATCTCTAGGCTTCATCCTGACTCTCACCACTGACTCATCAGTATAGAATGCCAGTCATCACCTCTTTCTAGTTGCAAACAGCTTCTCTTCTCTAAAGGAAGCTGCTTCTGCTACTGGGTACTGTTAGTTCTTAAGGGTTTCTCATGTTGGCAAGTCTCAAAGTGATACCTTTGAGCGTCCCTCTCCCTATCCTTTCCATTCTACAAACTAAGATGCCTACAGAGCCAAGCAGAAAACTTGAAACTTAGGAAAGCAACCCAAGTTGAGTACACATCCCGGTCCTACGGGGGCAGCCTCCACACAGGGCCAGCTCATTCTTGCCCTGTAAGAAGGTACGACCCAGTGTTGGCAGTTCTATTGAGATTACCTCTCTCAACCCCAAAGAGAACCAGAAATCCAGGTTTTTTGATGTTGGCCACTGATTGAAAATTTAAAACGAAACAAGAAGAAGAGAACACTCTGCAGGCCAGCACAGTAAGTCTGGTTACCAGTTTTCCACCAATGTATTATGTAGTCCTAGAGGATTTCAGAACCAAGATCTCCCAAAGTATGATCCCTGATACTTCTCACAGCCATCCCATGTGGGACTGCTGATGTTTTAATAATTTTTGAAGCACACTTTTTTGATTACTTGATTAAAAAGGATGCTGTTATTTTGCTCTTACATTTGATTCTATACATAGGTGTCTATTAAAATTTAAAGAGGGCATTTATTTACATTTGGGTTGTGTCTTTGCATGCAGAATGGATGCAGTCAGCAGTCAATGAAACTCAGTTAACACCTCCCAAACATTTTTTTTAATCTTCAAAATAATCGTATTTGAGTAAGTGTGTGTGTGTGTGTGTGTGTGTGTGTACACAATCTAATTACTAAGGATCAAATCAGAATATATGAGAGGACCAGGGTTGGACAAAAGTATCTAGGTAACAGCCACATAATAAAAATCCAGATGGCAATAAAACTCTTGAATGATGAATTTGTGACCACCACCCCTAAAGATCAGTTTAGAAAGTTAAAGTATATAACTTTAAAAAATAGAAAAGCTATGTTTCTTTTTTACTAAAATGGCATCTTATCTGTGATATTATAAAATCATTGATCCATCTGTAAAAGGATGATTCTAGTCCAAATTTTTTGTTATATACCCTATTTTGCCATTTTGGTTATATTTTTGTTATGGAAGTATTTGTTGAATGACTGTTTCAAGTATAACCAAAAAATGGTATTTTAAAACAGAAAAATTGGTTAAAATAAAAACCTATTCTTAATTTATGAATCATCAAATTATCGTCAGAACTGTAATATCTGTCTTTAACAGAGTACCTTTTCTTACCCAAAGATCACTTCAGGCTTGATACTTGTCTCAGCATCTAGCAGAGCCTGACACCTTGTATTGGTCAGTGAGTGTCCGCAAAACAAACCCCCCAAAATTCATTTGCAGAATTACAATCCGCAGGCAGTGACTTTAGGTTTCAAAGCCAGCATGGTCATAGACTGCTACATTATAAACGAAATGGGAATGCTAAGAGGACATTACACCTTTATATACTATATAACGATCCTGCTGAAATTCCACAAGAAAATTTCATCCTAAACATGGGTGAAGAAAGAAATAAGCACTTCAAATATTGTTCCAAATGGTTAACAGAACAGAGAAGTGGTTTTTGTTTTGTTTTTTTTTTCCCCACTAGGACATGTGTTTTTCTACCTCTAAGCACAGTTTAAAGATGTAATCCATTGATAGCATAACTTGCCTTATTAATTGAAAGGGATGGAATCCACCAGATGTAGCCCAAACCAGCAGAGAGTTGGGTGACTAAGCAACAGCAGAGACACCATATTGAATGAGCCAGAATTCAGTCTCCAAGTCATTTATTTCAACCAGTGACAATACATTGAAGCTCCTGTGCCTCAGCAGTGATTGATGGTTTAATATCATATATAATTTTTTTTAATGAAGGAAAAACCATTTAAATATGTTACCATTTGCACTGGTATTCTCCTATGTACATAACTGCATTTAATCATTATGGGGATTGTTTTTATACTTGTGTAATTTGTATCCAAGAAATAACTGTCAAAGCCATCTCACGCTGTTGCTGGAAATGGTACAGTGTGCTTCATACTTGAATAGATTCATTCTGCCCTGCACATAATTAAGAGTGTTGGAGCTTTCCCTGCCACCACATAGGAATTCCATGTTTACATTTCTGAGAATGAAAAATTAGCCACAATGTGCTTTTTCGAGTTCCCATTTTCTGGGGCTATGATATTTAAGTACCTTAGTTCTGTAGCAGTGTATGATTTGAAGAGTTTGATTTTAAGACTTTTAATATTAAAATACATAATAAAATTTTATTATCTCATTACAAGAGGGTTTAGCCTCTTATTAAAGTTGCTAAATCAGGCCTAGATTAGCATCATAATAACACAGTTTGACATGGAATACTCAAAAGTCAAGTTCGAAGGAAGGGACGGGGTTTTTTGTTGTTTTAGGGGGTCTTCTCCTCCGCCCACCCCTTGCACAATGTAACAAGGATGAAATGCATGTATGGAAACAAACGAGGAGCAATTTGGGACGCTGGAGAAGGAGTGGAGGTGTCAGCCTGGGACGGTACCCTTAGGCAAGGCAGCTGGTATATGTAGCCTTTTGTTTATCTGCTACTGGTTTATGGAGCCTGTAGGCCGGCACCAGAAACAATCACTCCTACAGGGTCAGCTGCTGGTCAGAAGCAAAGTAAGAAAAGACCCTGCGTTCAGACGCGCGGCCGTAATTTCTGTAGAGCTGGCACCTGCTACTGGTGCGCAGCAGGAAGGTGAAAGGTCAAAGAGGCAGTTGTTCAAAACTCCAGAATGGCTTAAAGGGACTTGTAGATTAATCTGCTTTATTAACTTCTGTATATTAGATAACTATTGCTGTGAATGACAGTACATCTTTTTTAATAAGTCGCATCTCTTTCTCTTTTAAATTAGCTTTTGAGTAATGAATATTAAATAGAAAGCATTTCAGGGGTAATTAAATGAAAACAGAATGATGTCATTTTACAATTATATTTGTATGTTTATAGAAGAGGGGAAGCATAATGTTTTCCAAAGAGCTAAAAAAAAGAAAAAAGAGCCAGCTCTTCCTAAAGAAGAATTTGAAATAAATAAGTCACGTGTCCATTAGCCTTTGTGTTTAAACTGAAATATATAATGTAGTTTGTGACTTAGCGTCAAGTCACTGGGTGCTAGTGGCTCGATTCGGCATTCCCAGGGGCTCCAACTATTTTCTTTATGAATTAAAGTGACTGCAATCTGTCACTGGTGTTTTATCTACAGTTTAGCACAGTCCGTTTTGCTGTGTAGTCCCAGCAAATGTTCTCAGCATAGCAAAGGAGTTGTAAAAGATGAACAACGGCCATACCTTTTCCTTCACATTCATGTAAAACAGAGAACACTGCATCTGGAAAAAAGTGCAGAGTTTTACACAGGTTTCACCCAAAATAATTAGGCATGCTTGATAACAGATCTCTCACCCAGTATGGCAAATGGCAAACAAGTTGGTTTTTAGCCTCTTCGTTAGTGGTGATTGTCATAATTGGCTATCGTTGTAAATTAAAAGTTCCCTAAATGTATCCTTTTTTAAAGCCTCTGCAAGGAAAATTTCTAATCCATAGATTAAATGCTGACATCAACTCTGAGGAAGTATCTCACAATCGGTGTTCTTTTTTTTTTTTTTTTTTTTTCAGAGAGGGGGGTGTGCAGGGCGGGGGTGGGGTGGGCAGAGAGAGAGGGAGAGAGAGAATCTTAACCAGGCTCCATGCCCAACGCAGGGCTCCATCTTGGGACCCTGAGATCATGACCTGAGCCGAAATCCAGAGTCAGACGCTTCAGCGACTGAGCCACCCAGGCACCCTCACAATCTGTGTTCTAAAGGGATGGTTTTGTCTGCTCTCAGAAGTTCTGCAGATGACATCTGCCTTTTTATGCCAACACAGCGCAGGGAGCAGCATTTAGCCATATTTCACAAACAGAAGTCATTCAGGATTAGCACTCCCACATTTTAACACAAGCACAGTCTTCATGCTCTGAGCAGTGTTTCTGTGACATGTGAATATGACACCTGAGACTGTCTTCCTGTGTCATACCCAAGCCAGCCCAGGGCTCACCAGGAGGATCCTAAACTTGTACGGATATCACAAAGAAGCTGATTAGCTGGACCAGAAAAGATTGAGTTAGAAGTGTTTCCTTACCCTACCACTCCAAAGTGAAAGAACTTCCACACCTCCTTCTTAAAGATCTAGACTTTTCCTCCATCCTGTAATAGAAGCTTTATTTCCTGCAGGGTTGCTAAGACCTAAGAGGTCACTATGGAGGAGCAACTTCAGACGCAGACAATGGTGGTGATGAATGGTTATGATGGAAAAGAAGTAGAAATAATTATCATATGCTAGGCTCTGTTCTAAGTACTTAAATATAATGTATTTCTCATTTGTATTTATATTTGTATTCGTAAAGTTTCACTACTTTGGGAGGCAGATACTCTTTTCTACATTTTATAATCAAAATATCATAAGTGCAGCTTCAAGAAGTCCGGTAGCCCAGTCACTGTTGTAACAGCTTCTAAGTAGCAGAACTGTGTCCTCTTAGCCACTGTGCAATACTACTTGGAAATGACCTAGAGACAGGATTGGTAGGGCAGGAGGGGGCAGGGTGGGACTCACAACATTCATTCATTTATAAATCCTTGACTGAGCCAAGGGCCCTTCCTTTGAGCACTGATTAGACAAGAGGTAAGCACTTGACCCAGATTGGCTCACTGAGTCCTCTTCCCTAGACTTAGGATCTGGCATTTAGAAGATGTGGGTCGGCCTCTGGTCTTCACTTGACCTGAAAAACCAAGAGCCATGTGGCACCTGTCCCTGCTGCCTGCCCAGAGAAGTAGCCAGTCGACAGCAAGAGGAAAAAGCACCAGACATGCTGGGAGGGTCTTGAAGGAGACCAGCAGCCCCAGAGAGAGACTGAGAACGATCCCACCGGCCTTCCTGGGGCGGCCTTCCCAGCCACCGAGAGACCCATATACACTGCCTAATCCAGGGATCCTCAAGTCACCCCTTTTAGGCCTGACTTTTATCTCTGGTAGTTGCTGTCCTCACAGCCAAGAGATTCTTGACTCAGGGAAGCATGAGGACAAAATGGACCAATGAGTATAGACTCACCTAACACAGAGAAGGTATTCAGTAAGTATGTAAAATTTGAAAAACAATGTACAGGTACCAGTAACTTTTTTATGTCCCTAAGGAGAACATATCCCTGCTGCTGTTCATATGTATAAAGGCGAAAAGTGTCCTTTCCAGGAAATCCCAAGGCCGTGACTTCAGCCAGATTACCTAGGTCTTCTTAGTCCCACACGTGTGTTCTGCCTTTCTTAGAGTTCTCCGTGTGACACACATTCTCAAGATCGCACACCCTCACTGGGGTGGGGGGCGGGGGGGAGGTGCAGGTACGGTGTCATTTGGATTTGATTCTTGGCCCCAAACTGACTTCTCCTCCCTTATTCTTCCTATGCACTCCAGGCATCACCTTGTGATGGCAAGAATGAGAATAAGCTTTAGGACTCTTTCCATTGACATGTCTTCACACCTCATGTCTCCTCTGAGTCTCACAGAAACTCTAGTTAGCAGTAGGGCCAATATGGTTTATTTTCTGAACTTGGGAGTATAGGTACGTCCACAGATTCAGTCCACAGTACCTGTATGGGACAAGTAGGCAGAGATGCAGAGGCAAAGTCACAGACCCAGTAAACAGCAGTACTGAGACTCCAACTGAGGCTTTGTTGTCTCTAGATCTCACATAGCTTTTACCTTACCAAGGCATCCCGGGGCTTTAACCTGCTCTCCTCTCTTGGCATTTCTCCCACCTTTATCTCTCCAAGTGGTGTCGTGAAGGGTATGAGAAGCTCTGTGAGTTTCTTGAGAGAATGGCACTGTGGAAAGTGAGGGTCAGCTTCCTGAAGGCTTGATTTATTCATTTTACAGTTAAAAAATCACTGGTTTTTCACATACTTGAAGGGTAAATAATGGGAGATTTTCCCAAAGCATGTGAGTGTATGCCAGAGTTGTGAGCTGAACTTTCATATTCATTTTCTGTCTTAATTCTTGGAAAGTTTAACCAGCAGCAACCATTGGTGAGGCTATGAGCCCATCTGGTATGTTCAAGAAAACTTCTTACTTGATTACAGTCTGATCACTACTTACAGAACAAGGTTAAGGTTCCCTAATCCTCTGGCCTGTCATGAGTTACTGCTACCTTGTAAGCTTTGCACCCAAGAATAACTCTTGCATGTTAATTCTTCATCCCTTGTCATGCTTCGGAAAATACAGACAGTGCTTTCAGACGGACGAAATTCCGTCCTCCTTTCAGAATCGTTTACTTGCAAATTCTGTATTTGTTAGGATTTTCTGCTTTACTACAATCAGAGCAGATTTTGCAGTCAACGTACCTGGCTTTGAATACTTCTAACTGTGTCCTTGGGATACTTTACCTCTTCAAAGATACCAGCACTTCAACCAGGGCAATTCTCAGCCTTATTGGAACTGGCCCCCAGGATCAGGTAGTTGAGCTAGTCCCCCCTGAAGTCTCATGCCCAGACTCCCCAAGACTTTAGCCAAGACCCCTCGCCTTAGCTCTTTCCCATTCTGTCACTCCTCAGCCTACCCCATAACTCGGAACATCGCTACTGTGGAAAAGAAGAACAATTCAAGTGCATACTTAGTTGAGGTCATGTGAATAAGGAATGTGAAGTAAACTGCCAAGAAGGAGCGATGAGAAGTGCAGGGCCTGGAGAGAACTCTCTCAGGCCCCAGAGAGACCAGAAAGAAGATCCTAAGCAAGAGCTCTGTGTTAATGCCCGTACTTAATGTGGCATCTAGTTTTAGATAGGACGAAGAAGTTCCACTCAAGGAACTAAAAGCGTCAATTAGAGTTAAGTGCATTTAGGGACGATTTCTCAGAGACCCTTTAGGATTGGAAGGAAACAACTTGGTGGGTGGGCAGTAAGAGATTGATAAATACTTGGGCTCCAGGAGCTTCTTAAGGCCACGAGGACCACATTTTATTCCATTCTGTACCACAGTGCCTGGCCCATAGTAGGCGCCCAGTGAGTCTGTGAGCATTGAATACGTGTGAGAAATGAGGAGGGAGAGGAAAAGAAGGAGGGAGAAGTCCCTGGCACGGCACCCGACACGTAGTAGGCACTTAGTACGTATTTGTTGCCTGTGTGCACCTGCACGTCATGAGAGCCAATAGTGGAATATTAGTGACTGGAAACCTGTGTGCGGGTGAAAGGAACCTGGCACGTCACGAGAGGGGCTCACAGCCTCATAGCCCTCCAGAGGCCTGGCCTGTTTTGGAGTCTGCACTTGAAGGGAGCAATTCTGGCCTCAGCAAATGATGTGCTCTTATCCCACAGAAGAAGCAAACCCTCCCTCCCCAACCCCATCTTCTTCCTGAGCCCCCTGCATTACAGAGAGGCTGGAAACAAATTGACAGAAACCTGGAGGAAAGGAACTCAAGTGATTTAGGAGAATTGAAGGGCTGGCTTATGGGGCCAGATTAAAGAAGCTAAATATGTATAGCCTGCCTAAGTGACAACTAAATGGGGCATTTGATAAGTCTATAAATACTTGGAAGATGTAAATGCCAAGGAGGAAAGGGAATTACTTAGCATGGCACAGTGGAGTATTGGCATAATGGGATAGTATTAAGAAAGGGAAAATGAAGGTTGAACATCAATAAAAAGCTTCCTGACAAAGAGAACCGTTCCTGACAGGGGACACTATTAAGTTATGCGCTGCGGGCCAAGGGAGGTAATGGCAGGTGCCATTTCTCAGGGTACTGGCCACAGAGCCAGCAAAGAGGGAGCCGAGATCCACCCCGACTGAGGCGCAGGGGCCAGGCAGGTGACCTATGCCTGTGGCCTCCCGATCCTGGAACAGGAACAGAGCTGCATCCGTCAGATGGATTGGAAGTCAGACTGCCCAGGCCTCCTAAAGGTTCGGACCACCTGGAGAGGGGCTCCACCGGCGGTTTGTCCTTCTTCGGTGTCACCGCCAGGTTCATTCACCTTGAACGGCACCCCATTGCCCGCAAGATAAGGCCCATGTTTTGTAGCACCCATCCCTAAGCCCTTCAGGAGATCTGGCCCCTGCCTACCTACTCAGCCTCCTCTGCCTCCACCGCCCCCTCCACACCCTCTCCAGGCCCACAGAACTGCTCGCCGTCCCCCAAATACGTCCCCAAACCTGCCCACCTGCTCGCCCTTCTCCCACCCTGTGTGCCTGTCAGACTTGGCTCATTCTCTCCGACAGCTCCACATGTCACCTGTGAAACCTTCCTCACCTGGCCCCCACCCGAGGCAGAGCTCATCAGCCACCTCTGGTCTCTTAAAGCCTCCCATGCAAGCTTCTGTTTGTGGCACTCGCTATGCTGTGCTGTCATGGCTTATAAACTGTGGATCTCCTTCCCTCCTTGACCGTGAGCTCTTTTGAGGGCTGGGACTGTGTGCCTTGTTCATCTGTATGTCCCCAGGGTGTGACACAGAGCTTGGCACAAAGTAGGTGGTCAGTAAATGTCTGAATAAATCAGGGAACCGGGTTCTGTTCCTGTCATTCCTTAGGCTTCCTATGTAATTATTAGGGCAAAAGAGCTTCCAAATCTCAGTAACTCTGAATCATCTCCTTGGCCTCCTGGCCAGCACTCTCTGCCATTTAGATGACTATAAATAAAAACCCTCAAATCTGAAAGGCAGCATGCTGTCCTCTGTGGTTTAAACATAAACTCTAGACTAATCTTTAATGGAAAATGCTTCCGAGGGCCCTGTGAATGTGCCACAAAAATACTTTTTCTCCCCACACAAAATCATTTGAACATAATAAGTAAAATAATCCTCCACTGTTGGTTATGAAGATTTTTAGGTCCATCTAACTATAAAGCCCTTCAGGAAATCAGGGAGAGTGTAGTGACAGATGAGAGACAATGAAACATTGAACCTCCTACTGTAAGGATAATATATTTATTATGAAATACAATATTCATTGCACTCTGCTTGGATGACTGCACGAGATGCCCTCGTGCCATTATGCCTGATATCGCTCTGTTTTGAAATACGATATTCATTGGGAAATGTTGTGATGACCGTTCAATAAAGTAGCATGCTGTTGCCCACTCCCTTCCCTGATTCTCAGTGGCCTCGGTTAGAGTTTACTTTATCGCTGAGTATTTAACATAGACGTGTGCTTGTAGTCTCCGTCATGCCTATATACGTCCGCCGGCTGGGGTTCATCTCACTGCTCCTTATTTCCCGAGTTCACTGTTGGACTGTGGGCCTGGGAGACAGCAGCAACCTCCCCACCGCCCTTAGCTCTGCAGGGGCCATCTAGCACCCAGCCCCTTCTCTCCACGGGCAGTCCTGCATTTGAGGCCATGCTCTTAAAGCTCTGACTTTATCTACAGCTTCAGGGGCAGGTTGCGTTTCTTGGAAGGATTTCATTGCCTGGGAAGAAAATGGGGTATGCACGCAAGGCTTCTGACCGCTCCTCTCTGTCTCTGCTGCCAGACTTGCTGGGGCCCTCACCGTCTCTGGGCTGGACTTTTGCAGTAGTATCTAAACATGCCCCCTTGCCTCCAGTACCGACGCATCGTTGCCTTGCTCCGGTCTCCCATCAGTCATTGTTCTAGATCCCAGAGCTCAGCATTATTCGGAAATCCTTTGAAGGCTACCCTTTATGCACTGGCCCAAACTCGCTTCTGCATTTAGCATGACAGCACAGGCCTTTTAGAGCCTGGACTCAGCCCAGCCTTCAGCTCCCCGCCCTCAGCTCTGCTCCTTTCTACTCAAAAGAAGGGGCTAACTGTTTCTCAGACATCCCAAGCCCTGTCTGTTTTGTCCTTTCTCCTTTTATTCCCTCTTCCTGATACATCCTTCTTCCCTGGTGATGCTTATATGCATCTTTTAAGGTTCAAGCTAAATATCACCCATCCTATGAAGATAGGCTGGTCTTTTTAGGCAGAGTCGTAGCACGCGTGCCCCCTCTCTCTTGAGCTTGTACACATATTTGCTAATTTAGGAACCCCCAGGGGCTAGGAGAGGCCATTAGAGGTTCTAGAACCTGGCTGTGTGGCTGTCATTCATTCGGGAATAAAAATTAGAGGAAAATGGTTTTGGAGGTGAAGGCTGTTCCTCTACATATAGATTTTCCCAACATTCCCACCCAGAGGAGACATAGATGACGTTTTTCCGAGCGATGCTGAATTTTTACGTCAAATGGGGAAAGTGTTCTGTTTGATGCTGGCAAGAGAAGAGTGAGAAAGAGTTTCCCAAATAGTGCTGAGTGGCAAGCCCTGCAGACTCCCGGTGCCCCAGGTTTTCTGGTTTTATTTGAATGCAGCAAGCTGCTTTATGAGATCTGCAGCCACTTGAAATATGATTTACTACTCGTAAAAAGTTTCAAATGGATAATGAAGATTCAAGAATGAGACTCAAAGTGTAGCATAGTCAATTTTGTTGCTCTTGCTCTCCAGTACATCTCTGCCATTGAAATGAATTATTTATTATAATTTATTTCAACCATGGAAAATAAAACTGTTTTCATTGTGATGTGTGCTGTAATGTTCAGAGTAGACACATTACATGCAGTACTCTCAATTAATTAATCCTGAAGTTTCGTTCCAACTTCATCTTCTTTCGTATAAGCCAGGAGACTGGCAGGTAATTCTTTCCCCAATAAACTATGATTAAAATGAATGTTTTCAGAACTAGGGGTAATGTCGGTAATGGAGAAAATTGAAACAACAGCAAAACTGGGTTGTGTATTTCCTTAGATTTTACGATGGATGGAATGGATGGAAAAGTTTTTTTAATATCCTGGGCGATTTATCACTTGGAGAAAAAGCATCCTTAAGCTTCGTGGAGGAGGGGGCGGAGGAAGAGAGTGCTGGTGGTTTAGATGTGGAAATATTCACTGCTAATATATAACCAGCTGAGTCAACCAGTCCTGCAATACCTTTATTGGTAAAAAAGATGTTTTTCTTTTCTTTTCTTTTCTTTTCTTTTTTTTTTTTTTAACTTCGAGAGCAAAGCTAGCATTGTGCAAAGGCCAAGTAGGGAGGACTCCCAAATGATTTTCCAAAGGAGAGCGGGTCACCCGTAATTGATTGCAATCTTGTTTCTTTAAAAGTAAGAGGCTCACTGCATCTTGCATTTTGTTTGATTTTTTTTTTTTCATTTAAAGTGCTAAATACTTGCTACTATTATGAGGCTGTAAAGACACAATAAGAATTTACGAAAGTGCTTAATATGTACAGACATTAGAAGATTTAATGTAACATAGATGGTGGGGCTTAGTTAATCCAGGCAGGAAAATATATGCTTATTTGTCCATTGCTTTCATTTTTCATAACATTCCACTAATATCACATCAGTAGACAGCAGACGAAGAGAACAATTGATTCCTTTTCCCTAAAGATGACTAGTATCTAATTTGAGGAGGATCACATTTCAATATCTGCTGTGCACGTGGCCTCAGGAACAGCACTCGGTAATGACAGCAACTCCCTTACTTCCACAAGCACTGAAAACCTGGAAGCTTTCCTCCTTCAGCAGCGTTCAGATCTCCAACCTGGGCATGGGGCTCTGGAGAAATTACTGTGGAGTTGGGTAGAAGGTTTCTCTGCTTTTTCAGAATCGACTGCACTCTCCCGGCAATCCTGTTTTTGTTTCACTGTTTTTAACTAGGGCCAGCCTTCCCCCTGCTGTCTTACTGGCCTTCTGAAAGGCCATTTACGTATGTACACCAAGAGATTCCTGAGACTCAGGACGAGCTCTTCAGTTTTGGGTCCATTTATCATTGGTCATTCCTCAAAACTTCACCAGCTCATTGTATCAAAATCAAGAACAATCTAGCTTGACCAGAGGTGCGGAGAATTGTGTATTCTACTCCTCTTCCCATTAAGGCCCCTTACCTCACCGATGAAGACACCTCCTTCTGCAGACATGCCCTCTTGGGCACAGCCCTGACTATCCTTGCTTTGTCTTCCTCCCCCTGCCCCCCCACTTAGATCCAGGCACAGGGAAGCCTCATCCAGGGCCTCTCGCCTTTTCTCTGGCTGTCCTTCCTTTGTCAAAGCAAAACCTCCTTCTCAGGCCCTCTTTCTACCACCTTTCGGGCAAGACCGATTGCTCTTGTCGCGTTCCCATTTTCCCTTTCCCGGCTGAGCAGGCGGCGCAGTCGCAGTACGCCTGACATGCACACGACCCCGAAGAGGGAAGAGCTGGGGTCCCCTTACTGTAGCCGGGCTTCAGGCCCTGCGCTGTCAGGGCTCATGGCGTTGCTCCAGCTTCAGGCTTTTGTCTGTCTGATACAGGCCGGGAGCAAGAGGGAGTGTTTGAGTTTTTTCATCTAGTTCTTAGAACTCTGTGGAATGGTTTTTAGTTACATTATTCTGTAGGCTCTAAGAACGCTAACAGTGAAAAGCGTTCACCTTGTAGGGAATGTTGTAACTCAAAGGAAATTAGCGTAATTTACTAATGTTTTCAATGATGTTAATTTAAATTACTGTGTACATGGTACTTTTGGTGGGAGGGAAATTGTTATTTTTAGAAAAACATTCAATGGACCATTTTCCAGAGACAGTCTATTAATTATGTCTACTGTTGTTCATCTTGAGAGTCTGAAAATCTGTTAACCACATTTCTAGAAGCGTTAGGTAGGAGGCAGGAAGGTCTGCAAACTCTCCAGGAATTGCTGCCCTGGATTCTCAGTGCGGGGCTTCCAGCAGCTGCCTGACTCTTCGGCAGGTGGCACGGTGGCTGAACAGAGGGCATGCGTGTGGGCATCAGATCCGGGAGGCCCACTGAAGGTGCCAGAGTGAGCCGTGGCCGGAAGCGAGCCTCGCCACCCACACCGTCAGGGCCCCAGCAGGCTGCGGCAGGAGCCAGACACGCTGCTGATGGACTCAGCACCGCCACAGACTGGCAGGCAGCAGGCTGGCGTGAGGGCGCAGCCATGGCCTCCGGACCCAGGCAGACCCGTGCGCGCATCTGAGTCCTCCCTCACTTCCGGAGAGCTGTAGCCTGATGCCTCGAGCAAGGAACTTCCTGCTCAGGACCTCAGCTCCGTAGTCTACAAAGTGAGGATAAGGCCTGCTTCAAGGTTGGCTGAGGGTTAGACCCAGCACGTGCCGAACAGAGTGCTGAGCACCCAGAAGGCCCTCCATAAGCGGTAACTGTTAGGACCGTGGGCAATGAGAGGACTCACGGGGCACGGCCTCTCCTGGGTGCCCCTGCTGGTCGGTGGAGAAGACGTGCGTCAGCCTTCAGCCTTGGTAGCCCCCACGAGGGCTCTGGCTGCTGGCTGGAGGGACACCGGCGGCTTAGGAGAGTTCTCAGGCTCTGCACACAAGGGCAAGATCCTTGGAAATGAGCAGTGTATTAATTTAGATATTTACCCATTTCAGAGTTTAGCCAGAGATTGAGGCCAGAACTCTCTGTTTTTTATACGATCCCCTTTCAAAATGTTCTTTAGCTCTTTATACTTTCGCTCTTGATAGTTCATCCATCCTTTCTCATTCATTCAGTCATTCACGTACCCATTCTTTCATTCAGTCGCTATTTCCCAAGCCTCTGCTGTGTGCCAGATGCCATGCCGGGCCCTGGGGGTACAGCGAGCAGGCCCTCGTGGTCTCAGCGCCCAGGAGTTTATAGACTAGTCTCACTACCAGTCATCACCCGGCACTCACTGGGGCCATGTGACTCCCACCATCCCGCTCTACCCAGCTTCTAGAGCCACTGAGCCTCCAACTCCCTTAGAGTACATACTCGCCATCTAGCAGCAAAGCCTTCAACACAAGTGCCATCTCTGCTTATTCTACATCAGCCGGAGATGGAACAGGAAGCGCCTGGTGTGAGAGCGTGTGGTCACCACCTTGCCGCTGGGAGAGCGTGACCAGCATATCCAGGTTGCAGGGTCTGCTGTGCTTCGGGCTTGTGCCCAAAGCATCTTAGGGCGGAAGCGTAGGAGAGGGGCCGAGGGGAGAAGAGCGATCCAGATGACACAACAGAACTTGTCTTACCTTTCCGGGTCAGATATTTGTGGTAGCTTTGTGTTTGATTTGGAAGACAACAAGTTTTCAGAACAGCAGAAACACTGTCCTTCAGACTCCGTGCTAATACATGTGCCAGACAAATAGGGATGGTTTGGGGACTATTTCCTATGGTGGCTTATTTTTTGACTGCAACTCTCAGTGAAGTTAGATAATTGCAAGGAGACTATAGTCTCATTTATCTGAACATAATCAAGACATGAAATGGGGCGCTTCGTTGAGCCCTGAGATTCCATTAGGTCACACCACAGAGGGAAGCCATAGTTGCAGTGAAGGAACACTAGTAATTTTTGGGTGCCTACTGGGTGGCAAACACGGTACAAAATGCTTGACACAGATGAAGGAAGTCAGTCCTCACAGCAGCCCTTCAGAGTAGTTGCTATAATCCCCCATTTTATATGTAAGAAAATAAAGGCTCAGAGAACTGAAGGGACTTGCCCAGCATCCAGGTTAGGTAAGTGGCAGGCCTGGATCTGGCCTCCTTTCTGGTTGGCTCCAAAGCCTGTCCCTACCACACCATGTTGGTTTTGTTTCACGGAGGGCCATTTCCTACAGACTCACGCCAAAGCCTGTGGGAAGAAGGAAGGAGAAAGGAGTAAGTGCTGAGGCAGTGTGGATTATGGTTTTCCTAAGTGGACCAAGCCACACAGCTCCTCTTCCCAAATGGTCCCTTCCCTGGTTGGGCAGAAGAGCTGCTTGGGATAATACAGTGGATAATGTGTTTCAACATAGGCCCTGGAAAATGTAGCCTCGGTTGAGCAGATCGGAAATGGCCATTGCAGCCATCCTGTAACAGTATGGAAGTGAGCAGAAGTTGGGGGAGGGGGCCCTGCTCAAAGCACTCCTCGTACTAAATCCTCTGGTGCTGTGACTCCATGCAAGCTGGGGTGCGCTGGTGCAGAGTCGCCCAGGGCCCTCCCCTTTCAGTCTGCATGTGTCCATATCATTGAGCACAGAGAGCCTCCTACCAGAGGTTTTGCATTACCTGGAACAGGATTCTGTACTTAGGCATTTCACCCACTATTCTTCCAAACTGGGAGAGGGGGAGCTTCTCCAAAGGAATCTGCCACATCGCTTGTGCTATTTCCCCCATACCCTCTAGGATTATTAGAAAGAAAAAAAAAAGTTCTGGAGATGAGCTGCCACGTCAATAGCACTTGAGCAGATTTGCTCACTAATCTCCATTTTTCCGGAAGAGTAAAAAAAATTTTTTTTAAAAATCAAACATTTTAGCCAACTTTATTTTTAGAAAAGTATTTTATTCAAACATCGCCTTACTTATTACAGACATAAATACATGCATTCAGACAAATGAATCCACGGGAGAACCGTATAAAGTAATTGGCACATCACTTCAGGATGCTTTGTCAGTTACTGGAGGAGTTTGGTGCCTCTAACTTTAATCTTTTCCATTAAAATATCCATTCTGCCTTCAGATTGTGAAGCCCATAATATTTTAGACTGTCTCCATAGATCTGTTAGTTTTGCTTGTCAGTTTAATTTGTGGCTCTATGACTTTGGGTGGCTTGTCAGATTGTACATGGAAGCATGTAATCTACAAGTGATGTTCAGCGTGCCAGGCTTGAGACCTCGCCTCTCCCCAGAGAGACTGGACATACAGTAAGTGTGGAATTGGCCGGTTTCATCTGCAAGTAGCCTAACTGTTAGGATGACGATGATGATGTATGGGATGGCAGATGTTTCGGACTACAGAGATGCTCATTACTGCTGTTATCATATACCTTAAGCATTTATGGCACGTTTTCCTCTCTGCAACACTTTTTATATCCACCATCTCATTTGATTCTCAGAGCTTTCTTGGGCTAGATTATTATTTCCGTCTTGATAGCTAATGAAACTGACACAGGAACTGGCCTGAGATCGCCAGGCAGATTGGATTGCAGAAGTGCAGGGCACGAGAGGCGACACCACCAGAGCCCAGTCGGGGATCGTGTGGGTGGTAGCTTGGCCACATAACTGCCATTTCCCCTGCGCTCTTTGGGGCACGGGAGCTCAGGGGCTGTGGAAATGGAAGGACTAGAGATGCCAAGGAAAGGCAAGTGTACCATCAGCTGAACGCAGGGGAGCAAAGCTTGTTTCCCTGCCACTTGCCCAGAGTAGTGCAGAAACCCCAACCCTGGCTTTCCTCCTTTAATGTCACCCACAACTGCATGCATTCTACTTGTCCCCAGAGGGATCTTGCTTAAGTGCAGATCTCAGCATGTCTCTCCTTTGCCACAAACCCATCACAGGCTCTCCCTTCATCACGATGAAGTCCAGGCTCCCCAGCATGGTCTACCAGCCTGGCGCTGGGGTCTGGCTTCTCTGGCCCCCGTCTCTTCTCTCCTGTCACACTCAGTTCTTTCCCAACCTCCTTTTGCACTGCCTTCTCTGCCCAGAACACATTTATGATGCTGTCCTTAAACTGAACCCTCTCTGTGGAATCTTCCCTGCCTTCTCCCCAAAGACCCAGGAGCATCCCTCCCTCCTCTGCTAGCCCACTGCACTTGGCCCAGCCCTATTTCTGACTATCTGTCTGCTCTGTGCCCTGCCCCAAGAAGCTTCTAGCTCCTCCAGGGCACAGGTCACGGTAGATGCCTGTTCTCTGACCTCTCTTAGAGGTGTCTTACAGACTTTGAATTTAAGAGGATACATTTGTATGTACATGTAAAAGTGAAGCGAGTGAGTAAACTAGTGAATGAAGAACAAATGAGCCTGAGCCAGCAGGAAACAGGACCTTCCGAGGTCGCATGGAATGTGTCCCGTTTCTCCCTCCCTCTGAGAGATGCTCCCCCTCCATAACTTGACCTCTAGTGAAATGAGAGGCAGGAAGGAAGTGAGCTGGGCTTCTATCTGGCCACTTGCATGGAGGAAAGCATACCAGGGTTGAGAGGCAGAGACTGATCCTCTTAGCTCTGTAACCTCTGATTTCTGCCCACCCAGAAGGTTCTCACTGAAGCCTTTGGTGGTAGAAACTCTTCCTCAGGGCACTGGGAGTCTTGGCCAAGAGTTCCAACCTGCAGCATTATAGGCTTGCAGAGTCAAAGCTCTTTGTCCAGGAAGAGCCCTCATGGCTATTGGCACGATGTAGAGGTAGAAGGTGAGCACATGGCCTGGGATTGGGGGGACCTCTGAGCCAAGGTCTTATTTGACTCTGTCTTCTAGATGATGTCTGTCCTCATGAACACCATTGTCTTTGAAGACTGTCGGAACCAGTGGTCAGTATCCAGGCCTCTCCTGGGGCTCATCCTGCTCAACGAGAAGGTGAGTATGATTGCAGTAAGGTCCACAGGAGGTGGTCCCTGGGAGGAGGGAGAAGCTGTACGCCAGGCCGAGCTGTGACAAGAAGAACAGAAGGAACAACGGAGCTTGAGCTGGAACCTTGAACACTCTGGGGCAAGGCCATATTCCCCCAGAAGGCCCTTCCCCAAAGGCCTCAGATCTTCCTCAGGTAAGTGAAGGCCTCAAGACCAGCTCTTCTGGAACCCGGAGCCCCCACACGTTGGGCAGGTGGTTTGCTCAGTAGTGCTTCAAGCTCACCCTCATTCCCCTACCCCGTTTCCTGTGGAATTCCGAGCTACAATTCTTTGCTCCTCTTATATTTTGGGATCCTCACTGCCCTATGTGGTCGTCGTCCCTTCAGGGACTCACTGCGGAGCCAGCACCCTCCATCTGAGAGCACAAGGCCCCAGCTCATAAGTGCACTCACCACCCAGGGCGGCCTCCCAGGCCCTCCAGCTTCCTCCTGGACGCACCCCTCGTCCCCCTGGCAGTCGGCAGGAACAGTGCATTACTGCTCGAGAGAATGAATTGTCTATACAGTAAGATGGTACTGGGGAGAAAGACAGTGAGATTAGAGGCAGCCGCATACATTAAAATTCAAACTGAAATCCCAGCCTTGGAAGGAAACTAATAGAAGAAGAAAATATATCAAAAAGAGAAGAGCTGTCTCATCATTCACCTGTGCTGAAGTATCCAATTTTAGCCACATTCAATAGCACTGTCATTCATCTTCCCTCGGTGTTATTGTGATTTAAATCCAAGCTCTATAAAAGAGAGCAGTTCTTTTAAAATGATTGAGAGGGAATAAGGGCAAATTCAGTGTTTAGAAAAAGCTTATGACATCACAATATTATACTTTACTGATGGAGGCAATATTTCATGGTTTGGGATGAAAAACTAATAATTTTCTATTTGGTGTGAGTCACTGTATCATTATAAAAGGGAAAAATAAGTAATTTTGTGCATGCCCAATCTTGTTCAGGAAGACATTGTGGTTTAAGTGTAATACCTCTGATACAGAGTATTTAAGTATTAGTCTGACTACATATTATGTGTGTTTTTGATGTGGGCTGTTTTAATGTATGATGGAAATTAAATATCATGCTGTTTGGGCTTGGAAGGATAAACACATGACTGGCAAAATGTTGTCTTTGTGCTGAAATTAAGCTGTTTCCAGTGATGAGGAGCTGTGGGTCGTGTGAGAGCTTGTGTGTGGGTAGAAGCCTGCAGACCCCAGCAGAGGAGAGGGGCTGTGCAGCTCTTTGGGACCAGGCACGACAGGTGTATTTCTTAGTGCAGGAAGGCCCTCCCAGAACGAAGCAAGCCCCCTTAGGACCCCACCTCAGCGGCGGGGCAGACCCAGCCTGAGCCAGCGGACAGGGACTCGGGACAAAGTCCGGGGTTGTGTGAGGACTCAGTCACTAAAGCCATGGATGATGCTGCAGCCTGAGAGGGGACCCTGAGCCTTTCCTCCAGTCACCCCGAGTTCTCCCTGTTAAGTTCTTCCCCTCTGCCTCAGAAGGGAAGAGGCCCTTCCTCTTTCAGCCTTTCTGTGATGAGTGGAGGTGAGAGTCAGGAAGACCTTCACACACTTGGTCCCCCACAGAGGACCTAAATTGTTCAGTGACAGTAGAACAATTATCACAAGAGATCTTTATGAGAAGGGATAATACAGTTTATACCTAGGAATGTATCTGTTGCCTTGGCTTAAAGTTCAAAGTGATCCTGGACCGAAGCTCCTTTGAGAGTGAGGAGCACTGAGCGGATGGAGCAGATCGAGACCCTCCCCCCCAGCTCTCTCGGGGCCCAGGTTTGGCGTCAGGGCCCTGAGGCTGTTCTGTCTCCCCACAGTATTTTAGTGAACTGAGGGCAAGCCTGATAAACAGCCAGCCTGTCCCCAAGCAGGAGGTCCTTGCCCAGTGCTTCAGGAACCTGATGGAAGGAGTGGAGCAGAACCTGTCCATCAAGAACAGAGACAGGTAAGCATTGCCCAGTAAGCTCAACATCTCTGGCTTGTGGAAAATAACTGGATCGTGCTTAACACAGTTCACATATTGATGTGACTTTTCTGTTACACCTTGTAACCCTAGACTCAGTTTCTTTCCATCCAATAAATATTACTAGGTACTCGCTTTAAAAAAAAAAAAAAGATTTTATTTATTTATTTGACACAGACAGAGAGAGAGAGCACAAGTGGGGGTGGGGGAGGAGAGGGAGAAGCAGGGAGCCCGATGCAGGACTCAGTCCCAGAGCCCTGGGATCATGACCTGAGCTGAGGGCAGACGCTTAACCGACTGAGCCACCCAGGCGCCCCATTTGCTTTTTTTTAAGCACCACACTAGGCACTACATAGGGATGCAGAGATGAATAAAATGCAGCCTGTACCCTTATGTACTCTATAATCCAACAGAAGATATAAAAAATAACTCACTGAAAAGGTCAAAAGAAGGAAAGCTCAGATCTGCTATGAAGGACGAGGGAAGGCTTCCCGGCATTTGAACAAGCACAGGCTTTGAGGTTAGCCGGACTCCAGTTTAAATTTTATCCCTGCCTTCTACAGGCTGTGTGGCAGTGAGTAAGGCAGTCAACTGCTCTGGTCCTCAGTTTTCTCACCAACAAAATTGGTTGTGATATTGAAATGACAGAATGTTGTAAAGCATGGTCCCTAGGACAAAGGAGCCATAGTAAACATTAGTTCCTTCCTCTGCCCAACCTTTAAGAGTGGCTGGTTTTACAAAAGTTGCCAATGAGATCTAAATGAAAGGAACCCAGACTTATCAGGTATGCATTCATCCATTCATTTATTTAGAGCAGAACATTTTATTGAGCATCTACTATGTGCCAGGCATTGAGGATACCAGTGGTGAACTAATTGTTCAAGGTTTTTGCCTCACAGAGCTTCTAATGGAGGAAACAGACCATAATGAACAACGTAGAAAGAAATTGTTTTTCGGGGAGCAGGGGGTGGAAGGGACTGCCTGCACAAGCCTTTTATAAAAGTGGTAACATTCGGATGCTTCACCATTTGAAATGCAAGTCATCAATCATTCCAAAACCACAGCAGCGTGTGGTGGAGTCACCAGTCTGGGCTCTGGCAATAGAAGGCCAAGTCGGGTAGGCTCTGCAAACACACGCTTGTCTGCTCGTCCTGTGCCACGATCCTCTGGCAGGAGGAAGAGACTGAATGAATGGGGACACCGCAGGTGCCTGTTGGGGGGAGATTGCATTTGAGGCTTGGGAATTTGAGTACCCCCTCCTGAGCTGCTCTGTGAAATGATGCCAGACAGCCCTCCCATTTAAGAGAGTACAAATGCTTTCCGTGTGCCGTGCACTAGGTTGAGTACTTATGGGCATTGTCTAAATTGATTCAGTAAATTCTCACTTCCCACAATCCCGTGAAGTAGCTTCTCCAGTTGAGCACCAAGACAAGAGGTTAAGTGTTCATCCACGATCGCCCCGCTAAGAAGTGGTGGAGTCAGGATTCGAACCCAGGTAATCTAGCCTGGTTTTCTCATCTGCAAAATGAGGATACGAATACCTGCCTTTGGGAAGACTTGTGATGCTTAGGTGAATTTATATGTAAACTCAACCCAGTGCCTGGCACATAAACTTTGAATCATTTCTTTATATTCCTTACCATCTGTGTGTAATTTGACTCTTAAGAACAGTTTTTAAATAGTACACCCACCAAATGTGCCCCTCACAATGGTCCAGGTGTATCTGGTGGTAAGCCTTGTTTTCCGGGAGGGGAAGGAGGGTGGGGGTGTTGGTGGCAGAACAGTCGTGGGCAGTGGAGGTGGGAGGCGGGAGGGAGGCGGGAGGGAGGCGGGAGGGAGGCGGGAGGGAGGCGGGAGCTGGGCCAGGATCTGGGGCCCTCTCCAAGGTCCTGAGCTCCGCAGTGGCTTTATCATCCAGAGGCTCACACCACCTCGGCCTTGCCACTGCCCCCCGCCTTTCTTCCTTTTTCCCCAGGTTCACCCAGAACCTGTCCGTCTTCAGAAGAGACGTGGCAGAGGCCCTGCGCAGCGACGGCAGCATCGAGCCGTGCAGTCTGGACATGATGAGCTGACCGCCTCCCCCGACCATGTGCCGAGCAGCCTTTACCGAGAGACTCTTGTGCGTCTGGGTCCCAGGACAGTGATGTTGGCTAGCCCAGGAGAATCTATTTTTCAAAACGAACAACAACAAAATCTCTACCTTTTTATAAGTCTGGCCTAATTATAAGAATTTATAATAGTGCACAAACAATGTAAATTCAGTCTTTGCTCTGAGAAAGCAAAAGATGGGTTTTCAGTCTTTCTATAAAATACCATTATCTTTGTTCTTACAATGCTCCAAAAGGGTGTAGAAACAATATTTAACCAAAGAACTTAATAAACCAGGTTTGAACCTAAGCCTGTACTAGTTAATGGTACTCTGTAATCAAGGTGGTGAATGTCTTAGAGCTACAGCCTTCAACGTGGATCCTGAGTTGAGACAAATACCATTTGAACCCGTTAAATTAGTAGTTTGTTACGAGTCTGGAAGAGGCAGCGTTGGGGTCTCTGAGCTGTGGGCCTTTAGAACGAGCCTGGGAGCACTCCAGAGCATCCCACAGGACTGCGCACAGCCCTCCTGGCCTCAGCAGCATCTGATAAAGTTGAGAGACAGTAACACAATTAAATGACTTACAAACAACGTTTGCTTTTCACTGGCATAAATCTGAAGTGGTTCAGTCTAGAAGGATTAAGCCGTGCAGTTACCAGCTGCAGAGCTATTCCCTCCGAAGGCGTCGGGCAGCCCCTGCAAGAGGCGCTGGGCGGGGTGGCACCCAGTCCTTCCGCCTCTATCTATCAAGGTGCCTAGTTATAATATATATTCGAAGCGGCCCCGCCTCCTGGGACCACGCAAAACAGTGCTAGGTGCTAAAGTTCAGATTTTCAGAGGACGAAGAACAGCTGGTTTCCATCTCTTCACAAAAACTCTTACTACCGTGGGGGTTGTAACTTAACCCAAACCCCAGGACGTGAATGAAGGAGGCCTTTCCAGTTTGTGGTAGAGCGTAACTAGGCTATTAATTTGAGACTGCCCCTGTCATACGGCTTTTGTATCTCACTGCTCTGTCCTCATGGTTCAGGCTTGTAGTAAATATTGTGCCCTTTATTGCTAATAAGACATGAAACGTTGGCCTGACTGGTGAAGAAGTAAATCCACAGGCTCCTGTTATAATCACGTTTCCCAGACTAGTGTTTCTTGAAACCTTTCTTGATAGTTGAGTTTAGCAACGGGCTTGTCACATCAAAGCAAAGTCACCCAAGTTTATCTCAAAATGTTTCTCTTCTGTACGTGAGGCCAGGAAATCAGGGAAATGTGTGTCACAGAGAGGGTTGCTTCTGGTATTCCGTGGATAAGCAAGCCTTGGCCTTACGCTCTACTTCATTAGCAATGGGAAATGTGATTTTCCTTGAGAAGGCAAACTTTAAACTTTATAAAACATAACTATTGGAAGAAGTCTGACATGAGAATTTGTTTCTCATCCCACAAAAATGCTTTAGATGGCCTACCCCATTCTGACACTCCTTTACAAAAGCATCACCCCGTCTGCGTTGAAACGCTCACAAGAAAATAACAGTGTGCCCTTGCTTTTCTTTGCCACACTGCCGAAGGTCACCTGGTGGTTTCACCCCAGCCAGGGAAGGCTCCATCAACCTTGGCCTTGGAGAGCTGCTCCCACAGGAGGACTTGTCAGGCCTGCCCCCACTGCCGACTGCAGCCTGCTCGTTGTCGTGGGTGGCGGGGGGGGCAGTTCCAGAGCGCACTGCGAGGCCGCACGCCAGCTGAGAGCAAACACAGCACACAACAGAACACCGGCCGTGCCCCTTACTTATGTTCTCTCCCTCGGTCCTCACAAGAGCCCTGCGAAGGGAGACAGCATTACTCCCACTCTTTAGATGAGGACACGAAGGCCCAAAGGTGGCACATAGCTTGCCCAGGCCACACAGGTGAGATCCGAACCCATGTCTCTCTCACCTCAAAGCAATTCCTGGTTTCTTCCAAGAAGACCTGTATTTCAGAACGGTGAGTTGAAACCAGTTAATATTTACATCCACTTCTATTTGTTTTTCTGAACCCTGTTGCTACATAACAAATTACCCCAAAATGTGGTGGCTTAGAACAGCATTGATTCTCTCACAGTTTCTGAGGGTCAGAAATCTGCAGCTGGGTCATCTGCTTGAGGGTCTCTCACAGACTGCCGTCAGTATTGTTGGCCAGGGCTCAGCTGGGGAAGGACTTGCTGCCACGCTCACTCGCAGTTAGGAGTCAGTTCCACGACTGGCGGGCTGAGAGCCTCAGTGCCTTGCCCAATGGGCCTCTCCATAGGGCAGCACACAACATGGCATCTTGCTTCGTCAGAGCGAGCAAAAGAGAGAAGAGACAGTGCTGCAGTCTGGAAGTCCAGCCTCTTAGCTAATCTCAAAGGGGGCATCCCATCGCTTCTGCTGTATTCTGTGAGAAGTAACTCACCGGGACCAGCCCACACCCGAGGGGAGGGGTTACACAAGGGCATGAATACCCGGCGGCAGGGATCTGCGGAAGCCATTTTCAAAGATGCCTGCCACAGCTCTCTATCCAGTCTTTGCTGGAGAGGTTGAGTTTGGCTACCCGTTTCTCCCTAGACACCTGGAAAGGAATCCTGATTTTCTTTGGAGGGCTAAGTTCCATTCTGTGCCCTAAGGATGAAAAGGGGGTAGGGAAGCTGGGATGTTTCAACAGCACATTATACTGCACGTTCCGCCCCCAACAGAAGCTGTGTGGGAACCGCGCCCCCACCCACAACCTGTCCCAGGAAGGGATAGTGGGGACTCCTGGGCAAAAAGTTCTCCGGAGAGACGCCCAAACTGTGGAATCTACACAAAAGAGAACCAGGTGGATCTGTTATGTGCTCGAATGCGATCACAAGTGTATGTAACACATTCAGCAACAGAAAGAAATAAACAGTGCGGGCAGCTCTGTGGGGCCAGGGTGAGGGTGAGGCAGGAGGTGCGAGCCAGGCTGGGGCACCTTGTTCTCCAGAGGAGTCTACTGTGCAAACATGCCGGCGGGGGGAGGGGGGGCCTCTAAATCTAGCCAACTGCCCCAGCTGATACTCGAGCAAGAAACAGTGTGAAGGTGTTTTGACTTTCCTCAATGTTTGCATTCCACACTGACTTAAGAACCTGACCCTGAGAAAGCTGTATCCTGCTTGTGTTCTAGATGTTTCCATTTTTCTGGGCTTTCCATTCAGGCTTCTCTTGGGGGGGGGGGTAAAGATGAGGGAGCGTGATGTCCCTGCACCATGTGATGATTCCCAACTGCCCAGAAAAGCCCTCTCAGCCCCTAGACTCCCCAGACTCGCTTCCACTGGCCCTGCCAACCTGGAACTGCTGTTGGGTTATGGTACTGGAGGTCTCTTTCAGCATGCAAAACAGGCCTGGCGTATAGCCACCAACTGAGACCCTTGACAATTAGTTACCCACCAACAGAGAGTTGAGCATGAGAACAAATAGGATAGTCTGGTTGAGAGAAATTGGCGAAAGTGAAAAATCTGGCATAGGGGAACCCTATCTAGATGGAGGCTAGTCCAGCGGTTGGGGGGCGGTAGCATCTGGGAGAACTCAGCTCCATACAGTGAGGAGGGAAAGAGCATCTGGAGAGGAGAGCAAGGTGAGTAGAAAGGGAGAAAGTAACAGCTTCAAGGCGAAGTTAAATAGTAACAGTCACTATATGATTTATCGAGCACCCCCTGAGCATCTCATTTAAATCTAATGTTTCCCAATAAGAATGTCAAGTAAGCAGTAGTATCTCCGTTTTAGAGATGAGAACACTGAGGCTGAAAGACTAACCCAAGGCCACAAAGCTAAAAAGTGGACAAGCCGGGATTCAAAGTCAGGTCAGCCGGACTCCAGAACTCATGCTTCTTTTCCTCTCTCAGCCCTGAAGCTGGGTACTTCACCACGGGGCTCCAGGGACAGTGGGTGGGGAGGTGACCCGGAACCCTCCACGACCCCCAACTGAAGCTGGACACTCTCAGAGAAAGGCCAGTCCAACACCTGGGCTCCTCGAGTGCTGTATCGATGGCTTCTGCCACCGATTCATCCTCCTCCCCGAACTTTATAAAATCATTCTTGAGACCTTTTAATGTTTTATTGAGGTGCAAGTTTACGATGACAGCAAACCTTTCAAACTACAGCAAGAGTAACCTGCCTCCTTGGCATATTAAAAAATAATGGTGGTGTCGGTTTTTACGTCCCATAGTTTGGATTGCTGATAAGAGCGCTTCCTTGACAAGATTCTTTTTGAGGTTTACAGAAAGCGTAATAAAATATGTAAGTTACATTTCCACAAACAAAAGCTATAACATAAGTTATTTATAAGCGTGAGATACAAACAGTATCACGATAAATAAACCATAAAGGGTACCTGCAACATCCATCTTAATGTAATTTGCCCAACCAAAGTGTTGAAACGAAGTCAAATTTACTAGAGAAATCTGTCAGGAAGAGAGGAAAGTTGTAGAAGATGAAATGGAGAAAATGGCTGCTGGGCGATGGAGGGAAAGAGCAGGGCATGAGGTCAGGGGTGGGGGTACCTCAGAAGGCCCCCGCACAGGGCTGTCCTCGGTGCCCGTCCTCGCCCCCCATCCTCGCCCCCCTGCACCTGAGGGCACTGGCCAGTCCCTGCCCCCCTGCACATGCAGCCATCTGCCCACGGTCCCTGCTCACACGCCCCTCCGCAGCCTCCAGCAGCCCCTCTCCCTTCCTGTCTCGCACGCACCCTCTGTCCTACCCCCAGCCCCACGGCCAGCGTCTTCATGTGGCTGCCGGCCACCCTGCCAGGCTGGGCCCTCCTCCAGGCCAGGGCCCCGGTTGGACTTAGCACAAAGATCCTGGGAGTCATTCATTGCTCCATAGATAAAGCCGTGAATGAGACAAAGTCTCTGCCTTCAGAGAGCCGCTGAGCAGGATAAATAAGAGGGGTCCCGCAGGTGATGGAGGCAATGATGAAAATAAACAGGGATGGAGAGTGACAGGGGAGGGGGACTGCTTTGGAGGGTGCTGGACTGCACAGAACTGGACGAACTCGGATCCCTTTTCCTCTCCACTCGTCTGACCTTGCTGTGTGCTCTTCAGTTAAGCACCACAAACTCTCATGATGATCCTCCAATGGCCCCAGCCCCAAGACATGGAATCAAATGCTGCCAACACTGTTCTGTCCTGAAGGAACTCTCAGGCCAGTGGGGGTTGTGGGGTGGGGAGGGGACAGAAGTGAGCCCCTCCATGGCCAGCCCTCACTCCTGCTCCTGAGCTCCTTCCCCCAGCTCCTCCATGGATTTCCCCTCCCCACTCAGTCCTGTGCCTTGGAGCCTTACTACCTGCTCCCAGAGTAGAAATGGGAGTATGGGGTAAAGGGAAAAGCATGGGTTCTGGAGTCAAGACAGTCCTGGGTTCAGATCCCAGCTCCAGCCTTCCCAGCTGCATGCCCCTGGACTTCACTTCCCTAAGCCGACCGTCCTTCGAGTCTCACGACCTGTGCTGGGGAGGCACAAAGAGCACACAGTACCAGGTGGCCTCTGCCTTCCTCCAGCTGGCAGAATCTTGGGCCCTTGAAGGCCCCCTCTGAAAGGTTCTTCCCCTAGTATCCCCACCGTGGGAAGGCAGCAATGAAGAGCTTAAACTGCCTTACTCCCACTATCAGATGGGGAAATTGAAGCCCAAAGTTGGGACATGGTCCAGAAATGTGCGTAAGTGCTCAGCACATAGGTGTTGAATAAGTGGATGAATGAGTGAAGACATTTGGGCAGGTGTCTTTGGAGCCTTCCCTCCTGAGAACTGCCAGTGCCCCTAGAGACTTCTACTAGGGTGTGCGAACCAAGAATGGAAGGTGGACAGGTAAGCAGCCTGCGTCACGGTACATGTGCCAAATTATGTGTTTGTGTCTTTGTCTATGGAGGTAGTCCTCCGTACTTTCATCAATCTTTCAAATAGGATTACGGACCCAAACATGTGTACGAGCCCCGATTCAATCTCTACCCCATTTCATAGGTAGGGAAATGGAGTCCAACTCACAGAAGAGGTCGGTGGCAGAGCGAGACTGAACTAAGCCGGCCTCCTGCCCATGGGCAGTTGGGAATTCCAACATCCTGTCTCCCATCCCTGAAGCCACCCCTCTCTCGTCTATGTCTCCCAGCAAGGCCTCCAGCAGTTCTTCCCTTCCTCCCAGCTTCTCCATGGGGAAAAATGGACGATGCGCCGCATCCTGGAAATCTTTCTGGCCCCCACGACTGCGGGATCTTAGAATTTTTATTTTCTGATCTCCCTTCTGGTGCGTGTGCGTGTGTGTCTGTCACTGTTCAGTTGATAGCAGGCAGGAAGGGACAGCAAAAAATTACAATCTCAGGAACACCAAATGCGCATCAAAATGCATTTGGGCAAAAAGGGCTTAGAGGTAAATGTATGACCTTAAATATATTTATAAAAAAACAAGAAATATTGATAAATATTAACTAAATTTTCACCTCAACAAACCAAGAGGAAAATAATTAATAAAAATAAAACATTCCTCAAAGAGATGGCATAAAAAAGAAGGAACTAAAAGTCTTCTCTTTAAGACCCATAAAATAGACAAACCTTTGGTAAATATGATAAGAGAAGGCACAGCTGAGTAACACTGAGAATAAAGAGCAGAGGACATTAGCTCAGATTCGCAGGAGAGTTTGGAACTATGAGAGCATCTTCCCACAACATTGTAACAATGAATTTGAAAACTTGGATGAAACGGACATTCTTCTGGGCACCGGCTGCCAAATGTGAGCGATCATCAGAATCACCTGGAGGGCTTGTGAAAGCAGATTGCCTAGCCCTACCCTGGAGTTTCAGATTCAGGAAGTCTGGGCTAGGGTCCAAGAATTTGCATTTCTAACAAATTCCCGGGTGCTGTTGCTGCTGCTGGTCCAGGCATATACTTTGAGAACCCCTGTCCCAGGGACTACTATCTGCCCCCATTTACGCCCCTTCCTGGGCTGACTAACAGCTCCGCTCTGTCTGGGCTGGAAAAGAGGGGTTTGTGATCAGTGGCCCAAGGCGCCTACTGCTGGAAGATGGTGAAACCAGGCATCTCAGAAAGCTGGGACCCGGGGGGGGGGGGGGGGGGGGGGGGGGCGGGCGGGGGTCCCGGGGGGGGGGGGGGGGGGGGGGGGGGGGGGGGGGGTGAGGCCGAGTTCTGTCCCATGCCTGGCACTGCTGGGTGCTTTCACCGGACGGGCTCATTTAATCCCACGACGTTGGTGCTGTTGCTTTACAAGACTAGCAACTGAGGCACAAAAAGGATGAGCGATTCCCCAAGCCCACAGCTGGTAAACAGAGGTCAGAATCTGCTCCTCACGCACTGGACCACTCATCGTGTGTGCCCTCGGGGCAGTGCTGGCCACACCACCCACTTCTCCTTAATTCTATGCCCACATACCTCTGTGGGGTGCACCTTGTCATCCCAATTTAACAAAGCCGGGAAGTGGGGAGGACAGGCCTTGTCCCCGGGCTTGAGAAGCCAGAAGGGAAATTGATAGAGCTGGTCAGGCGCCTACCTGGCCCTGGAGAGGGGGGCTGAGAGCCGCGTGAACTCTCTGACCCAAAGTGCCCTCATCAGGTAAAAAATGGGATCAATAACAGCCTTTCCTCACGGGGTTGTTGTGAGGACTAAGTACGTGCTCAGCCCCCTGCCCAGCACACACTAAGTTCTCAACCCACTGAGCTTCTACTGTTGTCTTTAAAGTTATTATTATATAATCCGGTTTCTCGCAGGCTTGTCCACAAACCTTATCTCATTTACTTCTCACAGCCACCCTGGGGATAGCTATTACCCTTCCTGTTTTACAAATAAGGAAAAGGAGGCTCCAGGAGAGGCAATGAGGGACCAAACAGCCCCAGACTACCAGTGGCAGAGTCTGATTTAGAAGCAGGAGGCCCCTAGCATGGGAGCAATGACGTCGGCTCCATTTGAAGGTCCTTGGATCCCCAAGGGAGCAAAGGAGGGCTCACCCCGGGCCTGGGGCCGGGCACCCTCCCTCCTCACCCTTCATTCTCCAGTAGCCTCATTCTCCCCACCCAGCAAGAGCCAGCGACTTGCCCAGGGTCACACAGCAGGACGGTGACCTGACTCAGGAACGCGGGCCTTAAGATTGCAAATCCTGAGGCCTCTTGGTCATTGGGGGCAGATTATTAGGAAGAAGCCCCAACATGCTCTCTCCTGCCCTTCCGGGTCCTCTGGGACTGATCCCACTGATAGACAAATACATTTTTTTCTTCAAGATACTGAGACTCTGCAAATAATATAAAACTGCAAATAAATAAACAAGAATCATCAGAATAATACGTCAACCATCCCCTTGGGGGTGGGGGTGGGAGGGCAGCCCAGCTGCTCAGGGCCTACTATGTGTCAGGCCCTAAGCCCTGCGTTCTCTTAGTATCTCATTCAAGGCTTACTGACAATCCCGAAATGCAAGCATTGCCCATTTTACAAACAAGAAAACCAAAGCCTAAACATAGGAAGTCACTTGCTCAAGGTCACCGAGCTAGAAAGTGACCAACCCAAATGTGAACACTCAGTTCTGGGTAACCGTATCTCCAAGCTCTCACCACATCCCCAAGACAGGGTGAGAGTGAGAGGGGCCTGGCCAGGTGTGCAGCAGTCAGTTTGCACCTAATGATGTTAGAATTCGTGGGTCGACAACGATTCTGTTGTCTCCCTCCAGGGTAGACAGCCGAGGCTGGCGCTGGGGTGACCGCCCAGCGTGCGGTCCTGTCCTGTCCTGTCCACGGTGCCCCTCGCCGGCCTCGACAGTCCCTGAGGGCGTGAGCGGAGCAGGGAGGGAGTGGTCCCAGCGCCCAGGCTGGCCTGCAGCGGGAGGGACTCGCTGCTCCCGTTACCCAAAGAAATCCCGCTCTTTGCTCGAAAGATGAGCCGCCCCCGCGCCTCGCCCCTCGGGTACCCCAGGTCCCCACACCTGCCGTGCCATGGGCGGGTTCCCACTCGCGACCACAGTCCCCGTCCATCCTGCAACGAATTTCGAGGGCCTGGAGCCCCGCTCCCCACCGGGCGACCCTGGGTCCCTAGACCAGCCGGGCCCGGCACGCGTGGGCACCTGCGAGTCACACCTCGGTCCGCCTGGCGGGGGCCAGGGAGTGTCTCCGAAGTGGCCCGGGCGGGGGCGAATTCTCCCCACGCGGGTCGGTGTCCTCGGGAGCGCGGAGCATGCTGCAGTGCTCCCCTCACCCCGCGCGCTGGGAGCGCGGAGCTTGCGCCGGGTGGTGCGCTCCTTTCGTTGCTCCCGTGGCGGTGGAGGGTCCAAGAGGCTTCCGCGGATTCCACAAGGTCGTTCCGGGCTTGCAACTCCATTGCAATTGAAAGGATTCACATGGTTTGGTTTTTGCCCAGATGAAAAAATTTGGAAGAAAACGAAACCCCCCTCCGCAAACGACAATCTTACCAGCAGAGCACCCTGGCCCGCCCCGCGCTGTGGCCGGATAGCGGCCCCGGCCGGGAGGAGCGGGGAGCGTCTGCTAATTGCAGCTTCGTTAGATTTCGGGTTTGGGAGGCTGCGGTTCGGGCGCTAATATCCGCCGCCCATTATCCCGGCTAATAAATTTGACCTATTGTTCGTTTGTTAAAATGATGTCACCTTGGAACAGTCCCTAAGCTCCTATTTCCATGAATTAGGCCTTTATTGAAAGCCGGGAGCCAATGGGAGGAGAGAGGCTTGTTGATCGCAGCCAATGGCTGCGGCGGGAGAGGAATTAGCAGCGGAAACTCCAGGTTCGGTTCAAGAAAGATGACACAGAGCCTGTCGGGCCCGCGCACTCTTGGCAAAGTTTCAGTGCAACGAGAGGCGCCGGGCGCTCCATGGCCGCGCCGTAACAGGGACCCAGCCGCCTCCCCGCCCAGCCCAGCCCAGCCCTTCCGCCCGCCCAGGATGGAGGCGCCCGCCAGCGCGCAGACCCCGCACCCGCACGAGCCCATCAGCTTCGGCATCGACCAGATCCTCAACAGCCCGGACCAGGACAGCGCACCAGCCCCGCGGGGCCCCGACGGCGCCAGCTACCTGGGAGGGCCCCCCGGGGGCCGTCCGGGCGCCACATACCCGTCTCTACCCGCCTCCTTTGCCGGCCTGGGCGCGCCCTTCGAGGACCCGGGATCTTACAGTGTCAACCTGAGCCTGGCGCCCGCCGGCGTGATCCGAGTGCCAGCGCACAGGCCGCTGCCCGGGGCTGTGCCACCGCCTCTGCCTAGCGCGCTGCCCGCCATGCCCTCCGTGCCCACGGTCTCCAGCCTGGGCGGCCTCAATTTCCCCTGGATGGAGAGCAGCCGCCGCTTCGTGAAAGACCGCTTCACAGGTGAGCAGGGCCAGCGAACAGGCACCGGGCCTCGGCCCTCCCGGGGCCAGAGGCGCCGCGCCCTAGGTGCTCCACTCTGGGAAACGATTCCGGAGGCCCAAGCGCGTTGGAGGCCTCAGCGCCCGGGGCCCCGGGCAACCACAGGGGGAGGAAAATCAGGGAGTTTCGGGGAAATAAGCCTACGCCCAGGGGAAGAGGGGGTAACTCCCGCCCGGCTTGGTGCCGCTGGGGACGCGAGGGACCAACGAAATAGCGGAGCACTCTGCGCCCCACCGGGCGGCACGGGGTCCGCATGGGGCCTGAACGGCAGTGGAGCCGGGCCGGGCTTCAGGGGGCCTCGTGTGTCTCCGCAGCGGCGGCGGCCCTCACGCCCTTCACCGTGACCCGGCGCATCGGCCACCCCTACCAGAACAGGACGCCGCCCAAGCGTAAGAAGCCGCGCACGTCCTTTTCTCGGGTGCAGATCTGCGAGCTGGAAAAGCGCTTCCACCGCCAGAAGTACCTGGCCTCGGCCGAGAGGGCGGCGCTCGCTAAGTCCCTCAAAATGACGGACGCGCAGGTCAAGACCTGGTTCCAAAACCGGAGGACCAAGTGGCGGTGAGAGAGGCCCGGCTCGGCCCATCTTGCACCCGCCCTTCACCCGCCCCGCGCCGCAGCCTCGCGCTCTCCCCATTCTGTGCTACCCGCTACCCGCCCTCCCAGGGCTGCGCCTCCCACGCTCCTTCCCAAATTTTATCTCCCTTCTCTCCTTCCCGCCGGCCTGCGTTTCTCTCTCCTCTCCCGCGCCTCGGCTTCTCCTCCATTCTCATCCCTGTGTCGCTCTCGTGCGCCTCTCCAACTCTCCGTGTTTTCTTCCGTCTCTGAGCCCTTTCGGTTTCCTCTCACCTGCACCTCCACCAGCAGCCGCGCCACCCTTCCACCCCGGGGTCTCTCGCACTCCCCTAATCCCTCCAGCTTGCCCTCTGGGAGTTCCGACAGTCCGCGCAGGCTCCATGTTCCCCCTCTGGCTCCTCATCCTGACTCCAGCCCCGTTTTTATCCGATCCCTATTTCCATCCAACCCGTGAACGGCGAAGCGATCGCGTTTTGGAAGAGAGGTTCGAGAAGGGCCTGGGAGAACTGGATGAGGCTGACCCGGCCCAGGGACACGGCGCGGGCAGTTGCAGAGCCAGCCCTCCCACCCGCGGACCCTAGCGACCCGACTGTCCGCAGGGCCGAGTCAGTTACACACACGCCCTGTCCTTGTTATCCCGCAAAAGAAACATCTTTGTTGTTGGCGAAGCCACAATACCCGGACGTGCAGGTGGGCAGCGGGCTGAGTCCCCTCCCCGCGACCGCCCGACACACAACAAAAACAAACGATGCCAACCCACTCCCCGGACGCGCGGGCCTCGGGCGCACAGCGCCAGCAGGGGTGCAGACGGGTCCTGCGCCTCGAGGCTCCCGGCTGGCCTCCGCTCCCGGGAGGGCTGGGGCCCCGCCGGCAGCCCCGCAGTGCCGGGTGCATGACGGTGCTGTCCCTCTCCCTCCCTCGGTGCAGGCGGCAGACGGCGGAGGAGCGGGAGGCGGAGCGGCAGCAGGCGAGCCGGCTCATGCTGCAGCTGCAACACGACGCCTTCCAAAAGAGCCTCAACGACTCCATCCAGCCCGACCCTCTCTGTCTGCACAACTCGTCGCTCTTTGCTCTGCAGAATCTGCAGCCCTGGGAGGAGGACAGCTCCAAGGTCCCCGCCGTCACCTCTCTGGTGTGAGCCACCAGCGCGCACAGTCGCCAAGGATCGCCGCCCCCACCCGGCGGGGCGCCCCGGGCCCCCAGCCGGGCTGGGGGGGACCCGAGGCCGAGAGGGACAGGGGCCTCCGAGCTCGAGTAGGCCCCGGGGCGCGGCCGCATCCCCGCCGGCCGCGGAGGGGGGCTGGGCCCGGGCTCCGCGCGGCTGCACAATCCGAGCCCCCGCCCCGCGCCCAGTCCCGCCCCAGGCCGGGGCCTGACAAAGAAAGCGCCTTACGTTTCTCCGCCCCTCGCCCGCACCCCCCGGGCCGGGCGCTTGTATTATACTTTGTACTTTTGCCCAAACGTGTAAATAATAAAAGTTTTGGCTTTTTTCTTTAGAAACCGGCCACCTGCTTCCCCCGCGGGGGCCGCTGGAGGAGGGGCGGCCGACCAGGTGGCTGGGGGGAGCGCCAGGGCTGGGGCACCCTGCGTTTAGGCTGGGCCCACTCCTCTCCTTTTCCGTTCCTTTTATTTAAGTCGTTTTATTTAATAAAAAAGTTAGCTATTTCACTTAACGCCGCTTTTATTTCGTTTTCGTTCCAATAATGCTCGGCGAGCCCGGCCCTGCGCCCCACCCCATCGGCGGTAGAGGCCGAGCCGCAGTGTACGGGGGCGCGTCCACCTCTCCAAGCTTCGTCGCTTTTCGCCTCAGCTCCAACCCCGGCCCGGGGCCCCGGGGAGGATCCGCCGTGCAGGTCAGTGCGTGCCGGCCGCTGGCAGTTTGGGTGCCGGCGGGGTGGGGCGGACATGGGAAGGGCACTCAAGGCCCAGAGGTCGAAGGTCGGCGCCAGGCAGGGTTGGGGATGAAAGCCCCACCCCACCCCCCGGCGGGTACTTAGGTCGTCACAGGCCAGACCCACCTAGGGGGTGAAGGCACCATGACCTCGAACTTCTAAGAACTCGGAGCCCTTCCCCCCCCCCCCCCCCCCCCCAACAACCCACTGACCTCCTCTTTTTCCAGTGAGGCCTCAGGCCCTGGGCGGACCCAAGGACTGGCAACAGGGGATCTGGGCGCACTGTGGGCGGGCTGTGTGCACAGAACCGGCGCATGTCCTGGGTCTCCAAACGCTCGGTGTCTGAGGAGTAAGCGCGGGGCACAAACCCAGAACATCTGCACACTCTTGGTTTACGTGGGACCGCAGGTGGGGCGTGACGTCAAGCGACGTCACCGCAGACTGGCGGCGTCACTGTTCAGGAGAGGGGCGGGGCGCCCCGAAACCCTGGAATACCGAGCCCAGGTGTGAAAGCAGCGAGGCCCAGTCCACCCAGCTTTACCTCGGCTCGAAAGCTGGGAGTTTTGGGATCACGGGACGGGCGGTGGGTGGTCCCTTCCAACAAGACACACACTGGAAGCGTTCGTGAACATTTCCTCTTTCTCCCTCATTTTTTCCCCTTTTATTCGGTCTTTTAATTTTTTTCTTATTTTTGGCCTCTCCACGATGTTCTCTATTTTCTACTCTATTCGTTACTCTGGGTCTCCGTGCTACTGTAACTTTTGCTTTTCCTTTACAGTTTTATGTTTCCCTATATAGTTCGTTCACTATTGCTTTTAGTTTCCCCGACTCTTTCTTTGTGGTATCCTGCCCCCCTTCTCTCTCCATTTCTCACTGTCCCGTCCTCTGTCTCTCTCGAGGTTTCTTTTCCTCCCTTTCTTCCTCCTTCCCTGCTCTCCTGTTTCCTTTTTGTTTTCTTGTTCTGCTCTCAGAATCTCTTCGCTTCTCTTTCTGTGTGTCTGTCTCTGCCACCCCCTCCTCCTGACCCCGCTCCCATTAGCTTCCTGAGGCGAAACAGTTCTGGGGCTGTCCCACAGGCCCTGGGGCCACCCCCCCACCTCAGCACACTGCCTTCCCCCTGGCCAAGCGCCCCCCTGCGGGCTCCGGGCTTTGGGCATCTTCGTTGTACGCGGGCTGTGGGATCGTCTTCACTGGCAGGGCTCCAGAGACGGGAGGGAGTCTAAGAAACACAGGGGGAGCTCCCATGGTTGCTGCCTTCACCTCCACCTCCAAGCCCTACCCGCCCGGACTTATAGACACCCCCAGAGAGGAACTAGAGGGACTCAGACCTTCAGGTCTCTTTGGGGGGTGGTTTCTGGAAATGCTTCTCTTTTCTTTGCTAAAAAGCCCGATGAACGCCCCTATCGGGATGGGAAACGTTGGCCTTCCGGCCGGGGACTTCAGCCTCTAAGAACGACCTTCTTTGCCTTTGCTAGCTGAGCACCTCTTCCCTGGGGAATGGCGGCGCTTTCCAATTTCCCTCACTTTTTTTTCTTTTTCTCTATAATAAGGCATAGTGGTTTTGTTTATTTAAATTATTTTTGTTGTTTTGCCAGGATGACCCTCAATTCTTGGGCCTTTTCGGGGAACACACACACGTCTTTTTCTTCCTTCCTAGTGCCTCTGGTCTCTGATCCGGAAGCCCACCCGGGTTCTGCGTTCAGCTGAGCCCCGGGATGGGGACCTACGTAGTCTTGCTTCAGCTCTCAGGGACGTCAGTATGTTTCCCCACCGGGTGCTTCTGGGGCTTTCGCCCTCTCTGAGCGCTTTGCCCCAACAAGCCTCGCCCAGCCAGAGACTAAGAGTCCCTCTGAGTTAGGGGGCTGAGCCCACTCGTGTGGGGCCGGGTCGCGACTGTGTCACGCCCATGTCCACCCAGAGCAGTGTGGGCACCCCCGGGGGGTAGGACAGATTGCTGGGCGATGCGAGGTTGTTTAGTGCTGAACCCCCTCCGCCCGATGTGCAAGGCCTGGAGGTTGCCATTTGCACTGTGGCTGTGTGGGACTAGAGCCCCGAACGCCCTGTTAAGGGTCACAGCTCCCACTCCCCCCCCCCCCCCCCCACCCCCCTGTGAGGGGCCACCCCCCCCCCCCCCCCCCCCCCCCCCGGAAGGCTGTGAGGCAGAGTGTCTGTGCAGAAACGTCCAGATCAGGCAGCCGCCCCTAAGGCTGAGTGTAGGGGAGAGAGAATCTGGAATAGGCTGGGAAGCCCACATGGACGCTTTCTTGGCGATCCGCTCCCAATATTAGACCCCACCTCTGCCGGAGGAAGCGGCCCAGGCTCCAGAGGCAGCAGGTGCGTGTGGACGCCCAGCCCCTCCATGGAGGGAATTAAGGACCAGAAGCAGTAGGCCTCTGGGTGAGGGCTGAAGACCGATTCGCCGCCCTTCCCCAGGGCCTTCCTTAGCCTTGGTTCAAGCGTCTTTAAAGCCGCGCCCATTTTACAGATGCAGGACTGGGAGGCAAGAGTCAGCTTGTCGGCCTTCGCGGACCGTTCTCACGCGCACTCCTCGCGCGCTGGTTTTGGGCAGGCAGGGAGGTCTGGGCCCCAGGCGTCGGCCAAGAGGGGTGAGGCTGCCCTGCCCAGGGGCGAGGAGTTAAGCTGTGCTCAGCTTTCCCTGAGAGGCTCCAAAGCCGGTAGAGTCTGGGAGGACACGGCCGATCAGAGAGACAGACAGACTTGCGCGTGCGCGCGCGCGCGCGCGCCCCCCCCCCCCACACACACTAGCTATGGGGGCCGGCTGCTCACTTCCCTCAAGTGGGAACGATTCCCCTTCAGCAGCAAGCAACCTATACAGCACCGGCTGGGGACAGCGAGCTTTGCACGCAGTGTGGTTTACGATGACCCACACAACATTTCTGCAGGGTTTGGATGCCCCACGCCACTTTGCAGTTGGAAAAATGAAGGCTCAGAGAAGTCCAGAAATTAGTTCTGGGTCGCGCGGCTGCAGCGGACCCGCGCTCTCGTTCTGCGCCCCCCCGCCCCAAACCAAGCGCTCTCTTTCTAATACTTGGGAGGAAAGGGGGACTTGGCCTAGTGAGGGCTGGGGCGGCGGCCTAGGGTGCACCTGCAGGCACCCCGACACGAGGCTCGGGGTTATCAGTGGAGTCGAAGGACCTTCCCACCCCGGCTTGGGCGCTGGACTCCGCGCGTTCCAAGGCCACCAGCGCCTCTCGCCTCCCAGGCTTGCGCACGTTTGCCCTCGGAGCAGGAGCGGGGAGACTTAGCCGCGGCCACTCCCAGCTCGGCGGTGAGACTCCCGAGGCCCCGCAGCGCTCCTGGGCTGGGCGACCTTCTCCTGCCTGCGGCGCTTCTCGAAAACCTGCGGCCGAAGGACGCGGCCTTGTCCAGGTCGGGCCGCCCGCCGGCTGCGCCTTTTCGGCGGCCGAGGCCGGTGCTGCAGAAGGCGGTGCGCGTCTGTTAGGCGGCGGTCTGGTTAGGCGCTCCGGGTTAGGGGCCTCAGAATATGGCCTCCCACCTCCCGCCGAGACCGCCAGGCCCAGGATACGGCCTAGGCTGCGGCAGCGCTGAAGGTTCTTGGGAACCTTCGCCAAAATCTCACCCTCGGCCTCAGCGCAACTAAAACACAGGGCGGCGGCGTGGTGCAGCCGCCTGCATTCTGGAGTAGTGAAGGGTTCTCGACACTCAAGGCGGGTTTCCTAGTGGGAAACCCGCCGGTAGCCGCGAGGCCCCACATTTGCAAGCATCCTATTTTGAGCATCTTCTCTTAGCGACGCCCAGACCCAGTCGCACTTTCTTGTGGTTCAGAAACTCGCAAAATCCTCACGGACTTGCCACAGTGATCGGTGCCTTCCCTCTTACCACCCAGCCGCGGGTTGGATGAAGTTCTCCGCTCAGCTCCGTCACTCTCTTTCTGTATGGCCCTGAGCGAGTGGCTCTGACTCTGTGCGCTTTGGTTTCCGCATCTGTAAAATTAGGGCTATATAGTCACTAAGGAGTCTTCCAGGGAAAATAAAAACCCATGGCTTATAGTACAGCTGATTACCAGCTTATTATGAGAATAAAAGCATTTTAAAAATATATTTATAGATAAGAAATCTAATTAAACGCCTACTAAGAATGTAAGTGTTTTAATCAGAAGTGTTGCTCTTAGAGAGGAAAGGGCAGGAATAGGGCAGTGTCCCCCAACTGCGGACATTCTGCCTGTCATCACTAAAGGTGGAGTCGTTGGCCGAGAAGTCATCCCGGAATTTGGGCCTGGCTCGATCGGTTAGACGTGTCAGTGTCCTGGTGTTACCTTGAGATCAGTGGCCATATCTGACTCTCGCGTCAGTTAAAATGAGCAGATAAAGTTGTTCTTCTTAAGTGTCAGACTGGCTGCCAATTAATAAGTTAGTTATTAAACCCCTCTCCCAGTTGGTGTGGAGAGGAGGTGGGGTGGAAGAAGAAAAAATACATTTGAACAGAATATTTGATCGGAGGTTTTCCCACCTTCCAACATCCCAGTGATACCCCAGAACAGTCCTGTGTTCCCATTCTACAAAGAAGGGAATTGGGGAGCAGAAAAGGCAGGAGACTCGCCCAGGCTCACCTTGTGCCCCCGGAACTCGGCTCTGGACGCAAAGCTCCTGACTGCCTGCCCAGCCGGCCACAGATCCCACAGATCGCAGCCTGTTAACGCTCCACCGGCTACCGGGTCATTAGAGAGATTTGTGCTGACCCAGACTCCCCCGATGTTAGAGAAGTCAGCCCCCCACGCTGGCCCGCTACCTGCAATGTATCGTCTTCGCTATCAAGCCTTATTGATCGATGGATTTATCCGGGACGCGCTGAAACTCCGGAAGGCCTGGAACCTGGGGGCGCACCCTTTGCTTCCTTCATCCCCCGCCCAGGAAAAATTCACTCCTTCCTCCTGCCGGCAGAGATGCGGCCAGCAGGAAAACGCGGAAGGCTCCAGGAAAAGACGCAACCCTCTGGCGAAGGTCTGCCCTCGCGGGGGCGAACAGACAAGACCCGCTGAGCCCCTGGGGCTGTAGAGCGCGGGGTGGGCTCAGAGAGGCACCCTTGAATATCCACTATGCTAAGCAGCGCGTGTTCGCACCTGCTGTCTGGGGCGCCACAGCTGGTGCACTTTTGTTCCTAGGAAGTAATGGGACTAAGGAGGAGGGGGTGGGGGAGAGCCGAGAGGACACCCGACTCCGGGAAGACGGGCAGACACAAGGAGAGGGCCCTGGGAGGGGTCCTCTTTATTAATGACTCTAGCTGCAAGTCGGTTTGTTGCAGGGGGTGGGTGGGCACAGTCTGTAGGATAGGGTCCTACACCCACCCAGTCCCCAGCTCCTGGAGACCCCTCCGAGGCGCAGCCACCTGTACTCTCCCATGGTGGCCAGGCTGAGAGGGCCCGGCAGCTACCATCTGATGAGAACGCCTGGAGGAATCCTCACAAGGGCCCTAGGAGATAGGTACGACTGTAATCCCCATTTTACAGATGAGGAAACTGAGACTGTGCAGAGTGTGACACAACATTCCCAAGTCCTCTGATGCCAGGACTTTAACCCATGTGGACTGAGTCCGGCTCATTGGCTTTTACCCAAGAAGGTCCCTCAAACCTCCTTGTTATTAAAGCCAATGTCTTCAAGACTGTCAGAGGGAATTCTGGCTGGTTTGAACACTATCATCCCCGAACAACTTCAGATACAAACCAGAATATCCTGGGTTGTATTTGCAAGAGTATTGTAAACTGTTATTTCTCTGTGGAGCCCCTTAAAGGTGGCTGGAAGGCACTGGGTCTTCCACTTTCCCTAAGGGATTCAAAGGTCCTCCATGGACCTCTCCCCAAGGCCAGGCTAACCAACAGGGTCTAATGAGCCTCCCCCGGGTGCTGACGAGCCATGGTGTACCCCTCAGCTGCTGGACCCCGAGGACTTCCGGCCGAGGAAGGGAGGTGGCACTGGTACGTGGTTTGCCTCCCGTACCAAGATGCCCACAGCATGTTTGCAGCTTTCATTGGCCTGGGTTAAAATCCCAGTTTTACCGCTCACCAACTGTGTGGCCTTGGATGAGTCACCTTGCCTCTCTGAGCTTCAGTGTCCTCGTCTGTACTTTGTAAGGATAGATCTTCCTCACAAGGTTGTTTGAGGATTAAATGACACAATGCATTGAGCATTTCACCACCAGGAGCCTGATGCACAAGAAGCACTGAGGTACATTTACTATACTTATTTTCAGTGGTAGATGAATTTTCACAAGATAAATTGTTCTTGTTCTCCTCCTAGAGAGAAGAAAGCAAACTCGGAGAAGATGAGTTGCTTGCTCAGGGTCAGACGTTAAGTGATGGAGCTAGAATTCAAACCCAGTTATGTCAGAGTTTAGAGCCCTGACTCACTCAGTCTGTGTAATATCTCCCCCTTAGAGAATCTTCTAGACTGTTGAAAATCTAGATTATCCTAAGTAAGAGTAACCAGGTTCTCTGCTGCCTTCTGGGGCTTCTGTTTACTTGGGTCGCTGATGATTGGCACACTGCAACAGCCCAGTACGTGCCCAGTACGTGTTTATTAAATAATAACAGTAAGTAGCGTTTCCAGAACATCTGTGGGCCAGGCAGTGGACTAAGCATTTTACACAAGTGATCTCATTTAACTCTTAAAACAGACCTAGAAAGTAGATCCCATTTTGATGATGAGAAATTTGAGTCGGGGGATGTTAAATAACTTACCGACATCCAAGAGGGTGTGGATTGGAATCCAGATGTTTGGACTCCACAGCAGCGAGAAACCCAATCTGTGCCGAGTGCCTACCAAGTGCTAAGCATCATCCTCGGGACATCACTTCTATTTTCTCACACAATCCTCACAATCATCTTTTAAAACAGTTTCGAAACCCCATTTTACAGATGAGAAAACTAAGGCTGGGTAACTTTAAAGTGTGTTTGTCCAAGGTCACATAGCTGTCCGACTACAGCGGTTCTCTATTTACTGGCCCAGGATGCTCCACTCTGTTTCAAAGTTGAGGTCTTCAACCAAAGTTGGATTGCTCTATAGAGATGGGGGCAGCCATGGCTATGGGAGGTGTAGTTCTCACACGAAATATGAGAAGCCTCGTGGCTTTTCCCACAAGGAGGCCAGGCAAACTTGCTATTTCCTGACTCTCTCTGAGGGAGGGGATGTCAGTGATAGACTGTGAGCAGACAGTGATGAAGTGTCTGGAGGTAAGATGAACATAAATAGATAAACCAGGGTTGGGGTGGACAAAAGGCCTGCAGGCCTGCTCTTGCCCTGCAAGTACACAGCCAAGAGCCTTGCTGGGAACTGTCCTCGTTGCCTTCGGCTTCTCCTCTCTCCTCTCCTTGCCTCCTTCCCCGCTGTACTATTGGAGTCCATCCCCCACTCCCACCTTCAGAAGGAACTGCTTTAGATGAAGACCCCAGGCCCTTCATACCTTCATGTTCAAAAGCAGGGCAGGGAGCATCTATGTTACTCAATTGCATCTAAGACTTAAAGATCAAGTAAGGTGGATTGTTTTGTTTTTCCTCAAATTCATCAGGTAAAAAGCAAAAGACCTTGAGCCTGGAGTTACTAAATCCTGAAGGTCAAGGTCTGGGCTGACATCTTGGATTTGTTTCTTCCACACATGCCAGGTTTAGCCAATCTCGCCACACACTGTGCCAGACAAGCTTCTCCTGGGCTCCATAACACTCAGCACATTGGGCACTTAGTAGGTGGTTCAGGGAGTCCTGGCGACCGTCCTACCCACAGCTTGAGCTCAGGGGCAGCCAGCAGCCCCGCCCCGTCGGGCTGCGCTTGGCAAGCAGAGGTCAGAGTCTGAGGCTTCTCTGCAGGAAGCGCACCATGAAGAGAAAGTTGAACCTACACTTCATATAGTTTAAAAATGATTTGTCAATGGTGACAATTTACAAAAATATATTTCTGTTGTGGCATCTCCCAATCGCTGGGATTTATGGCTTCATCTCTTGGATTTGAAAGCACCCCCGCATGCTTTGGCAAATGGGAAAATGTATGAACAATTTGTTGGCTTTTTTTTTTTATCAAGTTTCCCCAAATATGTAAACTCTGAGAGCGCCTTATTCTTTTTAAATGATCATTCATTTGTCTCCAGACTCCATCTTTTGGCACAATTTATTACTCTCTATTTCAAAAAACTTAAATGCATTTTGCATATTAGCACGTAACTCTTGTTCCTGTCTCCTCAGTTGTGGAAAGGGCTGGATTGCTTTTATAAAGAAAAAAATGGCTAATAAAATTGGCCTCAGCACCATTGCTCTGCAATTCTTATGAACAGTAAAGTGGTACTTACCGTCATTGATGTTAAAAGCTATTTCTAAATTATGGTGCCATTTATTATCTCTAGTGTCCAAAGTAAGTTTAAATGATGCTTATAATTCATGTTTTACCAAATTTCCTTTTCCCCCCGAGGATACCTCTGATTAACTTATGCACATTAAAGCGCTTTTTAAATTCTTCTTTTATTGCCATTATGCTCTGAAAATCTCAGCGATTCTCAAAAATGGGTAATAAACTTGAGATAAAATGCTACAGTTTTAGATCAATGCTGACATATCACTGTGGTGATTTCTACAGAGCTAAAGTGATAATGCTTCATATTTACGGAATATATACTAGGTTATTACTACAGTATTACCATTTTGTTCTAAGATGAAATGAGTAATTTACCAATTTATTAAACTGTTACATTTAAGTATTGCTTAGGACATTACCACCCCAATCTGTTTACTTAGCTTGAAGAGTTACCATTAAGATACCCTGTTTATTTAGGTAAAATTTGTAATCATCATGCCTTCCATTAACCAACTTATTTTTCTGCAAGGCTAATTGTCTGGAAATGAGTTTCTTCTTATTTACTGTGCTACATTCTGCTTAGCTGGCTAAAAACGTCACCCCAGCAAGAAGTGCTAGGGAAATTAATAATACATACAGAGAACAGTTTTAATTAGTATAATACCAAATGTTAATAAAAGATTTATGACGCCGTTAAAAAGTTCTAACAGAAGAGATCTTAACAGCTTCGGGCTCAATTTGTCAGGAGAGGACGACCCTCTTGTGGGAGGCCAGATTTGGGAGATTCTCAGAAGCTGCTGGAGCTCCCAGGAGCGCTGGCTGGAGGTGAGAGGCTCTGCCTTTAGAAGGGGTGTGCTGGGAGCTGAATAGAATGGGTGCTGAACGCCAATTCTAACTTGAAAGACACCAAGTTTTGTGCAAAGTAGGAGAGGAATACAGGCCAGCCTGGGGCCCTTCAGAGACATTTCCTGGGGCACCGTTGTCTTTAGGGAGTTGGGAATAGGACTGTGAGAGACTCGGATGTTGGTAGCTCACAAGCTAGGGGAGAAACAGATCGACGTGGAACTAGGAAAAGGACGAACGATATTCACTGAGTAGTGTGTGCCATTTGCTTACATACATCTAATGCTTACAGCAGACAGCTAGCATTATCCTCATTTTTGGGGTCAGGATGTAAAGCCCTTGGAAGGATAAGGCCCTCACCTGAGGTTATGCAGCTAGGGAGTAGAGCAGAATTTGAACCCAGGTCACTGGAAACCTCGCAGCACTGACTCCTGCCAGGCAATACCAATGTGAGAGGCGAGCAACCCCATTATTCCTCTGCACCTTTGTGCACACGATGTCCATCAGATGGGCATCCAGACAAGCAATGGGATGCTTCCATTTTCATCTGGGTGAGCTGGTGCGTGCTCATCCTTCCTCTGTCCTGTTGCCCCAAAGGAGCAGAGCTCTTTCTTTCTGTGCTCATCTTCCCTACTGTGACATGAAGGCAGGAGCCATTTCTTACCTTCTTTAGATCCTTGGAGCCTGGTACAGAATAAGCTTTTTAAAAAGATTTAAGGTACCAGGGGGAAAATGAAGTGAAAAGGAGAGACGCATACAACTTCTGTTCATAGCGCTCAGGAGAAATAGTGACCCGAGAGAGAGATATTCTGTTGGACTGTAGGACATCGTGCATCCCCCTCCCCGCCCCCAAGCCCACACAACCCCAACTGAAGTTTAAGAGGCTGTTTTCAGTACCCACTTTTCCACCCCGGAGAGCCAGGTCTAGGAGTGGCAGGAATCCTTTGTAGTGTGAGCTGGTTCTTTCCTAGCACGCATAATAAAAACTTGACCAAGCCAGCTACTTTCCTAACACTCTCCAATTTGAGAAACTCCATATGATGAGGCTCTTGTAGGCCACTGATTCTTCTTGGTTAAAAGAGAAAAACAAAAACCAAAACCAACAATAGTTCTTGGACAGGAGTTCTCCAGGATATGCAGCAATCAATACAGCCTGGGCTCCTTCAAGAAAAGGAAACAAAAGGGGTACCTGGGTGGCTCAGTCTGTTAAGCATCTGCCTTCTGCTCAGGTCATGATCTCAGGGTCTTGTGATGGAGCCCCGCATCGGGTTCCCTGCTCAGCAGGGAGCCTGCTTCTCTCTCTCCCCTGCTTATGCTTTCTCTCTCTCTCTCAAATAAATAAATAAATAAATAAATAAATAAATAAATAAAATCTTTAAAAAGAGAGGGAGAGAGAAACAATATCTGGGACCAGCACCAATATCTGAGGCTCACCTGAACCCCTTGCTCTTCCCAGCTGTTCCCTCTGAGAAGGGGTTTTGGTCATTCAGTGGATGAATGCATGAACAAATTATGGTCTATACACACAATGGAATATTATCCAGCCATCAAAAGGAAGGAAGTACCCATACATCCTACAACCGAGACAAACCTCCAAAACATTATGCCAAGTGAAAGAAGTCAGGCACAAAACGTCACATATTGTATGATTCCATTTACACGAAATGTCCAGAAAAGGTAAGTCCCTAGAGACAGAAGAGGTTGCCAGGGACAGGGGAAGGGAGGAATTGTGAGTGATTACTTAATGGGTTAGGAGTGTTTTTTCTGGGGTGATGAAAAGTTCCAGAACTAGAGCGAGGTGGTGGTTGTACAACATTGTGAATACGCTAAATGCCACACCGAATTGTACAGATTAAAACAGTTAACTATATGTTATGTGAATTTCACCTTAAGTTCTTTTTTTAAAAAGGCACTTAAGGAATACTAGTATAAGTGTCCAAAGCTCCATATACCTGCGTGTTTGGCATAGCAGTGGCCGCGAGAAGGAAATGCTAGAATAATCATATGTCCATCATTTAGAGATTGGTCACATAAAATAACATCATTCATAGTATGGAATGAAAGACAACCATAAAAAGAGTGGGAGAAATTGATAGCCACTAGCATGGAAAGATGTCCGAATGCACTATTAAGTAAAACAATTGAGTTGCAAAATCATATGTCTGTGACATCTCAGTAAAACACCTTACCCGCTGGTGGGCCTTGTGTCAGCATAGGAGGGAAGTCGGAGAGGGTCTGCTCAGGTTCCTGCTGAGGAAAGAATGCCAGAGTGGGAGGAGGCTTTCATTTCTCACGGTATTGCATGGTCATTTGCAAAACTTAAAGATTTTTGGAAGATAAATGTTTTGAGTTAAGTCAAAAGCTACAATAATGTCTAAGAGGTAGAAGAGTAGTGAAGGTAAGAGAAAATGACCTGTGGTCCTGCCACCTAAACCTTTTTTTTAGTTTATATGGCTCAAAGTTTTTTTATTTTTTTTTAAACACATAGGACACCAAGATTTGAAAAAACAAAAAATGATGAAACACGGGGAAAAGTAAGACATCAAAAGATGACACTGGAGGCTAAGCAGGGCCCGACTGGGCCTGTGTTTCTTCTGAAGCCCAGCACCGTGCCTTGAAAATGATAGGAACTCACTAATGTCTCAACTCCCCAATTTTTTAAAGACTTAAAAACGTACTCCATTTTCTGTCAGAAACCAGCACGGACACATTGAATGTAAAACGTTTATAAGACAAAATGGTTGTTACATGTGCAAAGTGTGAGGACGCTTTTTAACTAAGCGATTCTGGAGGATGAATGCCCAGGGAAAACCTTCTTATCTCAGTTATTGGAATGTTTCAGAAGGTTTTTTACCCTAAATGACTTGGGTAATTCTCTCCAATCTTTCACTTTGTTTTGACTAGCTCTGCAGACTGATTTGAGTTCAGAGGGATATCAGTTACTTCAACGAAATAATCTTTGAAATTCATTCTGCAGCTCATGATTTTTTTGTTTTGTTTTGTTTTTCAGTGGCTTTTCTTAAACAGCCAACATCTTAATTTCTGCTGTTTTATCCCTTTTCAAAAGATAGTGGTCTTAGACTCTGGAGAATGGAATGGACCTCAGTGGGTCCATTTTGTGTGTGTGTGTGTGTGTGTGCGCATGTTGTGTGGTGGCATATGCATGTACCATGACAGCCCCCATGTCAAATTTTCGAGGCAAAAGACAGAGCTAATTTTTCTCTCTTATTTTCAGTGTATTATTTTCTGTGGGCTCTAAATAATTGATAAGGAGGTCCCTTTCCATAATTAAAATGGATGTCCCTACACGTCAACACCAATAGCTTTTCCAGTGATGAGTGAATTTAGATACATGTTAGGTCTGGATGGGTTGCTGTGCAGAGAGTGTGCAGAGTGGGGCCTGGGGGCTGGTAGGAGACACAGGGCCGGTTGCAATGCAGATGACAAGAGAGCAGAAAGGACAGAAGCCTGGGAGATTACCTGGAGAAAATTCCCTGCCTAGCCCCAAGGTCACCTTGAACAAGTAGGTGAGCCAGGCATAGAAAGGCAGTGTTAGGGCAGGAAGTTTGAAAACATACTTGGTGCCATTTGGAATCTGTTCAGTTTCTTTTGTCTTTCTTCCAACCCCTAATGCCCTCCCAGTGTTTTACCTTCTTACTAACATCTCCCAGTTGCCCCTTTCCTTGATCAAAACCTGCTGCTGAAATTTTCCCTGGCAAGGCAGTGTGTGTGTGGGGGGGGGGGGGGGGTGTCAGTAGAACCTTCTAGGTGTGGTTACCATCTTACAAACATCAAAGTCAGTTCATTCACCTTTGGGTTTGACCGACACTTCCTCCTCCCCCACCAGGGGCCCTATGCGGCTCCCAGTGCTGGAGACTTTACAAGAAAAGGCTCCCTGTCCTGGAGGAACTCACACAGAGGGTAGGCAGACAGATGGGGCTGTGGGGAGCAGGTTAGGTGCGAGGACTGGGCGCAGAGGGACACAGAGGGACACAGAGGATAGACGGTCTGTGACCATGCAGGTGGGACTGACCCAGTGGAAAAGCTGCCCCCCGGACAGGAAGTGGGCAGGGTGGCCGGACAGCGTGTGGAAGGGGGAAGAAGATGGCAGACAGCTGGGTGGGCGAGGGTCCATTCATGGGAGTTGAATTCCTTGTCTAGGAGCTGGAACATCAATCTGTGTGTGTCGCTGAGGCGTGGAAAGACTTTATGCAAGGGTGTGTATGTGGTGGGAGGAGGGCTGTTGAACTTTAGGGAAGTCCCTGGTGGCCCAGGGAGGTGGGTCTGGGGGTGAGACTAGAAGCAGGACTAAAGGTGCAAGCTGTGAAAGAGGGGCTCCCAGAAGGGGGAGGTAGGATGGCACTGGGCTCCAGAGACCTCCTCCCAAGTGAGAAAGAGAGAGGAGAGGTGCGGCAGGCCTGAGTGACAGAGACCAGGCGACTGAAGAGGACGGTTTACAGTCCAGACCTCCCTGAAGGCTCCAGTCACAGTCTGACAGGGAGGCGGGGCTGGGAAAGAGATGGGGCAGGTTCCAGCCCCAGCACCCTGGCCGCGGAGCTCTGTGACCTGGGACAAGTGACTTCGCCTCTCTGAAGCACAGGGTCCTTCCCTGTGATTTGGGCATAACCGTACCTGCTTTGCTGCTCTCCGCCCACCACATCCTCGCTGCTGGATGCAAAGCAGGGCCGATTATTTTCTGGAGGCGGAATAGGCCGTTCTGCAAATGCACTTACAGAGGAGCCCACCCACCGGCTTCTAAGTACAAGAGCTGAGGGTGGGCTGGGTCCATGGGGAGTTCACCACCAAGCTCTCCTGAACAAGAACTTTGAACAAGGAAAGAGAAAGCCAGTCTGGATACACTCATTTCCAAGCAGACTCTTGTCAAGCAAAAAAAAAAAAAAAGAAAAAAAAGGCGGCAGAGTGTCCATGTCCATTCTGGCAGAAATACCCAAGACCACAGATGCATTTGCCCGCCTGCCCCCGCTGTTCTCTCTGTCTGTCTCCCTCTGGCCTCCTTCAGACGGTCTTGGCTTTGATATCGCCAGCTGACTCTGGAGAGACGACAGGCAGCTCAGAGCGGAGGGCCATCGGGGAAGGAGCCTGTAGATAACTCTGGGAAAGGGGGCCCGTTCTTGGATGGTACCAAGCTCTCAGCTCCGAGAACAAACAGGGCTGATGCTGATCCAAACTTTGAAAAGGCTTTTTACAAAGCAGCCTTGCTGACACGTTAAAGATGTGTAGCCATTTATTTGATTCGTTTAAAATATGCTTAATGCTCCAAGGTCCCTAGGAAGATTTTCCAATGGAAACAAACAAAAAGATCACTATTTAAAGAGAATTTCGGCATCCAATTCTTCCTTTAAGGAAAAAGACAAAGAATTTCTTGCCTTAGCCAAAAGTGGGCCTTTGGGGAACCGCAAGAGCTGTGGCGGATGACACACTTCTCCTGAATGAGCCCACAGGTACCACGGAGGGGATGGAAAGGCTGTTATTAAGGGTGGATTAGTCATGGAGAGGTCAGCTGACTAGCTCTCAGAAATAGGAGCATTGAGTTAGTGGGCGACTACAAGCGTTTTGTCTCAACAGAGAAATTGTTAGAAGGGGGAAAATCCTCATGGCTGCACCTGCCAACTTGTGTGTAATATATGGCCTACTTGCAAAATATTGCACAAGAAATCTGGCAAAGACCCCAGGCTGTTCCTTCCTTCCTTGCTCCTGTGTATAGCCACCTGCCCCATGCTCCCCACCCCCAGCCCCAGCACAGGCATCCACCACCCTCAGCCGGCAGCAAGCAAACCCCGAGACTTCCATTCATAAAGCAGCTCAGACTGTGTGTGCCATAAATTTAGCTTCAAGAGCAAACCAAGCAAGAGGATGCTCACCCTAGTGACCATGACACTGCACTTCTGTCCTTTGTATCACTGCTGATGTGAATGCTACCACCCGTGTGAGCTTACTGGTTCATGCGGTGGCTGACTCTCTGAAGTGACTGCTGCAATTGTGCGCACAGGGAGGTGAGTATGGAGGGGACTGGATGTGGGCACGGGGACACCAACAGCTTGGCTGTGTCATCCTTCTTTTTTTTTTTAATTTTTTAAATTCTTTTTTTTTTAAGATTTTATTTATTTATTTGACAGAGAGAGAGACACAGAGAGAGGGAACACAAGCAGGGGGAGTGGGAGAGAGAGAAGTAGGCTTCCCGCCGAGCAGGGAGCCCCTTGGGGCTCGATCCCAGGACCCTGGGACCATGACCTGAGCCGAGGGCAGATGCTTAACGACTGAGCCACCCAGGCGCCCAAGTGTCATCCTTCTCCTTGGGGTCCACACCTGTGCTTCTCAACCTGCGGGCTCTTTCCCTGGCCATGGGAGCATGTGCCCTGTTGCCCTCCAAACAGGAGCTATTGCTTATAGCCCCCAACCAATAATGGGCAGGGCACTGATGGATTAGTACTCCAGCTCCCTGGCCCTGGGTTGCGAGGCATTTTCTCCTGTCTCCTAGAGGCCCCCAGTGACGCTGACCTCCGGCTGCCACAGTGGGAACTAGCAGGCAGACACACCTTTTGTCGTCTGACTTCCCTTCCTGTCTCATCTCCCTATTCTCTTGCCGCTGTCTCCTGGGATCACCATCAAATAATTACTTGTACCCCTATTCTTGTCTCTTAGTCTGCTTTTGGGGGAACCTGAACAGAGCAACATGGGGTTCCCTACACACAACCCTCTGAAACTGCTCTCTGACCAGAGCAAGCTCATGGTTTAAGTAGTAATTGTGAGCGTGTAAGCTCTTTCCTGAGGTGTCTGATCTGATGTCCGTGAAGCTAGAGGCTGTGGGCAAGAGCAGTTTGATAGGTCCTTTTCCGTATATGTTTTCCTCCCCTGATGGACAGCTCAGGCTTGTCATTTGTAATGATTACTTGGCATCCCATTGTTCTTTCTCCCTGTAGGCAGAGCCAGGGCCATGGGCTGGCAACCTGTCAGGGGCCCCACGCTTGCAAGAGTCCTGCACTTGGTTTTAGTGCTTGACTGTTGCCATCTTGGAATAGTTAATTTTTCAGCAAGAGGTTCCTTATTTTCACTGTGTGGTGGGCCCATACATGGTAGAGCTGGTCCTGTCTGCATAATTTAGATGATCCTGACTGTTGAGCATTCCCCCACCTAATTTTCTTCCTCTTTAAATAGGCCAGTGCCAACAATCAAGGAAGACAATATTATCCAATTGGCCGAGACCAAAAGCGACACTCTACTATGTTGGCAAGAGTAGGGGAGACAGGCGTTCTCATACACTGCTGGCAGGAGTGTTAATCGGCCAGCCTTTTTGACAATTTGACAATATTGTTACTAATTTAAAATGCCCATTCCTTTAATTGATTGATTCCACAAAGAGGTCTTTATCCAATAGATACACTTCTATGTTTCAAAGAAGTACGTATGAGGTAATTCAATCCCAGCACCATTTAAAAAAGCAGTTGATTGTAAATAATCTAAATAAATATCAATAGGGAATGGATTCAATAACATAGGGAATAATGACATCATTGAATACTATGCAACCATTAAAAAGATGGACTGATAATGTAACCATCTCCAGATACATTGCAGAGTGAAAAAGCAGTCCAGCACGAGGTACATGTCAACTTACATTTGTATAAAAAAAAAAGAAAAGATGAGAAGGACTAGACATTTTTAACACATGCATAGGCTGACTCTGGAAGGAAGGAAGAGCTAGTTTCAAGACTGCTGTGAAGAGGGGAGCTGGGGAATGGGAGACAAGGAAGGAAGACAACCGACTGTTCGCTCCTTGGACTCTTTTTTTGGTGTTTTAATTTTCTTTTCCTTTTCCCTGTATTTTTGAAATCAATTCCAAACATCTGCTACTTTATAATGTTAAAAAAAGAAGGGGGGTTTGGGAGCCAGCAAGAAAGTTAGTTAACAGGATGCCCAGCCAGCCGGGCAACCTTTCTGCTCTGACTTCAAGCTTGTGGCCTGGAGCCACCAGGACTCCAGAAAAGCCCGAAGCTCATTTCTGGATTGCCCTGTCAACTTCCTCCGCTCTCCCTCTGGGACTGCCCCTGTAAGGTCCCAAGCGACAAGTCTTTTGAAATCCAGAGGAAATGAAAACCTTTTTACTGTTCTTGATGAGTTTGTACACTTTTCTCTGCTTTGAAAACAAGTGTGTAAAGTGATTGTGTCTCCTCTTAATTTCCCCCCTTTGGCTGCCAGGAAGCTCACAGACAAATTCTGAGCTCAATTACGTGTTAGCCACATGAATGGTAGGTTAAAGGGTGTGATTTTCTACCCCTGTTATATGTTCTTTGATCCTGATTCTCTATTTATATTTGGATTGATTTTATTGTAAATGGGCAAGGATAGTATTTTGGATTTTCAACTGCTCTTTTTTCCTCCCTGTATTTCCTTGTGGCCCTGCTCTCCCCACCCCCTCCCTCATTCAGTCCAGAGCAGAATAAGCCCAGGTGGCATCTGTGCCTGAGGGAAGGGATGTCACAGTAGGATGAGAAAAATCTCCTTTGAGTTTCAAAGCCCAAGCTCTGTGGGACTGTGGGACCGAACAGTGGATTTGAGAAGGGAGATAATGAGTCCACAGAGCCAAGCTGGCTGAAGCTTCTAGGCTGGAGCAAGAGTGAGCAAAAGGCAGTTGAGAGTTAAGGGAACAGCAGAAAACCCAGAGTGCTGTGGGAACTCTGTCCCAGGGGACGCCTGGACCCTGCTTCCCACTCAACTTACAGAGAAAGCACATCGTGGCAGAAGTGGCTGTGCAGTTAGCCAGATGGGCCTGAGACGGCCTCCCAGAGGGGCCTGCACCCCAGAGGGCACAGGAACTGTGCCCAGGTGGGGGGCATCTGGATGATGTGGTGAGAGGATAGGAGGGCAGCGTCTGTCACGAACCCAGGACCAGTGTTGGAGCATGGTCATCACCCCAGGTGCTAGCCTGCAGGACGGGCGCTGAGGACAAGCATCTGGCCAGCCTTGATGTCCTGTAGCCCCCAGATCTGAGAGCAGCCCAGAGAAACAGTGACCTGATCGAGATAAACTTCCTGCCATAGAGTGGGACTGGGCTCCTGAAAGAAACTGAGTTGCCTTGTAGAGAAACTGTCCCCAGTCTGCAAAATGTTGAAACTCTGAACCCCTCAAAGGAATGCGAAGGAACAACAAATGAAGACAGCAGAAAAGAGTCTTATCCTAAAATGAATCCTTTCCAGACCCTTCTATATAAGGGAACCCTGGGACAGGCTGCACTCCCCATCCCCTCCAGGAGCCCTAGGGTAGTCCCTCTGATAAAGGTAGAATTTCCAGGCTGGGGACACAACTAGATCTGTCTCCCGCATTTTGATGGGCCAGGAAGCGATCTGACTCATTTCCTACCCTTCCTCGGTAACAAATGCTTTCTGAATAAACTGGTCTGCCACCAAGCACAGTTAATGGCCTGGAAGCTTCCCAGGTGCTCCAGGAAAGAAGAGGCCTTTTAACCACGGTTTTTGGCCTTCATAACTAATGTCACCCTTAAATGCTATTTGGAATAACAAATGAATGCTTGTCTGAGTCTGAGAGCCTTTGCTAACTGTGCTCCCAAGCTTTATTATTTCGCTGATGGAGACTGCTTTTGTCATCTGGAGCAGTCTGACCCTTAGTTTACCTGTCTTTCAAATGAGCAGAAGAATAATTTCTTCGTGGGGGACTGATGCTGAGCAGATGTTCGCAGAGCCCCCTAGGATCACCGGGACAGGTCTCCCAGTAGAGTTGAGGTTGTTGTTATGTAATCATTTTCCCTTCTAGTTTTGATTAAAAAAATGATCCATGTGCATCTATGTACACAAATGTGTCTCTGCGGATGGGGGCATGAACATTGGAGCCACGACCACGCAGGTCAGAATAGAAGCGGGGTGTCCCCACAGCAAGGCTCTCTCGCAGCCCCAAATTACACAAACGGAATACCTGGTGGGGTGGGGGGGGATCTTTTTTTTTAATGGAGATGTTCCTGACCTTCGTGCATCACACATTTGTGGTGAGAGGGTGGGAGAGGCGGCCTTATTCGCCGTGTGGCAGACTCTAGTGCCCTCTGCTGTCATTTGGGAAACAAACCCTTCTTTAGGGAGTCATCAATGTCTACCACAAGGAAGGAAAACCAACCAGAGTACTGGAACCAACAAAGTTTCCACCTGAATTTGGTTGGCCCTGTTTCCAGTTATCTGGGTCGGAGCACAGGGATCCCCCACGGAGCCTCGGGTGTCCTGCTACGCCGGCCTCGGTGTTCACCCCACAGATGGAACTGCCGTGTCTCGGAACAGAAAAGCAAACTGACCGAATACCAAGACTCGCAGGGACTGGAAGAGCGTGCCTGCGTATTTTTGGAGAGATCGTTAAGAGGGTAGTCTTGGCTGGATTCGATACAGCCCAGAGCTGTTGTGTTCTGAGGGTTATTTATTCATTTTAAAGTTTGCTTTAATTTTATTTTTTTGTCCATCAGGCAAGGCAAGGACGCTAATTTGGCCCCGCAGTGCAGCATTCTTCACTGGCTGTGCACCCCTTCGTCTGTGCCTCTCTGTAACACCTGGGTATGGCCCAAAGATCAAGTGTGCATTTACTCTGGAAGTGAACAGGATATTTGCCCATTAATTTCCACTCCAGTGCTCTAAGCCCCATATAAGGCACGGTTAATATAATCTCACTTCAGATGACACTCGGAGGAGCAGGAAGACAATTTGTGGGGGGAAAGGAATAAGAGGCAGTGCGCATTTAACGGGAATGTTAATATTTACTCGTTGCCACACTTGGTATGTGGGAGGCTGCAAAGTCACTAAGTGGGGATTACATCTTCAATTAAGTAGTGGTAGCGGGGGGAGTCAGTGATGTTTCACAGAGGGAAACTGCCGAAATCATACTTTAAGGAGAATAATTTTTTTAAAAGCTACAAAAAAAAATTGAAATAAAAGCCCGAGGGGAAAAAATAGAGGGAACATTTCTGTTTAGGGAATCCTAATATTTTGGCTGAGCACATTATGTAAAATTAAATACTATTTTAAACCAAGGAGATATAATATCTAATTAAGTTTTTGTGGTTGATGGGCTGAGAGAGGATTGTGATTGTTGCATCCATTGAACTGAAAGAAGTAGAAAAATTAAATAACACTGTTCTATAGTGACTTCCACCCAGACATACAAGCAGACTTCCATATTTCGCTTTTACTCTGCCCCCTACCTAGGACTCACTGACGGCATGAAAGAGAAAATGAAAATGTGCACAATGAGCTCATTAAGCCTTATAAGTACCCCAAGGAGCAGGAATCAAGACTTGTTAGCCTCATTTCCGAGCTGTGACCATGGGTTCTGTGGGGGCCGAGGGATTCTCATCCAGGGTCACCCTGTGAGTCCAGGGGTGGAGAAAGAACAGAACCACTATCATCCAGCTGTACCTGGAACTTCTGCTCCGGAATGCTCTCTGCTCTACAGTAAGAAGAATGTCAAACTTTGGGATGTGGAGCCTTCTGTTATTGATCAGAATTACCAAGAAGCACTAAGATTTTAAGGCTATTTGGAGTCTTACAGGAATTTCAATGTGAAGTGTGCAGAAACCAAAGACAAAAGATTAGTTTTTAAAGGATGTTGACTTCTGAGACTAATTATTACATTAGGATATTCAAATACTTAATAAAATAGTTTTAAACATATGAGATATATGTGATTTTCAATGGGTGATTTTTTAAAAAACTTAGATTGAAGATTTATTTATTTATTTGAGAGAGAGAGAGAGCATTCGCGCAGGAGTGGGGGGGAGGGGCCAAGGGAGAGAGAGTGGGGAGGAAGGGCAGAGGGAGAGAATCTCAAGCAGACTCCCCAATGAGCAGGGAGCCCAACGTGGGGCTCAATTCCATGACCCTGAGATCATGACCCAAGCTGAAATCAAGAATTGGATGCTTAACTGACTGAGCCACCTAGGTGCACTGAATAGTGGGCTTTCTTAAACTGAATTGAAATACCTATAAAATACCAAAAGACAACGTAGACAAAGAACTCCACGTGCGAAGACTGAATGTTTCAATCATATTCCTTAGTTTTTCCCTTAAATTTACCATCACAGATGTACAATTATAGAACTAGCCACCATTTTTATTTTATTTTATTTTAAGATTTTATTTATTTTTTTGACAGAGAGAGACACAGCGAGAGAGGGAACACAAGCAGGAGGAGTGGGAGAGGGAGAAGCAGGCTTCCCACAGAGCAGGGAGCCCGAGGCGGGGCTCGATCCTAGCACTCTGGGATCACGACAGAGCCAAAAGCAGACGCTTAATGACTGAGCCATCCAGGCACCCCTATCCACCATTTTTAAAAGTTTAACCTTTGGTAATATCTATTTTGTATATAGTTCCTGAGATAAATTAAGCAGGGCCATATTTAATATTGGGGGGGGGAAGAACTCTCGGGACATCTTCATACCAAGTTGAAAGAAATTTGGTCAGAAGGCTATTTGAAAGGAGAATATTCAAATTACAATTTGGCGATAAAGAAGTAGTTTAAATAATTGAAAATGAGGAATGAGCTTTGAGAAGTCGCTCTTCGGTGGCCGTTTTTGTTTCAATTGCCACAAGCGAGAAGTAGGTTTTAAAAATAGATCACCAGGGCAGAGCAAGTGTCTCTGACAGGCACTTGCAGGCAGGATTCTAGAAATTCCAATCATTTAACAAATTGCACCATTAAAAGTCATAATAGGTCTAAAAGCCATTCTTAAAAGAACTTACTAAGTAATTTGACCTACATAATCATCTTGTTAAATTCATTTGATATCATGAGACAGTTAGTGAAATATGCATAGTACATTATATTAAAGAGAAAAGTACCCTTCAATTGGTATCTGATGTGCACTTTGCAATCGCAGCTATTAGTTGTCTATAAAACTCCTAGACATGATTTGATTTGATTTTATTACTGTTATATCATTTTACTTTGTAACATATAGGGGTGGAGATTACAGGTCGGCTATTGCTTACTAGGAAATATTTAACGAAGGATGTTTTATTTATTAGCATAAAGAGACACAGCGGATTATTGGGTGATTAAAGTGATGATGTGGCTGCCATACTTGTCAAAAGTATAGCTCTAATTTAATAGCAAGGCGACAGTCAGTCTCTGAGTTGATCTATGCCTGAGCAAACTGGCTCTGAAAGCAGGACATTGCCCACTTAAAAGGATCTTTGTAAATTTCTATAATTGCACATTATCAAAAGCAAAGAGCAACAACAATAAACCCACAGAGTGATTTCTCAGTTTTAAGTTTACTTTCTATCTGCCATGAGCCCCTGCATTTTATCTTTTGCATTCCTAACATCCCAAATCAATAACAGAGAATGATATTTAATGTTACTAATCTATGTGGAAAACACAATATTTTTACACGAAGTAAATTGAGAAGAGAATTCAATAAAGGGAACAAAGGAAGAAAGGAACTAGCGTTTATTGACTGCCTGCTTTGTGCCAGGCTCTGTGCTAAGTGTTCTACAAAGACTAGCAGACTATCTCATTTAATCCTCCAGAAAGCTGCAAAGTGAATGAAGAAATATTTATTTTTAAATTTTGAACTGCACACATGTTTACTAATTTTTTCCTTTGTTTTCCTTTGGTTTAATGTCACTTAAGCCCACAAGTAATGCATATCATCAGAACTACTTCACACCTGGCTGGGGGAGGAGGGAAATGTTGGTAATATCACTTGTCAATGAACACATTTACTGCAATTAGTGTCCATATATTATCTATTCTTAACTCTTGCTCAAAGAATACTTAATCAGAATTTTACTCTGCATATAAATAGGCATAAATATATCCTTCCTGAAATACCAGCTCTTTGTTACTCATTGTGAATTTAAAGAAAGCTTGTAAACCATAAACTGTATCACTTAAATCATCCATTTGTTAATATTTGTTAATTGCATTATTTGTATTTCAGGACAAATTTAGTGCTATTTCAAGGTAAAATATTACAGAGGCTGATTTGTTTTAGGTTACAAGCCAAGATATGGTACAGACCCTTTCTTAATTATTTTACTATGCTAAAAGCTAAAATTGACTGGGTGCATCATAAACCTTCCCTGGGCCTGAGGAGCAGTTTAGTTTCACAGCGCCCTCTGCTGTATTCTGTAAGTTTAGCACTCTTCCAACTCAGCTGAGCTCAGCGAGGAGACAAGCTGAGAGTCAGGGCGGGTCTGGGTCAGGTCCTCAGCCATCAGGGTTCAGAACTTGAATACTGACTGCGAACCCAGGTCCCAGCAGGGTTAGGAAACCAATATGCCTGACGGAACTCCCAGGAATTCTCTTTCCATCTCCATCCTCTCCCCCAAGCTACGGGGCTCCTGCATCCCGCTGCCTCCACATCTGAAGGGCATCTCACATTCTGCACCTCCAAGGAAGACCTGTTGTCTCACCACTCCCAGCCCAAACATGCCTTACCTCCAGGTCTTCTCACCTCTGTTCATGGATCACCACTCACTCAGCCCCCAAACCTGGGAGTTGTCTGTGATTTCTCTCTTGCCCTCACCCCACCTGTGGAATGAACAAGGAAGCAGATATAGGATGCAGAATTTCAGGGTATTAACTCACCATGGAAAACAGAAAAGCATCTGTGAAAGCAGGAATAATGTCACCGTGTAATTTCCAGGTAGGTTGACCTACACGGAGAGAGGACAACGCCAATTTACATTTTCCTGTCCATCTCTTATCTAGGTATGATAGATAGGATCCCTTTTGATTCCCACAGCCTCCATCAGACCAGGTAGGGAATAAGTAAGGGATCTGGTTTTAGGTTTCTAAGGGATAAGCACATTCCTTCCTTGTTCTCTGAAATTGTATGCTGGTTATAGCTTCTTGGAGTGGAACTGGACTGCCGCCAAGCCCACCAGTCTGCTTACGGGCCACCTCATGATGTATTTCACGTCTTTGTGTAGCTCATCTGTGCCCTCATGTGTGGGATCTTTCTACTGTCGCTTGCTGAGGGTAATTTTTTCCCTGTTCTGAGAGACCTATGTGGCCCCTTTGACCACTAGTGTTTACCAGTCAAACTTGCCAATCAAAATTTGGCATACTTGCCAATCAAGGTATCGTCTAAATTTTCTTGGCTAGTTCGATTTAAACAGAACCCATTAATATACACACATGTTGATAACACATAGAGAATTCAAAAAATAAACATCAGGCTAATCCTACCACCCAGGGATAACTTCTATTAACACTTGGATGTATTTTTTTAAATAGAGTTTATTTTTTAGAGCAGTTTTAGGTCCACAGCAAAATGAAGTGGAAGATACAGAGATTTCCCATAAACTCCCCGCCCCCTCCACATCCAGCCCCACCCCCCATTATCAGCATCCCCCACCAGAGTGGGGCATTTCTTATAACCAGTGAACCTACATGAGACATCATGGTCAACCACAGTTTAAGGTTTACTCTTGGTGTTGTACAAGTCTGTGGGTTTAACAAATGTATAAGGTCATGTATCTACCATGATAGTATCATACAGAATAGTTTGATATATAAAAATAGTCCTGAAAATCCCCCATGTTCCTCCTATTCATCTCTCTCTCCTTCCTAACCTCTAGCAACCACTGATATTTTCATCTTCTCGTACGTTTTAGTCTCTTCTCTATGTATATGTGTGTATATTAATATCACTACAAAAGTGAGCACATACTATGCATGCACTTTATTTTGTTTTGCTTTCTCTTTAAACTTTTAAAGCTTTATATGATGGAAATTCTTTTTTTTAATTTTATTTTATTATGTTATGTTAGTCACCATACATTACACCATCAGTTTTTGATGTAGTGATCCATGATTCATTGTTTGCGTGTAACACCCAGTGCTCCATGCAATATGTGCCCTCCTTAATACCCATCACTGGGCTAACCCATCCCCCCACCCTCCTCCCCTCTAAAACCCTCAGTTTGTTTCTCAGAGTCCATAGTCTCTCATGGTTTGTCTCCCCCTCCGATTTCCCCCCCTTCATTTTTCCCTTCCTACTGTCTTCTTTTTTACGTTTGGTTTTTTTTAACATATAATGTATTATTTCTTTCAGAGGTACAGGTCTGTGATTCAACAGTCTTATACAATTCACAGCTCTCACCATAGCACATACCCTTCCCAATGTCCATCACCCAGCCACCCCATCCCTCCCACTCCCTACCACTCCAGCAACCCTGTTTGTTTCCTAAGATTAAGAGTCTCTTATGGTTTGTCTCCCTCTCTGGTTTCATCTTGTTTCATTTTTTCCTCCCTTCCCCTATGATGCTTTGTCTTGTTTCTCAAATTCCTCATAATATGATGGAAATTCTTATTTATTTATTTATTTGACAGAGAGTGACACAGTGAGAGAGGGAACACAAGCAGGGGGAGTGGGAGAGGGAGAAGCAGGCTTCCCACAGAGCAGGGAGCCCGATATGGGGCTCGATCCCAGGACACTGGGATCATGACCCGAGCTGAAAGCAGATGCCCAACAACTGAGCCACCCAGGTGCCCCAATATGATGGAAATTCTTAAGCATATGTAAAAATAGGAGAGAAAACTATAATGAATCTCCATCTGCCCAACACCTGGCTTCAATAATTATCAACATTTTGTTAATTGTATTTCATCTCTCCCTCTACTGGCTTGCTTTTCTTTTTTCCTGAAATATCTTGAAACAAATCCAAAGAATCATGTCATTTCACCCATATGCTGAAATATGTATATATATAAACTGCCTTTTTCATTTTACATGACATCATGAATATTTTTCCATGTCATTCACTATGGTTTAAAACATTTTTAACAACTGCCAAATATTGTCATTGTATGTGCCACAAAGCTTTGAGAGCATCTCTGATTATTTCCTTAGAATATATCTGTATAAGTAAATAATAGGATCAAAGGATATGAGTTTTAAAGGCACAAAAAACTTGGTTGTATCAACTTACGTTCCAATCAGCGGGATGTGAAAGGGCGTGTTTCCTTGAATCCTCGAGGTATTACCAATTGTATGGGTCAAGGTGCCATTGTAGATAACATAATCTACTCTAGCTGGAAGCAAAGATTTATTACTAGTTATTTTAAATCATTAGAAGATTTGGAAGAGTTGATGAGCTCCCAGGAATGAACTCCAGAACCACAGTGTGGAACTGGCTCACCAAGGCAGCCACCCCTGCCATCTTTGGGAAGCTGGGAATAAGAAAGTTGTCATCACAGTTGCAAGTTCTAGGTTCCTAGTGCTTTTCTCATGATTTACACTATTAAAATGGATGCCTCTCCACCCCCCAACAAAACTGGAATTGGACACTGGGTCTTCTACTACAAATGCCATGAAAGTCCAAATGCCTCTATGATCTTGCTAGCAGAAGCAGAAGAATTATGGTTTGTGTCTTATAATACTGGTTCTTATTGTCCACATTTCATATGGGCACACTGCTAGATTGAAGGTAGGTCATCTGAAAAATTACAGCTGTAAGAGAGTCTGGGAAATGCAGTATTTTGCTTTTCAGTTTTTAGCAGACAGCAAGCCATTACACAAAGTGGCTGAATGCAGCTGAATGAGCCAAATTGTAATATCTGCTACAGTCCACCCATTTGGGAACACAGCATCTGTATGTAGTCTTCTGTCAATAAATCTTCCAAAAAAGGGGTGCACCTTGGTGGTGCAATTGGTTAAGATTCTGACTCTTGGTTTTGGCTCAGGTCATGATCTCAGGGTCTTGAGATTGAGCCCCACGTCGGGTTCTACTCTCAGCATGGAGTTTGCTTGAGAGTCTCACTCCCTCTCCCTCTGCCCTTCCCCCTCATGCTCTCTCTCTCTCTCTCTCAAATAAATAAATAAATCTTAAAAAAAGAAATCTTCCAGGGGTGCCTGGGTGGCTCAGTTGGTTAAGCGTCTGCCTTCGGCTTAGGTCATGATCCCAGGGTCCTGGGATCAAGCCCCAAATTGGGCTCTCTGCTCAGCGGGGAGCCTGCTTCTCCCCTCCCTCTGATGCTCTCTCACTCTTTTTCTCTTAAATAAATAAATAAATAAATAAATAAATAAAATCTTCTTAAAAACATCTTCCAAACAAAAATAATAGCCAGAATCAACATACTTTCCTAATGGACTCATACCTCATACAAACAAAAATGAGCTCATCCCCAAAAAGAAACCCAAACATCACTGCATCCATCTCTAAGTGATGTTCATTCCTCTTCCAGTATAACCACATATTGATACCCTGTAATCTAAGTGCTAAATGATAAACTCTGTATTAAATATTTGAACTTGCTCTATGTAATGTAGTAAGTGAAAGAGAGAGAGGGGGAAAATGAAATAGTATTATGTATAAAACTTGTGATCGTGGATCTCATTTCTTCAACTAGTCATGAGATATCCAATACCAGTCAATATTCAAAGACGTTTTACGACTGGTTTCTTTGACTCCGAATCCAAACATGGCTGTGGTCTCATCAGTTTCTTTTCTTTGACACAGGCCTCACTCGTCTTTTTTGTGCTTTGATTTGTTGGAGAAACCAGGTTATTTTTTTAAGTGTGGAACATTTCACATTATGTATTTGGTTGATTGTTTTTTCTCGATATCATCTAACTTATTCTACTATACCCTGTATTTCCTGAAAGCTGGTAGCTATTCTAAAGACCTGATTAGACTGAATTTTGTTTGTTGACAACAGGAGCTCATGAGCACCCTTGTGTACCTTCTACTGCATCCCGTTGTCTGTTATCCTTCTTTCAGAGAATCTAAGATGGATCAGTGGGTTCAGGTGGTGTGGCCCTGGTCCCTCCACTGTAAAAATGCTAAACATTTCTCCTAATTATATGAATGTTCCTTGAGATCATGAACTGGACCTATTATTTCATTAAGGATCAAAATTGATGATTTGTTTAATTCTACCAAACTCATGAATCACTGTAGATCTATAGCCCTGGCCATCTCTTTTTTTAGACAGAGTGAAAGACCAAGTATGTATATAAAATCCTATATATAATAGCAGACATCACTGTCTGTTATTCCTCAATTAAGACTACCAGATTTAGCAAATAAAAATATAGGACATCCAGTTAAATTTGAATTTCCGAAATATTTTTTTAAAACTTAAGTGTGCTTATTTTATTTTATTATTTTTAAAAAATTTATTTATGAGGGGCAGAGGGCAGAGGGAGAAGCAGACTCCCCGCTAAGCAGGGAGACCGATATGGGGCTTGATCCCAGGACCCTGGGACCACGACCCTAGCCGAAGGCAGATGCTTACCGAACTGAGCCACCCAGGCACCCCTATTTTATTATTTTTTTAAGATTTTATTTATTTGTTTGAGAGAGAGCAAGAGTGAGAGAGATCACAGAGGGAGAGAAAGAAGCAGGCTCCCCGCTGAGCAGAGAGCCCTATGTGAGGCTTGATCCCAGGACCCCGTGATCATGACCTGAGCTGAAGGCAGCCCCAAATTTAAGTGTGTTTAAAATATTAAAAAATAGGGCACCTGGCTGGCTCAGTTGATAGAATATGGGACTCTTGATCTTGGGGTCGTAAGTTTGAGCCCCACGTTGGGCACAGAGTTACTTAAAAAAATAAATAAAATATTAAAAAATAAATGGAGGCATATGAAAAATTTTTTAAGAGTTTATTTGAGCCAAAATCTACTTATATTGGGAAGCGTCCAATCTAGCAGATAGAAAGGAGCTCCAAGGAGCTGTACAAAATGAAAAACTTTTACAGGCAGAAGGGAGCAGGAACAAGGAAGTTATACTAGGCAAACAAGTGGGTTGGTTATTGTAAGGTTATTTTCCTTTAGGGGATGGCAGGGGTCTATCAGGCAGATTACCTAACTAGCACTGATCAGGAGATTCCTAATTGACTGGTTTATAAAGATTCCATTTCTGGGAGATCTGAAACTATAATTAAATTAAATCTTGGTTTGGTGATGAGGGGCTTAGCATAAGTGACTCTATTTTGCACCTGTTGTCTTGTTTTTAACAGAAATTTGCAGGGTCAGGGTCAGGGTCAGGGTCAGGTTAGGGTTAGTTGGGGCAGAAAAATCTGGAAGAGGACAGTTAGAGGAACAGAGAGAAGTCATTAGCCAGGGACCACAAAGAGCAGCCAATGAAGAAGTCTATGGAAATCTTTGTGCCTGGTGTTGGGCTAAAGTTGCAATGGGTCAACAGGGCTAGAAGTGGGAAATAAAAACTGAATGCAAAGCAGGAGAGAATGGGGATACACTGGAACACAGGAAGACATACTGGAACCCACATCTGTTTTTCAGAGTCTCCAACCTTGATGCCATGGATCACCTGCAGAAGAAGCTGGTGCCCTTTGCCGTGCACCTGGCCCAGGACACAGAGGAACTGAAGGAGAAAATGCAGAGGAGGAGCCAGCAGATGAGGGACAAGGTAAGCACATTGCAGCAACACCTGGAGCTCCCCCATACTGATCTTCAGGCCCTAATGCCTGCTAGTTTGCTCTCATCTTCCAAATCTCAGGCATACTTTTCTTGTGACGAATCTTAAACTATGAGTTAAGGGACGGGAATTCCAGGTAACACAGTTCCAGTTTAGCCTGGTTGGTACCCTACAAAACCACCATAGTCCACCTTACCTCTATCAACCATATTTATCTTTCAAATAAAGACAATAGCAAAATCATGCTTCTAGCTAACATGTTGCAAGTATCCCTCATACAATAAAAAGCATGCTAACCCTCTCTCAAAACAGGATATAAAGGCCCATCTTTTTTGCAAAGGATTACTTCCTCTAGCTGAGTCACACTCCACCTTTGATACTCTGTAATTTAAATACTGAGTTATTGAGTTGTGGTAGTTTTTCATTTAGTTTTATCAGTAGGACACAGAACTAAGATGCATCCCAGGGAAATGACTGCATTCCACACATAGTCCTCCTTACTCACAATGTATTCTAGTGACCCAATTTCCCTTTGATAGTTCAAGATCACTCACCCTAGTCAGTACAAAAACTCCCGTTTTGCCTGAGGAGTCCACAATGGTCAGGCAGCAGTCTCAATTCCCTGTTTAATGAAATCATTGCTATAACCTCTGGTGGAAGCCTTCTTTCCCTGGGAACTAATACCTCCAGACCAGCTATGTTAAGAGAATGGGAGGCAAAACACTTGTTAGGGATCACTAGGGGTGGAAATGGAAGGGGCTTTTCTCCCATTAACCATTCTTGTTTTTACTCCTTGATTTCCACAAATCCTGGCTATATATTAGTCATTGATTTGGTGCATATACTGCATAATGGAGAACATTATTCCAGCCCAACAAGATGCTACCATTTAGCTGAGAATATAACTGAATCTTCACAGGCCATCCCACCATTCAATGTTGCCAGATGATGACAAACATGGAACCAGAGTTCCACGGGCATCAGTCCACTGCGTCACTTCATTTGCTAGGAAGTTCCTTTGTCAGAAGAATGCATTATGGAACATTATGACAGTGAAAATGTCTGTTAAGTCCATGGATGTTGGTTTTAGCAGAAGCATTGTAGATAGGACAGGCAAGTCTATATACAAAGTTAGGTGTCTACTCCATTGAGAACAACATGCTATCCCTTCCAATATGGAACTGATCCAATGAAAACAATCTAACATCTTATGACTGACTGATCCCTTGGGGAAATGGAGCCACACTGGAAGCTCATTGTTTATATTTGCCATTGGCAGATGGGGCTGTAAAAGTCCATGTTTCCATGACCATGCATTACCTCCATTTCTGCCACTGGCCATTTTTTCCCATAAGCTTTTTGAGCAGGGACAGGAGTCATGGGAGAAAGAGGCTGACTAATGTTGGCAGAACAGGTCATCTTGCCCATATGATAACTGAGATTCTTCTCTGCTGAGGTTGTTCTTTGATAAGCATTCACATAAAATACAAGTATCTTCATATCCTGTGCCCATTTGGAAAGCTCTGCCCATATAACTATCCCCAGACCTCCTTGGCACCGATTTTCTAATCATGCTCCTTTCAAGTTCCTGACTATCCAGCCAAACAATTAGCCAGACAAATACCCATGAATCATGGTAGATCTGTCCCCCTGGCCATCTCTTTTTCTAGGCAGGACAAATGACCAGGTGCACTGCTTAGAGTTCCACCTACTAAGAGGATGTCTCTTCTACATGGTCCTTTAGGGCCTTACATGAGTGTATCAGTGATGTAATTAACCACTCCAAAACTTAGTGGCTTAAAATGACAACAATAATTTATTTTGCTTGTGAATACGTTATTTGGGCCTTCAGCATGGCTGGCTCATCTGTATTCCATGTTTGAATAGTCGGTTTTTGAAACTTAACTGAGTTAGTCTGGAGGATGTACTTTCAATTTGGCTCAATCACACAGCTGGCCAGTTGGTGCTGGTTGTTGGCTGAGGTATAGCCAGGACTATAGGCTAGGCCTCTGTTCCTCTCCAAGTAGGCACCTCCACAAGTTGCCTGGGCTTGCTCATGGTGGCTAGGCTCCAAGAGTGAGTGTTCCAAGGGCCTTGGGAGTCACATAACATCACTTCTGCCTTAATTCTGTTGGTCAAGGCATAGGTTCAAGGGGAGGGTACATAGACTCCACTTCTTAAAGAAGGGTGTCAAGGTTCTAGAAAACTACATGGAATAAGACATATTATTGTGGGGACACCTGGGTGGCTCAGTCGGTTAAGCGTCTGCCTTCGGCTCAGGTCGTGATCCCAGGGTTCTGGGATTGAGTCCTGCATCAGGCTCCCTGCTCCGCAGGGAGCCTGCTTCTCCCTCTGCCTCTGTCTCTCTCTCTCTCTGTCTCTCATGAAAAAATAAATAAAGTCTTTAAAAAAAAAAAAAAAAGACATATTATTGTGGCCATCTGTGGAAATATAATCTGCCCTAATGCAGATTGAAAGAAAGGAGCATGAAAGTGAGAAGAGGACCATGGGCACCTGGGTCCCTTGCTCATGAAATTTACCGGTGTCTTCTGAATTTACCTGAGCCTGATCTCATCTGAAAATGAAGTGCCACTATGCATGTCTAACTTTGATTGGATGAGTAAGACAACACTTGGTAACCAAATGTTTAGTTGCCACTAGTGCCCAGAGCAAGCCATTCTCAAAAGAATAGTTATCTGTAGAGGATGACATAACTTTGTCCCTAAATCCTAAGTGTCTGAGCCATGAGTCATCTATGGGGGTTTGCCAAAGTCTCCATGTGGCATCCATATGTTCCACAGATACTTCAAGCACCATTGGATCTTCTGGGTCACATTGCCCAAATGGTGGAGCAGCATCACAACCTGGACTTACTGTAGAACTTTCACTTGTTCTGAGCCCTACTGAAACCTGGGAGCCTTTTGGGTCACTCAGTAAATATGTTAGAATAGCACGGCCAAATGAGATATATGTTGTCAAATCCAAAGAGGCTCACTCAGCATTGTGCTTCTTTCTTGGTGGTAGAAGGGGACAGATACAGAAGTTTGTCCTTCATGTTGGAAGGGATGTTTTGATATGTCCCAGACCACTGGACCCTTGGAATTTCACCAAGGTGGCAGACCCCTGAAATTTTGTGGGATTTGTTTCCTATGCTCTGGTATGCAAGTGTCTTACCAAGATACCTAGAGTAGTTGCTACTTCCTGCGTACCAGCTCCAAGCACCATGATATCATCAATGTATGAATCAGCTTAATGTCCTATAGAAAGGCAATCAAGGTGCTTCCAGACTAGATCATGACAGAGAGCCTGAGAGTTGAAATAGCCCCGAGGTACACTGTTTAAATATATTGCTAGCCCTGCCGGTTGAAAGTAAACTATATCTCATGGTCTTAATTAACAGGTATAAGGAGGAAAAAGCATTCTCCAGACCAATAGCTGAATAGCAGGTCCTGGAGATGTGTTCATTCACTCCAGAAATGAAACCATATCTGAAACAGCAATGCAACAGAAGTTACCACTGATTACACTTATGATAACCTACTGTCATTCTCCAAGATCCATCCAACCAGCTACCTGGTGGTGATTTGGTAATATTAGACCCCTTCCACTCTATTTCATCCTGCCAAAACCAGTGAGTCTGACTTGCTGAGACGAGATCCCATATAATATCACCTTGGACCAAGAGGCCCACTTTATGGTACTAGAGGAGTATTGGTATGGTACTGGAGGAGTATTGATGGACATGTAACTATAGGAGATATTGGTCTTAGCATATATCACATCACCCCAAATTCTAGACTAATAGAACATTGGAATGGCCTTTACAAGATGCAGCTAAGTCTGAAGATAACTCTGTAGGGCTGGGGTACTGACCTTCAGATGTGATATATATATATATATAAATTGCTATTATATAAATTGTGCTACATATAAATTGATACCCTATAATTTAAATACTGAGTTATTGAGTTGTGGTAGTTTTTCATTTAGTTTTATCAGTAGGACACAGAACTAAGATGGAGCTGTTTTCCCATTAGACAGAATACATAGGTCCACGAGGCAAGGAATGAAAGCTAAGAGTGGTCCTCTGTCCACCACTTTCAGTGGCCTTCTTAGGGACTCTGTACTTTTCATCTCTGCAACTTTAGGTTAGGTGCATCTAGAGGCCTGTGATGAGAGGGTAGGGTAGGTGGAGAGAACTTTTATTTACTGTCTATCAAGGGACAATAAATAGTCTACTGAACTTAAAGCTCTGGCTGCTACTTGGTCACTTTGACTTTCTCATGACAGAAGATCAGCAAAGAAAAAAGTTACATTGTCAGGAGTAATTGACCTTTTTCCTTCTATAGGGATATAGAGTTGCTTTGACATAATATGAAAATGGAGAAACATGTCTGTAACTCAGGGAATCCACTGGGCATCTCTTGAGGCTGCCATGCCTGGTTTTAACTGTGAATGGACAATTCAGGAACCATGGCCTGACAAGCACACAGTAAGCAAAGGCTCAAGCCACTTGGGGTGAAGGTCTAGAATGCCCCAACAGGCAAGCAATTCAGAGTAATGAAAGTGCTAGCTGAGGTGAGAGGGAATCTAGAACAGGTGGGTAGTAGAAGGAGATGATAACTATCAACTATAGCCTTAGGACCAACTATAGAAGCAGGGGCTGTAGCTCATTCCACTATATCTCCTCTTATACATCTCTTTGGCTAGAAATTGTGATGATCCACCCTCCTGAAGAATCACTGGTTTGGATCTAATGTGAAGCACACAAGAGTAGTGCAATTGCTCATATTCTCTCCATATCCTCAGTTTCCTTTGTAGTTTTGGGGCACCATCTCCCATGTGCCTTTTCTTCCAACAGCCAGCACCTGCATCTTTTTGTTCAAGGGGTGCCCCCACATTGCTGGCACCATGGTGCCTTTGGGCACAGAGGGCCAAAAGTGTTTGGGAATTTACAATTCCCACTCCCCTCCCCCACCCTCAACACACACACACCAGCCCTTAACCAGTCACTGATAGCTCCCTTGGTCCCCATCAGGACAGTGTAAGTCTTGTCTATACTGTCCAGAGCTCTCCTGTGGAACTAAGCCAAAGTTACCCTGCATGGCACTTCACTAGATGTCACACCCTGGCTTGGCTTCATGCTCTTCCCAACCCACTTCCCCACACTCCTGCCAGCTTTTCCTGGGAGCACTTCCTAATCAGTCACCTTTGCTTGAATCCTTGTCTCAGGGCCTGCTCCCAAGATCATCCTATATTATTAGGAGGTTGCAGTAGGGTTGTAAAAGCTGATTTGCAATATTTTCTACCTTCATTATACATACTGATTTCTTGTGGATCCTAAACTTTAGTGACCTAATCCTTATGACCTATTTGAATAATTCCTCATAAAAAAATGCAAAGATAGTTTCCAAGTATACAATCATTCTTTCTGTTCACTAATTCTACTTATACCACCCTCTCCAAAAGAAAATAATACTTTTTTAAAGAGGCAATATTTTTAAAGAGGGGTTAGCTTGTGGATGGTATCATTGATTCTTTTAATTTTTGTCATATAGTAGGCCAGAAAAAAAAAAAAAAGGAAAAAATGATCAGACCTAGAAAACAGATAAAGAATTCAAATAGCGTGAGCTGCTTTAGTACAGTCTTAATGTAGAGGCATTAGTATTTCCTCCCTCCCTTCCTTTTGTCCTTCCAGTCCATGGGTTAGGGGAGCATGCAAAAGTAACATTAGTTCCTTACCCTTGAGAAACTCACTGCGAGAAAAGAGAGCCATGTAAATATAGTAAAACATGGTGAAGTTTATTATTGGAGGTCAATGGAAGGAAGTCCCTTCTTCTAATTAGTTGAAGCTTCATTGCAGCAAAATTTCTCCATCCCGAAGGAAGCTGTTTGGGGACATCCTGAAACCCATATACAGTACATCTCGGCCACTTGATTGTCATCCCCACCTATGGCGGTCCTTACATTTGCTCTCATTGAACTCTGTTCTCTCCTCTCTACAGCTGGAAGTCTCAAGCAAGGGTATGATGAGAAAATGGATTTAAGATATGTGATAACAGGGCCGCCTGGCTGGCTCAGTTGGCAGAGCATGCAACTCTTGATCTCAGGGTTGTGAGCTCAAGCCCCACGTTGGGCATGGAGCCTACTTAAAATTTAGAAAAAGTAAAAAAAAATGTGATAATAGAAGAGTCGAGGGGAGATGGCAGTTTAGGCTTATCCTTTGATCTAGCCTCCAATTTTATATTGCATAGTCTTTGCATGGCATCTTTCTCTCTCTCTCTTTTTTTTTTTTTTTAAAGATTTTACTTATTTATTTGACAGAGAGAGACACAGCGAGAGAGGGAACACAAGCAGGGGGAGTGGGAGAGGGAGAAGGAGGTTCCCTGCTGAGCAGGGAGCCGGACGTGGGGCTCGATCCCAGGACCCTGGGATCATGACCTGAGCTGAAGGCAGACGCTTAACCGACTGAGCCACCCAGGCGCCCGGTGCATGGCATCTTTTTCAATTAAATACAGTTCAACCAACCTTCTTAAGTCTCTTCAGATAATGCCAAAGTGAAATAGTGGGAAGTACATTTCTTAATTCAAAGGAAAGTTTTGCAAAATCTTCTTTGGGCAGGAGGACTGAAAATACAGGAGGATGGTAGGGAAGAGGCAGTAAGTTCTGACAGATCAGTTATCTTTATCCCATCTTATGCATTTATATAAAATTATTTTTCTTTATTTCTAACAGGTTAACATAGGAGAGAAGTGCTGAGCTAAATGGTCCCACTCCCTTTGTAGAAAGCATAGTCTGTTGGGTAATGATCTGATGACAGCCCAACAGCAGAGGTAAACGCATGGCTTAGGAGGCAAGCAAAGGTCTGTTTCTCCCTTTCACTAGCTATGGTTCTGGGGAAGTTACTTAACTTGTTTAATCCCATTTTCACATCTGCAAAATGGTGATTGTTATGGGTTGGATTGTGTTCTCCAAAAATTCCTATGTCAAAGTCTTAGCCCCGAATACTTCAGAATGTGACCTTATTTGGGATAGGGTTGTTGCAGATAAAATTAGTTAGGTTAAAATGAGGTCATACTGGAGTAGGGTGGGTCCCTAATCCAACACAACTGAAGTCCTTATTAAAAAGGGATATTTGGGGGTGCCTGGGTGGCTCAGTCGATTAAGCGTCCGACTCTTGGTTTTGGCTCAGGTCATGCATGATCTCATGAGTCATGGGTTACAGCCCTGCATCGGGCTCCATGCTCAGCAGGGAGTCTGCCTGAAGATTCTCTCCCTCTGCCCCTCCCCCTGCTCATTCTCTCTAAAATAAATACATAAATATTAAAAAAAGGGGGGTATTTGGACACATACACACACACAGGGAGAATGACACATGAAGATAGAGGCAGAGACGAAGATGTTTCTAAAAGCCAAGGTACCATAGGGATGGTACCAACACCTCAGTCTCAGACTCCCTGCCTCCAGAACCATGAGACAGTACATTTCTGTTCTTAAGCCACCCAGTCTGTGGTACTTCATTACAGCAAGTCTTGCCAACTAATACAGAGATTAAAATAGCTCCAGCCCCGTAGAGTTGTAATGAGGATTAAATGAGATGATGCACAGGAAGTATTTAGTACAGTGGTTGGCCCATAAAAAGTACTTAAAAACTGGTTGCTATTATTACTGTTTAGAGTAGATTAATAGACTCAACCAACAACAAACATAGCTACTCGAACTGGACCACTTCATATCCTGAAGTTGCCTCCTCAATATTCACTGAATGACCTAGCGGATCCTGAATTTTCTAGCCACGTGCCTTGGGTATGACTAACCCCTTCCTCAATTCCAGAATGGGTTCTGAGTGGCTTAAACCCTTCACTGTAATTCTCCTTCCATATCCACTCCCACAGGGACTGGATGACATGAACAGGTAACCTAGGCCTGAGACAATCATCACATAGCATTTCTCAGGCCATAGGTGGGGGTGAGGGGGAACCTGTGACCTAAGAATTAAATTAGAGAAAATCCCGAGACTTTTCTTTGACAGTTTGATGAAGGATGTCTCTACCCTCTCAACCCCCAGCCCCAGATATTAACAAAAAGTTTGTCTGTGTTGGTCTTATGAGGGAATTCAAACCACGAACAGAGCTGATGAGGGTGGAGCAGAGAGAATTTAAGTTATAGTAACCTTGATGACACCTTATACCACTGTTTATCAAATCCTACCTGAATGCTGCTTTGTATCTTTTTTCCCTGGCTAGTGTGAGTCTGAGTTGGGGTCTGCTGTGAATGTGGCATATTTAATGGGCAGGACTTGGTGGGAGAGCAGCAGGAAGTAGCTTTATTCTTTCTCACCACTTACTCTTTAAACCTACTTGGTCAATTCTCCATTCTCCATCTGTGTGGTATACTGAGCAGACCACTTAGATTTTCCGTCACTTCAGGTGTTAGAATAGTCTCATTTCAGGTGCCAAAAATCTGGGTGGATTTAAGTCTGAGCTTCCATTTCTGGTGTAGATGAAATCTTCTGAGGCCCATGTAGGCTTGAAACCTGTGGGAGTGAAGGAAAAGGGTGGTCTTTTGTTTCTATTTCTTCACTATGTTCACTCCTACTTCTCTATGCTTCCTGCTGCCCCCAGTCAGGATGGAAAGGAGAGACGGGAGGAAGCAAAGCAGGGTCTAACTTGATGGTGGTGGTTCAATCTACCATCACTATTCTCCTGTAGCAGATGCCCAAATGCTGGCCTTGGGTCTCGTGGGACGCTTTCATGACTTCTTCACAAACGGCCCCTGATATGGCACAATTGCCGGGTTGGGCATTGTACCTTCTGGTTGACCTTTCAGAGGTCACTCCCCTCAGCATCTCTTCATCTCTCTATGAACCGACATGGAGCAATTTCTAGGACGAAAAAAAGCGTGTAAAGAGCGCCCATAGTATGCTACCTTTCATGTAATGAAGAAGGGGAAAATACGAAACTATGCATATATCTGCTCAACAATGCCGTGTGAGCCATGTGGAGCTTAGACAAAAGGAACATATACACCCTTGGCTCTAATGGAAGCAAACTCATAAATATTCTCAAAATCTACTTCTTTGTTTATATTGTTTTCAGTTGAGAGAATTGCCACGTTTGATCACTTATTTTATTTTATTATTATTTTGTAAAGTAGGCACCATAGCTAATGTGGGGCTCAAATTCCCGACCCCAAGCTCAAGAGGTGCATGCTCTACAGACTGAACCAGTCAGGTGCTCCTTGATCATTTCTTTTGATCAAGTGGCAATCTTAAATAATTTTTAATTAACTTAAGCTTAAGTAAAATTATAGTAAAGTCTGTTTTGGTATAAATAAAATATTTAAATTAAAAATAATGGTGTGAGGAGCAACAGTGATGCAAGGTGGCCATCAGCCACCATGAGCTGGGACAATTTATGAAAATCAAATATACAGTCTTAAATACCCAGAAGCACCTCCCCTTTGTAATATTTGTAACAAAAATGAATATGAATGGGGTTAATAGTTTCAATGGAGTGGTGGACCCAAGAGCTATATCAGTGCTGGCAAAATGGCAGAATTCATAATAGCATCAAAGTTGTCCTGCAAGAGCTTTGGTGCCTAATTATGTCTAAAGAAAACATGAAACTCCCTCAGCCGCCCCAAGGACAGTGTTACAGCAATTAATTGAAAAGAAAAACCACAGTCCTCCCATTCAATTTAAACAGTCTTCATTTTCCACAGTTACATTTTCTTTCATGACTTCTTTACATTTTCATCTTATAGACCTCAAAGTACTGGAAAGGAAGCTCCCATTCAAAGGCAATTTATCTTAAGATATTGTAAATGATACTAATTTTTGGTCCATTTGGAATATATGTTGTGCTATAAAAAATAAATAAAATAAAATAATGTATTAGTCTACCTACTTTTTAATTTTTCAATATTTTATCATCTGCCTTAATGTTCTTGGGGAATATCAGTCATTAAAAACTACTTAAGAAATGTCAGGTCATGGGCGCCTGGGTGGCTCAGTCCTTAAGCGTCTGCCTTCGGCTCAGGTCATGATCCCAGGGTCCTGGGATCGAGCCCCACATCGGGCTCCCTGCTCCGCGGGGAGCCTGCTTCTCCCTCTCCCACTCCCCCTGCTTGTGTTCCCTCTCTCGCTGTGTCTCTCTCTGTCACATAAATAAATAAAATATTAAAAAAAAAAAAAAAAAAAAGAAATGTCAGGTCATGATCCCAGAGTCCTGGGATCGAGTCCCACATCGGGCTCCCTGCTCGGCGGGAGGCCTGCTTCTCCCTCTCCCACTCCCCCTGCTTGTGTTCCTGCTCTCGCTATCTCTCTCTCTGTCAAATAAATAAATAAAATCTTTAAAAAAAAAAAAAAAACTACTTAAGAAATGTACACGAGGGCACACATTTTTCCTTTTGCCTCAGGTTCCAATATGGCTCAGCTCTGTGGTCATATTTATTTAAAAATTGATATGTTGTCATCACAGATTTTTTTGCATTAATTTTTATTTTAAAAAATATTGCATTAAAATATTATTTATTTATTTTTAAAGATTTTATTTATTATTTTAGAGAGAGATAAGAGAGCATGAGTGGGGGATGGGCAGAGGGAGAGGGAGAAAGAGAATCCCAAGCAGACTCCACACTGAGTGCGGAGCCCAATGCAGAGCCTGATCCCACAATCCTCAGATCATGACCTGAGCTGAAACCAAGAGTCGATGTTCAACCGACTGAGCCACGCAGGCACCCCTAAAATCTTACTTATTTTGACTACAGATTCCTCCCCCCTGGTTAATTACTGTGCCCAAGGTGAGTTCCTCACCCTAATGTGGTCTCTGCATCTCAACTGTGCAAAAAGAAACACAAAAAGGATAAACCAAAAACTAATGAGATTGGTTAGGTACAGGTAGTGGATGGGGATAGGATGGAAAGGGTAAGGACACCTCTCTGAGCAATCCTTTTTATATATTGCTGACTTTTAGAGCCATGCAAATGTTTCATATACTAAAAATATGAACAAAATATAATCAACAAATATGAGAGCCCAAAATGAAATATACACAAAAACCTAACTGTACTGAACAACATAACCATACTGGGGGTGGCAGCAGAAAAGAACCAACCTAAGTAACTTTGGAAAAGAATATTTTGACTCTATACACACTAATATCCTCTAAAGCCAAAGAAAAAATAATTGAGCACAAATACTTTACTTAGGAGTTTGTTTGTATCACAGATATGGATTAGTACTCTGAAACTACTTTATGTGTATTGAAGCCAATAAGTAAATATATTGTGGATAGTGAGAGCCTGGTTTCTCACTGTCGGAGAAAGCAGTTAAAATAAAGAAAGGGGGGCACCTGGGTGGCTCAGTTGTTAAGCGTCTGCCTTTGGCTCAGGTCGTGATCCCAGGGTCCTGGGA